>NC_134415.1:73001299-73626299 GCF_030867145.1 Opisthocomus hoazin
TGCCCACCAAAACCGCTCTATCACTCCCCCTCCTCAGCTGGACAGGGGAGAGGAAACATGATGAAAGGCCCAAGGGTCGAGATAAGGGCAGGGAGAGATCACTCACCAATTACTGTCACAGACGAAACAGACTGAACTTGGGGAGGAAAGGGAGTTTAATTCATCACCAATCAAATCAGAGCAGGATAGTGAGAAATAAATCCAGATCTTAAAACACCTTCCCCCCACCCCTCCCTTCTTCCCGGGCTCAGCTTCACTCCCATTTCTCTCCCTCCTCTCCCGACCGGCGCAGGGGGACGGGGAATGGGGACTGTGGTCAGTTCATCATACGTGGTCTCTGCCACTCCTTCCTCCTCAGGAGGAGGACTCCTCACACTCTTCCTCTGCTCCAGTGTGAGATCCCTCTCATGGGAGACAGTTCTCCACAAAATTCTCCAACATGAATGCTTCCCACGGGCTGCAGCTCTTCACGAACTGCCCAGCGTGGGTCCCTTCCCACGGGGTGCAGTCCTTCAGGAACAGGCTGCTCCAGCGTGGGTCCCCCATGGGGTCACAATCCCTGCCAGCAAACCTACTCCGTCATGGACTTCTCTCTCCTCGGGTCTGCAGGTCCTGGCAGGAGCCTGCTCCAGCGCGGGCTCCCCACAGGTCACAGCTTCCTTCAGGCATCCACTTGCTCTGATGTGGGGTCCCTTCCACGGGCTACAGGTGGATATCTGCTCCACTGTGGACCTCCATGGGCTGCAGGGGGACAACCTGCCTCACCATGGTCTTCAGCATGAGTTGCAAGGGAAGACTTTCTGCTCTGGCATCTCGAGCACCTTCTCCCGCCTCCTTCTTCACTGACCTTGGTGTCTGCAGAGTTGTTTCTCTCACATCGTCTCACTCCTCTCTCTCGACTGCTGTCTCACCGCAGTTTTTTGCTTCCCCTTCTTAAATACATTGTCACAGAGGTGCTACCACCATTGCTGATGGGCTTGGCGTTGGCCAGCGGCGGTTCCGTCTTGGAGCCGGCTGGCACTGGCTTTATCAGACATGGGGGAAGCTTCTCTCAGCTTCTCACAGAAGCTACCCCTATAGCCCCCCCACTACCAAAACCTTGCCACACGCAAACCCGTAACAGATATAAACCTGGATCTCAAAGAAACAAAATGGTGGAATAGCAATAGTAAAATCTTAAATCATGAGATGGAGTAACATCATGACAAGCAAAAATATTTTGCTGTTCAAGGAAGTGAGAAATAAAGACACTGCGAAATGATGAGATACTGCTGTGTGCTGGTGACAGACACTGAAGGGAGAGGAAAAGAGATGGGTAGGTTCAAATTCACTTTCCAGAAAAAATTAAAAAATGTATCATGTTGGGTATCTGCTGAAAACTTTGACTCCCATTTGGTTACGCCTGTCTTGAGAGCCTAATGTTATTAGGAAGATAAATTCAATGAAGTGGTTAGTCGTGACGGCTGGATTTAATTTCCCAGTAAAGGCCGGAGAGTGAAGTTATATTAATAACAGTGGGACATGGTTATTCCTAGTGAAAGTTAACAGACTTCTTCATCAAAGAGTCTCCGATCTGAGAATACCAGTATGTTTTATTAAACAAGCTTTTAAAAAGCTGTTAGGATACCATAGAGGAGCTGGGTAAAGTAACTGAATTTATTCAAATGAAATAAAATATAATAAGAAACAGACAAATATTCAAAGCCTTGTCTTCAAAAAGATACAAGCTATTTAGAGATGAGAATGAAAATGCCTTTGTCATCTGCTAATGACATTTCTGTCAAAATGAGTTTGGAAACTTTTTCGAGATGATGAAGAACTGGAATACTGTACCAGAAAATAGAAAAAAAATACTAGAAAAATCAGGTTGTTTTGAAAAGCGGAGTGATAGAAAGTGTTTGGAGGACCGAAAACGACAGACACGTACTGAAGAGGGCTGAGGGGAACTCTGGGAACATGTCTCTTGGCAAAATGAGGAATTTCTCAGGGTCCCCGGACGGGGTGGGTGCAGACAAGGCGTGCAGGCACACATACGGTCAGCAGCAGTGGCCACTCCTGCAGTAATGTTTGTCCCAGCTCCTCCGACAACAGAGGATTCCTGTCATTTCGTGGCACAGGCTAAAAAATATGGTGGAATGTGAAGTCCTGTGTTGAGGGATCAGCTGCAAAGCTCTCCTAGAAACTTAGAACTCCTTGGTAGGAAGTGAAGGACCCAGATGTGCCAGACAAACACAGGATGACTGGGGGTCCCTGACATGATAAGGGCCAAGAAGGCGGCAACAGCAAGCCGGCAAAATATTTTGGAGCCTTAAGGAGATGCTGAAGGTGGTTACATGTGGTGGTTATATACTCTCAAGGGAATGAGCTCACTTGCAGGACAGATCAGCTGCGTTCAATATCAGGTGTAGTAAGATTGCAGTTTTAATAGAATTTGTTAATTTGTTTAAAGACAGTGAAACAGAACAGTTTGTGCTTTTCATCTGTTCTTTCATTGCTGAGGAGATTTTGTCCATTTTAATTGTGTGAAAATACATCTGAATTAATTTTCTTTCTAGGTTTCTTTATTTCAAGGTGGAAGATGAGCAAAGAAAACATACCTTTCTGTAATTAAAAATCTCATGTTGGATGAAGACATTGGAGTACAAGTTTATATCAGAAATAATCCTCAAAACCATAGGCGGACCTCCTTAAACTGAAGAGGTAAAACATACAGATGTTTTCAAATTAAAATCTTTCCGGATAAAATGTAAGCGTGGTTTTAACGTGTGCCTCTAGGTGGTGCTGACGTTATTCCGGTGGTTAAAGTCGCAGTTTTAAGAAACATTTCGAACACCAGTGCAAACATTTTGTGCACAGGTTTTGAGTCGAGGGAGGCACATCTGTTCAACAGACCACAGACTGATGATTTGCAACTAAGAATTCACACACTTAATTTCTGGTAAATGCGTCACCCATAAATCCATGTTCAAGTAACGATTAAAGGTCTTGTTCAAACCCACAGAAGCAGATTGTTTCAGAAACGGAGTTAAAACCCCATCTTTAAGCAAATGTTGAATCGAAGAATTGTGGCGTGTTGGACATTAGTTGCTCATTATTTGGAGCACCATTTCACACAAGCACTAATCTAATTTTTATGTTTAGACCATATTACAGCTTGCAATTTTAATTTTTCCTATATGTAGCATACAGTAATTCTCATGTAGTAGGATCTGTAGCCGTAGAGTCACAGCTCTGTCTACCAACAGTTCTCAAGGCCTTTGGGAAAGCAAGCCCTTGTAAGCCTTTAGGAATTTTGGTGAGAAAGCAAAGCAAAATTTTCTACTGGAAGAAATTTGTGCACAGTTTGCAGAAAACTGAAGGAACTGGCATTATTTTATGCCTACTGTAAAGCAGTATCTGTTCTTTGATATTGAATAAAAGATGATTATTCTTCCAGCCGTGTTTCCCTTGGACTGCAGTGTAAAATTTCTACATAGTTCAGGATATTTTTTTCTTCCTCATTCACACACACTTTTCTTTGCAGCCTAGGTTGCTTGGCATTCTGATGCTTACTTATAGCTTCTGGATACCAAAGAGTGGGAACTCACTTTTGAGTCATTGTTGCTGACTGGTAATTTTCCTTTTTAAAATTGCAGTTTCCAGTTGAGGCAAAGTCCAGAGGCAGGTTGTCCTTTAGCTCACCTGAAATTTATGATATTAAAAAGAAATCTATTCAAAGTAGTGGCTCGTTTGTGAGATAATAGGTGGGCTGCACAGCCTGGTGAGAGAGGAGGTGGTTGGGTGGCAGGGATGGGCCTTCAACTCGCTGTGTTCTAGCACCCCAGGAGGCACTTTGTCCTTGGTGCTCGGCCTCATTGTGTGCCGCGGGGACGGGCTGTGAACCCACTCGCTTCCTGGCAAGCGTCTTGGCATGGTGCTATGCTACATCTACTTGGGTCAGGGTGAGCACCAAATGACCTCATGGATTCTCCTGGGACTTGGGATTACAGTGATGTCAGGGGAAATTTTGGTTTCACTGTGGTCAGTAGAATAAAACTCCAGAAACTTCTCCAAATTTAATCGGAACGGTCTTTTTAATAAGGGGTAGCCAACTCTGCTGACCTGCACATTCCATGTGGAAGTCTCTGTATGGCTGAGAAGTAGAGACACCTGCTAAAGAAGGCTGATGGGAACTCTGTGAACGTGTCTCTGGGCAGAATAAGAAATTTCTCTGGGGGTCTAACCATGGGGTGTGTGCAGATGAGGTGTGCAGGCACACATACGGTCAGCAGCAGTGGCGGCTCCTGCAGTAATGTTTGTTGCAGCTCCTCCAACAACAGAGGATTCCTGTCATTTTATAAATACTGAACAGACTATAAAGGAAAATTATTATAATAACCAGAACAACAATTGTTTCATTTTTCTCTGATGGGGCTCAGTTATTTAAATTTGGATCTTTCTTTGCTTTTCTTGACTGTTCTATTTTATAAAGTGCATTGTCCTAGGGCATCCGATCTGAAATCCACCACACATTTGTCATCCCTTAGGAATCCCTTTTGGATTAGGTTTTGTGCCCTATTGTAACAACAGCAGGACTTGAGGACAGACAGTGCCTTGCAGGGCTGATCCTTTAATTTGTAAGGCAACACAGACATGTGCAATCAGCATGGCTCTTAGGGTGGTGAGCTAACCACAGAGGTACTACAAATTACTCACTGCTTATGGGTAATTAACCTGCTAATTATTCACAAAACATTTTGCTCTGTGGTGGTTTTGTAATTTGACAGGAATCACCCAAGCTGAAAGAAATCTTTAAAAACTCTTTTACCATTGCTTCACTTCGTGTCAAATCACATCATATCTCAGAACGTTTTTGTGTATACAATGAGGTAATAGTGAAACAAGAAACTCTGTCCTTCCACGTGAATGCCAGCTGTCATTTCAAGTAGCCAGAGATACCCATCTAGGTGAGGAGTAAAGGAGTACAAAGAGTGTGCCGTTGAAGGCCATATACCTGTTCCAGATTTGCGTTTTAGTATTTGGGTAAGTTATAGGTAAGATCTAAGTTTTAGATAACATCTGAAACTTAGATTCTGATTCTACAGTTTTGTGCCTCAACAGTTCTTTTTAAAAGATATGAGTTTCTCAATGTTTGTGTTTTCTCCAGTCACTTTTTTGCTCATAATATTCTACAAAGGGTAAGCTCTATGCCTTGTATCAGTGCGCTCTTGGTACATATGGGTGCAAAAAATGATGGACAATACCTGAATTTTCTACAGTAGCGATCAAGAAAAGTACAGAGCTGCACCAGGTATTGCAAGCTACAGCATGTTCCTGGGTGCTGGGATCTTTGAGGCTGTTTGGGCAGTCAGGTCTTGTTTTCTTAGGACTTCAGACTGTGGTGGAGACAGCAGCTTATAGTGGTACTAGGCTTGCTGGGACTTAATTTTTCTCCTCTGCCCCGAGAGGAGGTAGGTTTCTCTCCATCGTGACAATCCCCCTTCTCCTCTCTGCAGGTCTATAAACACTTGCGATAAGGTTCCCCAGTAGCTTTTTATGATAAAGGACACCCAAACCCAGCAGACCTTTTCCCTTACTCTCACAGAATTACCACGTTTTCTGCCTCCACTACTCCAGTGTGTAGCACTTTCTCTAGTCCTGTTGTAGCATTTTAGTGGAAAGGAGGAGGGCACTGACAATATGGGCTGTTTTGAAACCCCCATCTTTAGGCTTATGAAATAGATGGTGTAATTATCTCAAATATGTCACTGCTTGAAAAATAGCTGTACTTTGAAAAACACCTTTCATCCCGTTAAATGGCAGATTGTGAATGTGTTTGAAGATTTCTAGGCACTGGAATGGAACATGCACTGTAACTAAACCATAGGGACGACACAAAATCTCCTTTCCAAACGGGCGAATGGAGGACAGGGCAAAAGCCTTTTAAGATTTGTTGGTTCATACTGGACCATTTGTCCGTCATTCTTCTGCTGCCTTTGAAAATGGCTATTGTTCTGATGTGCAGGAGTAGGGACACATACAGGTAAATTACCAGCCACAGGGAGAAAAAACATCTTTCAAGACTCTGTGGTCATTATGTTTTCCGTGGCAGTGCCAAAAGTACCAAAATTAGCCAAGGTGTCCTGAATTTTTTGAATGTGTCTGCATACAGGTGTGAGAGAATCCATGTGAGTGAAATCAGTTTTGTTTCAATTACCATTGCTTATTATACAGTTTCACACAGAGCTTTGTGCAACTAGGGTATTGCAAAAAAACCCGTGTAGTTTGTGGCTGTGCTCAGATACATAGATATCCAGGAGCTATAAACAAAGAACAGAAACTAGTATGCACGGTTATTTGTACATGAATTTTTCTGTCATACTATGTGACTTTCGTAAACACTAGTGTGAACATTCCAGCTGCTTTCTAAGTTAGACAAAAGTTATCTCAGAATATCACACTGCCTGTAGGATCATGTAGAGAGGGGAAGTGTAAAATTCCAGTTAGGCTCTGAAGGTCTAGAAGACCCTGAGTCTTTTTACTGCACGTTTGGTAGGGGTCTGCATGCATAATCCATTCACTTCCATTTAATTGCTTTGCTTTTATCCTTTGCTTGTATTTATGCTACAAGTATCATCAAAAATATTGTAAACTTCACCATTTAACATGTCAGAAACTGAAGACGGAAACTTAACAGCAATTTATTTACTTCCTCCATCAGTCTACCAAAGATTACCCAAGGAATCAAAGAGCCAAGCCAGCTGATAGCTTACGGATGTACGCCCAGGACAGGTTTGTAGTGCAGTCTGTTCTAGAGATCCTTTGCATTCTGCTGCTAAAGGACAGTGAAAGTTTCCGGAAAATAAATTCCAATTATTTTATTACCAAAGTCCTGCTTAAGCAAATCAGGGTCACAGAAAATTCAGTTTTTATAGACACTACTTTAAGAAATTCTTTGAAGAATTTGTTGCCAGTAGCAGTTTGCATTTGCCAGGTGGACCGGGTTTTATTTTCTTGAATTGCTGGAAGATGAGAAAAAAGTCACAGCAATGATCTTGCCATCCTTTCACTTATAAAGTCTGACACAGAGTAAACAGGTGAAATGGGGAAGCTGAAAACAAATTTCTGCAGAGAAATAATGGTTTGTTTTCTTTTCTATGTTCTCTTCCCTCCTTCAAGACAATGATGAAACTAAAAGATACAAGTTGGGAATACTTTGGATTATTTCTTGCTAGGTGGATGGCCAGTTACTGTGGATGAATTTGTCCTTTTTCAGAGATGGAAAACATTTTGCCTTTTACTGAGGCTGAAATACGGTCTTCATTTGATCTTCTTGAAAGCATTTGACAAGGACGGTTAAAACACAATATAGAGATAAAATAGCAAGCATAACCATATTACAGTGCAGTTGTTGACTTCTCTGTTGAATGAATAACAGCTAAAATTTCCCTTTTTTTTGTACTGAGAAATTATATTACCTTCAGAGCAGGCATGCTATTTTCGTGATTTATGACTGCTGTAGTGTGTAATGGTGATTCTCACCAGAGTTCAGGAAGTTTAGTGGAACACTGTACAGAAGGGTAGGGGTTGCTCAGATAGAGTAGGTTAAAAGAATAAACAGAGGATTTACAATCTGACCTTTTTAGCATAGGTCATAGAACTTCAGTCTGTATTTCTTGCATCGAGACCATTACTTGTGATGGAGTGAGAATATTGGATGACCTGGGAGTTAATATCTGTACAATGGGAGGAAATTATTCTCATATAACTGTAGATATTTACAGTACACGCATCTACAACTACTTAGTCACTCTCTCTTTGTGGAGAATGGAGACAAGTAAACACTTCTAGAGTGCAAATCATCTAAGTTATTTCAGACATAAGACTTTTGGATGAAATTAATCTTTCCCAAAGTGAATGGAGCATAGGGAGAGGGCACACAGCTTGGTATTGGCTTAGCCTTGAGGTCTGTTGCCCACAGCATAATCTATATGCCAGTTATCTTCTCTCACATAGGAGAGATTGTTGTCAAAGGTGCCTAGTGCCATTTTAGATGTCCTGTGGCATCTCTGGATGCTTGGCCTGTTTGGAGAAAGTCCTATAGGATGCTGTCCTGGACAAGCAGCTGAGGCCAAGTGGGATACATAAGGGCATCTAAAAGGACATGAGAGAATAAGCTAATCCTTTCCTGTTTATTTTAGTTTTTTTCTGCTTTTGAATGATTTACTATGTGTCTACGCTCAGTTTCTCTTCCAGTTTTGTCCATCTCCCCTAGCCAAGGGTGTTTTCTAGCTCTCATTGTTCTTGTTGCTCTGCTCTACACTTGTCTGGTTGTTCTGCATCTTCCTTGAATTATGGCCAAGAGCTATAGTTTATACCAAAGCTCTTGTTGATTTTGGACGGAACAGACGGATCCCTCTATAAATCTTACAATCTGTAATCCTAATTAGAAGTCTAGTATGTTGTTTGCCTTTTTTTTTTTTATTTATGGCAACAGCATGATGTTGTTGACTTGTGTTTAGCTTGTAATTCTTTATAACCTTCCAGTTGGTTTCAGCAGAACTGTGACTTAGCCAGCAGCTTCCTGTCCTGTTTCCAAGGACTTATTTTTTTGATTTTTGATACCTGTATAACATTTTACTTCTCCTGAACAAGATCGTTTTTAGTTGTTATTTTGTCCTCTAACATGGTTGCAATCCCTTCCAACTTTGTATTGTCAGTATTTCTGTTAAATGTACTCATATTGTATCACTCAAGTGGTTGATTTCAACGTACTGCATCCAGGGAAGACCCTCACAGAACTTTAGTTACTACGTGTTTCCAGTTTCTCAATACCACACTAGAAAATACTCTGTAAGTATGGTTATCTACCAATGCTCTTCCATCCTACGGAATATGTTTGATAGGAACAAGTAGGAAACAAGGGCTTTGCTGAAGTCAGTTATTACATTGCCCTAGAAAGAAACTAGAACGGTCTGAAACAATGTGCTCTTGACAAACTCCCACTCTCCTCCTTTTCTTCCAGGTACTTAATTGTTATCGGATTTTGTTCGACATCTGAAACAGAACTGAAGTTATGTCAATTAAAACCTTTATCTCCTTTTTAAAGATAGGCACTATTTTTTTTTATTTTCTAGGCCTCTGATGCCTTCCTCTTCCTCCAGGAAGTCTCAGGAATAACTGCTGACACGCTGTGGCAGCCTGCTCGGCTGGCATCTTGAAAGAACTCTGTAAGGCTGAGCAGATTTAAAAACATGTAACTTGTATGGCTATTCCCCCCCAGCTTTTCCTTCCTTTTTCTTACTCTGGGCGTTGCAAGCCTTGCCTTTTCTCATCTTATCTACCAGATCTTTTTGATCTATGGTGTCTTTGATCTGATGGAAACTTCATTGGGAGTCATTCTGGAGCAGTATTGCTAACCTTGACATTTTCTGCTTACAATTTTGAATAAGTAATATTACTTTTAGGTTCTTCTGTTTTCTGACCTTTCCGTTCTTTCTGTTACCTGAGTAAGGAGACTCCCTTGCTAGGTGTGTAACGCTCAGTGCCCAAGGCAGAGACTTTGATGAATCCTGGTTGCTGGGGGTCCTCTCCATTTACTTTTGTAGAAGGCAGAAACTCTTCTCCTCCAGCCTCTTTACAGGCAGATGCAAATAAAAAGGTAAAGGTGAAATGTTTAGATCTTCAACTAGACTTTCGGAAAGATGAGCAGAGAAATTTGTTTTACCTCAGAAGTGCTGCTTGTGTGTATGTGTGGGACTGGCCTCAGCACGTGGCTGAGTACCCACATGGCCACTCGCTCACTGCCTCAGCAGCAGGACGGGGGAGAACATGGGAGGAACAAGAGAGTGAGAAGATTGTGAGACAAAATAAAGGGCAGTAATTTACCAATTAATCTAAATATTGGAGTGCTGATTTGGGTTATGGGGAGAACACATAAAAAAGACATTTAAAACACGCGTCCTCCCTCGTTCCCAGGCTCAGCTTCGCTCCGTCAGCCCAGACTCCCGCTGTCGCTGCAGGTCGCCCTCAGCCCCTTCCCTGCGGCAGCGAGCAGTGCAGGAGGCAGCTGTGGTCAGGTGGTGGTGGTTTCTCTCTGCTGCTCCTTTCTCCTCGCTCATCTGCTGCCCCCGGGTGTGGGTCTCCCCAGGCTGCCGTCCCCCTGGCAGCATCTGATGCTGTGCCACGGAGTGCCTCTCCTCCCCTGACCTTGGTGCTTTGCTGTTTTCCCTGATCCTCTCCTCATCTGCTGGTTCTCTGGTTTTCCCTCCTTCTGCTCCTGCATTTTCTCCCCTTGCTCACACAGGCTCTCCCCGAGGCGCCTCCATCTTGGCTGTGGGGCTGGGCCGTGCCCTGCAGTGGGGCCGCTGGAGCCGGCTGGAACCGGCCGAGTCCGGCACGGGGCAGCCCCAGCCGCTCCTCACAGGGGCCGCCCTGCAGCCCCCCGCTAACAACAGCTTGCCACGTACACCATGTACACATTCTGTTAGATACTGAGGGGCTCAATACAAGTGTGTACAGCTCAGTGAGGTAAATGCTGTCCCGAATGGAGCCGTGTCCTGCTGTGGAAGCTGTTTGCTGGTTAACAGATTCCTTGGAGATCACAGCATCCATTTCATGCCATTGTACCTCTCTGGGTTGTTCTGAAAAACCCTGCGTGGAGTTTGTGGAAGATCAGAGACTTGGATTTCCTCTCAGTTGTGAAGTGTCGTGGTTCTGTTCTCTTCAGGGCTGACACCTGTGACCTGCAGCAGTGTGACTGGAAGCAGAAGTAACTCCACAGGCGAGAAGTTCGGATCACTTTGCTCAGGGAGAAAAAGGGTAAGCAGGGATGTTTGTGTTGCATATGAAGCCAACAGGCCAGTAAATATTAAGAAGGAGAAAAAATATGTAAGATGAGTGCCAAAGTCTGTGGAGGAGCACAGATAGACTCATCCTGGAATGGTGAAGGCGGCCTCCCACCGTCAGAGCCTGATGCTCTGGAATAACCTGCTAGGACAAGTAACACAGACCAAAACCCACACTGCTTCAGATTGCATTTCTGAAAAGACTAATATGGCAGGGTGTGATAACAGATGTCTGGACCCCAGTCTTCCTTTCCCAGCTTTGTCTTTTATTGGCTTAAAAAGACTAGGAGCTGAGGGAACATCCCACAGCTCTTTTTGCACAAAATAGAGCTTTCACATTCGTTAAATATAAACGACTGTCTAGATAACTCCTTTCCAATGCAAGTTTCTTTTGTTTCGGATTTTCAGTCCTGTCATCACGATCTTTCAGGTTTTCATAATGAGCAGCTGTGGCATTTTTGCATAGAACTTGTTTCTGTGCAGAAAGTTCCCGATCATGCAAGCTGCTGACCTGTGCTTGGTTTCGGTGGTGAATCCCTGAACGGGATTTCATGTATTGCTAACTAGCAGGAGTTTTTCGTTGCTTGGTAAACTGGCCGTAACTTTTCACAAGTGCTTGATGTGTCTATAGCTAGTCATTTAAGGTAGACTAGGCTAAACCTGGACATTGTAAATAATGCGACTGCTTTTCTGCTCATGTTGAGATTACAGTTTTCAGTGGAGATTTTAAATCTATTAGAAGCACGAACAAAGTGAACCTAGATAGGTCTTTAAAGGGCTGTGGGTCATACATGAAGAGTTCGCATTTTGGTTGCTGTTGTCAGAGCTGAAAGAGTGAGAAGAACCTAGAAGTACTGCAGATTCATCCATTAGTGTCTCAAACCCATGAAAATCAAATTATGCCATCCATTTGCCAGATACCTGGTATAGCTACACTGAGGAAATGTCCAACTTGCTGCTAAATTATAATAATTTCTTGTCCTACAGGTTGTACAAGTTGGATAAATACATTTTATTTTATCCAAGGTTCATCTTATATCTGGTTAGGGCAAGAGCAATGAGAGCTTAAAGGCTGATAAATTAGGTTCGGTATATCCCAGACCCTTAGAATAGCTGCTAGTTTGCCAGGTGAATCTCTATTAAGTTTTGTTTCAGTGTGCAGACCTCACTCAGTGGAGACCCTCAAAATAGAAAGAGTGTACGGATATTAAAATTGTTCTGGTCACACTTTTATGATGCATAGCTTTGCTTGTAAGCACTGGCCATAATTTACTTCGTTTTATAGTTGCATGGCCTTTTCATATCCCATTTGTTTAGCTGGCTGCCTTCTTCCAAGTCAAAGGGTCTGCACTTCAGCAGTGAATATTTGCACATTTGAAAAAAAAAACCAAACCCAAAACATTTTAGGATCTTTCATGCTGAGAAACATTGTAAATATAAAAGGGCTTTCATGACAGCTAGCTGGCTGTGATGAGAAGCTAAACAAAAACATTCAAATACAAAATATTGTCAGTGACATAATTTCCTTTCAGTATTTTTTGGAAAGATTTTATGAAGACAAAACTAATTTTTGTGGTCAAATATATGTTTTTATATTAAGTCAAACTGGGTACAGAATTACGCAACAGAAGTCCTTCTGTTTGATTCTTCCCAGACCTTGGCAGGAACAGGCTTACTGGTTACAATTTTTCAGTGGGGCAAAAAATCCAGTGAAGTGAAAACAAAATGCTGCACCTATCTACTGAGTACAATGGATTATCAAGAAATAAAATACAGCAAGCCCTCTTCTTGGGAAAAATATGGAAAACATGCTTTGAGTGTGATTGGCATTTTTTTGCTCCTGTCTCTTCACTGATTTCAGTGGGGTTCAGCAGAGCAGAATGTGCGGTAGCATAACTTATGATGTGTTACACTTTCATAAATGAAAATGAAAATGTTGTAATATACGGATTTCCTCCAACGATACTTGCTGTCGCCCCAGTTTGCTGATGACACCAAACTGGGAGGTGTGGTGGATACACCAGAAGGCTGTGCTGCCATTCAGCGTGACCTGGACAGGCTGGAAAGTTGGGCAGAGAGAGGAACCTGATGAGGTTCAACAAGGGCAAATGCAGGGTCCTGCACCTGGGGAGGAACAACCCCATGCATCAGTACAGGCTTGGGGCGGACTTGCTGGAGAGCAGCTGTGCGGAGAGGGACCTGGGTGTCCTGGTGGACGATAGGTTAACCATGAGCCAGCAGTGTGCCCTGGATGCCAAGAAGGCCAATGGCATTCTGGGGTGCCTTAGGAGGAGTGTGGCCAGCAGGTCGAGGGAGGTTCTCCTTCCCCTCTACACTGCCCTAGTGAGGCCTCATCTGGAGTACTGTGTCCAGTTCTGGGCTCCCCAGTTCAAGAAAGGTGAAGAGCTACTGGAAAGAGTCCAGCGGAGGGCTACAAGGATGGTGAGGGGCCTGGAACATCTCTCCTATGAGGAGAGGCTGAGAGAGCTGGGCTTGTTCAGCCTGAAGAAGCGAAGGCTGAGAGGGGACCTTATAAATGCTTACAAACATCTGAAGGGTGGGTGTCAGGAGGATGGGGCCAAGCTCTTTTCAGTGGTGCCCAGCGACAGGACAAGGCGCAACAGGCACAAACTGAAGCACAGGAAGTTCCGTCTGAACATGAGGAAGAACTTCTTCCCTCTGAGAGTGATGGAGCACTGAAACAGGCTGCCCAGGCAGTTTGTGGAGTCTCCTTCTCTGGAGATATTCAAGACCCGCCTGGACAAGGTCCTGTGCAGCCTGCTGTAGGTGCCCCTGCTTCGGCAGGAGGGTTGGACTAGATGACCCACAGAGGTCCCTTCCAACCCCTACCATTCTGTGATTCTGTGATTTTTCTTGACTCTTCTAATTTCCCAGCACAGATTCATTTTCATCCTTCCCAAGGTAACAATAACCCATAATAAATTACATCCCTCAGAATAATGTGGATTCACAACTTTTTCAGTTCTCCTGCACCTTCCTCAAGGCTGTTGTAAAACTTTTCTCCCAGAGTAACCTACAAATAACATTTAAATTATAATTAAGAAAAATTAAAGAATTATAAAGAATATAATTAAGAAAAGCTTCTTCTCTCCCTGATCTTGATGTTTTGGTCTTTCCAGCATACTTCCCCAGACCTTCACCCAGTCTTTCCAAAGGGTTTCCAGCCATTTGGTTCTGGTTTCTGTACTCCTTCAGCGTGTTGATCGCTCTTATCCTGATTTATGATTACCACTGTTGATGAAGAAGACTTTTATCCCCTGAGTTTCACTACTGTGAGCAGAGAGATTACACTCTGTTTTATATTCCTCAGCCGTGGGTAGCTGTGCCTGATGGGGTAAACAGAGCCCTGAGGACAGTGCTCGGTTTGATTTCGTTCTGCCCACCTTACCCGATACAGGGTTCAAAGCTGAAGAAACAGAGTGGAGAATCAACCCACTCCTACGCTTCTCACGCCAAGTAAAAAAACCCAAACAAATCTATCACTTGGGTCATAGAAGCCACTCTGAAGGAAGCAGGCACACTGTGATTTTGGATCTTTTTCTAAGCCCGACTATTTAGATTGTTGCCATTTTAAGAGCCATATGGAAGGAAAATCATATTTAGGACCATGTTGTGAAGTCTATTTTCAAGACAAGTTATTTTGGGGAGTAAACGTGTTAAGAATAATGTTGATAATGATAACCTTGATGAACTAAGAAACAGTGTAGCTTCATTTTCAGAGAAACAAAATTAAGATCCCAAACTCTCCTAGCTCATTGCTGGATCCTTATTGCAAAGCCCACAACCCAACTCAAACTCCACACCCAGTGGAGTTTAGTCACTGGAATCTAGTCACTAGAGAGAAGGGTTTCACTGGTAGTGGGACAGCATCTCTTTGACTTCAGCTTACTCCACTGAGCTCCTGGAATGGCTTTCACTGATTTTAATGACCAGGTTCTAGGACAGGGGCCATAAATAGCCACAGAAAGAAAATATTTATGCATGACCAAATTAAAACTTTACAGAATGGGTCATGGAAAAGGCTGAAATATACAGCTACTTGTATTTTGGTTTTACTTATAAAACTAAAATTGACAATCCAGACCTGCAGCACATTGAGACACTATGCAGCAGCAGCAGCAAGAGTGGCCACGTTTTAAAGAATATTAGGGAAAGCAGTTAGGCAGAGGTTTCTTCCTCTACGCAGTCTTCTTCCCTGTCACCTTCTGTTCCTTCTTATATAAGGATTGTCTAATCTTCATCCTGAAGTGTTCGTGCTTTTATTAAGGTTTTATGCTGACAGATCTTAAGAGTTATTGGGTAACTCAGCAAGACATATGTAGAGTTAATTAGAAATGAATGTGATACTACATCAAAAGGCTTCAACTGTTAAGTTTTAAATGGTTATAATTAACTTGCTCTTTGATTCTGAGCTGGATTGACTAAAGAGACAATGAAGGTCAATTTCCGTTCACTTGAAAACAGAAAAAAATAGAATAGCTGTTAGTTTAAAAAACCCCAAACCCTCAATTGTGAAGCTATTCAGTTATGCTGTACTGCCTTGATGTGAAGGCAAGGCAATGAAAATCTTTTTAACAGGCACTCCTGTTATTCTTTATTATAAAAATACAGAGTATGATTCAATTGATCTGGGAAAGAAAAGAAGGGTCCGGTCAATGCTATTTAGTCACCTTTGTGCATATTTAGATTTCATTTTAAGACTCCCAAGCTAAGGATAACTGTTGATTTTTAAGTAGTACTTTTTCAAGTGAAGCTCCATAGTGAACTTTTAGAATTTGCAAATACAGCTAGTGACCATGGGTTTATTTTGTTAGAATTACAGATTTTAAGTACCTCAAAACATTACGATTTTATTATCTAAATAAATGTATGAACTAGTTTTTAAATATGTGTGTAAAACTGGAACCCTTCCACCCTCAAAAGCCCTCTTCACCAGACCCTACATGCATAAAATTCAGTTATTTCCACTAGAGGAAACAGGATACCTGGCCTTTTGCATTTTTCTACCAGTCTCTTTTGGATATATTTCTTCCCAGAGAAGTAGCTGCTTTGGTTTGAGATTTGCTTACGGTGTTGTTTAATCCTGAGGGGATGCCATTAGCTCCTTTGACATCACATGAAAAGGGCAAACGCGACGCATAATCACATCATTAGGACAAATACAAACACCATTATCCCTCACCATTGCAGCAGAAGGAAAATACAGTGTAAACACTGAAATGCTGACTGAATGCTTATCAAAGTCTGTGGTTGGCTTTAGATTTGGCAGCAGAAGCTTGGCTCTGCGACCTTCTTCGTTATTCCTGCTCTCCAAGTAATGCGACAGCCAGAGCATCTCTGTGGGTGGCAGCAACACTGAAATCAGCAGCGCAGGCTGATTGCCTGTGCCGTGAATATTTTTAAGACTGTGTCCTTTAAAACAATACTGATAAAAGTTTGTTCATGCTGCGACAGAAAATGTCTGCAATCCTGCTGTTGCTATCAAAGGTAAAAATGAAGGAAATGGAGCCCATAACTTCTGAGGAACTATTCTGAATACTGAATCCTGTAGTGCAAATTATCCTGTATATGGTGCTTATTGTCAAGTAGGATCATGAGATACTTGAAAATTTTGGTACCAACCTTGTGCTGGATTTTTGTGAGCAGATTTCCCAGGGCTTGAGAGAGGGACTCACAGGAGATGAACGACAGCAGCCCCAACCCTTCCCAGGAGAGAAAGCATCCAAATCTGGATTTTTTTGGTCATAGGTTTTGGTCCTGTGGGAAGGTGATTCTGGATACAGGAGTTCATAAAAAGCCATGCTGGTATAACATTAAGTTCTATAAACATTTTTGGCAGCAGTACATTATTAAAGTGAAAGTACTGCTAAAAAAATGTTAAAGGACACAGAGCAACACTGTACAGCATTGTAAAACAGGAAATCCACAGTACCACTGTGCAGGAAACAAAGTTTTAGGAAAGCACAATATCATAATTATCCACACTTGAATCTTGCCAGGGCACTAGAGTTGACATCTTTGCAGTGGGATATTTTTATGACCACTAACAAAAATTGTTTCAGTCCTATGCCTCATCCACTAGGCAGCACTGGACCTTAGCTTGAAAAGCACATTCTTAGTTTCTCTATTTAGTATCTGAGGAAAAACTGTTGCTCATCAATTCACTAATGTTTGCTTTGACGATCCCATTTCAGTTCTGAGATCTGAGAGGAAAGAAATCTGAGCTAATACAATCACAGGTTTTTATAACTTCTTTGCATATAGTTTTCTCATGTTTTAAAGCTGAGCTCACTGCACCTGCATAACAATTAAAATAGCTTTATTTGGCTCTTTTTTAGATACAGCCTAAGATTTATATCTAGATCTTTACTTAGATATCCACTTTGTATCTCAGAAATCAGCAGTGGGAAAACTTGAGCATTGAGTGCTATCGATACTGAACTCACGGGATTTCTGCATTTGGTTCTGAGTCTGAATGAGAGCTTGGCGACCTTGGCCAAGTCTGACAACACAGAGCTGAAGCTGGAAAGATGTGCTAAATATCAGACCTTTGTGTTACAGGAGTGTGCCTTATGAGTTCAGGTGAGACTGAGGGCTCCCTGGCCGTGGACTTTCTATCTGGGACCTCGAGTAAAGTTCTGATTTTCAACAGTGTGCCACCAGATTTGCTTTGATTCTTACAGAGGCAGGTGCCACAAACCCAGAACTGCAAAGCTCTCTGACTGGGTGAGCAGAAAGCTTGGACTAACACCTGAGAGAAGATTTTGAGCCATAGGGAGCATTAATAGGCAAATAGATTTCTTCTGGGAATATATATTTTTTTTTTTTTCCTTTTTACTTGCTTCAGAGAAGTTTCTCTATAAGAAAATGCTTTACGGTACTTGGCAGGTGAGAATGGCCCTTTGGAAATGTATGTTTCGATTGTGCTAGCCTGCACATATTTGTTGTTACCTGTTTTCCTAGGAGGCCCAGGGCTGGAAGGGGAAGGCTTTAGGCAGCGTATTTGCATGCTTAACAGAGGAATAAATCAGAATGTTTGCAAGAGTTTCTAAATCAGCCTCATCCCATTATACTTCTACTTTTGCTCTGGAAGTCTCCTCTCACCTGGAAGCTGGGGCTTTCAAAAGGTTAACAAATAAAATGATGTGATGCCAATATTTTGTTTAACAGGCAAAAGAAGTTATAAAGCTGAGGATTAACTAGATTAAAATATTCATTTAAAAAATGGTAACTAGTTGAAGATTTTAACCTTGCACAGCATTTCTCCTCCTTTTTGTATGTAGATGGAAGTTTCTACAGCATCCTTTTGAATTCTTCTGTTGTGATTTATGTGTATATGGTGTGTATGTATATGTATTTATTAATTTTAAAATGTAAATCGCTGTGAATGTTGGAAATTGTAATGAACTGTTCATATATTAGATGGGCTTAAACCCTCTCACTTATTTTCTTGTTAGTTGAGTACATTTTAAAAGATGTCATTTCAAATTCATTGTTTCAATACACTTAACCTTAAAATCTGAGGTAGATGAAAATGTTGCAGTGGATTGTACAGTATGTAGCCATCTGGTGCTCTTGGAGGTCTATGTGTTTTAGAAGAAAAAATAAAAAAAATTGTTAGTAACTTGTACCCATGTTACAAAAACTAATTTGGATTGTAAACTGTGATGCAATTTTAAAATCAATGAATTCTTTAGCATCTGTGCATCTTGTGCCTCTATTTGCATTACTCACTCTATATCTACTGGACAGTAATTGTAAAATGCATGTTTTCTTTCTGTCCTCATTCATGTATATAGCACACTATATAGTAAAGACTTTTTGCAGTTGTTTTGTTCAATGAGGAGGCTGGCTGTAAAGCTCATTACTCAGAGCTTACTTTCTAAAATAAAGTAGAGAGCAAGATAGGAGCTAAACTCTCTTTAGCTTAAGATCAAACCCTCTTTAGGTTTGAGCTTATTTCTAAGAGATATAAACCAAATAGAGATAAGCTTTTTGTAAACTGAAATGAGCTTTTGCATAGCTTTTTGTATCGGTTTAGCTAAATTAAAAGCAAACCTTAAATAAAAGCATATTATTTTCCGTCTAGAAAACTCTTGGCTGAGTATTTTGTTGGCCTAATATGCTGGCAGATATTTACTACTTTTCTCATTGTTATTCTTAATTTGTAGCATATTGTGTAAATGCAATTTATACTTACATATCATATAAATAGCTTTTGTGGTCTAGCATGGCATATACAAATCATGCTAAAATAGATTATCCATGTGTGCTGAATTGCAAGAGAGTGCAACACAGATATATCGTTGTGTGCTCTTATAATTAAAGATAGGAGTGCAATACACAAGTAAAAAGAATAAAGACATACATTCAACATTTATTTTGTATATTTTGTATTCTTGAGTTACTGGAATCTGTTCAAGTAAAGATAATTCATTTAGGCAAGTTGTTAATCCTATAAAATGCTGTGGAAACAATTTTTACAGGTCTTCTTTGCAAGCAAAGGCTTACTTTGAAAAAGGTGATGTGGGACTGAAGCTGAGAGTATTCTTGTAATACTGCAATTGTGTATCTGCATGCTACTCTGGAACTCCATACTTTCAGGTTGGAAATGATAATTTAGTGTTTCTGTGATTGTTTCAATAAATACATATTACTTGCTCGGTTCTGTTATGTAGATTTTGTGTTCTCTGGGTAGGACTTCACATTTTCACAGTGTTTTTAACTTGCCTACCAAGCCAAGGACAGAAATCTGCAAAAGCACTAATGATAAAGAAGACTCTCTACCTTGGAGATTATCAAATACAGTGCTATGTTTTCCTTCAGACTAGATAAAACTGCTTAATACATACAGAATTGCAGACAGAATTGTGAAAATACTTGGTATAAATTTTCACGCTAGCATTACAGCAGAAAGATTAAAGGGCAAGCGAACAGAATGTCCTGGCTGCTGTTACTACGTTCCTCTTAACAGTTTCATATTTTCTAATAACCTGGAGTAAGAGGAAGAAAAGGAAGAATAAAATACTCCAGCTTATTGTGAAATGTCTGTGATGATAGTTTCCCTTGCAGCAAAGCTTTTTAGCTGTGCATAGTTCATGACCTGTAGCAAATCTGAACTGATCTGTGATAATGTGTAGATTAATAGTTGATTTAGTTTTCATTAGATTAAAAACATGGTGAGAGAGATTAGTACTGCAAACTTGGTCACTAAGAAAATTCATTAAACACCCACCCCCCAAAATAAAAGAAAAGACAAATGAATGAACCCTCTTTTTTTCTTAGCTGAAAAATGTTTGGAAAGCAAACTGTCTCTACGGTGGAGAGAGAGTCCTCTGTGGGAGTTTTGGCAGTATGTGGTATGTGTCACACCGCTCAGCAGAGCCAACTTTAGAAGCTCTCTTAGCTGAAAAGTCCATTCTGGAGTTGTAGAGCATCTTTGTGTTCTGGGAAGCTCCCCAGAACAGGAAAAGGGATGACGTATGTTCACCCAGTCCCGGCTGCGATCCTAGATCTCCTTGCATATCACTGCTCCCTCCTCTGGGCCTCCCTCATCCTTTTCCATGCATGGGGGAGACCTGCAGAAAAAAAACAGGGAAGCGTGATCTCTTTTAGGTGTGCAGCTGGTGGAGAAAATGTGGATATTTACAACATTAAACCTAAATATCTTGTGGAATGGAAGGTCTAATGCATGTATTGCCTGAATAACAATGCAGAAAACCTTTCCCTTTGCTGTCATTACTTTCCCTTTGACTAAGCTCATGATTTTTCAGTATTTAATTAGGTGTGCAGAGCTGTTAGTTGTCTATTAGTGTCCATTTCAGTGTAACTTTGGGTTGTGTGTGTCAGATTGCACATCTTTTGCAAAGGTTAAGAAAGAATAGTTGGCAGCTAATTTTACTACAAATGCAACTGCTGAAGTCATTAATTGCCCATCAGATAAAACTCAGTCATCTGGAAAATTTTGCAAAGTGAGATGTCTGTGACAGACTGGTGCTGTGTGTGCATGTGTAGAAAATCCCATCAAAATGTTTTAGCTACTGTTGAGAATGTGGATGGGTAAAATGCATTTAATTAAATCAAAAGTTTTTGCTTCCCTTCTGTTCAGGTATGCAGCACTCTAAAATCCCTACATTTATGTGGTCACTGACAGTACTACATCTCTTCCCCTGTCGGGGCAGTGAGCAGGTCTCACAGGCTAACAGCCTGGGCAAGAGAGGATGAACCCGGATTTGCAACAGGTCCTCTTCTTGCTTGGCATCTGCCTCTTTGCCTTTTGTGCTTGGACCCATGCTGCTGCCACCATCATGGCAAAGATCAAGGCTTGACATCTGCCAGGGAAGGACAAAGAGCAGCTGCTGATGCAGCTGGATGACCAGAAGGAGGAACAGGCTCAACACCACGTGGTGAGGGTCTTAGCAGAAAATGATTTCAAACTCTCCAAAATACGTGTAGTCTCCACATCCATTGCCAGAGCCGTGGCTGTTATCAGTCAGTACCAGAAGGAGAACTTGAGGAAATTTTACAAAGGCAGAAAGCACTAACCTCTTGAGCAGTGGCCCAAGATAACACATGGTTGATGACACATGCAAAACTAGCACAAAGACAGTCTGAGACGAAAAAACATCAACAAAAGGAACAAAAAGCTATACCCTACCCAGAGATTCACTGTTGGTGCATAAAACTCCTGTGTACTAATATTCTTAATTATTTTGGATAAGTATTGCCTCATTAAACAGAAATTTGCTGTGGTGGAGAAAAGGATTTTCCCAGCTGGTTCACACAGCAAGGAGAGGGAAACTGTGGCTGCAGAGACCCACTGATGAAATCTGCAGAAGGGCATTACCTGATTGAAATGCAAAATGGGAAGAGAGAAAGAAGAGGTAAAACTCATGTGATTAGGCAGAAGTCTGACTAATAAGAAATGGACCTCAAACTGACAGGGACAGGCTGGGAGTCAAGGAGAAAGGGCAAGTAAGATGGCAGGTGAGGCATATTTTGGGAAAAGATGCTGGGTTTGGGAGCTTGGGGAAAGACGTCTGTAAGTGGAAGTCTGAAGTCTGTAAGATGACATCCAGACCAGAAGACATTTAGCAAAGGAGAGGGAGTGGGAAAAGGCACACTTCTTGGAACAAGGTAACTCAGCAAGACTTTGAGACTGCCTGGATGAAGAGACAGGGATTGGGAGACCTGAGGAAAGCAAAGCAGCAACGACAAGGATGCTCCAGATTATGCCTCGAGCAGCTGGTTACTGTCGGATGTCTGCAGGGAAGAGCGAGAGCTTCCAGCCCTGCAAAAGGCACATGTGGGTCTGATTATGGAGCTGCATGCTGGAATTTGGGCTGGTTTCTTTTCAGTTTTTGTTTGTGGAGTGTTGTTTTTCTTTTCTTTTAATCTGGGGCATTACACAAAAATAAACTGTCAAAAAACATTACTGAAGTTGCAGTTTCCGCTAGCTCAGGAGTCTCTGTAGTGCAAATCTCTGTAATGTGAATCTCAGTGGCACAGTTCATATGAGCTTACAGCACCCCGTACCAACAGACTGTTAAGGCTTTCCCAAGCCAGCAGTTTATATTATTACTTGCTGCTAAAAGGGTACCTGGAACCAAAGAAAATCATGGCTATCACTTTTGCATGTACATATATACATGTGTGTATATATATGCAGAAACAGGAAATATATGCTGATATAGTTAATATATTTTTTCCTTTATATCATATATGATGGCATAAAGGGGCTCGTACTCATTCAGACTAAGGACCTGTCTATCCTGTCAAGGAGCATGTGCTCTTTGACAGTGGCTGTGGTGGATGCCTATGGAAGAATAATCAACTATACAGTTGTATTATACTGTCTCCCTCCTTCCCACTTTTCAGGTTCTAGTGATCTGTGGCTCAGAGATTTCCTGTGCTGGAGATGATATCTTACTGTTTAATAGCCCTTGATGGATTTTGCTTTCTACCCACAACCTCCTGTGACAATGAATTTCACAGTTTTATACTGAGTGAGAGAAAGGATCTCCCTTTACTTGTTTGTGCCTGCTGCTTGATGTTTACTGGTTTCTGTCATATGAGGCACACTGAAAAATTATTCCTTTTTCACCGTCTTCCTGCCATGCTTCGGGATTTTTCAAATGCCTGTCATATCTCCATCTCCATCACCTCTTTTACAGGCTGAAAAGACGAAGTCAGTGTACCTGCTTGGTACCCTGTACTAGTCACACTTTTCTGTAGGATATTATCACCTCACTCAGAAAGAAAAAAAAATTACATTTGGATTAGATCAAGTAGCCTAAAAAAACCACAATAATTTCTTCAAGTTCTGCCACAAAATCCTTTTTTAAGTATATACCACATAGATATGAAAACGTGATTGCAGGAGTGTTCAAAACAGTTTGCAAACTTTTGAGAAGACTGATTCACCTATGTCTTTCTTAGCATGACTCCATATATAAAAATTATAAGGGAACCATAAGCCCTCCTCTGCCTTCCCTTCATATAAATCAGAATAATTCCTTAATATTTGGAAGTATAACAGCTTAGAAGTCTGATATAAGAAACCTTGTTGGTCTACATGCAAGAAACCCATGAATGTTTCTTTACAAATGGGTTAAGCCATGCCTACAAAGGAAAAAGCTAACAGATTTTAGGTCATGACCATTTCGTATACAGAACACAATACACTCATTGAGATAGGAACAAATCTACTAATTTCTAATCTTTACTTCCATGAATTTTGGGGCACAGATTTCATAATGGAAAGAAAACAGTAAATATTTCTAGTGCCAGTTTGATTACATTGATTTATTCATTAACGTATTCGTTTTGATGTTCAGACTATCTTCTTGAAACTGCGTATTTGATTTTTCCCGTCATGATTTTACTTAAATGGACAGGATTTGAAGATTGTAGTCTTATTAACACTTGCAGAACTGGAAGAATTTGTAGATATGGAGAATCTTTGAGGTATTATCATCATAAGAAAAGGGAAAGCTACTATGATTATATCCCAGGAAAACAGTACTATGCAGTTCCTACAAACAGTACATATCTATGGCTTTTCCTTAAGTTTTAGCACAGGTAAAGCTGCCAGGACTTTTTAAAAACTTTTCATGAACTTGCTTTTCTGAAAACACCTTCCTTTAACATGCTGGCGAAATACTTTCCTTCCTTTGCTTTGAAGCAATCCACTGTTCTCTAGAGAAGTGCAAACCATAGCCATTGCATATAATTCAAATCTTACCCCTAGGATCTTGCTTTTATTAATTATCACTGCAAGGATTTGAATAAGTAACAGTAATGGTAAAAAATCACTGCAGTAACTATTTGTAAACTGTTGTCATTTTTTCTGTAGGTGTTAATTACAGTCTATGGTAATTTGATTTTCAAATAGAATGAAGGCAAGTGGTCGTATGAAGATGTTAGATCACTGGTTTCCCTCTTCATTAGATCACTGGTTTCCCTCTTCATTTTCTGGTCAATAAACAAGTGGAAAAAACTTCCTTGGAGGAGTTCCTCTCCAGCAATCTGTCACCCACAACTTGGTTCAGAGGGTGTTCTGGGAAAGGCTCAGCAGACAGTGATCTGAGAAGCACTGAGGTAGGGAGAAGATACTCAATGCATTGAGAAGCTAAGCCTGAAAACAACAGATGAAGCTTCTCGTATCACTCCTCAAGCAGGTGTGTTGATAAACCCTACATACACCTCTAAACTGCATGCAATCCAGCCCACTCTTGCAAGTATTATAAGTTATAGCTCCTAAAAATGCTTAATCTTTAGATCAAACACAGCAGAAACATTAAAAATGTTTGAGAATTAAATCCAACATGAAAAGAAATCAAACTACATTTTCTTTTATGTGGTCTTCCTACTATATTGCTATTGTGAGCAGTTGTGTGGAAGTGAATGCAACACGATTAACATCAACTGTAGAAATATTTCTACACTACTTGATAATTAGATTTTTTTTTTTTTTGAGAAATGCCTACTTCATGTCTCTTTCTAATTGTAGGTGCAGTTTCCAGCAGAGTACTTGTCAGGTATTCTTGGCTATTGCATCTGCAGGGTAGAATTCTCTGTGGAAATTTCCTCTAACTTAAATCCAATTTGCCTAGTCTCATGCACATGAAACTAAAATAAGGTACCTATGTGCACACACCACTTTTGTATATTGGTTTGTATACAAATTAAAATCACACAGGATTTCTCCATGTAACAGGTAACAACTATCAGAGAAAAATGTTTTATTGTAAAGTACATGGTGCTTATTGTTCTTTCTGCACTAATAGCAGTGACAGACAGAATTGAGGAATCATCCCAGAGCAAAAACAGACATACTTCCCCTGGGGTAAGCTTTGCTGAATCATAGAAAACCCATCTTTCTTTTAGGTTGCTAATTTTTATTGAAGCCTGGGGTGCCATTACAAGGGTAATTTATAATTTTATGGGGAGTTGTATAAGGAAGGATGTCAATATACATTTATGTTGATTTTATTCTCTGTCTTTGTGATTTTTACTTGGTGGAATCACCTGTTTCCTAGACAGATAAGGAACTTCTGACTAAGCGGTGTAGAGCACCACCTAATCCTGCCTCCCATCCTTGGTGTACACTAGTCCATTTTCAATGAGATGTGGAAAAAGAGGAGGCAGATCAGAAGCTGACCTATTGCAAGGCTGAATGTGTGGCCTTATTGATTTTGCTTATCTTGACTGGACTATCTCCTTAGGAACTCTATTTAAAAAGACTTATAATTTTGTTTGTCGGAATGAATTCAGACTGCTGTGTTTGTGTAACTCCAATTCTGGAGCTAAAAAGGGTCGAAGGGCAAAGGATACCGAGCATAGTGGTAGAGGAAGTCTTAACAGGACAAGTATGGGAACTACCAAGCTTTGGTTGAAAGCTGAAGTTTCAGTGTTGAAGTTAACAGAGTGGGTGAATCACGGGAAGGAGTAAGTTTGGAGGACATTCAGTATACTGTTTTTTTAGTAATAGCAGGAGAAGAATTCTGCATATTTCTACTGTGTTATTTGCCTCTCTTTTAAGTAGAAGCTATCCAAAACACTAATTTGTTTGTGTATCTTCACCTTGTGTATGAGTTCCTGGGCAGGGTTAATTGAGAATAATTAGGCCACCTATCGTTCTGACTTCCCATAAAATTGAATTAGGTTTTCTTTTTTTCTTCTGTGTCAGAAGCATTTTATGGACTGAGATCTTTGATGCAAGACAAAATCTCCAACTGTTAAAACATACTTTGGAATTTCCTAGTGTTTTCATGCCAGGAGCGCAATTTTATTGCTTTTACTAACAAAGGGTCTTTAGCCTGGGTTTGCGCAGTTACACAGCACAATTGTGTGGGTACTATGTAGCCATTACTATTTCAAAGGTAGTGCATACCAGGGAGGATGCTAGAGCTTCCTACGCACTTGTATGCTTTGATTTTTAAATATACCTTCTCTGAAGCTTCATCTGCCACTTTCTTTCCCCAAGATGGGGTGGTCTTTGAGTATTCCATAATAAGTACATTTTTGTATTTTAAACTGCCTCTGAAATACAAACACTATACTCTCTCCACTAGCTTTTTATTTTGGAGTTACATGATGAAATTTACTTTTATCTGTGGTGCATGGACATGGGTAGCTATCAAGCACAAAGAAGGCTTACTGGGGAAGTATTTTAGTGCTAGATGTTAATAAATGGGTTTCAATACCATCACCATTCATATCTTTTAGCCCAGCAGACCAGAAATTTGAAGAAAAGTCTCTGCTGTAACTGCAAGTTCAGAATTGGCCAGGTGTGTACCCAGACTTGGATTCAGTAGCTGCAGTTGCACAGCGTGTGCTGATTTACTAGATCATCACTACTGCAATCGAAAGCTCTCCTTCCCCTCCTGCTTCCCTTCCTTGCAGCTTTCTGTTTTAGGCTCCTGTTGCCTATGCTCTGGGTCTCATGTGGGACAACTTGCCTTACTAATATGGCAGATGAAAATGGCCATCTGTCTTAATGAGTTAGAGCAGATCATGACCGGGTCCAGTGGATGCCACAGCCTGTGCAGGAGACTCTGGGTTTGCATGGCTAGGAGCAGAGCAGGAGAGGAGGAAGATAGGCCAGGTTGCAGCCTCCTTAGATCAGCTCATTTCTACCTGTGAACCCATGGTCTGTGGGGAGGATGTTCAATCCCCACTAATCTGGTTGAAAGTTGAGGTCCTTCTCAGATCCTCAGCCCAGACTAACATATGCTGCTCAAATGCTCAGGTCTGGACACAACAGAAATCTTGGCAACACTGGCTTAATCCTTCCTGCTGGAGTCCCTGTTTGTAGAAGAGGGGAGAGATGAAGTGCCAGGTAGGACAGAAATCTCACCTACAACATAAAGAATGCAAAAGATTAAAATTTTAGCATAAAGGGCAGCTCTGGTTACCCTGCATTGTGTCTTTACTGGTCCAGATTGCACTCTATCTTGGGTACTTACTAGATGCCTCAGAAGTGCAAAGGCTGAGGTCAATGTAGATGTCTGGGAAGCTGTTTGTGGCCTACTCAGAGGTGCTTCAGGTATCCAGTATTATCAGATACCGCACACGTACAGCTTCTCTGTGAGGGCAGACTGTATGGAAAATGGGGCAAGCGTGCATCCCTCAGACACATCAGCTGATGCAGTCATACTAGTAAAACCAAGTCTGCAATGTTTCTTTGCTCAAGTGAAGAACATTTACTACTCTTTGTGGAAACAGATAACTAGGGAGGAAGTTCTGCATCATAAGGGGCATTCTGAGAAGATTCTTGGATATGCTGTAGTTGATATTCGGGGTGGTGCTTAGAAGCCCAAGTTAGCCTAATGCTATTCTTCTGAAGTTTATAGAAAGCATATTCAGTGACTAGGCCAACATGATACATTGATTTTGTTCATGTGTTTCTGTTTATCGTGACTGAAGCTGGGATTGTGGTGATGTAGTTCCAAAGACCATTAATCTTCTAGCATCTTTTTTGTTCTTTCCCTCTTGTTCAAGTTATAGATCTTAGCTGTAGATATAGCTGGAAAATGGCTGTCAGAATGGAATATGACAGGGAGTTGCTGGAAAGGAGCCATTGCTGTGCCTTGGTACAGATTCAGAGCAAAAGCTTTCAATGATCTTTCATTCAGCATTCTTGCAACTGCAGTGTGTGGCACTCCTGAGAAGTGTTTGGACAAAGGCATCTGACCCACTTACTTCACTTTTTAAAGCATGTATTGACTACAGGGTTAAAGCTGGTGTAAGGAAAAGAAAACCAGTGGAGGTAATTTTTTAGTTTTGCTGGGTTGAAACAAAATGAAAGGGGCCTTTTGCTTAGTCAGAGCAACTAGAACACAGTAAGTCAAAAAAAGCACAAAGAGGAGTAAAAAGAGCTGTTAACTTGTCAGTGATTTGATTCATTTGTTGTAAGAAATGGAAATAAAACTGAGAACCCACTTAGAAAGTCAGACATTTAGTAGTTCTAAAAAAATAACTGTTAAAGCAATCATGAAATGCACCCATCCTGTGAAGGACTATAATTCTAATTGCTGTGTGTATAACTCCACCTCTGAGTGTGTGAGATAGGTTTAAGTGAAAGAAGTGCCTCGGAGTGGAGTGTTTTGATTCAGGTGTAGAAAGAGATCCAGAGTTATCATCTGTAGCTGCTTCCTTGCTGATGCCTCTCACAGTGATGAAATTGCTCTCTCAGACTGCTGTATGATTGCAGCTTCAGGTGGATAATGATTTAATTACTCAGTTTTTGGATCGTTGATCAATGTAATTGATCTAGAATGTGCTTTCAGTAACTCTGTATATCTGCTGGGTTGGTACATGCTCATGGGCCGAACTCTGATCTGTTCAGCTGAGATAACAGCATTATATCAATCTATAATTAGTACCCTCACTTGTGCTTACTATCTGACTATAGAGGAAAAAATAGTGTTCCTGACAGTGTTAGTATTCATTCTTCTCCCTGAAATTCCCTGGGTAATTTTGTAAAGCCTATGTTCTCAGAAAAAAAACTGCAAGGAGAAATTTTAGATGTTTCCTAAATTATATTATTTACTTCAGAATATGCTTAAAAAGTGTTATGGAACAACTAGATAGCGTTGAAGGACTTTAATTAGCTAGTTTTTTGCTTAGCAGTTAGGTTACTTCTGTCATTTGATTGTTTCATTACATATGTGGCAGAACCCAGTTACAATCTTCTTTTGAAGCAACATGTTTGTGACGCTGGAAAACTCCTGGGAGGTGGGATTTCAGTATACTGGAGTATGTGAATGGATGCAGCTGGACACATGGCCAAAGGACTGTTTTAGTCACGTCGCATTAATTATGCCTTTATAGTCTACTCAAATTCTCAACATCACCTCTGCTCATGGTTGCTGTGGAGGTGCTGTTATGGACAGGGGACTGGAATATGCTTGTAGTGCAGCTACCATGCATAAAATCTGCTTTGTGTTTTTCACTGTTCAGAACTTCATAAGCAGTGGCCCAGAGAAAGGTGGTGTCATTGGCAGCTTCTTACTTGCCATTTGGAATATTTTTAAAGGCAAAGTAGAAAATGATATCTCCAAACTTTTGGCAGTTTATTCAAGTATTTCATTCAAGGTCGGCTGGGCAGATCTTGTGCACTTCATACCAATTCGCTCAAGCTGAAATTGCAAGGAGGTCCACCTCTTCTACAGGCTCCTCAAGTGTATCTTCCTTCTGCTGGGATTTAAACTATCAGGGCAGTTGAGTCCTCTGTCTTCTGTAAAGATGTCTGATACAGTGTCTACTATTTCTAATGTCTAAGATGTGACAGAACGGCCAGCTTGGAGGGAGTGGTTCTGAAATGTGTTGAAGAGTGAAAAAATGTTCCCGCGTTCAAATTAATGTCCTGGAGTTTTTTTTCTTACTCTGAAACTGCTTTTATCTCAAAGAAAGGAGTAGCCAATAAATAGGTTTGGTGTATGGCACAAAAATATAGTATGGCAGTATGGTAGTAAATTGTGACAGAATATGTGCTAGTGAACACAGTATCTACAAACAATTGCTTTTTAAATAATTGTTTACTGTAAAAAACTTCTAGTAAAGAGACAGGCAATGCTTTTGTTTCATTTTGATTTTACTGCAAGAATGGTTAAGGGACAGAGGGCACAGCTTGGCATTCAGGGAGTGGTAGCTCTTTGGGTACCTCCTACGTGAGCAAGAGGCAAGGCCAGTTCTGGATGGAGGCAAAGTAATCAATCACCTACGACAGCAGGCTTTTGGTAAAATGGCTCTGGATCCCTAACTGAGCTTGTCTGTGTTAGAGACAGGGAAAAACCAAATTTGCCGATGTCAGACAGTGGTGTCAGAATGCGTGAGAAGGCGGGTGCTTGGGGGAACATTTATTATAGTCCAACCAGGAACAGCAGGACCACAGGCCCGGTTTCCTAGAGTTCCCTGGCTGGCCTGTCTCACTGTTCACCTGCCAAGCCTGGAGCTACTGTTCCAAGCAACTCTGTTTCAGATGATAGGGTTCAGTGTTTGCTAAGAAACTTTGAGAAGCTAACTCTGGCCTGGATGATGTTTGGTTTGTCAAGCTGGATGTGACACAAGCATGAGCATACAAGCACATGGGAGCAGAAAAAAAGAAAAAGTTCTATTCATAAATCATTCTCATTCATCTGCCTTATAAATGCAGGCAAAAGAAGGTCACTTAGTGTGGGCAACAGGAACCTCTAACCTTCTAGTTAGAACACCTTTCACAAGGCACTTTGTATAACTGATATGTCTATATTGCACTTGTAGAATCGTCACAATGCATTTGTTTCAAAAGCTTGTGCTTGTAAATACATGAAAATTGCCATGTCTAAAAGTTGACTGCAAAGTGACTGGAATGCATGTTTTTGTCTGTTGATATATGTCCATTAAAGCACTTTTTTCCCAGAAGAATTCTGCAGAAAAATAACTTTATTAAATGGGAATAGAGACTGGATTTTAAAAGTTGCTTTTTAAAAAAGGAATCTTTGTCTCTCAAGTTGTTTATAGTTAAACTTCTAAAGGAACTTTCTAAGCACTGAAAAAGTTGACTGTAAACCCCAGTCTTTCCCTTACTCTAAAATAGAGTGGTACCCTATGAAACCCTTACCCTGTCCCATTTGTGAGCTACGCCAGGATTTCCCCATTCTTGCCACTTCAAAGGGTGTGCTATATGTCTTGTGGCTGCCAGATAGATGAAGGTTTTGTTATACAGCTCACAGAGCAAGAATAATTTTCAGCCTTCTTTAAAATACTTTAGATGTAATGACAGGAACTGAACTGCATCACTTACTGGCCCTGGAGCAAAGGTTTTTTTGTACATGGATTTTTCTGAACCTCACTTTACGTATGAAATAAGCGTGGTTGAACCCTCATGCACACTTTTTGTTGAGACAGCTCAAGATATTAGCAGAAATGCTGAAATTAGCAACTCAAGACTCATGGGTTCACTTTTTTGATTTTGCTTTTCTTCAGGCAGGGAAAGGAAAGAAGTCTGCAGAAGCCATACTATTTGCTTCAGCTGACAGTGAAGTGCAGGTTCCTCGGTTGCGTGCAAAGGATATTGGCATGCTCTGCAAACACTTTTGGCTTCACTTGACATGGTATTGATACTTACACAGATTTCTTCTTGTTATACAATTATGGAAATGAGCCCAAAGGATGCTTAATCAATTACTAAATAACAGAGCTGAAATAGTGGTAATAAGAGCACAATATACTTATTAAGTGAGCACTGCGAGAGAGAAACAATGATATTCATCAATTATGAACAGGTGCTCTACAGTACCACATTGTTGCACATTTTCATACTAGGAGAAAACAATCCTTTCATGTCCAAAATCAAAGACACAACAGAAGCAACTATTCTTAAACTGCAATCCTAACATTATGTGGCTTCATTTTTCGGAAACCATTGGATTAGCGTGTTACTTATTTGTTGGGATAAGAAGAACTTCAGTTCATTTATTTGCAGTCTGTATTTATGAATTTATTTTAGTCTGTATCTGCTTATATATTTGAATAAGAGGCTTTAGGTTATTTTAGGGCACTTCCTTTACACCCTTTTCCAATGTATGTACAAGGTATGATTGCATGAGGTGTTACTGGAGAAATAAACTTTTGAGGACAGAAGTCGTGTTTGTTGCTGATCATGTCCCAGTTTCTACATGTGTCTATGGCAGTAGATCTGAACTCATTCCTCTAACAGGAAGACAATATAATATAGAATTGATGTTTGAATCTGAAAATTCAGTATTTTTTGCTTTAGAAAGAACAGGATGTTGTATTTGCTGCTGAGTCTTACAGCATAAATTGTGTTTGTCCTTGATGTAGATGAAACTGAGGAGAACTGGAGGCACTTTTCATCCTAGTTATGAGTTCCCAGATGTGCTGTCAGATAACTACTGCCTTTGTGTGAACTCTAAGGACAACAGTGAACCACTAGACCTAGCTTAAAGGAATAAATAAAAAGCACTTCTTACAACGTACAGTCATCTCTTGGAACTCGGAATATTGTGGAGGTCAAAACCACAAATAGATTCAGAAACCAACTGGATGAATTAATGTCAAAAATTTCTACTAGAGCTATTAAGTGCAAAGATGTGGGTACAATTTCTGACTTATGGTGTCCTAAGCTACATGTTTTCACAAGCTGCAAGTTTAAGTATTTCCAGATACTTTTTCCTTACAGCCCTTTCCTAGATATCAGCACTGATCAGTTAGAGGTGGGACATGGAGCTACACTGAGCTAGGCTATGTCTAGGTAGACCAATATAGCCACATTTATTTGAGATACAGTTGACTGCGTGTGTCCCAAACATCCCCTTAAATAACAGTCTACATGATTCCATCTACATGATTTCATCGCTGATTGTCCAGAGCACAGTAATGAGGGAAAGGGAAAGGGAAAGGGAAAGAGGGAAAGGGAAAGGGAAATGGAAATAGGGAAAGGGAAAGGGAAAGGGAAAGGGAAAGGGAAAGGGAAAGGGAAAGGGAAAGGGAAAAGGAAAAGGAAAAGGAAAGAGAAAGGGAAGGGAAGGGAAAGGGAAAGGCAAAGGGAAAGGGAAAGGGAAAGGAAAGGAAAGAGGAAAGAGGAAAGAGGAAAGGAAAGAGGAAAGAGGAAAGGAAAGAGGAAAGGAAAGGAGAGGAGAGGAGAGGAGAGGAAAGGAAAGGAAAGGAAAGGAAAGGAAAGGAAAGGAAAGGAAAGGAAAGGAAAGGAAAGGAAAGGAAAGGAAAGGAAAGGAAAGGAAAGGAAAGGAAAGGAAAGGAAAGGAAAGGAGAGGAGAGGAGAGGAGAGGAGAGGAGAGGAGAGGAGAGGAGAGGAGAGGAGAGGAGAGGAGAGGAGAGGAGAGGAGAGGAGAGGAGAGGAGAGGAGAGGAGAGGAAAGGAGAGGAAAGGAAAGGAAAGGAAAGGAAAGGAAAGGAAAGGAAAGGAAAGGAAAGGAAAGGAAAGGAAAGGAAAGGAAAGGAAAGGAAAGGAAAGGAAAGGAAAGGAAAGGAAAGGAAAGGAAAGGAAAGGAAAGGAAAGGAAAGGAAAGGAAAGGAAAGGAAAGGAAAGGAAAGGAAAGGAAAGGAAAGGAAAGGAAAGGAAAGGAAAGGAAAGGAAAGGAAAGGAAAGGAAAGGAAAGGAAAGGAAAGGAAAGGGAGGAAGAGGAAATTCCACTCATTTACTAGTCAGTCAGTGAAAAGCTGGAAAGTATGAAAAAAATCAGCACGACATGGTACCAAAGGAGAATAAACAAGTCTTATTTGCACTGCTCAGCTGGAAGGTGTTTCCCGGTGACCCTGTGCTGGCCCCTTCCTCTGAGACTCTCACAGATGCTTGCCTCTCACCCTCACCCTGAGGAAGAAGGACGTGGTGGCCCACCGGTGGGCTCACCGCCAGGCAGGGTGACGGGGAGCTGGAGACTGGCCCTGCTGCTCTGTCGCTGGGGCAGCAGTGGATGGACCGGGGGGATGAAATGGGGTCCTGGGCCGTGGGCAGGGTGGGGGGAGCTCTGGGGGATTGGGCAGGGACAGGCAGGGCTGGGATGGCTTTGGTCCCCGGACAGACCCTTCACACCTTTTCCACTGGAAAGGTTAGCTCTGGTGTCCACACGCAACACTTTCTCACTAGGAAACAAAAGCACTGAGTTTAGGCCATTTTAATGGGTGCTGGTGGACTAGTGGAAAAAAACTGTGCTAATAAAAACCAGTATTGCTGAAAGAAAAAGCAAGAGAAAAATGCTTGTTTTCTTGCATCCTTTTCCAGAAGGCAGAAGGAAAAGACAGAACGGAAAAAAAATGAATTATAAACAGCACAGGAAAGATCAGCTCAAGGAGTTGTTGAGAGAAAGGAATCTGAAATATAAAGAACTAAAAAAGGCACAGCCCACTTCCCTGAAGTGCTGGAAAAGCTATGTTGTTCTAGAGTCAGAGGTGGCCTCAGGCAGGAGGTCACATTTGCTAATGTGAGCCACTGGACTTGCTGAACACCTGGAGCTGGAATGGGCCACCGGGATGTCCAAGTGCTGGGGAGATCCCTTTGTCCCGTACAGGGGAACTGGTGACTGATTGTGCTTGAGGTTAGACTGAGGTTTTTGATTCAGGGAAGATGTGAAAGATGGGAGACTTCTTGAGAGAGAACCAGGTGACCAAGAAAAGGAGATGTCTATATAAGGCAAATTAGAATTTCCATCAACCCCATGCGTAGTTGCTCAGGTAGTATGAATCCTATATTTTTTACCTCAGGATAAGGACAAGGGTGATGCTGAGATATTTCTAAGTACTGTCAAGAGGAAGAGTGAGTTAAAGTAGGAGACTGATCGGAAAAAGTAGTAATATCGTATTTCCTTATTCATGGAAAAGACCCCTAGATATCGCATGGCTGATAGTGTTACGGAATATAGTTATGGACTGCTTAAGCTTCTCTTACTTAAAAAACTGCAAATGGCTTGAGATGGCACCCAGAATGTTTGTGAGGAAATGTTAAGGAACTTAGGAAATAGATTGATCCTGAAGTATTTTAAATTAATGGATTACTGAAGGAAATGACTTCTAATAAGGGTTTAACAGATCCTAAAGAGGTGTATGTGCTATCAGGGCTTCAGATATTTATGCTTTATGCCCAGGTTAATTAAATTCAGTAATGGACCATGAACTACGATACAAGTAGCTCGTAAGATGTCCAGTATATACTTAGAGCTCATTTCCATGTTTTTTACCCAAGGTAAATAAAGAATGTTATCTGTCCGGAGGTTGCAACAAGCAGCTAGATGCCAATGTTTAGGCAACTGAATTCAGTTCCAGAGAACTAGTCTAAGCAACTTGTCTGTGGTCTCTCTAAAGGCAGGGGAATTCTGAGCTTTCTTTAGGTAACAGTAACGAAAATGATACAAAAGTAAGTCTGTAATCTTGCTTCAAAGTCTTTCTGCTCTTCAGTGGGCAGGTCTCCCTCCCCTGAGATGAGGTCTGAGGTGGACTTAGCAATCCCTCTCTGGAGATGCTCATCTTTCTCTTTTGATATGGTAGAAGATATAGGTAGAAGAGACAACTAGAAGCAACGTGCCAGCTTAGCTAGCACATGCCTGTGTGAGAGAAACCTAGCCTCAGACACAGTCTCAAGATGGAACAAAGAGGATGGGCAATGTGACAAGGTGTGGAGAGGAGTAACTCTGGGTAGAATGAGTAGGTCTGGTGGACTCAAGGCAGATGGGAGGAGCAATGTCCTGTCTGCAGCAAACCAAATCATTACATTTAGAATCAGCCCTGCATTCACTGCGGACATGAAACTCCAAGAGTCGTGTAGTCTCATCTGAGCCAGATGCCAACTAGCTAGCAGTGGGTACTGCTAGCAGCACAGGTAGCCGTAAGCTGGATCTTGGCATAGATCAGCTGCCCAAAATGACCCTAGTTCCAAGGAGGGGAGGCTGTACTGAGCCTGCTCTGCTGCAGTTACACTGCCAGCAATATTACAGCCAGCTAGTTTAAAATTAGCCTCTGTACATAATATGAGCAGGATATATTCTTAAGTGGAAATCTCTGCACAAACCAGAAATTGTAAGTAAAATTTACACTACTGTCCCAGCTAGTGAGTAGAAAGTATAGATGCTGGAGTTTGCTCCCTAGGTTCTGCTGCACAAGAGTAATGTGATTATGTCTTAGTAGAAATGGTGGGTGCTCCGGGAATTATTTAAAATCAGATTTTGCATGTTGAGGTTCCTGAATGCAAAGCTATTTTATGCTGTCTGAAGCAGAACAGTGATCCCTCCTAAGTTTGTGTTCAGTCATTTTGCTAAGTGCAATTATGCATGGGTGAGCTACAACAATTTTAATAGAAATGCATTGATACTTTTATAGAATTTCCCAGATTATTGAAAGTTAATGGTAAGTGAACAATCTGGGCGTTTGCAGTTGTTCATTGTTGAAATTAAAATTAGTGGTATTTACTCAGGCTTAACACCCTATGTTACACTTGCAGGAAATGACAAGCTAGAGGGGAAGTATTGAAGATGGGGGGTAATCTTTAAGAAAAAATACAGAGGTGGGTTGGTTTTTTTTTTTGGAAAGCATAGTTCAAAGAGTATGCAGACATATAATTTCGGGATGCAATGCAATTACCAGAAATAGTTTAAAACGGGTTACTTCACTTGAGTACGACTCTTTGAAGAATACATAGTAATTGTTTTAAATGCATGATTACTTTAATATTGGCTCCTTTCAGCAAGTCTCAGACTCCTAGATTAAACTCTAAGTCCTGTGCATCTGTCCACTCAAATTCTGTTTATTCTTCAGGCTGTCATAGTTCCATTATTAAACCACTTGAAGCCCTTTGATGTGTTCCTGCACATAAAAAGACTGGTGCAGACTTTCATGCAGCCTGATCTTTGCCATGCTAACTTTTTTTCAGCATAACTGAAGTCTGAGAACTAGTTAAAGTCATCATTAAGAAATCCCACTAACAAGAAATACTGTTTTAGAAATGTGTTTATGTCCACACAAAAAGATTTTTGCAGAGCCCTGCCTGTGAAGCTGCAGATAGATTTCTGATTTTTAGAAAGAAATACAGCACTGGAATGTGGCTGTGTTTCTTTGGAAGGCACAGGCTGCTCTCTGTGCTGAGCAGCAGAACAGCGTGCTTTGATCTTACCACGCTCTGACGCCTGTTGGGAAGCAGCGTTTGGGATTTATTTATGTAGCAGGTCCTTTTTGGACAGTGCTGTGAGTACCACCTTGTGGACTCTGAGGTCCTGACCACCTGCGGCATTCAGCTGGGCTCTGTTGATCTACACCACTAAAACAACCATGACTGCCTTTTTCCCCCCCCGATTTGCACAGGGTGACAGCCATTGCTGTGGCACAGTCGTCTTTCTGCTGCCCTGAACCACGAGTGAGAGTTCTCTGGGCTACCACGTGCAGAGTGTATACAGACATCCCACTTCTGTGCAAATACTTAACAAAGTAAACATAGCCAGAGGCTTCCCTCAGTTTACTGTGTGCCCTCGCCACTTTCCAGAAGCTCCTCTTGCAGATGGCTCTGTAAGGTTTTGGCTGGTGAGCTGCTGGGATCCTGACTCCAGTGGAGTCATGTTGCCAAGAACCTGGCAGAGAAGGGCACTCAAAGCTCAAAGCTGAGGGAAAAGGCTTTCTTATGGATAGTTCCAAGTTTCTGCCACATCCCTAAAATCTGTATGAATACCAGAGGAATCCAGGGAGTTTCTCTGAGGTGAGAGTGAAAAGAAAAAACAGGCTCTCCTTTTATTTGTCGAGATTTATTTGAGGAAAAATTTCCTTTATGTTTTTCTTCACCTTGATCTTGCTCATGCAACTTACAGCTATTAAGAAATCTGCACCGTCTTTGCAAAGAGCTATAAAACACGCTGAGCTCCATGTGCTAGCCCAAATCTGATCTGAACAACTGATGTCTAGTTTTCTGCAATTCCATGGCTCATTGCTGTTGTCTGTCATCTCAAGAGAAAGACTGCTCAATGCCGAGTAGCAATGCACAGAATCTTATTCTAAACCTTATTCTAAAACATTTTGTAATCCTTTATTTATAAGAAATGGCCATTCTACAGAACAGTAAAAACTAATAGGTGTTAAGCTCTCCAGTAAGCACGGTCATCATTTATTCTGCTCTCTTTCTTACAATTCAAAGTTATATGTTTTATCAGAAAAACCTGTAACTAAGTATTATTGGCGCAGCGTTGAGTTATTGTTCTTGCCTTTTCCTCTGACTTCCAGTTCTTCGGAGCGCGTGGTTACCTCCATGGGGGTCCTGCTACCCCTCCGTCTGGTCCGAAGGTGGCAGCATCTTACTTCAATAGAAAGTTTCAGTCCTGTTCAGCTGTGTTGTGGCTTGATCCTGATACTGTCTAGGCTCTCTACATTAGACACACTTTTAGCTAAGCAAATGAAGGCGTGATCCGTGCTTGCTTTCTGAAGAAAAGGGCTTTCAGTGTGAGATACAACACCCCCAGAAAGTCTGCTAGTTGTCTGCAGATAACTTTCAATGTAGGTAATAAAATCAGAAAAGCTGAATACTTTGCTATTTGCATTTTAATGCCGTGGTAATACTGTTACAGAAGTCCCCTGACTGCAGCTACCACTTGCCTCTGGTACAGCGTTATGGCATGCCTGCTGTGACAAACCCATGGGGGGAAGCTCATTTTCTGTACCTTTGGGGTCCCCTTTCATCTGTGCTGTACCCTCTAGTGCTCCTTGGATTTTGGCTGCTCAGTGTGTCGAGGGTGGAGGGGTCTGTATGTGCCCCTGTTATCCTGGATAGAGTTATTACCTAGGCCATTTACACCCAGGTAAAGAGTTGTCAATTTAACAAACTTCTGCTCAAAGGAGGTTTTGTGATCAAAGTGCAGGGGGACTGAAATGCCACTGGCTTCCCCTCCTGTCGTAACCTTCCCTTGTGAATTCAGGCCACTTCCTTCAGGTCCGGGTACCCCACTGTACTCTCCACAGTTTGGAGGAGAGATAGCAACAGTGTCACCCACACACCTTTCTTTCTGTCCTACCAGCCTTGGCTGTAGACTTTGTGGACAGGAAGCATCTCTCCATCATTTGGCTGAGGGCTAGCACTGGTGCGGGGGAAAGGTTCCCTGTCCAGACCAAGAAGGCTGTCATTATCACTGTAACGTAAATAATGATTCAACATCCACTTAGCAGTAGGACAGCCCACACTGCAGCTCTTCCCTATGTGGGAGGGAGGGGGAAGCTTGCGCAGCTGTGCTGCTGTGGGACAGGCTGGGTAGCTAATGGTTTCTTAGCCTCCCTGCTAAATCTGTGTCTGTAGCAGCACCACAGTACATGAAACACTTTCTCTAACTGTAATACATCTCTCTGCTTTTGTTTTTTTGATTTTTTCAATTTTTCCCCCCTGAAATTACACTGTTGAAGACCTTCGTAATGGCTGAATAGACCTGAATAACTGCACTGACCACGCCAGCTCAACTAGGGTGAATCACACACAGCTTGTGCTTCAAGCTTGGAGTTCAGAAGGAAAGAAAGCGGAAAACGTTTTGTGCCTCTGACCTCCCAAGTGTCATCTTCTTAGCAGCTCAGATCCCTCTTCAAAATTATTCTGTTACTCATCTGGCTCCCTTACATCAGTTTCATCATTTCCTGCCCAGGCAGTAACCCAAATAACCAAAATAAATATTTTTTTTTAAGCAGAACACCTTCTCTTTAAGCTTGCAGGAGTGACAAAACACAGTAAATATTTCTAATGGTGTGAAGCTCTGTCATTACTACTTGAAAATCCAACTGAGAGAAGGGATGAGGTAAAGGCCTGTGTTTCAGAAGCAATTCTTTGCTGGGCTAAGAGTATAAGACACACCACATGTATCTGTACCAGTGATGTCACCACTGATGTCGTTATTGACATCAGTGGTGATGTCACTAGTAGGAGTATGCCACTGATTTCCACTCTCCAGTCTAAATAAGGATTGCTGTAAGGACAAATACAAGTAGATCAGTAGTTTGTCTTGATCACCTAGATTATTTGCATGATGAAGAGTTGTCAACACACAAGCGTTATGACTCAAGCTACAAACAGTCAGAACATCAACCAATACCCATAATTACAGACCTACGACAATAACACCAGCTGGGGATCTGGTCTGTTAAAGGGGCCCAGTGCTGATCTCATTTGCTGGGACAAGTCTGAATTCATTACTTCACTGGAGTTACTTAGAGTATCAGTGAGCTCAGAATTTGGCTGACTATCCATTACTGATTTCTGATGCACAATTTTACAGCATTAACTGCTTTTTCTAAAAACCTAGAACAGTGGCTAAGCCATCTACCACCTCTTTGCATTACCTTTTAGTAACAGGATCCCAAGATTCCCTGATGAAGTGAATAGTAGAGATTATATGTTTTAAAACGTGTGGGGAAGTCCCAGAGATGCTTTGGGTCGCAGAACACGGCCCCTGCAATCACAGATGACCATGCAATGGGCCTTTTGCTTGTGCAGAGCAGTCCTGAAGACACATGGCCTTTCCTCCTGTAGATATCCAAACACTTTATGAAGGCAGTTAAGCGTCAGAAGTACACACATGGGACCTATTAGAATGGCAATAAGCCACAGTACACTGAGAATATGTAGTCTGCTGACACACATTACTGGTGGCTGAATGCAAATCTGCTTGTGATACACCTGATAGATATGCCAGTAAGTCTCTCACTACAATTTCGTAGCTCATTGCTGTAGAAGCACACAGCAAATTAGATTCAGCCAGAAAGCTGGGTATGGAAATTGCAGTCAATATTACCTATCATCTCGATTGTGGCCTGTCCTCTAATAGTGACCCAGCAGGCACTGGGTGTTTAAGTTAACCACGATGCATTAGTCTTGAAGATAATTACCCTGTTTTAATGTTTTTAAATTCAGGCACATGTTTGTTCATGCAACACAGGTCTTTGATATGCTGCAAGAAACTCTGGAGATTGCCCTGGCAACATACAGAGAGCAAATGACAGTCCCTTGTGCTTGCTGTTTAATGTGAACAGTTCAAGAGGGGAAGACCATTTAGACTTCACTGAAAAACTGAAAACTGATTCTGTTTGTCCCGAGTGCCTTTATAATATGTGGTGTAGGCTTGCCCCCTAATAAAGGGGTTAGCTTTTCAAACGGGTAACTTTTTACAAAGTAATCATGGCACATGTGAAAACGATGACAAACTACAGGCAGTTAGGAAACTGATGCGGCTCACCTAATCATGAAAGAGTTTTGATGATTCTGTGAACCTCCATGATATGTGGTACATTTTGAGGTTTTTCTTCCTGACTTTTACCATTGACTCTCTTCCTGCCAGCTACAGCAATCCACTATTCTCAGTATATGAACGCAGCTTCTCTTGCTCGTGGACTCATGGAGTAACTCTGCAGTCCAGTGCTCCCAGTCAGCAGCAGTCAGCAGAAATGGCTAATGTGGTTGGGTTGCTCAGCACTACATCTGAACAGACCTTGTGTGTTGTGTTAAATATGGCTGCAACAGTGCTCATGTTACATGGCATCACTAGCAGCCTCGGCTTGTGTGACTTAAACTTGCTCTTGTTTTTTATATTTAGCTCAGGACAATAAAGGGGATTATTAGTGGGAGAGTGGCCAGTTAGACATGCTTAGTGGAGACAGACGATAATTTAACTAATGTTGAACTTAAAAACAGATGTATATCTATCTAAATCTGTGTCTAAGTTTATGTGTATATATATATTGAAGTTAGTTTCACAAAGGGAACAAAAGTTTTTTTGGATACCTTTTATTTTGGTAGATTCTACTTTGCTTGCTTGTACTGATTGCATGGCTAAAGGATCCATAGTGTATAGCTGTCCAGCTGACAATGAAGCAAGAACATTTTTACAGGGAATTTTACTCAGTCTTGTTTCCTGAAAAAAAATAGTGGGGCAGGCAAATATCATTTTAAAAAACTCAGCACACTATACTGCTTTGCTCTATTAAGTCCCACAGCTTCTGCCAGAATGTCCGTGAGAAGCAGCAAAACTGTTATATGAAGTATAGTAGGTAGATGAGGGTGCCAGAATGGAAACTTCATGCTTTTATTTCCACACGTCACCGATTCAGTGCCTGACCTTTGATAAATCCCGTAACTGCTGTACAACTCAATTTTCCTTCCAGTGGCCTTGCCTTTCACCTTCATTAATTCCTGAAAGGCTGTTAACGCTTCAGAGTCTTTGTCTGAAGGGTTTTAAGAACTGTGGAACATTATAGTATGCAGTAATAAAGACAATAAATATTTAGTTCATGCTTGTATATTTATTTTCAGTTTCTTGCTTGCTTTCTGAACCTAAACCAAACCATTTTCATGTTTTTCCTTCTTCTATTTTCCTTTCTCCTCTAGACCTGTCTTGCTCCCTGTCATCCAAAATGCCACTGGCTCTGTTGCTCTTAGAAGTAAAACACGCCTTCTACATTTATTCTACAATTTCTCATATAGTTCTGTATGGAATTTACCCGGTGCATAGATGCATTTGCTAATCTATGCAGTATTATGGTTTGCCACAACACAGCTAGCATCCATCTGGGGGCAATCAATGTGTTTCTATACATTTCTTTGCTTACACCCAAGGAATCTTTTATGTTTACCATAGCTTTGCAATTATTTGAAGGAAAATACAGTAGTGGAAGTACCATTGAAATTCAAGTAGAACACAAAAAGTTATTTCTATGTTGAGTCCTGTGTGCGAATAAAAATTCCCCATGTTGGTGTTCTACTCATCTAAAACTGAAATTGGAAAGAGCTGCCCTATGTTCTGTATTGCAAAGTTGATGTTTCCTGATACTGCTCTTTCTGTGGCTGTAGCTCTGGCATCCAGGAGCAGAAACCCAGGGGAAAGTGTAATAAAATCATAGTTTCTGTCCTCAGTGTGCTTTCAAAGAAGTTTTTCTTTCAGGTATTCAATTCCTAATTATTTAAAGTTCTTTTTACAACTTTTAAAAAGTTTACTTGCGAATGGAAAAATCTATAAATTCCAGGGAACCATTGTAAAGTGGTTTTGTTAGTAACTGAACAAAGGACTGGATTGTGTGAAACTATTCAGGTGAAAAAGATGTTTTTTGTTCCCTTTTAGATAACAGAAAAAGAAAGAGCTAATATTTTTTTAAAAAATCTACTTTTCATGTTTATTTGTAAACAGAGCTAAAGGCTGTATGTCTCTTCTGTGGAATACAAAGGTCCATAATACAAACAATAGAAAGACACTATCCATCCATATGAAAAACATCAAGTATCTTGGAAGTCTTTATAGTGTTCTGAGACATGGAGTGGGTTATCCAGAAGTATCAATAAAGTACTCTCTGAAATCAAATTGAACCATAATTACATTTTTCCAGATACTTGTCTGTAAATTCTTTGCCTGCACACAGAAGTAAGAGCTTACCAACCCAGACGTGACTGTCATCTCTCTGACAGTGTAAAGTGGATATTGTGCTCTTGGAGAATTTTGCACATATAAATCTGGTTGTGTTTCTAGAGGTGTGAGAAATGGTGCAAGTGGCTCTCAGATTCCACTTGCTTTTTTCAAATAGTAGGGAGCAGGACATCATGTACAAAATTAAGTATATATATTTTTTTCCAAAATCCAGATGAGTGATTATTTTTGCAGATATGGCTATCAGAATAAGAATGAACTCTTGTCCTCTTGTTGCCACTGAACTGGAGAGTTCAAAATGCTGTTTTCTCCAAAATGTCATGGCAAGTCTTAAGTGTGAACAGGACTTGTCTCTTCATCTCTTCACTTTCTTTTTCATAGTGTGCATCTGACATAGGAAATGTTGCATTAATTGTTACATCTCTATTACTTTTGTAAAAGCAGAGTGTCAGCTGTTGCCTTGCCTAGTTGTAAGCTGAATTATGCCTGAGTTCTGCACATAGTCAGGAAACAATAAATGAGAATGAAAAGGCCAGAAACACAAGCAGAAATGGATATTTTCATTTTCTGAGACTTCTTTTTAGCAAGAAGAAATAGTAGAAGATTGTGATAGTGTAGGTATAGAAAACTGTAAGGAAAAACAAAAAGTAAATGAAGTGTAAAATATGACTCTAATGAAAAATTGCTTTCTGTAGGTGTACATTTGCTTTGAAATCCATGCTGGGTCTCCTAGTACCTGATGAGCTTAGCTATAAGCCCTGAAGCTATGATTTAAAATAATATATATTTGCTCTTTCATCTCTGTGCTCTATTGTATCAATTTCCATGAAAACACCTGGAAGGATTCTTAGAGCTCGTCATGAACTCTGACTCCAGAGATTTTCATCTTTAGTTCCTGCTGTGAACTGATACTACACATGCCACGATCTGTCTGCGGTTTCCTTCTAATCTTTGGTATAAAATGTAACATATATCACAGGAACCTATGCAAACACATTCACCTGGCTAGCAGCCTTCTACAAATTTCTTTCTTTTTGAGATTGCAATCTGAGCTCATTTTTACTTAGAAAACTGATATACAATACTGTTCTCAAAAAATGTGGAACTTCTAAACCTGGATTGTTTAGGCATGTTAATCCATTCCAAGTTAGAGTACCTAATTTCCAAAAGTATTTAAGGCTTCAAGGTATCTTTTCTTTTTCTTTCTGCTTTTCCTTATTTTTTGAATGGTTATCATGGGGGCCTTTGCTCTCCATGCCAGTGACAAGGACCTCAGGGCCCTCTCTCAGATGCTCGTATTTTTCCATTTCAAGGTCTTCATTGACTGAAAACCCACAAAACCTTCAGAGACTGTTTTGTAAGCAGAGGAATAGTGATTTCACTCTGAATTAGATTAGTCGCTAATCTACTGTTAATTGAGGGGCAGAGATAAAAGCATCTTTTAGAGAATATTATGGGTTACCTTATGATTGTTAATGATCCTTAGTAAAAAGTGTCTGGTTGTCATCCGCAGATGATATATAATGATATTAGCAGGCAAATGTTTGCAGTATAACCCCATAATTTTAGAAAGGTGCTTAAATGTCACTTCTTTTCCAGAAGTATTAAGAAATAGAAAAATTATGCAACATTTCAAATTAATGAACTGTGTCACTGTCCAAAATCAGAACAGAGACTCAAGATTTAAGTGAGGTGGACTTTTTCCATACTTGTTATGAATTTTTGCCCCATAACTTCAAATCTTTTCCAGTTCTTCAGAATTTTTTAGAAAAAGAATTAAACAAAAAAATATCTGAATTCAAACTGAGCTGTAGGCTGGAATTATCAAGGAAAGCGATACTATCAGCCATATGAGTCAGCCAGCTACCCATAAAGTAAATTCATGTAGCTAATTTTGCAGAGTGAGAGTTGTCTTTGGAACACAAAATGTGCCGCGGCTTTGTGAAGTTTAGGCTCTTGACTGCAGTCTTTTTTAAGATGTTTTGATGAGATGGGTGCCGAAATGCACAGGAAAGAATCTGGAGGACTTTTGAACAATGTTGTGCTCATCAGTATTTCTCTGTACATGAAGATAAGGCCCCTTAGCACTTCCTTCCTTACCCTGTGTTAGGAGGAGTGTCACCAGTAGGTCGAGGCAGGTGATCCTTCCCCTCTGCTCAGCACTGGTGAGACATATCTGCAGTGCTGGGCCCAGTCCTGGGCTCCCCAGTACAGGAGAGACATGGAAGTTAATTATAGAACTATAGAAGCCTGAAAATATACATTAATTATAGAATTATTAAGGTTGGAAAAGACCTCTAATATCATGAAGTCCAATTATCAACCCAACACCACGCCTGCTAAACCATGTCCTAAAATGCATGTCTACACCTTTTTTGAACACCTCCAGGGACGGTGACTCCACCACTTCCCTGGGCAGCCTGTTCCAAAGTCTGACCACTCTTTCAGTAAAGACATTTTTCCTAATATCCAACCTAAACCTCCCCCGATTTAACTTGAGGCCATTGCCTCTTGTCCTATTGCTAGTTACTTGGGAGAAGAGACCAACACCTGCCTCACTACAACCTCCTTTCAGGTAGTTGTAGAGAGCAATAAGGTCCCCCCTGAGCCTCCTCTTCTCCAGATCAGACAGCCCCAGTTCCCTCAGCTCCTCCTCATAAGACTTGTGTTCTAGCCCCTTCACCAGCATGGAGATATTGGAAAGAGTCCAGAAAAGTGCGACAAAGACAGTTAAGGGACTGGATCATTTGTCGTATGAAGAGAGGGTGAGAGAGCTGGGGCTGTTCAGCCTGGAGAAGAGAATGCTTAGGGGGATCTTATTAATGCATATAAATAAATACCTGAAAGGGGGATATAAAAAGGATGGAGCCTCTTTTCAGTGATTTCCAGTGACAGGACCAGAGGCAATGAGCACAAATGGAAGCACAGGAGGTTCCTTCTGAACATCAGGAAACACTTTTTCATTGTAGGGGTGACCAAGCACTGCCACAGGTTGCCCAGGGAGGTTGTGGGTTCTCCATCCTTGGACATGTCTGTATGTGATCTTGGGCAACCGGCTATAAATAGCCCTGCTTAAGCGCAGGGGTTAGACCAGATGACCTCCAGAGGTCCCTTCCAACCTCAGGTGTTCTCTGATTCTATGATCTGCTTCCAATGCTTGGACTGGAAATGGTGGTGGGAGCTGAGAAGGAAGGACTGTGGCAGAGTCAAAAAGGCATTTGGGCTCTGCACTGCAAGGCAAGGGCAGGGGTGGCCTTGCCTCCTTCCCAGGTGGCAGCTGTCACCTCTTGGTGCTGCAAATCCAGCAAGCTCCCACTGTCACTGATTTTCTGTCCCAACAAGCCTGATCTAAGCCACGCTGCTCCCCAAAGCTCCTTGGCTGCCAAAAATATAAAAGGAGCCTGAGTATAATTTAACAATGTCATCAATTCCTGCATAATTGGCTCCTGAAAGACACTACAATTAGTCCTCTTCCAGAAGACAGAGCCTCTCCTCCCCAGCTACAGCTGTTTCCATGGCTGAGTGGCAGGACAAAGGCAGGAAAACATCCTGAAGGCCTTCTCCATTGCCAGATCTGACAGATATGAAGGTCTGCACCCTATATGGGTAGCCACTGCTAGGTCCATCCTTGTCTCACAGGAGAAGCTGGCTCTGGCTGTATAGGTGGGGTTTCTCTCAGAGGGTACCAAACCAGGACCTAGCTCTTTAAATCTGATGCTGAAGGAGATCTGGTTCTGCTCACGTCACTCTGTTGGAGGCATCAAAAGTGAGTACAGGCACCAGGCACTGCAATGATTTGTGAAATACCAGTATAATCTGAACTGGTGTTTTGGTAGCAATTTTCCTCTAGATCTTCCTAAAAACACCTTATTTAACAATGTAGATATGGCAAATTTGAGGGAGAACTTCTTTTATGGAACTTTAAATTAACGTGATACACCAGTCCCTGCAAAATGTTGTGTGAGTTGGTTACTTGGGACCTTTTTCAGAATTTTTGCTTTAATCCTGGCAAAACCTTAGCTTAGCTTTTATGTAGCCTCATATACCTTAATCAAAACAGAGCATAGCAACATTACAGCTATGTCCAGAATTTGAGGAGTGGGATTTTTTAAGCAGTTTAGTGATATGTGTCCCATTAAGCCACTTGTCACTACTCCCATAGTCACAAATCCTCAGGTCTGCTTGCAGAGCTAGTGAGTCTCCAGTGAGTTTTGCGGTAGTGCAAAGGATATTGTGGTATAACGCTACACAATAATTAAATGCAAACTGAAGAAGAGAAGCCTGCCTGTGTTCAGTAATAAAGGGTGTTCAGATCAATTAGAAAGGGTGGAAATCTGCTATCTTTCTGTGGCATATTCTTTGTTAGCAATCCAGCTTCCCTATAATTGAGTTTATCAAATGAAAACAGTTCTGTCAAACAGGTAAATAAATACCTTTTACAGTCTCTGTCCTAAAGAAAAAAAGGCACAAAACCCCCCAGACTCTTCAAATGATTTGCATGGCAATGGCAGCACATCTGCAGTCAGATAATCTCATTGTTTTTAGCTGCATTTTCTGCCATCTGGAGACAGAGTGCCTGTAAAAAGTAAAAAGTGTAAAAATCCATCGTCATTCTGTAATGGGAATAAACTTGGTGTATTTAAATATATAGGGGGAAATAGTTGGTTAAATAGCACAGCAAATCCTCATTTTTAAGAACAGTTAAGTCAAGCAATGTAATGATACGACCTCTGTACACAGGTTTTAATGTTGGGGATCTCTCAGCCTTGGCTATTCCTGCAAATGACTCTCAGCATCTGTAGCAAACTACCCAGTTCTGGGAACTGGGAGTTACTATTTGATGTCGTGAAGCCTGAGCAGCTGCAGGGAATTACTTAGCCTAGAAGTGAGATGTTTCTTCAGGGATTATATTAGAATTGTGATTTTTGCAGTTGGAGTCCTGGAAGCTTCCTGGTACTGTCCTGAGAAGGCCTCTTGAACCCGACCTCCAGCAGAACATTGCTTGCTATGGGTGAAAGCCATTTATTAGTTTTTTCTAGGCTTGGATGCCTATTAATGACAGATGCAACAGTTACCGGTAATGTGCCATATTTTTCAGATTTATCTTTGCTCTTTGCACTGATGTTCCTGGAAAGCCTTTATTATTTTTTTTTTTAATAATTATTTAAAACATGAAGTTAACCACTGGAAGAATAGTGACTTTCCTTCAAAATCTTCAGATCTGTTTATCATTTGGGAAAATATGCTTTAACTGAAACACATGGAATGCTTTAATCAGACATACAAGTTACTGGGCTCAAAGACTGGATCAAATTTGCTGGCAAAAGGGCAGACTAGATGACCCACTGGTTCTTCCTGGCTTCCCATCCTGTTAATTTGCTAATCACATCTGTGGGATTCAAAGTGTCTTCAGAGAGTTATGGTGTCCAGACTATTTGTCATGCTAGTTCTGTAACATCCCAGACTGGGGAAAAAAAGAAATCCAGCATACTTGACATCCTCCAAGTACAGGAATTGCCTGATGTCTTATGGATTAGTTCAGCCCATGTAGTTATTAAAAAAACTTACATGAAGGTCAAAGAAAGTTTTTCCTTAAGTCTAGCAACGAGCAATCACACTAGCGAGCCCAATTCTCTGCTCTGTTATGCTGTAACCCTGCTGGTTTCAATAGAGTCATGCTGGTGTCAAAATGATTTAAAGAACCAGTGAGTTAAACATAGCAGCTGAAATATATAGACTATTTAAAAAAATTACCAAATCTGGAAAGTTGATTGGCAGCTTTTTTTTTTTTTTTAATTATTTTATATTTTTTAAAAAAAAGTATTCCAGGACATGGATGCTCATATTTTGGGAGTTGCCATAAAAATTACAGAAACCAAGGTCTGGACTTGCTTTTGTTCCTTGGGCATCTGTTTATCTTCCCTTCCGTTCATGGTTGTTCCTTCCTCTCAGGGTATTCTTCAGTGCTTTGTTCAGCACAAGGAGGCTCCTGCCATTTCCTCTGGGCAATGCGAAGTTGTCTGGACACTTAAAATGAGAGAAGAGAGTACTTTTCCTACTTTTATTCTGCTTTGTATTGAATTCTCTGTTTTGAATGTTTTTCCACATATTGTTTTTTGTCGTCTCACACCCTAACAAGATATTATCATGTAAGATAACACAATCTGTTATGAAATACTTAGGGCTTGCCAGCAGTTTTTATATGACACTTTAATAATGATCTTTAGGAGAGAAGTGGGAATTGCAAAGAACAAAGTATCTCCAGACGTCCTAAAAATGTACGATGTAGGATTTGCAGAATATTTCTCTACTTGAAAGATTTCTAATTTTCATTTGGAACAGCACAGTCCTGTGTTACCCTCGCCTGAATGAAAACGAATACAATTTCATTTACAGATTGTCTCTTGGATTAACCCTATACCCTGGAAGTGTCTGGTTTATTACTGAAAGTGAACTCCTTGATACTTCTCCTATTCTCTGTGGTTCTGTAAACCTACTTTAATAAAAATGCAGTATCTGAACATAATTCTTCTTGCAGCTCACCTTCTTCTCAGACAAGGAGAGAAACTGTCAAGAAACTAACTTTAAGGTTCTGGCATATGTCTTCTGGATGGCAAGCTAGCTCTCAGCTTCAATATTTTGTGCTATTTGAATTGTGTTGTACGGAGTCCCATGCTTTAAGCTAATTGCTCCCATGCAAGACTTGTAGGAAATAGAAAAGCGAAGTTCCTGTGGTGAGTTTTTTTAATTTTTCTGGGGCCTGAGCTGAGCCTGAAATAGAAAAATTCCTTCTCTATTCTGGTTTTCATCTTTATTTTCATGTCATTTTTTTCTCTTTTTTTTTTTTTTTTTTTAAATCACACAAATAAGAAGTGTGTGAACCCAGTGGTTTCCCACCATTATTCCAACTCAGGTGTTACACAAGCCTAACCAGCAGAAGAATCATGCTTGACCAGATACTGTAGGGAGTATGGGAATGGCAATAAGCAGACTATTTCAAGGAATTAATTTATAATTTCAACTTTTTGTTAAAACACATTCTTGTAGACACTTCTTCTCTCATGTCACCAGTCCTATCTTTGCAGGGGTGATAGCTTTTGTTCTGGATGATTCTGTCAGTGGAGTTCCCCTGCTGGACATGTATGATAAAGGGAAAAAATGCAGAGACATACCAGCTTAAAGCTTTCCCTTCATCACTTAACAGCATTTAAAGAGAGGTTTATCTTAGTTTCCTTTTCTGAACCTCTGCAACTTCTTTTCCACACTTACATATGGACTTTTGGTAAAGCTGTTACTCACAATCAGTTCACATCTTTATTTGTTTTAATGTGAATTACATTCTTTCATTTACGGGGGGCGGGGGGGGGGGGAAACAATCCTGTAGCTCATCAAGTTGGGCTCTTTAACAGCAGGGAGGATTTGTAATGTGCATTTTACTTAATTTACTTAATTTTTTTAAGATGTACATATACTGGAACCTTCTAGTATTATTTCTGATAGCTTGTTCTGTTTCTGAACTGCTCTCTGTAGGAACATGCTTTATAGATAGCTTCTTTCATAATTTTAATATGAATTATGCACCCATTAGGCTGTGATCTGCAATGAACTGCATGGAGGCAAACGGCTTTGCCTACTGCAATTGCAGATTGTAGCAGTCATAACAGTTTAAATTTCTTTTGTTCTAATTAAAGATAATATCATTTTCTAGTTACCTCATAGCCTCATGGTCTTTCATTTTAACTACTGTTTTAAGTGTTTTAAATACCAAGAATGCAGTCAGAAATCCAATGCTCAATGTTATAAACTACTATGCTATTAGGAGGAGTAATTTGTAAACTACTTTCTGGAAGCTACCCATCCCCAATGCTTTTTCCAGTGCTGCCTCCAACATTCTGCTCAGCTCTGGTGAGCTGGGTAACCAGTGGCACAGGCAAATAGTTCAGATATATACTCTCCTATCAACCTAGAACCAATCTCCTTGCCTTCCTGGAAAAGGAGAGAAAAGGGAAATTTCAGAACAGAGCAGTTTACTCCGATGAAATGAATATGAGTCAGGATGACAACTTCCTTGGAAAACTGCTCTTGTTCTTGACAAATTCAGGAGGTAATCTGCCTTTTGCTGAAAAAAAATGCTCATATAACCTATGTTTAGAAGATAAAATGGTTCATTTTGAACTTACAGGAGCTTATGAAATAGTTTGTATAATAGAATTTGTTTGTTTTGCATCTAAATCTGTCTGCTCGTAGTTGGTTACATCCAAGTAGTTTGTCTTGTTAGGATTGTATGTATTACATTTATAGAAATGTCTTTTGGCCTGAAGGATCCCACTGTGCTTCTGAATACTTGCATTCATTGCTGGAATGAATTATCTTCTCAGAATAAAACAGGAGGTAAGTCTAACCAAAGTCAAAGTGGTAAGTCTAGGATTACTATTGACAAGAAAAGAATGGTTTTTTTTTATTTCCTCTTAGAAATGCAATTTCACTATTATGTTTGTTAAAAAACACTTTGATGTCCTCTCCTTTGTGGGACCAATAAGTGTATATATACTTCATATGAATCAATTTTATTCATGGCTCTGTGCTGATTGCAATGAAAGTCTCTTTGGGAGAGGGAAACTGCAGTTATGAAAGGCAGCCACAAGCTTTCTAGAAGCTCCACTCTTGCTCAACCAGTAATTAGCAGGTAATTTCACGAGTTACTGAGTGAGGCTGGTAAGGTGTAGGTTATGCAGGTGGTACAATGATGTCTTCAGGGCTTGTAACCTGTACTTCTGTCTGTTCTTTTGCTTTTTATGAGAGATATAACTCTACTGAAGCTAATTTTGTATGGATGTTGTACTATTCAGATGAGGCACATGACTGAGAAATGCTATATAATTTAAAATAGGACCAACTTTAAAGAGACAACAAGAAAGACACTACAAGTCTGTTAAAATCTTGGGGGCTTGAGGGCTCCATACCCTGGAGATCTGGAAATCTGAAGGTGGAGGTGGCGAAGCGTAGTGCGAGGAGGCTGAAGAAACCCTAGGAAAGATAGGAAAGCATGAGGCTGTTTAGGCTATGGCGTATTTCAGAGGAAATATACACGCAGAAGAGTGTGTTTGAACATCTAACTATGTTTGAAGGAGGCCTCATTCTGCGTGAGAAGGGAGACCAGGATTCTTCTTGAATTCCATCAACCCAGAAGAGAGGTGTGGACAGCCTCCGTGCTTTGGGCAGGAAGAATGTTAAAGATACTAAAGGAGCAGACTAGAACAAATCTTGTTTCTTCAGGTGTGGAGACTCCTATGTTTTGCATGTCTTCATCAGACTGTGCCCACCATGCTGGCAAAATAATGTTTTATGGTGTTTCACAGCATTATGCTGTACAACTTTAATATCCTAAATTTGTAGTTTAGAGAACTAAGTCAGTAACGCTCTCAGCTGAGATGAACTTGTGTGTTTACCTTGGTTGTCACAAAAAGAGTGTTCCATCCGTCTATCCGTTCATATATAGGAAATGCTGAGAGTCTTGTAAAATTTCCAAGTACGAAATACAGACCATTCCAGGAAAAAAAGACTACGAATACAGCAGAATAAGAGGATACTGCTGAAACCACCAGCTTGAAAAACACCGATCTACCTCTTCAAAAGCATTTAGAAGCAATTTAAATGATAATAGATTCTAAAAAATATTTCCTATGGTTTTCAGATATTGCTTCTGTCTTGGTCCTTATTATAAATTACTGTTGTTGTGTGAACACAGTCTTTGTTCCTTTGAATGAGCATATAGATCTTTGCTGCTCTACTCACAGCCTTCAGGATATTAAAGATATTGTCATGGAAATGTTTTGTCGTTTTTCAAAAAGAAAATTCTGCCTCCAGGGTGCTTAGTATAAGCTTATTAACCATTACACAGGTAGAAAGCTTAATGAAAATATCGGTGCTGCTTGAAACAGATATTCTAATAGCAGCTAATATTATCTGGCTTGAGGCAAGCGAGCCAGAAATATCCTCTGTAATTCTTGGTTAGTAAAGTCCATCATACACTACTGTGGGAGGGTTCTTTTCTTTTGGGATGAGAAAGGAGCCCATTTCAGAGTGGTACAGGTATGGCACCAGTGCCCCAGCTGTTCTGCTCCTGCTAAACCTATTACTGATGGATACCGGTCCCCAGAACCCTTAGTTACTAGCAGACATGGGCCTGAACTAAAATTCTCAGCACAAAGCTTCTCAGTTTCAAGGGAGCTCTACTCCACCAGGCTTTTGAAGTTCAGACCTTTGCATAGTTGTTAAATACCATCATTGGCAGCATGCAATATTCCAGGTAGGAGTAACTGAATTAATTAGGACAAATTTAGCAGTTAACTAAAATGTTTGTATGGCCACACTGATGATTGTCTGTCTTTGCCCTTCGCTAACAATTGGTATGCTTTTCCTTGTGGTGAAGAGTGTTTAAGTGATTGAGAGTCTGAGAGGGCGTCCTTCATGATATCACCGTTCATAACGAGCATTTGAAAATGAAGAGAAGGAAATTATGTATGTAGGTGTGTTTGCCACAGCAAGAACATTGTTTGAGGGCTTAAGAAATCGCAGAAAATACTCTCTGCAATAGGATTGCTCCGATATTCTGGGGTTTTCTGAGGAAAACAGGGCTTTGTTCCCCATGCAGCCTCAGGCAGCAACACACGTGTTCAGTCTGTAAACTAGTCTGTGTATCAGGCCAGTGTAGCCCAGAGATTGCTCTTCCCAAACTTAAGGCCCTTTTTTAGAAGGGTGTTTTGTTTTGAAGTGATTAATGTTGTAAGAGGAGATTTCTGAGTCCCACAGCAGTCAGTGCAGATCTACAGCTTCAAGAATGACAATAGTGAAATTCCATTTGTAAAAAAAGTGGGGACAGGAAAAAATACATGTTCTTTTGCAGAACTGTAATGCAGTAATTTTACTTAAAATAACCTATTTTGTGACCTATTTTATGTAAATAGGGTTAAGACGTGAATGGGGATGGCGGAACTTTATTTTTGTGAGGAAGGATCCTCAATTAATTTATCTCAGCATGTTCAGCGATAAAAAGAAAAATATAGGCAAAGCCAAAAAGAGAATTAGAATTTTTTGTTCTCAGTGAAAACTTTGAAGATTAAAAGAAAAACTCCAAAGCTTTTAATGAAAGTTCAGTGTCTAGAAGCAGGCCATTTATCACAGAAGAAGAAATCACGTGTTTGAATGAAATATCACATCTGGCTTAAAATCATAATGAATGATGGAGACAAACCTCTTGATTCATTATGTACACAGTTTGCTCAAAAACCTGTCCTGTTCCTGTGTTGCTGACATCAGTGAAAACATTGCCTTTCATGTCAGCAGACCAGGACTGAACAGTAAACCACAGAAATAACTTCTTTATTTAGGAGATGCTAAATCTTCAAAACACTGAGCAGTTTCTGTGATATACTGAGTACCCTTGTTTCCCACTAACTCATAAGGTTAGCCCCAGCATTGTGAAAAACTGGCTGTTACATGGTCCCTCCGTTTAGGAATCGTTGATATTCTGCTTCGTTGCTTATCAGAGTAATTTTTTCCTGAAATACTTTTGTGCTTTCTCTCACCACCCTTCAAATGCTGGAGGATTTCTGCATAAAATTGGACCACAAGATTAAAAGGGACCTCCTAAACCATTGATTTTAGAGCTCATGGAAGCAATATTCCCATGTGGGACAAAGAAAGCCTTAGGAAGACATCCTGTTGCCCCTGTTCTCTAGATCAGGGCTGAAATTACATCTGTGGTTGCAGCAGTATGTTTGACAATGACCTTCATGAAACTTATCCAGCTTCGTCCTAGTGGTAGACTGGTTTTGGTCCTGCCAACATGGCTGCAGAATCTGCCTGCTCTGCTGGCTGAGGAGTCTCTGCTAATGTCCAGCCTTCAGCTTGTCCTGTTTGTTTTCTGTACATTGCTTCGTAATCCATCATTGTGCGGATGAATAGCTATCCTCTCCTTTATGTCTGTCCTTATAATAATGTATATCTCAAGCAGTACACATGTTCCCTCTCAGCTTTTTCTCTGTTCACCTAAACAAGCTAAAATAATTTAGTTCTTTTCTTGTAAACAGAACTGGACTCAGTACTCTAGATAAGGCCTCATCACTGCTATGCACAACAGACTTAATACTTTCGTATCTTATCTGAAAGTATCTGTTTAGAATAATATTAAGGACCATGTTAGCATTTTTACGAGCTCATCGCTTCAATGATGTTGTTTTCCTTAAAAGGGAACTGCTGCCTTCATTGTAGCCTGGGATGATACAGTTTTAACAGAATCAAGGTTTCATCTACTGCCTTTACATTATTTTTCATGGTACTGTCATCTCACAACTTGCTTGTTACATGTTTTGACATTACTTAATATACGTTGTCTTACTTCTGGCACAATCACTCATATGGTCTTTAATTCAAGGACAATCTTTTTGTTGGGGTGTTTCAATACTACTGCAGCACTACACAAATTCCCAAATAAGTAAAATAAAAAATTCAAATTAAAAAAAAATCAAATAAGCATGGAATAGAATAACCCAGATATTGCTGCTGTTGTTTTTTTGGCAATGTCAGAAGGAGAGGACTGGCCTTTGCAAGAATTCAGAAAGCAAAAGAAAGAACTCAAAAATTTGTACATTCTGAGACCTAAATACCACCTCAACTTGCTTTAAAACACATAAAAATACTGCTTAGAGAGGGTGAGAAGTCAATTTTCAGAATAAGGAAAAAATGTGAGTGACCACAACTAAGTAAATACATGGAAAGAAAGACTAGACACTAAAGGAATGGACACAAAAATGTGGAGGTACCTCAGAGGAAACCATAATCAACAAACACAAAGGGAGGCATTGCTGGAAAAACTTTGCAATTCCATGAAATCTTAACAAGCCAAGCCACAAGTCTATAGTTGTAGCAGCTGTTAATTTCACAGCCATGGAAGACATGGCACTTGAACATACGCCAACAAAGTACAAAAGTCAAGTTTGTATCTATTTTAATAATTTCTTTTTTTCTAAAGAGCGATACTTTGCTCATTGCAAAATGGTACCTAGGGAGAAATGACTTATCTATTTAGACTCTGGGCATACTGAGCATACTGGCAGTAAACTGTGCTTTGTAACTCCTACTGCATAGTGTTATTTTATTAATGAAGTGAACCAGGATGACACTTTAGATTGATTACTTCAGCTAATTTAACATGCATAATGATTCAAAAAACTTTAATTCAAACAGGCCACAGCCCAGTAAAGAACATTTCCTAGCTGCTGTGTGCTTATTCAGGGTGCTATTTCAGTAGATCCTATCGTGACGCAGAAGAATATGTTTCTTGCTTGCATTTTCTTACCAGTTGGGAACGTATAGGATTTTAATTAATTTTTTAAAATTTTTCATAAAAAAAGTTTTCTTGTTTTGTTTTGTTTTGTTTTATTTTGTCTTGTTTTGATTAGGGAACCATTCTGTTGCTTCTCCTGGCCTCTAGTGGATAGAAGACACTTGGCATATGTCCATAGCAGTAACTAAGATCAACCTTAAGGTCAGCTTCTAGGCCATCATTGGTGTACACCCTTTCCACCCTAATACAGAGCCCACTCTTGCACTGCAGCCTTTACTCCTTTAAAGGTGCCCTAATAACAATTCCACCGTGACCCATTGCTGACTTCTGGTCCTTCTCCACTCTGTATTTACTGCCCATTCCCTAGAAAAGAGTTAGGAAGATGGAGAAGTCTGATTCTTAAAAGAGCTTATCAAGCCAGTACAAATAGCCTCCAGAAGGCTGATAGAGGCTTCATGGTAAGATGCGTATAGAGAAAGTGGTTCTGCCCAGTTGATGGTGACTGGTCACGGTCAAACTTCCATGTCTGTGGAAGCTTACCTTGAATTGCTTAGTCCAAAGCCTGTGCCATGCAGTAGTGCTTTGCAGCTGTTGCAGCTTTTTTTGGATTAAACCCAGCATGCACAGTAATGCTAAAGAATATAGGGTCAGCCTGTATTCTTTCATTTCTACTTGAAGATGAAATAGAAATCATTAGTTTTCAGGAGGTGATGGAGAGGGTATTAACCTAAAAGTGATCACTGTAATTTGAAAAGCAGAGTCTGAAAATTGTGAAAATAAATGCTGCAGTACAAATGGCTTCAGGAATATCAGTCAGGTCTGCTGTTGGACAAAAGCAATATGTGCAGGCTCTTTCATCATCTGATTGCTTAAAAAGGCCGTGATCTGTCAAGAAAAGTGAGTAACATATTCAAGCTCTTGAAGCTGATGATACGAGGTGAACTAAATAGCTTTGAAACCAATACCAAACTATTTTCAGTTAATGTTGTCTCCTACTCAACTTCAAAGCCTGAACCCCAAACTGACTCAGAATATATAGCAAGGCCATCTTTGTAAAATCTCTCATTTCTGTTGGAGGAAACACAATGGACTTAAGATACATGCACTCTCTATCTGAAGTATTTGCTTGCAGAAGAGTCCCCACCAGTGGCAGCTCCGGTGGGTGGGGGGTCATAAGACAAGCCAGCGACAGCAGCATCTCCAAGTGCTTTGGTTGTCTGCAAAGTGAGGATGAACTTTTGCGTCCAGGGACAGAGGTTGCACAGATTTGGAGGACATGTACATAGGTGTGGTCCAGAGGTGAAGAGGGGAATCACAGCAGGTGTGGGTTATCTGCTTAAGTCTATTTCAGATCTGAAACCAGTCTTTCTGAGCTCCTGAAATTCTAAGTAAGTCAATCATTCTGGTTTTGATCAAGGTGAGTTTAACTAGTTTCTTTATAGAGCGCGTATGGACCTGTCACTGGACTATTTAACTGACACATTTACAGTAATCATTCATCTGGTATGCAACCATTAGCATATAAAACACTAGCTCTGCAAAGTTAACTTTAATAAGAATATATTAAAAATGTTCAGCAGACTTCTTCACCTTTATCCAGAAAAAGACCGTGAGGTATCAAATTTGCTCATTACTGCACACAACAAATGAACAGCAACCATCAAAAGCCACTCTGTGACGTGCTGGAGAGGAATGTTTCTTTCTTTATTGGTGGGGCAGCTATTTAGCTCTCTTTTTTTTTGTGAAGCGGTGAATTGGACTGGCCAAGCTTCATACCCCCATTAGTTTCATTTCTGTGTATGCCACATGTGACTGGTCATAACTAAAACACAATCACATTCTTTGTTCCAAGGCTCCTGCCAGCACAAGATGTCAGCAGGTTTGTGTACTTTTAACATAAAGATATGGGGTTTACCTTCCAGATGCATTACCTGAATACTTTTACAACATTAGGCAACCTCCGCAGGTACAATGCCCCATTTTCCTGTGGCATTTCTCCTGTGGAGAGGTCATCTCCCATCATTGTTACAGGCTCCTTGTGTTTCAGTGGAACTGTCTTTATTTAGCACAGCAAAGAGGTGCTTGATGTTTCCATTTCTTTCATGTACACTCAAGTAATCACAAGCTACATGCATAACAAGAAGACTAGAAAATATAGTATGTGTAGATGAATTGCATATTGAATGCAGCCGAGTTGTACTCATCTCAGGTAAAATGTTTTGATTTTTAAACTTCCTAGTAGTAACAATTTGTGCTTAAGGTTCAATAATTTAGGTAATTTAAAAAAGTTTTTACAAGCACTTATTTTGGCAAGATTGTATGTGCAGAAATTGCTAATAAAATTTCCGTGGCCTTAATCAACCCCACATACAATGTGATGGTGACAAATAACATGGGAAAAATGTTCATACAGAAAAGTATTATCAGACAGACTTTCTTCGAATAAAAGAAAACTCTTCTGTGATGGCAGAGAAATGTCAGATCTTTCTTTACAAACATGGTGAGCTAACAGTTCAAAGGGCAATCTTGTGCTCATTTCTAGATACTCAAATGTTTGCATAATTGGAGAAAGATTAGGGACAAAAGCAAAACTTGCTAGCCAGGTTTTTTAGTTTTGAATCGTTGTTCAGAAAAAAGTGTTGCATCACTTTTGCAGCACTACTTGGCAATCACTTAATTAATGCATGATTGGAGATCTACTGCAAGGGGTAATCATTCAAATGCAGTAAGTAGCTCTTTTTGTATGAGCTGTTCCTGCATTTCTGCGATGCTCTGATGAACAGTGGAATTGTTGACATTTAAAGTGTCCTTATTGCCATCAGATTTAGTATAAGTAGAAATAAATAAAACCCTTTTACCGTTGGACTTGTTATTTCAGGTTCTCTACAAATTCAGACAGACAGTAGGCTACATTTTTGAGGTTTTCTTTGTAAATATAACAGCTATACACCGACTTGTTGAAAACCAGCACGCTCTCTCCCCAGAATAAAACAAAATGCAGTTGGAACTCTGGAGAACATTTAAGATGTCTGAGAGTTGAATATGCACATAAGCAAAAAGTATGCTGACAAAAGATTGTTTATTTCTGTTAGCGGTTGTTTCTAATGCCTGGATGTTTTTACACTTTAAAGACGGCCGTGGAATCATACTGCAGAAAGATCTGGAGTACTGAAGTCCCATCATGTAACATTGAAATATGTAGGTAATATGGTGCACGAAAAAAGTCTTACTAAATTGAGGCAGACAGGTCCATTTTGCAATTAAGCTGAGTGGGACAAAATGGCACAAGATGGTAGGATGCCACTCAAAAGAGGGACTACTTGGTTTTCAATAACTAATCGCCGACAAAATGAGAATTTTCCAAACAAAGAACTTACCCAGCTAAAATATGTCCATGGAGAATATTTTCCTCTGGCAGTATGAGATTACAGTTTTCATATGAACCTGGGAAAGCTTGGTAGATGCAGGTGTATTCTCTTGACCATTTAATAGAAGGTCAGTGAAGCTTAAAACAGATCTAGATTATGTTTGTGTCACTCTGATCACAAAGTCCTGTTCAGCCTTAGGTGGAGAGCAGCCAAGTGAAGTGCCATAACAGCTGCTCAGATGAAACCCAACGGGCAAAACATTGAGGCTGTGAGCACAGATGGCTTGGGCAGTGTTTTGCCACCTGTATTACCAATTTAAGGGAGAAATTGTTGAAGGCACACCTAGTGATTGTCAAGGTGATGCAGAAAAATGTATTTAGAAGGAAACATGAAGGTCACTGGGGGAAAGAAAAATCTGAGAAGGTCCAGTGATATTTCCTGCTGACTTCAGTGAACAGTGACATTGAGAAAGCTGTTAAGCCTTGTCAGAGATACTGAAAATATAGCCCAAGTTGAACCAAACTGCTCATATTAACCTATAAAAAACCCTATTGGAGCAAGTGTGCATAGCTTTGTGCTGGCTGGAAAAATGTACGTAGTGGTTCTAAACTATTTTGTTTCATTACTGTAAGCTAATCTTACCATGTCATATTGTACATGTCAAATGATTTTTGCAAATTGTATTATGCTTGGGATGGCAGACACTGAAAATGGGATATAGATTCGTGGACATGTTTACAGTCAAGTATGAATAAAAGAGCTAAGCCTAGAAAAGAATGTCAAAATAAAACATCATTTTAACATCCGTGAAATCACTATATGGCTACTACCTCGTATTATAAAATTTCAAAGCAGTGACATTGAGATGTGGTCTGTCACCTCTTACTGACAACCAGTTTGACTGAAAACAATCAGATGCTGACGCTGTGAAACATTGAACAGCTTAGAAAGCCCAGAGGTGGGCTAGCAGCACTGCCTTAACGTGGCTGTATTATTTCTGAAACAGATTAGTTTGTACGGGTATCTCTGCATGACATGGTCTTTGGCCAGAAAAGTGACCTTTACTCAGAAATTACAGTAACTCTGGTTTGAACAAGAGGGGCAAAAAAGGGAAATAGTTCATTTAATAAATGCATTTTTTTCTTCAAACAATACAACATTTTTCCTTCAGCTTCTCCTTCTGCATGCCAAGAAGCTTCTTTCAGAGAGAGAGAGAAGAAAAGTACAGAAAGGACACAAAGCATTTGAACGCAGTAGGTCCCTCCAGCATTTTTTGCAGCACTCAAAGTACAAAGAAAACACAAACTGATGAAGAAACAGAGTCTGACTGTCCAACTTTTCATTCCTGAATTCAAAACAATAACCTGGGGCAAAAGATGAGCAAAGAAGGTCAGCTGGAGAGTTGCAGGGAGCAGGAGGACTGGTGTCAGGGAGGTCTCTCTTTCCCAAAACCAGCTGAACAAACTCCTGCGTGCCTCTGACTGCGCAGCAGATCGCAGGGACTCGAGCTGTGTCTCCGAGCACAGCTGAAGCGGTGCTTGCGTTTCAGAGCCAGCGAAGTGCTCGTTAGCTTGTTCGCGCTTGTGAGAGGGGAGCTGAGCTGGCGCGATGGCCGCTGGAGAGGAAGGGAGAGCAGGGCGCCCGAGGGAGGGGAAACCAGGGCCTTCTGCAACGGGATGTCGGTGCGAAGGGCCAAAGGCGCGGAGTCAGCATTGTTGGCTCGCTATCCCTCTCTGCAAAGGTGACACATATTCCAGCCAAACTGGAATTTGGCTAACACATCCTTCCTGGCAGATAATACTCAAGTAAAAATCAAACTTGAAATTTTCTTTGCTCTTTTAAAACAAAACAACAACTCAAACAGCTGTGGCAAGATGCTGAGTGCTGACAGATTAGAGAACCAATTTTTCTGATGCTGAAGAGAAATCCATTTGGCCAAACGCACTGGAGAGAGTATGCCTATTCTGAGAGATTATTATCCTAATAATCATTGCTAAGTACTTTAAAACAATGTATTATGTGCTAAATACAGGCAGTGGGCTCAGTGGTGCCCAGAAAGGGATGAATATACAGATTGTATGCCGGAGTTTGCAGTCTAAAACGTTATTGTTGCAAGACACAAAGCAATAGGAGAGATGAAGGATTTACAGGCTTCACTTGACGATATCAAATTATTCCAACTCAGAGCAGCGCTGCAGTCCACTGAAATCAGTCAGAGTCCTTCTGCTCCATTTGTTTCCCTGGGATGGGGCCCAGGAGACGATCGGAGGGATGGAGACTTCGGGGGCTGCTGCTCACCTGGGTGGCTGCCTGCCTCCTCGCTCGCTCCTCACTTCTCACATCTCCGGTTCTGCGGCCGTGCTGCGGAGAACGAGGCCAGCTCTGCCTGGTGCTGGTGAGGGCTTGGGAATTTTGCTGTCTAGGGGAAGAATGTTGTTATGTCTAATGTTTAATGCAGCACTGGCACCAGGAGTCTGAAGGCAGATTTGTTTATTTGACTGCCTCTGCTAGCTTGACTTTCTAAGGGTAAAAACCTACTTTCCTATCTGGAAAGGCTTCCATAGGAGTGGATCAACTGGTTGCATCGTTCAGCGATCACTTGGAGCCAACAGGGCTGATAAGGTGGGCCTGGCCGGGGTCTCTGCTCTGGCTTAACAACAGCATGGCACGGGTCTAACACAAATGCTAGATTCAGTCCGCTCCTGCAAGAGCCTCCCAAGGGCAGCGTTTTCTGCACCTTACGTGGTTTCTGTCTTTCAGAATTATATTATTAAGGTTTGAGCCTTCATGTAATCAAAAGTGCCAGTAGCCTCCATGATTAGCTGTCATCTTATTTTTATATTACATGAAAAAAGTTCTTGTTTCTTCTAGTTGTGGAATGACACTGGTTAAATTACATCTAGAAGTGAGGAAATGCTTGCAGATATTGTTGATGACTCAGATGGTTTATAAGACAGACCGTTGTTTTAAGAGCAGCATGTGCTTGTTCAGTGGACACCCTCAGCACCATCAAACATAACTAATACTGACCAAAAAAGGTATTTTGCCTTGAATTTGAGAAAGCATAAATATTTGAACCAAAGCAAAAACAGAACTGCAGTTTCAAAAGGCCAGTGGAAAACCAGCAAGAACCAGCTTATCTGGAATTGAAACTTTATGAAACACCTTTAATACAATAAATAACCATCCAACTTGTTGAAATGAACTACATGTGCTATGTCTGTATGTGGTGGGTTGATCCTGGCTGGATGTCAGGTGCCCACCAAAGCCACTCTATCACTACCCCTCCTTAGCTGGACAGGGGAAAGAAAATATAAGAAAAGGCTCATGGGCTGAGATAAGTATGGAGAGATCACTCAGCAATTATCATCGTGCGCGAAACAGACTCAGTGTAGGGAAATTAGTTTAGTTTGTTACCGTTCAAATCAGAGCAGGATAATGAGAAATAAACCCAAATCTTAAAAACACCTCCCCCCCGGCCCTCCCTTCTTCCTGGGCTAAACGTCACTCTCAAATTCTCTACCTCCTTTTCCCCCAGTTCATCACACATTGTCTCTGCTGTTGTCTCCTCAGGAGGACTCCTCACATGCTACAGTGTGGAGTCCCACTCATGGCAGACAGTTGCCCACAAACTGCTCTGAAGTGAGTCCTTCCTATGGGCTACTGTTCATGAACTGCTGCAGCATGGGTCCATTCCACGGGGTGCAGTCCTCCAGGAACAGGCTGCTCCAGCGTGGGACCCCCACTGTGTCACAAGTCCTGCCAGCAAACCTGCTCTGGCGTGGGGTTCTCTCTCCACGGGTCCACAGGTCCTGCCATGAGCCTGCTCCAGTGTGGGCTTCCCACAGGATCACAGCCTGCTTCAGGCATCCACCTGCCCTGGCGTGGGGTCCTCCGTGGACTGCATGTGGAGATCTGCTCCACCATGGACCTCCACGGGCTGCAGGGGCACAGCCTACCTCACCATGGTCTTCCCCACGGGCTGGAGGGGAATCTCTGCTCTGGCACCTGGAGCACGTCCTCCCCCTCCTTCACTGACCTTGGTGTCTGCAGAGTTGTTACTCTCAGATATTCTAACTACTCTCTCTGGCTGCAAATTGCTGTTATGCAGGTTTTTTCCCCTTTCTTGAACATGTTATCACAGAGGCGCTACCACCGTTGCTAATGGGCTCGGCCTTGGCCATCAGCTTGTCCCTCTTGGAGCAGGCTTGCACTGGCTTTGTCAGATACAGGGGAAGCTTCTCGCAGCTTCTCACAAAAGCCACCCCTGTAGGCCCCCTGCTACCAAAACCTTGCCACGCAAACCAAATACACTGTACTAAGGCCACTAAAGAGAACTGTTGATCTTTGAGGTAACTGTTACCAAAACGTTTTAAGAAGTAAAGGAAAGTTCATCCTAGGAAGGACTGGTCCTCCAAGTCTCATCACAGAGATATTACAAATTATTTCTGGCATCAGCAGACACTGGGAAGGCAGGGATGGAGCTTGGGGTTGGGAACAGGCACTAGGACAAGGATACCGGAAGGCAGGATGTAAAAAGTGGGAGACTAAGGACCAACGCCGAGCAGGAGGAAACAGGGTCCAAGGTGAGAAATCAAAGCAGCAAACTCCAGAAACTCCTGGAAGATCTTTTTGCAAAACACCTTCCTGCTCTCCAGCTGGTGATTTTGGAAGTAAGGAAGGAAGGCCTTACTGTCCCACTTGCCCCCAGGCTGCTCAGGGACTCTTTAAAATGTCAAATTTTTTCCTATCATCTCTGTTGAAAGGTGTGAACTGTAAAAAATCATTTGGTCCGAGTAAGTACTTACAAGAAGTTTAATGAACTAGCAGTGAACCTGATCTGTACCTTGAGTCTGCTGCAGTGCTCAAGCCCAGTTTCCATGTAATAAAACTCTGTGGAACTCCATGTATTTTTAGATATGTGAAAATACTTTGCAGATAAACATGTACACAAAGTTAAACACATACAGACAATATTCTGTGGAAAACATAGCATGTTCCATATAGTACGTGTTTGATCTACTCTAAGTACTTTCTGTTGTGTTCGTGCTTCCTACACTTAAAGGAAAATAATGGTATCGAAGAATTTTAAGCATTGGTCTCAGTTTCATCTCCTCAAGTTTCTTAAAGTTTGAAATTGTAACTGGAGTCTCATGCTTCCTACGCTAAATTAAATTTGGAACACAGGCTAATGGAAATATAGTTAATTTAAGCCAACGATTGTGAGGATTTGGTGATATATAAACAATATAAAGGGGTTGAAGTCTTAGGTATTTAGTCTCTGAGGCAGCATGCAAGCTATTTGCTCTTATTATGTGATTGTCACCCTTCTCATTAACAGGAAATGGTTTTATTAGTTTTGTTTAAAAATTTCAATCTGTTAAACCTGTCAAAATGAAACCTACTACTAGCAACTTGTCATAGAAAGTCAATAAATTAAAACAAACTTTGTGGTTTTTCAAGTCTGATACTACTGAAGATTAGTCATCTAATGTGATTCATGCACAAAATACCATGGAGGATGAAGTTCCAGATTCCTCAAAAAAGGAAAAAATATTAAAAATCAGTATGCATTTGGGAAGATGTACAGGTCCCATCTATCACTCAACTTTTCTTCCTTTCTTTCAAGAATAAAAGCAGCAACTTTGCTTCTTGTCATCTTTAAGAGATGACTCTGAACTGCTACTAATGTCTGCTTTTCCCCAGATACAACCTCTCAGCTTTTCCTCTCACTTTTATTGATGAGTTATATCAGATTTATTGCAAAGTTGTACCTGTCTCATGTTTTTCTGTTATTGCTGTAGGATAGCCAGCTGGGCAGAAGCACGGAGCTCATAAGAGAGATGAAGAACTGAATATGTTCACCAGATCCTCTGGGACAAGAGGACTCTGAAAAAGTAAATGGTTCCATTTTTTAATAGGGGAATATGGGCTTATGAATTTTAGTATTTAGATTTAAATCAGAAATTCCCTTTCTGCAAGTGCTCCAAGGCACATTCAATTCAAAAGCAAAAGTCTTTTGATGCCAGGGGGTCCCGAGCTAACTTTTATAATCATATACTGAGACTTTGCTCTTTTTTTTTTATCAAGGTAAAAGAGATAGTAATCTAGTAAGATGTGACATCAAAAGCACCTATTTTTGATATAGTGAAGTCCCACTGAATTTGATCCTCATTAAATCCAGAACAAAATTAAATCCATTTTTGGATGGATGTACAGAAGATGGATGTATGCTGAAAACGTTGAGAAATTTGGGCAGGACAATTGAATTATATCAGATTGGAATTCAGACATTTGTTTAGACTAGCATTTTTGCTTATCAAGGGTACCACTCACTTCCTAGCTCCTTTACTACATGATTAACTCCTCAGGTTAGGCTTTTGACCTAGAAATCATAATTCCATTGCCTTTAATAATATGCAGCTCCGCACTTGAAGTTCATGCTACATAACTCATAATACTGATAAGCAGATAGTAAAAGCATTTTTTAAATGCTATTGGTTATCTCATAGCAAATTTTCTTTTACAGAGAGTCACACAATTCTGTTATCCTTTTTCGTTTCATTTGTGGACCAGGTAGAGCTCACACAAAATTAAATTCATGCTCATGCATGAGTTTAGCAATAATAAGGCAGCAGTTGTGAAATAAATCTAAAACTTCAAAAGTTAGGGTCCCAGATGTAGGTGAACTTGTTCCCTAAAAAGTGTGTAATCCTGATTTGTTTTAGGCTGACATAATGAGTTTGTTCAGGCTCCAGTGTCCAAACCAGCAGCAGGAACGGAGACAGAGCCTGCGCTAGGAAGTGATGCTAGGAGGGTTGGTGCACTGCCTACAAAGCCAGCATTGACACTGGTGCCCTGAGGCAAAAAGAAAGGACTGGAGTTTGTACAGAGGTACAATAATTCATTTCTCTTGCTTTGTGTTTATTGTAAAAATGTGCAAGTTCAAGCTGGAGACTTGGCACAATCCATGTGAGCAATATAACAACTTCCACTACTGTTTTACAACAATAAACACTTCTGATTGATAGTAAAAAAGCCATATTTTATGAAGAGATTCCGTGTCATATGACCCCATGCATTGCAGTATTTCTTGAGAGAAGCATCACACACAGCATCCTGGCTACTGCTGCAACTATCGTCTCCGTAAAAAGCATGCAGGTAAGGTGAGTGACAGTGAGAACTCTCCTATTTATTTAGAAGACACTTACCATCTGGTTTGTTTGGACTTCAGGAAAAAACCCAAGAAACCATAATTCCTCTCTTATTTCATTAACAATCAGATTTTTCACACTTTAATGAGTTGTGCCATTCACAGACAGCAAAGTTGATATCCTTCTGCTGGATGTGTTCTGGCTTTGGACTGTGCACTTACCACCCCAGCTGTACAACAGAAGTCGTTATCTAGTGTCTCCAGCACAGAATGTAGTGAAAGTGGATAGAAAGGAGGGAAGAGGAACTGTATTTTACTGTAAAATGTTTTTGTTTTTCATGAAACAGGGACAATATTGCAAACAACTGATGTTCCCCTTTCTAATAAAAGATTGTCTTTGGGATCAAAATCAGAATTAAGTAGCCATTCATATTAACCAGCTCCTTGCAGAGTAACAGAGTTGCCACAAACAACATCAAACTCAGTATAAGCAGGAAACTCGTGTCAAGAAAAAAATAACTTCATTCTAAAATAACAAAGATCACAATTTCGTCATTGAAATGTCAAAATATTTGAACTAAGAAAATGTAAATATTAACAGATTAAACTAACCTGTCAAATAGCAATTTGCAAGTGTTCCAAGTAGGAAAATCGTGAGTTTCACAAAACAGATGCTGGAATTACGGACATCATTATTGTCTTTTCAGTATTTTTTAAAATTTATTTGGTTTAAAATCATAGTTGTGCACTATGTGTAGTCAATTTCCAATCGTATTTCATTTCACTAAAGTACTGGGAGAACTTCTGTCAGCTTTAAGATTATTCTGTGGAATTTATACACCTGGAAATTTATTCTTAAATAACTATTCTTGATTAATTATTTTCAATTAGCTTCCTGTGTAGATGCTGCTGTATGAAATAAGTGTGTCTAACTTTGAATGTGATAGCTATTACACCCACTTTTCATGTCCAGCTTTAGCCCAGATTAACTTTCTGGGTAGACAAAAGTGTACTTTATAATTTATAGCACTTCAAAGTAAATTTGATGTAAAAATCACAAGGTTTGAAGTGGGTGGTAATATATTGTATTAGACCAAGAGATGGAGTTGGAAGAAACAGAAAAACTGTTGTGCACACATGGCCTTCTCCAGATCTTAGATACCTGAAAACTTGCTTATATTTCCTTTCACTACAAACTTTGTATTGCTTTTCACCTTAAAATGACAGGTACAAGATCAAAGTTACATATCAAATCAGTTCCTTCTGACCTTAATAACGAAAAAATAAACCCATGTTAAAAGACAACAGTGTTTATTAAATTGCATTTGTCCTTTTTTGCTTGTAAATTATATTTCATTTCCTATGCAACCAGCCTATACCTTTTTATAGGCTAAGAAATCTCGCTATGCTTAAAAATAGGCTTGCTTTTATGGTTCAAAGACTCTGATGTTCAGGCTTTGAAACTTTTTGAATAGGTTACTTGACCTTGGTTAGTTTTTTTTTTCCTTTTACTGTACCTTGCAAGAGCCATGACAAAAGAATGACTCTCAGAGCAGGAGATATAAACCAGATCTAAATACTTAACATTTTGCTTCAGGCCTCTGGCTCATCCAGTCATATTTACATATAATCGAGAAATTCTTGAAATACTTTAAAGTTTATATTTCAGGGGTAAGGCAAAATAAGAATTCCTGTGAAAACAAAAACAAAACATTGCCTGTATCTGGAAATTTTATCTCCTCCCTGCTTCGTCTTTCTTTTTCTGCTGCAGCAAGAAGTCCATCTGGGTTCATCTTAGAAAGGTTCTTACCCTTTCAACATAACATTGGCCTGCTAACCAGAACACTGCTCTGGGCTTTATCTGTACTTCTGTGGGCATTAAAACGTATGGATCTGGGCAGAAAAGCCAGAACCAAATTTTGTATACCACAGCATTCACAATTCTGTTGTATACACCAACTTTGCCATAAACCTATCACTGAATGGATACAAGTAATGCTTCTAGGAAATAACTCCTTTCAGTGCTTATTTAGACACTTTACTATTATTTTGTTCTACTGTCATTTTTTATATTACCTAGCAGATATTTGTATTCATGATATGAGATTTTTGTAAAAATCTTTAAGTAGAAGTATAAGAGAATAGGTGTTGAGGACTAACAGCCCTTCAGGCCTCCTGTTAGTACTCACCGAGGTAATAACACATGTTCTTGCAGCACAGCTGTTGTCACGGCCCCATGGCTGTGCAGCACCCATCGGCCCTTGGGCAGAGCTTCTGCAGAACGTGGGGGCTAGGGGCAGGGCGGAGAGTGATGCAGCATCTGCCTGACTCCACCTCCAGGTGCCCATGCTCAGACGTTGTTCCAAAGTGAATAACCCCTAATAAAGTAATCTGAATAGCTATGTGCCATCCAAGCAGGAGATCAGCTGGTGGACATCATGCTGCTTCTGAGCACCCACTCTGTGACTCCACTCAATACAGAAAGCAATGATTTTCTAGTCTCAATTGGTGGACAAGTGGCCACACACCACTCTGCTGGGAACCTGTTCCTTCGGAAGCAGCAATGAATATTAAATGAGCTGAAGATTAAAGAAATGAAAGGGAAGATAGTGTGCAGACCATAGAGGCTTATACTCCATCTCTGTATCTTGGATCTGGATCAGTTGCGTACAGTTGGTTTCTGACTCAAAAAAACATTAGAAGTGGAAGGCATGTCTCTTCTGCAGAGATCAAGGTTTTCTTGCAAAACAAATATTTATTTCACTGTCATATTTGTGATTTAAAATGCCCTAGAAATAACATTCTTAAGACTCTGTCCTGTCCTGGAAAGAAGAAACACAAAACAGGAGCCTTTCAGGTATGCTGATCTGCCAAGAGAATAAATGAATTTATGTGGCATTATTTAATAGCTACCGCCCAGAAGATTGTCAGAAGCCATAGGTCATGGTTGCAACATCAAAAACTCTGGAATGGAAACAAAAATTTCATTTTTGTTTTCCTCCTGTCTCCAATTGCTTTATTCTACCGGTGCTGTTTCTTGGCAGCGCTGTGAAAGCAATGTAGGTATTTTGCCTGTGAAGCTCAGAAGCATCATATTGTGTTCAAGCTTCAACGAGGACATAGCTTTTAGAGACAAGAAGCATCTAGCCTTCCTCCTCCCTCCCTGCCCCCCTTTCGTGTGGCAAAAGTTTAACTGCTGGAAGACAGCCCTAATAACTTTGTACCTTAACATTTGAACTGGAAAGGACTTATTCCACCCATCAACACCTGCCAAAGACAGGATACGTCTTTAGTACCTCTAGTGTAATAATTCCAATTCTGTTTTAAATAACCAAATGAAAAGGCTTCTTGTACGTGTCTTGGGAGACTATTCCCCAGTTTAGCAACAGTGTTTTCCTCTGTTTTTAATTCTGTTTTCCAACTGGCAAGCTGATTTAAGCCACTTAAAACTTCAACGTTTGATCCAAGCCAAACATCTAGGCTCTTTCTATAGGCAGTGGATTACCACCCTAAAACAGGTATTGAAGATGGATGAGATGAATCGCCTCCTACAAATGCTGTTTGATCTGCCCTGATTATGGTGGGAACTCTGGAGAATTGAGTGGACTGGAAACCAGACTTGTAGAGACCTGAGAAAGTCTGGCCAGAGCAGAGCAGTTGCTCCTCCTGCAGCTCCTGGACACATGCGACTGTCATGCTGAAGGTTTCTCTCTTGGAGGAACATACTGACTTCACTGGGAGTAAAGTGCTATGGTTACTGTTACCTTATTCTATCTATTAGTTTCCCTAGTTTTCTGCTGACCTTCCTTGACAGTGTGGTCATATTTGGTAACATAGATTTATGGATTGGAAATGAGCAGAAATGACCATTGTCATCTAATTGGATTTTCCCCGTAATACAGGCCATAGGATTTTACGAATAAATTTTTGGTCTAGCCAAACTGTTTGCAAGTGACCAAAGACCCAACTGCTACCTGTTGTAAAGTGTTCCAGTTTATTATTATTCTTTAAAATGTATGTTTAGCTTCACTTTCTAGCTACGTTGTACCACTTGTAGCAGATGTGTATATTTTTTTTCTCCTTTATTCCAAATCCTTTGTTTCCATACATAAAAAAAACGCCACTATACTTATCATGTTTGCATTACATATTTTTGTATGTGTAAATATTTACAACCTATACATACACTGTTTACTCTCTTGAATTTTTTTAAGTCTGCCTTTCTACTCCTATTACTGGACTAACTCCTGTGAGCTGTAAAGGTGCCAGGGAGATGCAAATCTTTGAAGAAACTTATGGAGTTTCCATATCAGAGCAGACTGTTATTGGACCAGGTTCCAGGCTCACTTGGTATTGCTCTCTGTGTGTGGTGAATGCTAGCTGTTCAGAGAAATGATTATTACTTTCTGTTCCATGAAGTTCTTGGATATCTAATATGAATTCATTTTTTAACTCCTTTTAGTTATTTATTTCATACCTCCTGGTATGGAGGAAACTAAGGATCAAGTGGCATGTTTATGCTGATGGCAAGTGGAACTCAGGAGTGAAAGCTCCGTCCAATTGCAATTAGATGAAGTTTTGCAATTGACTTCATTCTCAGGATCTTTCTGAGCAAGAGCTTTTCATAGGTTCTTCCATCAGAAGTTCTCCATATTAGCAGAAATCTGAGAAGTCTGCACTGAAATAAAAACTATATTCCTGGGTGTCTGTGAAGACCTTGCTGGAACATGGGGACAGGCTGCCCACAGAAATTGTGGAATCTCCTCCACTTTTGTAGGTATTCAAAACTTGTCTAGAAATGGCACCAAACAACCTTCTGTAACTTTGAATTTGGCCCTACTTTGAGCAGGAGGTTGGACCAGATGACCTCCAAACTTCACCTCTGATGTCCTATGATTCTGCAATTCTGCCTTCCCATTTTCATCAGTGATTTCCAGGACAAAATCTGCTAAGTTTCTGCTTTCATTGTCTTCAGATATTGCAGTCACGCAGCATTGATAAACTGGAGAAGAACTGCAGCTAAGAAAGGCCTGCAGTGTCTCATACGTCGGATACTGGACGTTTAGCACAATGTTGTCCTGGAAGCTGTTACTTCTGGGTAAAAGCTCCAGTAAGCCCAACCTTTGGGTTTGTTATTGGCATATGATGGTAGGAAGACTTAAATTCAGGAATGAGGGCAAGGCTATCTTTTGTTACCTTATGATATTTCCAGAATGAAAAGAGATAGTCTTGTGAATGTCTGTGGTGATCTGTTCCCATGATTAACAGGGATGTCAAAAATAGCGAGAGGCCTCACTGACATTTTAAAAGCAGAAATACTTTCCTGACATCCAATGATGAGAAAGAGCAAGGAAATCAGAAGTTCGTGGTAACATAAAAGAGATTTTGATTAAATTTTCCAAATTTAAAAGTAAAATAGAGCAGAGCTGTGATTCATTAAATGAATGGAGAGGCTTTATGGGTCAGTGATTTCCATGGGTAGGTCTGAATCACTCAGGATCAACACAGAGTGCTCCAGAAGTGTGCTTCAGCCGTGTTCTCACAGCTCCAGGAGAAAATTAAGCTCAGGACCACTCAAAAAATACCCAGTTAAGCAGTAGGGATCTTTGAAAAGTGACTGTTACGCAATGAAAATCATTGTGGTGTGTTTCCACATCCCTAAAACTCCCAGTTCTGAGTCTTCTACACTTTACATTTACATTTTACAATGCTGCATAACCTTTCTTGTCATTTTTCCCTTTGGAGCTTCCCAGTGCTTTGCTGGGCCTGTTCACATGCTCTGGTGGTCTCCGTGTATTTTCATGAAGCCTCCTGCTAAAGTGTGTGGAATATTCATTAGCCAACAACTGATATAAAAACCTGACTAGTTCTTCTAGCTAAAAGTAGATGTATATAGTGAAATGTATGGAAGAAAATAAACTATGCCAAGGAAACTGTCAGATGGCAGACTCTATGTTTCTTTTCAGGCTGCTGAAAGCATATTCAGGACCTGGGGTGCTGGAAATCAAGTTTCAGAATACATACTGGCTTAGGAGCTCCTTTGTGATAGTGGACCAATATTTTCTTAGTGGTCAGGACTGGAATTTGAGGCAAGATTGTCATCTCTGAGGCCATCATGGAACATCTTGGGAAGACAAAAGAAAACCATCCATACTATCATCACAGGGAGATAACCTTGAAGGTTTACTCCTCGCTGTTAGTCTTTTCAAGAAAGAAATTGCTTTTAAATTCCCCTTTAGATCTTCTCTGATCCCAGGAGAGAGCCAGAATCACCTCCCACTAGAAATAACGGCAGAGAAAAGGTATCATTGGGAAAGGATTGTTTGTTCAGCTTTAAAGTAAATTTTTGTTTTTGCTTCCTCCCAGCCATGAGGAATGGCCGAGCAGCTTTTTTTTTCACCCACGAACATGACTGATGATGGGTTTCAGCAAATGTTTTTCATTTGCAAAGGTACTAAATGTCTCTGCAGGATGAAGGGCAGAGTTACTACTCGGGTTTAGGTGGGAGGACTATTGTACCTTCTGAGGAGCCTTGATGAAATCAGTAGGCATTTTTATGTATTTCTGCACTTCAGTACTTTGTGAGTCTCAGTGTAAAATGCTGGGTAGGGAGTAGGTACCATAGGGGTATCGACAGCGTGCGTATAAACACAAATAAGAAGTTTATGTATGTAGTGTAGTACTGAAAAACAGCTTTCTATGCATGGAAACTAATGACCGTTGAGATGAAGACAGAAAGTAGAAATGAAAATACTCCTCACCCAAGAATAATGCAAATACGGATATGAGCATGGTTTAACTTTTTTGGAACTCTGCTCTTTAAGACAACATCAGCATAACCTCTGAGTATTTGCTGGCTTCTCTTTGTTCATTTGCTGCCTCAGTGTTGATTCTCACACACATTTCTGTCTGCCGTCTTCATTCCTGACCCCTCAGGTTGTTACTTTTACAAATGAATCTTACAGTTTTCATCGTGCATCATTGGGCTAAGTTCTGCAGTCAGTTGCAATTTTATTGGGTTGTAATCAACGGTTTTGAAAGCAAATCTGACTCTGGATATTTCAAACCTTCCATTTGTGGTGGGACAGAGCTGTTCACATGCGAGAAGCAATAGAGTGCAGGGGGTCAAAGTCAAAATGGTAACATACTGGTGAAATTCAGCATGATGTGACAAAGAATCGCAGAACAGAATCAGGTGCAAGGAGTTTATTTATAGCCTTTATATTATACGTAAATTTATCCTATCCTATAAACATATGTATATCCTATGTATATACTGCACATTCTTTTTATTTACAGAGAATATGCATTATATATATATAATTGCTAACCTTTAAAGTAACTTCAGTATCTCTGTAGTTATAAACATGATTTCTTATTTTGATTTCTTCCACTTAATCTGGGACTGTGTCCTTTAATAATATGGCTTCACTCTTAATGAGTGCAGTCATCCTAAGCTCGTGCCAGAAAAAACATTGTACTACAGTGCTCTATCAAGTGTTACATTCATTATCTGAATGAAAGGCTGCGCTCCTCCATACAATTACATTGAGGCTGAGCATAAAAATGTGTAAATGTGTGTACTTGTAATAGGAATGTGCTTTGAGGGTTAGATCTCTTTAAACAAAGACAGGAATTATCTCATTTATTTTGCCAAATCTTGATCTCTCCTTGAAACAGATCAACATCTAACAGAGCATATCCATGGCAGCTATCATAATAAACTCTATCTTAAAACAGTGAGGACAACTTCAAGGTCTGCTTTGAATATGGGTAAGAGAATAAGCAGCAGCAGACAACAATGGGCAACAAGAGTTAACTATAAGACAAACAAATTAAACCTATACAGTAAAGGAAGTCATAATATTACAAACTGACTGCAAGTGTTCAGTACATTTTTTAAATCACAGAATCACAGAATCACAGAATCACAGAATGATAGGGGTTGGAAGGGACCTCTGTGGGTCATCTAGTCCAACCCTTCTGCTGAAGCAGGGTCACCTACAGTAGGCTGCACAGGACCTTGTCCAGGCAGGTCTTGAATATCTCCAGAGAAGGAGACTCCACAACCTCCCTGGGCAGCCTGTTCCAGTGCTCCATCACTCTCAGAGGGAAGAAGTTCTTCCTCATGTTCAGACGGAACTTCCTGTGCTTCAGTTTGTGCCCATTGCCCCTTATCCAGTCGCTGGGCACTACTGAAAAGAGCTTGGCCCCATCCTCCTGACACCCACCCTTCAGATATTTGTAAGTATATATTAGGTCCCCTCGCAGCCTTCTCTTCTTCAGGCTGAACAAGCCCAGCTCCCTCAGCCTCTCCTCATAGGAGAGATGTTCCAGGCCCCTCACCATCGTTGTAGCCCTCTGCTGGACTCTTTCCAGTAGCTCTTCATCTTTCTTGAAATGGGGAGCCCAGAACTGGACAGAGTACTCCAGATGAGGCCTCACCAGGGCAGTGTAGAGGGGAAGGAGAACCTCCCTCGACCTGCTGGCCACACTCCTTCTAAGGCACCCCAGAATGCCATTGGCCTTCTTGGCATCCAGGGCACACTGCTGGCTCATGGTCAACCTGTTGTCCACCAGGACACCCAGGTCCCTCTCCACAGAGCTGCTCTCCAGCAGGTCCACCCCAAGCCTGTACTGATGCATGGCGTTGTTCCTCCCCAGGTGCAGGACCCTGCATTTGCCTGTATTGAACCTCATCAGGTTCCTCTCTGCCCAACTTTCCAGCCTATCCAGGTCACGCTGAATGGCAGCACAGCCTTCTGGTGTATCTACCACACCTCCCAGTTTGGTGTCATCAGCAAACTTGCTGATGCTTGTTAAACAAGAGTGGGCCCAGTACTGACCCCTGGGGGACACCACTAGTTACCAGCCACCAACTAGACTCAGCGCCGCTGATGACAACCTCTGAGTTCTGCCATTCAGCCAGTTCTCAGTCCACCTCACTGACCACTCATCCAGCCCATACTTCCTGAGCTTCCCTAGAAGGATATTATGGGAGACTGTGTCGAAAGCCTTGCTGAAGTCGAGGTAGACAACATCCACGGCTCTCCCCTCATCTACCCAGCCAGTCATGTCATCGTAGAAAGCTATCAGATTGGTCAGGCATGATTTCCCCTTGGTGAACCCATGTTGACTACTCCTGATAACCTTCTTTTCCTTCACTTGTTTGTTGATGAGCTCCAGGATAAGCTGCTCCATCACCTTTCCGAGGATGGAGGTGAGGCTGACTAGCCTGTAGTTCCCTGGGTCCTCCTTCTTGCCCTTTTTGAAGATTGGAGTGACACTGGCCTTTCTCCAGTCCTCGGGCACCTCTTCTGTCCTCCAGGACCTCTCAAAGATGATGGAGAGTGGCTCAGCAATGACATCTGCCAGCTCCCTCAGCACTCGTGGGTGCATTTCATCAGGGCCCATGGTTTTGTGGACATCCAGATTGTTTAAGCGATCCCTCACACAGTCCTCCTCGACCAAGGGAACATCATCCTCTCTGTAGGCTTCTTCTCTTACCTCCGGGGCCTGGGATTCCTGAGGGCCTGCCTTGGCACTGAAGACTGAAGCAAAGAAGGCATTCAGTAGCTCTGCCTTCTCTGCATCCTCCGTCACCAAGACACCCACCTCATTCAGCAGCGGCCCCACATTGTCCCTAGCCTTCCTTTTGCTGCTGATGTAGTTGAAGAAGTCCTTCTTGTTGTTTTTGACATCCCTTGCCAGCTTCAATTCCAGCTGATCTTTGTCCTTCCTCGTCCCATGCCTGCACGCTCTGACCTTTCTCTTCCACCTGATCTCCGCTAGAAGCTCCTTGTTCAACCATGCAGGTCTCCTGCCTCCTTTGCTCAATTTCTTTCTCAGGGGGATGCACTGCTCATGAGCATGGAGGAAGTGACGTTTAAACAGCGACCAGCTCTCTTGAACCCCCCTGCCTTCGAGAGCCCTGGCCCACGGGATTCCTCCCAGTAGCTCCTTGAAGAGGGCAAAGTCAGCCCTCCTGAGGTCCAAGGTTTTGATCCTGCTTATCGCCCTGCTTCCTCCACGCAGGATCCTGAACTCGACCATTTCATGGTCACTGCAGCCGAGTCTACCTCCGACCTTCACATCCTCCACCAGTCCTTCCTTGTTTGTTAATACAAGGTCCAGCAGAGCGCCTTTCCTTGTTGGTTCCTCCACCACTTGCATGAGAAAGTTATCATCGATGCTCTGTAGGAACCTCCTGGATTGCGCCTGCCTAGCTGTATGGTCTTCCCAGCTGATGTCAGGGTGGTTGAAGTCCCCCATGAGAACCAGGGCCTGTGATTGTGAGGCTGCTTGCAGCTGCCTGTAGAAGGCCTCATCAACCTCCTCCTCCTGGTCAGGTGGCCTGTAATACACACCCACCGTAATGTCACCCTTATGAGCCTGTCCCTTAATTCTAACCCACAAGCTCTCAACTTGTTCCTTATCTGCCCCTGTCCAAGCTCAATGCACTCTACTTGCTCCCTCACATATAGAGCAACTCCACCACCTCTTCTTGTTGGCCTGTCTTTCCTAAAGAGTCTGTAGCCATCCATGACAGCATGACACCTCCCCATGATCAAAGAAGCCAAAATTTGACTGATGGCACCAGTCCCTGAGCCACCTGTTAACCAGGTGAGTTTTCCTGTCCCTTTCAGTGCTGTTCCCTGCCACTGATGGGATGGAGGAAAACACCACTTGCGCCCCTGATCCCTCAACCAGTCGCCCCAGTGCCCTGAAGTCCCTTTTGATGGCCTTGGGACTTCTCTCCGCGATGTCGTCCCCGCCAACCTGCATTACCAAGAGCGGGTAATAATCAGAAGGCCGCACCAGACCAGGGAGTTTCTTCGCAACATCCCTGACCCGGGCCCCAGGGAGGCAGCAGACTTCCCTGTGGGATGGGTCTGGTCGGCAGATCGGGCCCTCTGTTCCCCTCAGAAGGGAATCGCCTATGACAATGACCGTCCTTTTTTTCTTAGCCGAGGCAGTCGTAATACGTGGGGCTGACTGACTCGTCCTGGGCAACTCCCTGGATGAAGCTTCACCCTCACCCTCTTCCTCTGTGGCCGTTCCCTCACATTCCAGAGCCCCATATCTGTTGCTTAAGGGCAACTGGGCAGGTGAGGGAGGCCGGGAGGGGATTCGCTTGCCCCCCCAGCAGGGACCCGTTTCCATTCCCCCCTGTCTCTTAGGGCCCCTCTTTCTGCTCAGTGGCAAGAGGGTAGGGGATTCTCTGCTCCTTGTGGAGCCGCCTCCTGCTGCCTCTGCCTCATAGAGGGCAGGGTGCGGCTCCACCAGTCGATCTCCCTCTCACACTCCCGGGTGCTCCTCAACCTCTCCACTTCCTCTTTCAGCTCTGCCACCAGGCTGAGCAGATCATTCACCTGCTCGCACCGAACACAGCTGCTGTCTCTGCTGTCCTCCGGTACGAGCGCCAGGCTCAGGCACTCCCTGTAGCCAGTGACCTGGACACCTGCGTTCTTGCGTGGGGCCTCCGCCTGGTCCCCCACACTCCTTCTAGCAAGAGCTTTACCACGGGTGGTAACCATGGCTAGAATATCTCCTGCATAGGCGATGCCCACCACTTGAGCAGCCAGGAGGGGCGGCTGCACCCCTTCCCTGCTCGCCTTCCTTCCCTGCTCGCCTTCCCTGTGCAAACTGCTGCGCCACTCCCGGGCTGCTGCGTCGCCTCTGTTTGCCGCCTCTGCTAGCCCGCGCTCCCTGGGGCTGCTCTCATCCGTGAGGGGGTTTGGCCGCTGTCACACTCGACTCCACCCCCGCTGTCAGAGCTGCCGCTCGTTGGCACCTCTCGCTTTCCCGCTCGGGGTGTGGGGCTGGGGTCTCCTCTCTCTCTCGGAGCTTTTTGCCGCCTCGCCGCTGTGGTTTTGCCACTGGAGAAAGGGTCCCTCGGTGCGAGCCTCTGCTCCAGAGCCCTTCACCTTCAGTAGCTTCGCCAAAATGGCGGGCACACCAGCTTTTAAACTGCCACTGTCACACTCGACATAGAAAGTAAATTAGAAAAGCACATTTTGGGTTGTTTTACTATCCTGAACATTTGCAGTTGATTTCTATGTGTTGAGATTGTTTTTCATTTAATCGAATAGGATCTGTGTTCTTCTCCCAGGGATGTCCAGCGTCTTGGCAAGAGCGTGAAGTTCTGTGAGGCAGGAAGACTGAAGAACTAAAGCTGGGGTTTGGTGTATGCACATGTATGTTGAAAGACGCAATGACTGGAAATCATTTGTGCAATGGGATGCCTGTCGCGTTGTACAAAGGAGCAAACACATTTCTCTCAGCCCAGCACCAGGCAAATAAGCCTTTGAGGCCCAAGTGTGAGGAAGTCAGCAATAACAAAGTCAGGGAGCAGTTACTGAATCCAAAGAGATATTTCTCTCTCTAGCTGAACTTAGTAGCTGTGCGGAAGCTGAAGGAAAGGTTTCTTTCTTGTTTGCAGTTTCCCTAAGTATCCAATTACCAGCCTGCAAGTCTGCAAAGCAGTTGCAATGAAGTGTCTCAACATCTTACAGAAAAGCAATTATGTTCATAGCTGAAACTGAATGAGCTCTGTTTGACTAAATTCTGTCCTGATTGACATCTAGGGTGTTAGTAAGGTTTCTTATGACGCACACTCAATGAAAGGATTCAATCCACCTCCCATGGGCTACATTTACACCAGTAAGTTACGCAGTACCAGCGAGGATTTCTGCTGACGAGCTCTGCTTTAGGGTAGGAGGGTTTGTTAGTATGGATGAGGGCTCTACTGTGCTGGTTGGCCTGGATGGCAGAGAGAGGTCCAAGGAGCAGTTGGTTCCCTAGTGCCAACATAGCGATAGACTCCAATGAAAAATAATAAATAAATAAAAAATTAATTAAATCAATCAATCAATCAATCAATCAATCTTCCTTCACATTTAGAACAAACCAGTTCTCATTCTGGGCAGAAACCAAACCAGTGTCAGCAAACTGATGGTAGAATTCAGTCTGATATAAAAACCAGGATCTGTTTGCATGTATTTTGTCATCCTTCACAATTCGGTAACTATTCTCATGGTACATTTATCAGTGGAATATGGAGGCTATGGCCGTAGCACAAGTCGCAAGTATGTGTCCAATCTGCCTGCAGTCCTCGGGAGGATGACAGTGGTGTGACACCTCACAAAACTCAGCAGAGGACAGTGTTTGGGGTTTGTGGGTGTCCTCAGTGATACAGACCTATGGAGCAAGGAATTTCTGCTCCACCTTCGCTCTTCACACACCACCACAACAAAAGGGTATCATTTTAGGGTTGAGCCGGACTTGCATGACTTAGATGAGATCTGCCCAGTGTGTTGTGAATTTGTTCAAGTGTGCTTAGAGACATGTTGGCATGTCAAGCTGTTCAATGAAAAATGTGTTTTACTGCTGTGCTGTAGGGGAGCCTTAGAGAAGAGCAGTCAATCTCAATTAATGTGAAAAGAATCTGGCCATGTGTATATTGAAAAAGGTTTGCTTTCTGCCATCAAAGTGCTCCCCAGCTGGATGTTGTTAATAAATAATTGTCTGGTTTCACTTACTGCCTTAAAGTTCAAAATATACATGTTTTATGGGTAGTCAAATGAAGTAGAGAGCAGGAAGATCGGAAGATCTGAGTTACCATTTCTGGATTTTGAAAGTAATTTTGTATAACCTGATGATACGGAAGATAATTACTATGGGCATACACAAAAGGTTAAAGTTCTCTGGCTGCTGTTTGCACTGGTGGGGCCTCTGTTTAAAATTTTTGTCAAAGGTCCTGGTTTTGGAAGTTGACACTTGCATCTTTATCACATCCTGCTTGGTGTTTCTTTTCCTGAAGTTATCTCTTGATATAATATGATGCTCTGTTTGTTAATCCTTTTATTTAGAAGCCCATTATACTCATGCAAAAACCCTATTATTTTTTAATTCAATGTATTTTACTTAGTTGAAGGCCACGTATCATAGCACACCTAACCTGTGTTTCCTTTAACCAGAGTCAAATCTAATCAGGAAAAGGGAAGAAAAGCAATCAGCATTAGTCCACTTTGTTACATTTTAAAAATACTAACATACATTGTATTTAGTTTCTAGAAAATATTTATTGTGCAAATTGCTTTCATCATAGTTAGGATATCCAAAGATGGCTAAAGGATTTGGATGCTCAAATCTCCTTTGCATTTTTCCATTTGCTTCTGCTTACTGCAGAAGTTTTCCAGTGGAGAGAAGTCTGGGAAGTGTTTAACAGAGGGCTCACCTCAGAAATGTTATGCTTGTGTTTATCTGCTCTTAGATTCCAAGAGACATGGAATGAATTTGTGCTTGGTTGATATTTCCAAGGATTTATTCAGAAAGTCTTGAGCAATTCCTCTCTTTTTAGGATGCTGGGATTTTCTTTTTGGGGAGCTGGCTTTCTAGATGGCTGTTTGAGATCAGTTGTAGGAGTCACCCTGAATCCATATTTGCACCTCAGTATCTAAGAGGGAAATTAAAAGTCAAAGCCCAATTTTATCAAGTGAAATCAGAACTCTGAATGGTTTTCATTTCAGCTCAAATTCTTTTAAATCAGGTCCAGCCTTAGGCATTTGAGCTATAAACACTTCCTCATTTGTAACTTAACTGATCTTTTGAGCAGATGAAAAGTCTTATGAGACACAGGCCTCAGCCTAGCTGAATGGCCAAGCAAAATGCCTGCCTTTAAGCTGGCCTTACTTGTACAGCCAAAGCTAAGGCTTTTGTGCTTACATGCCGAAAGAGCAATTGCTATCCGCTGCACAGCTATAGACCAGTTAGCATGCTTGTCTTGCTAACTAAGTAAGCTGGGCTGGGATCCTTCCAGTAAAAGCTGAAAGGACAGTAAGAGAACGAAAAACAGTAAACAGCAGCAATTCCCACCTGTGCTGACCACAGGCCCTCTCCCTTCCCCCACAAACCACTTTGGTCTTTTAAAACTGTGTGATGTCATTTCTGATGAAATATTGTGTTTGGCTATAGGCTGTAGGTGTAGGTTTTTCCACAGAGTCACATGGCCCAATTTCAACAATACGTTTGAACACAGCTAATTGAAGGAACCTGGATGTCAAAGCAGAGAGAATGCCTGCAGATGAGGGGCTGAGGATATGGTGACAGCAAAAAATGTGTCAAAAGAATGGCATGTAATGATGTGAGGCTTAGTTTATTAAAAATAAAATATATGTCTTATGATCACGTATCTCTGTACATGGACGCAACAGATTGTCCCTCATCAGCAGTGACACATTGGAGACTAAGGATCTTCTTGGAAGTTGGGCTGCTGGACTGCAGTTCAGGCAGAATTGCATTGCACCCCCTGGATATGCCCTAACGATGAGATTCCTTATGGGCAGCAAACTGCTTAAGCTAATTAATGGGGGTGTACTTAGGTAATAATTTGTAATCTTGAGTCAAGGACCTAGCAGAAATGAGACAGTTCATAGAATCCTAGAACAGCCCAGCTTGGAAGGGACCTCGAAAAATCGTCTGGTCCCACATTTTGTGGGAAAGGAAGCCTAGATAAGATTATCTAGCATCCCGTCCAGCTGCATCTTGAAAACCTTTGGTGGTGGAGACTCCAACAACCCCCTGGGCAATTGTTCCAGGTGACTTTTCTGTTTGGAGATGGAGACTTCATTCGGATAAAGAGGGGAGACTTGATGTTGCTACTGCCTTTAAGATGGTACTCCTGTGGTCAGGGCACTTGACTAGGACATCAGACCTTTAGGCTAAATACTTTCCATGAAAGTATAGTAACCTTGGAATAGGAGACCCTTCTGGTCACAGCCTTGTACATCTCAGTTGTAGAAGTGTTGCCAGTCATTTTGAAGGACTGTATTAGTCCCTGGCTGGGAGAGCTTAGGCATGATCTTGTAATGTTGATAAGCATACTCAATGGAGAGGGGCCATTATCCTCTAGGTCCAGTTTGATGTGAAGCATCTTTACTTCTGAGTTCCAAGCCACACAAAGCACTGGAGTGCAGACTCTGCTGAGCTCTGCCAAGAAACAGCTCTTGCTGGAGCTTCTCAGACCCCTGCAGACCTAGCCAGGAAAGAGAGGGTTGCGGATCACCTGCATGGACCAAGCCATCACTTTCTTGTCTAATTTAAATTTTAGGCTCCAATGTCACATTTTTGATCAGGCCCACAGAATGTATTAATCCACTGTAAAGAGATAACATGGCTAGTTTTAATAAGGTAGAAGTTAAAATAAATAACTTCTTTGAGAGAAATGAAAGATTTCCTTAGGGATATATGCTTGTATAGCATATATTTTAGCAGTACATGTAAAACACACATTCACTGGACTTGGTCTGCAATTGTTTATTTCCTTCTAGTAGTGAAGAGTTATTGTTTGGTGAGAGTGTTCTGCCTGATAACCAAACCTGTTATCTGCCTGATAACTGTGTTTTCAATGCATTAGTGAGGAATTTGTCTATTATTCTGGAAGAAAAAGTTTGACAGTTCAAGGCAGTAAAATTCCTGTCTTGCAGAAAAGAACACAATTCTGCCTCTGTCAAGAAACAAGACCAAAATTCATAGCTGATTTCAGCAATAAGCTTCCAAATTTTGCAGAAGAGACTTTGTTTTACAAAATATTTATCTCAGAAATATGCAGCTGAAAAACAATTTAAACAAAGCAGTTCTTGTGGCATTGCTTCTCTACACCAAACAGAAAGCTTATCTACTTTCCATTTTTTTCCAAAATTTTCCTACCACAAACATTTGGTGTGTGAAACGAGCTCTGATGTTATTTGTGTTCATCCTGACTAATTTCAATGCTTTAGGGTTGCTCTTTCTAAAAAAAATATTAGAAATGTATAGAACTGTGAGGGAAACATGGGGTAATTTTTTTGGTATTTTAGTGTATGAAATGAGCTGGTGGTCTCAGCTCAGTTCTTTGTTAAGAAAAAGAGTTGTCATTGAAAGAAATTGAAGAAGTGGCATCTTTCACAAAGACTGTATTCAATTTTGGAAACTGACAAACAAAAGCCAAAATTGTGTTTGAACATGCTCATTTTAATCATTCTCTTACATCTGTTTCAGTTTGTAACAACCGTATTATTACTGATTAATACAAATTTAAAAATTATTCTGTTCCAGCTTATCCATAGCCCTTTTGTTATTAAAGGTGTTTCTGTTAAAAAACACATGATGTATGACCCTGAGTTTAATGGTACACATTTTGAATAGAGGTCAGTCATCTCAGTATTTACAAATCAAGTTGAAATGGAAGGAGAAGACATTTATAAAACAACTACCAAACAGATAATTGATTCATAGAAGTTGTGGGCAAGTAATACACATAAAAATTGGAAATACTGAAGTAATTTAATGTGAATAACATTCCTACAATAATGTCCAGTAAAACATACAGATATTTTGTGTTGAGAGCTCATATTCCAGACTTGATGTTGTTCTTCCTTGAAGGCAGATTTGGAACCTACCCTCAATAAAAGCAATTTCATTTAAGTAATAAAGTTCAAATCGTGTTTTGCATTCAGACTATGTTATCTTTTACCTGGTGACCTCCAGGCAGCCTCTACTACTAGTCTGCAGCTCTGACGCCATGTCGTTCTTGACTTAAGCAAGGGAAAAGTCCTGCGTCACTTTCCTTCATAATCATGCATGTGTAAAGTTGCCTCCATAAAGTAATGTTATGAAAGAGGTTGTGTGTTTTGTGGTTTTGTATCTTCTGCTTTTTGTGGAATAGAATGGCAGGAAAGAGCACCACTGGTGTGAACCTGCAGTAACGAAAGCGAGAGATTTGGATCAGGCTTTAGGTGAGTGGTCATCTCTTTGCCGACCACGGCAAATGTTCCATGTTTTACCGGTTCTTGCACCATGATTTAAAAACTTGTGTTTTAAAGATTTCTTTTGTTTCCTAGAGCTTCTGAGAATTAATCTGGTTTAGAAATTAAGCAATTTACTGTCTTAGTGGATTCTTAATCTGCTTTATAATGAACAGATCCTTGTTTAATTCAGGAACATGGGAATCTTCAGGTATGTTCAGCGGAGCCATATAAAATGTAATATTTTTAGTAGACTTGCCTATGGTGCTGATTAATATCAATCTATTTATTTTAAATATCGGTAAGAAATGATAAACATGACAGAAATAGACAATAATGGTACTGAAGACATTTGAATCCATCTGGAAGAGATTCATAAGATACAGTTCATGGTAACACAGTGATTTTGTTACAGGACAGGGAACAAACTCCAACTTGATTTACAGACTAGACTGGTTGAATTGTAAGACATGTTTTCTTCTCATGATAATGTATGAATTTACATTAATAATATTTCCAAGCATAACTATTCTGGCTATAGATAATTTAGCTCAGTCAGGTACGACTGATCTTACTTATTTTCAGCTTCCCAAGGCAGGTATCTAACAACATACACTTGTGAAAATGTTCTTAACATCTACACTTATTAAAGCAATATTTACAGTATCACCTCATATCTGTACATTTCTCCAGCCAGATTTATTTTATGGAAAGAAATGGAATTATATTGTTGCCAAATGCATGTTAACTGAAACCAGTACCTGTTCCTATAATTCAAGCAGTAAGCCTCCATATATTTCAAACAAGGAGATTTGACTTTGAGAAGGGCACACTGAGAATAGTGATAAATCCTTCAGCTTGCCATATGATATTGTGCATTTGTGCCTTAATCCTTTGCTTGAAAGACTTTTAAGTCAGTTATGGGCGAAGCGGGCCACGCTAATCAGCTGAGTTTGAAAGGTCACAGACAGAGTAAATCCAATCATTTTTTAGTTTATAATTACTAACTGATCAGCACACTTGTTCATTTTTTGAGTGAAGCAAGAATCCTGGTGTGTTACGTTTTTTTTCAAAAGAAATTTGCTCAAACAGTTTTTTTCTCAAAGCAAATGTGTCATTTTCTTTGTGTGGAAGGGTCTTGAGGCATTTCTTGTGCTAATTGGGTGTTTCTAGGTGAGAAGCAAATCATAGATAGACTTGTGAGTGAAGAAAAATCGTAAATCTCCTCAGGGCACAGAGGGAGGAGGTTTCCTGGGCCAAGGAAGCCAAAATAGCCACAATCATCTTCCTTCCTTGTCTATGCTCTGGTGCAGACAGAATTGCTGCCTCCCCCTTAGGAGTAGGCTTCAGGTCATAACATGCTGGTGACGTGCGGAATCAAACTTCACAACTCAGAGAGTTATAAAGCAGGTATGTTTATTGCGGCGTCGGGTACAAGGGGGATCGCTCCTCCTAACTTGCACACCGAGTCACGAAGCATGCACCTATTTATTACAAAGCTTATCTAAGTAGGCTGGACTATTGTAATTATTTCTAGGAATTCATTCTCATACTCCACCCCCCTTTAGCACTTGCGCAGTGTCGTCTGGTGGTCATCTGTGGGGGTCTTCTGGATGAAGGCTCGTAGTCTTCCTCGCTGTGTGCTTTCACCTTTGGCTCAAAAATTCCTGAGTTGTCTGTGTTGGCTGAGTCCCAAACCATAGAAACAGTTTCAGCTAGAGAGTTGCTTCTTACAGACAACAAAGTTCTGGTTATCAGTCCTTGTTTCTCTTCGTCTGTCTCGCAAGCAGTCCTTGTTAGCTACATTTGAGCCACAACAGTCCTTGTTAGCAAGATTACAAAGAACAGAACTAAACTGAATAACAGTGTTTAACTCTTACTTTAACATAGATGCAAAATTATATAACAAAATTAAACTAAAGCTACAGTAAAATCGAACTAATTGTCAATTCCCCACATCACTGGGTGCTACTAAAATGGTGGTATCCTCTTTTCCCTAGCAGCAGCAGGGGTCATGGATGTCATATATTCCACATACCTGGTAAAAGCTGCGGCTAAACTCTGCATCTTTAGTGTTGCTCATAGGAATCTCTTGTACCATGCCCTGTCTTCATTTTGAGACTTCTTACCACCTGCAGGCGATGGAGAGCCCAGGTGTGCCAGCCCCTGCTTACCCTTTAGCTGGAAAACCCTTCATGGAACAGTGGCCACAGACATGTTCGCGGGCTCTGTGGACCCATGCCTGCTCTGTGGGCAGGGTGAGACCATGCCAGGGTGTATATACACCCAGTGGGCACCAGCCTGGGCTTCCTCTTCCATCTTCTAGGATCTTGTCGTGGCCAGCACCTGTCAGTCATCCCCACCACTGGCAGGGGTCTCAGAAGTCGTGTTTTCCATCCCTTTTCCCCACTTCTCTTCCGGGAGCAGCAGTTGCAGTTCAGGGTGTGGTACTTGATTTTTCCCTCTGTGCCCCTTGGACCCATGTCTGAGCCTTCAACCCTCACATTGCTTATTAGTTGTCCTGCTTGTGCTTCGTTCTCACAAGCCATTTACCAACTGGTGCTGGCTAACAGCTATGGTTAGGGCAGGAAGAAAAGGGGCAGTCGATCCCAGCTCCGAATGTATGTTGAGCTGTGGCTCCACCCTGATGTCATCCTTTGAGATGGTGGAGGACTCCAGTGGTATCCCAGCTGTGGAGCTATCTACTGCCCTTATGCAACAGACAAATGCAGAACAAACCCCCAAAACCAGCAGTTGCTACCTCTGTCCTTCCCATTACATATGGCAGCAGTGGCAGCAGCAAGCCTGACTCACTCAGACTGTATTTCCAGTTACCTCTCTATGTCTGCTCTTTCTCCTCCTCTTTCAAAGGGTAAGAGTGGGCAGCCTTCAGACCTCACCTGTGGAAGGGAAAAATAAAATTGTTAGAAGTCTTGAATCAGAAGTTGTGACCAGCTGCAATACTTGCCCATAACATCTAAATACTAGCTAACAGCACAGTCCTGGTCAGAGCTCTTAAAGAGCAAGTGTTGCTTCCCTCATCCAGTACCACCTAAAAGAAAATGTTATACTTGATTAATCATGGTTTTGTTTTTTTAATGTTCTGCCAACAATGCAAACTTCTCAAAGGTACTTTTTTCAGATTATTTCTGTAATCACATGCAGAAGTCATGGCATAAATGTACAGCATTCCTATGACTCTTTCAAGCCTTATCAAATACTATGAGCTATAGCATATTCCACATGCTACATGAGTAAGTGAGTACCTGCTTGCAAACAGAAAGTTACAAGGATATTGCAGAAGCTGGTAAGTAGGAAACATTTGCCATTAGCTGAAAGGTGTTATAACGGCTGACTATTTGGGAGCTGAGCACGTGATCCCATGTTGGATTGTATCTGACTGGTAGGCATACAAGTTTGCAGTATGATCTGGAGACATTTTGAACATGAAAGAATGGCATAAAGAAGAGGAAACCTGTAGACCTGTGAAGGATTTGCCTGTCGGGGGTTGCTGAAATGTGTTTCTGCAACACCACCCTTCTAAGGGGAGGAGATTAATGACTGAAATTGAATCAAAGCGTCACCTGTGGGCAAAACCACCAAATTTTTCATCTCTGTGTCACTCAGTGGAACATACCCCTAAGCCCCTTCTATATATGCTGCCACTGTGTCCAGATCAGCATCCTTACTGCCCCACGTGCCTCAAGCATCACTGGGAGCCCCAGGGCAGCATCTCATCCCTGAGCTTTGTCCTCAGGACCAGATGATCTCTTCTCCCGGGTATCACCCTGAACACTGCTGGGCCCTCGTGATCTCAGGAACAGCCTCTGGTCCCTCAAACAAATTTTATCATCCCAAAAATTAAGATCAAATATGTTGAATTTTGTTAACAGTGAAGAAAAACCAGGAGTCGTAAAGCACACATAGCCTTACGCAGGAACACACTGCTCAATTCACATAGAAGCGTGAGTTCATGAAGGAAAAAATAAAAGTGTGAAAAAGGGACTATGAAATAAAATTATGTTCTATTTAGAGACAGGACAAAAAGTCTGGCTTAATTTATGAAGCACAGGGATGGTTTGTTGTTTTCTCTGAACCAGTGGAGTTTTTGTGTGCCTGTGGCAGAGATAGTAATTTAACAGTTTTCTGTCTTGGCTGAGTGCAGGGAGCAGAACAGCTTCTTGAGAAACCGGTTGTGCTTGCGGCACTCCAGTTTTCCTCTCCTTCCCCAAAAACAACTTTTATGTGAAGACTGGGATTTTGAAAACCATGGTGAGCCGGCCTGACTCTCCTAAATGTCACAGGGAGTGCTGGAAACGGCTTCTTCTGTGGTTAGCCGGTGACACACGCAGGCTTTGGAAACTCTGTATAACAGCATAGAAATCCACATGAATCAAAACCAAATGCATCGTCCTGAGAAAAGTTTCAAAGGCTGGACCAAACTTGTATGTCAGAGCTGAGTGTCACTGGGAGGCAGTAGGTATACTGTGGTGCAGCCCCGCTCTTCTCCCCAGGAGCACGGAAGAGCTGGCAGGCTCTTTCATGCATTGCAGATGAAATCATGACCCCATTGACGTTAATGGGAGTCATGCCACTGACTGAGATGTAGCAAGGACTTTACCCTCTGTGACTGTATGCAATCCAAAATTGGAGATGCGCTGAAGAGTCTCCATTTTATTACCCGGAATTGCACGTAATGCCTTTGTCCTGCTCCATTCTCAGCACATCTTTCCAATCTGCGTTTTTCTGTGGCTTTTAAAATTTCCCAACATTGTGCTGCTTTGTATCTGTATCTGTATCATATGTATCTGTATCTTTATTTGTACGTGTGTTTTTATAGTCCATTCTGTCACTTACTGAAAAGGATTAAGTAAATAAATACAAGAATTGTGAACAGGATAAAAGATATTTTAGGAAACAGGGGATAAAATATCTTCTTCAAGGATCTTTCAATCTTTCGTTGTGGTTAATCTGAAAATCATTCAATCTGAGAAGACCTCCCAACATGAATGAAAAATATTTAGAAGGAACTCCTTATTCAGCAGGTACAGAGTCTGAAACTCCTGCTGCAGGTGGAAAATACATAGATTGGACTGAAATGCAGGAATCAGGCAATTTTTTTTCCCCAAACAGAGCAGTTAAAAACAGAAACAAAAAAGTAGAAAGAAGCGCTTTCTTCCTTCAGCGTCATCTGCCCTATTAAGGAGCCAGTGAAAAGCTAGGATTTTATTTCTTCTCATTCAATTGCTGCAGGCTTGGGGTGGACCTGCTGGAGAGCAGCTCTGCGGAGAGGGACCTGGGTGTCCTGGTGGACGACAGGTTAGCCATGAGCCAGCAGTGTGCCCTGGCTGCCAAGAAAGCCAATGGGATCCTGGGGTGCATCAAGAAGAGTGTGGCCAGCAGGACGAGGGAGGTTCTCCTTCCCCTCTACACTGCCCTGGTGAGGCCTCATCTGGAGTACTGTGTCCAGTTCTGGGCTCCCCACTTCAAGAAAGATGAAGAGCTACTGGAGAGAGTCCAGCGGAGGGCTACGAGGATGGTGAGGGGCCTGGAGCATCTCCCCTACAAGGAGAGGTTGAGGGAACTGGGCTTGTTCAGCCTGAAGAAGAGAAGGCTGCGAGGGGACCTAATATATGCTTACAAATATCTGAAGGGTGGGTGTCAGGAGGATGGGGCCAAGCTCTTTTCAGTGGTGCCCAGTGAGAGGACAAGGGGCAATGGGCACAAACTGAGGCACAGGAAGTTCCATCTGAACATGAGGAAGAACTTCTTCCCTCTGAGGGTGACGGAGCACTGGAACAGGCTGCCCAGGGAGGCTGTGGAGTCTCCTTCTCTGGAGATATTCAAGGCCCGCCTGGACAAGGTCCTGTGCAGCCTGCTGTAGGTGAGCCTGCTTCGGCAGGAGGGTTGGACTAGATGACCCACAGAGGTCCCTTCCAACCCCTACTATTCTGTGATTCTGTGATTCTGTGAAATCATTATATGTCATTAGAAAGATCTCTCTGATGCTTTAGGGACAAATGATGCCTATGAAAAACAATTGTTTTGGTGAAGGGAGGAGAGACACAATGAGCTTTTCAAAGATCAAAGTTACTTGCAGAGTACCAGCTCAGGTAAATAAAGTCTGATCTTACTCTCCAGGAAGCTGTGGTCATTTTTCAAGAACAAATTTTTATTTCATAAATACATACAGGAATATATGGCATCTGGCAGCATATAAATTGATGAAGTGCAAAGACCTATTCACAGTCTTGCCAGAGGCAACATCTGAAGCACATTATGCAGAAGCGCCTGAGAACACGTCTCTTGCTGCACGCAACTCGTTGATCTCTACTGAAACTAGGAGATGCAAGGAGACGAGGACTGTCTATTTCTTATTGTTTATTTAATTGGACACAAGGGATGTTCAGTGCCTTTCTCTTGCCCTATTTTCACCGTCATAAAGGCAAACAAATTGAGAAAAAATGTAGTCTATTGCAGGCTTTTTTTCCGAATTGGAAGATATGTGAAACAATTTAGGTCACCTCTATCTCAAAAGACTATGGAAAAATTGCTATGGGTAATAGACTGTGCAATACTAATATGAGTCTTCTAAACCATCAAGGCTCCCTTACTCATCTTTTTAGTAGTGTGAGACCAAAGACTTCCAGGGGAAAATACAGTGAGTTAATATAACCTGTTATTCAGAAGGAATCTGAGTAAATTAATTACATGCAGAAATGGTTTACAAATGCTTGTTAATAATTTCAGTGCATTACTCAGAGGTAAAATAATATTTGAAAGATACTAGATATAGCTTTAATAAAGGAATAAAATGTGTTTCAGTGCTCTTTATATGCATATTTATTAGAATAGTCTGAACTGAAAATGAATTTTCAGAGCGAAGAGGGGAGGAGGGAAAGGTTAAGACTAGGAAATGTGGAAGTGTGTTGGCTGAATATCCGGAGTGAGAATAATCTTCCTTGGGGGCACTGCAGGTTCCTTGTTTTCTTCATATCCGTCCCACTTGCTGCAATGACCTAAAATGATGAGTTCAATGGGGTCCCTCAGCGGCTTCCCTTCCTGTTGCCTTTATTACACCCTGGAATTTGAAGCATTAATGATTGTTCAAAGCACCCTGAAGAAAGCTATAGTTAGCCTACAGATCAAGTCACATACCTCTGCAGAGCATTAATCGATTGCTCTTTTCCTTCAGGAAAAAGAGACAATGAAAATTTGTTTGGAAAAATCTCAGTGTATTTGAGGACTTTAAATTTTAAGTACCAATTTAATGAGGGAAATTTTTACAGTTTGTGTTGTTGCAGTTATATTAGGTTACATGTGTCAGCTTCCCTTCTCCTACCAAAAAACTTCTGGACTGTCCAGTAATCTTTGTTTGCAGGGATTCTTGTGCTTTTTTTTTCCCAGCTGCCCCTAGCAATGGCTGGTGAGGAAAAGTAATGACGAGTCCTGGTGTCAGTGCGCATGTAGCGGGGTGTCATAGTGTGGTACTGGTGCCAGTGTGCAGGCAGCAGCTTCTAACTGGGAGACTGGGGGGGAAGCGAGAGCCAGAGAAGAAGAGTGATTACACCTTCCTCCCTTCCCACCCCTCCTCCTGCACCACCAAACCCCCCACCTCAGACTGCTGCTTTGTTCCTGGCTTCTCTCTCTCATGCCCTAACTCTGCTCCTTGCCAGCTGGTCTTAGGTTCCTGGGCCCGTTTCCTGCTCTTCTGGGTTTTTTTACTTCATCTTGGGCACCCTGGTCCATCAAGCTACCTGGTTATGACAGAAAACCAATGCTCTGTGTAGTTCTCATCTGCCACAGAGTGGAGGGAGAGTGCTTTAATGTCCAGTTTGCTAATGATCAGGCTAAGATTTTTTTTTTGTTTACTGTACCTCTTAAAGATTTACTGGGTATGTGGAAAGACACTGGTAGCTCTTCTGGTTCAAAGAAAAAAAAAGAACCATTTTTTCTCAGGTATTACACAAGCCCTTCTTGCAATGTATATGTGCAAAGATTAGAACTTTTTCATCTGCGGAGAGCCTGTGAGTTCCTCTCTAATATCCTGTGGAGTGTTTTAGAGCAACACGCTAAGGGTTCACATCGTAACATTGCCTAGTACAGAAAATACGAGCTGGATGACACCATCAAGGACTCTCAAAAAAACAGAGGTATGTTTATAGGAAGTAAAAAAGTCCACTTGCGAATTAGGAGACTATGACGAGATCTCTTTTTCCACCGAAAGCAGTGATATCTCAGAACACAGCAACGCCAAGGCACAGCTGGTCTCCGGACTGCTTGTACAGCTCCCTATCAGAAGTGAAGCAAACCAGTTTAGCCTATCCTTGCCTTCTGTGTCCCAGACAACAGTGACACGATTTCAAACTTTGTTCAGGTAGGTAGAAAGGGAACTGAAAAACAACTAGTGACAGGCTGGTTATACCAGTGCTCGTCAAGACTTTAAAGATGTGTGGAGAGTAATTTTAGAATTGCTATATATGTGAGTTGCTCTTAAAAACCTTTGCAAGCCTAAAAGGATGTTTGGAGTTAGAATTTAAAAACAGTGGGATTTAGTACTACAGGTTTTGGCAAATGAATCACTGCAGTTCCTACAGCTGATGAATTAATGTGGACCCGACAGACTAACATGTACCATGTGTTTATTTTGGCAGCAAATGCGGAAAAATCATTTGAAGAAAAATTGTATTATTCAACAATTTCTTTTTTTGGTTTGTGTTCTGTTTTTTCATTCCTTTAATTGAAATCACAAAGGTAAGGTTCAGAAAGCCCTTCTGATTGGTACCACATTTATCGTGTTAGGAGAAACTAATGATACTATTACATGATTTTTTATGTATTAGGCTGTCTGATCATAGTAATTCTCTCAACTACAAAAACGGAACAACAACACAGTCCCATATACCATCTTGCAGGTAAATGAAGCAGGTAGATGTCAGACTAGATAATGCACTGCAATTTTTTGTGGTTTCAAACTAATTTGTAACATGAATCTTTTGAGCATCTGATTTATGAAAGTTCAAATATATCTGTTTTCAAGTTAGTTTATGAATGAATTATAGTGTTCTCCACTGAAATATTAACAAACTCTTAAACTCAGTGTTATGGAGAGTAAAATATACCAGTCATAAATTTATTTTTTTTTAAGTCATAGGTGTGCAAATTTCATCATACTCAACCGCACAAGTTAGGACTTCCATGTCTGAAAAGACAAGAAGGACAAAACCCATACCTTGACTGAATGGAATTTGAAAGTTCATTGCAGCTTTTTCAAACCTTGTAATGCCTTGTCACACACTGATTCTTGTGCATCAAAAATGCTGGGAAAGGACAGCTGTTCATGTTCAGTAGCACCTTGGCTGTTTTTTCACTTTTTGACTCCTAACTTCTCCTTTTCCTTTTTTCCTTCCTTCCTTTTCCTTCCTTCCTCTTCATTTTTTCCAGTTCTTTCCTTCCTCCCTTTCTTCCTCCCTCTCTCCTTCCTTCCATCCACACATTATAATGAATTGAGACATAACATGCAACATCCCTGGCAACATCAGGTCTCTCTTTTCTACAAGTTGGGGTAAAGCAGCACTTTGTACTTCTCCAAACTGCCTCAATTCTTTTGTGACCAAGTCTACATACCACAGAAGTTACAAGGCTATTTTTGTACACGTGAGTGTTTAAATTAAACTGGATGTTTCTCAGGAAAAAAAATAAAAAAAGTTGCAACCCAATTGTCAGAATGAATGAACTCTGTGTGTGACATTCTATGAATTTTCACCGGTTTCGTTACACAGGAAGTCAATTTCATGACATTAATTCTTTTCGGTCCTAAGATTTCTGACAGATGGTATCTTGAAATTCTTGTTGGCTTTCCCAACCCTGCTGGGCTTCTTTTTTTTTTTTTCTTTTTTTAAAAATTCATTTTAAAAGGTCTGATTGCAAACAGTAAGCAAATAACTAGTCTTTTCCATTTGCAAAGAATTTAAAATTAGATTTCATTAGAGGTTGGGAATGTATGCCATGGAAGTGTGGGCAGAAGTGAGGGGAGGTGAGTGACCTCTAATGACCATCAGCCCTGTATACTCTTTCTACCATCCTCTTTCCTCTAAGCCCAACAGCTGGCAACATCTACAGAGACACTGTCCTGCCACCATTCATTTGGACTCCTGCATCTGTGCCATTGTCTTCCCACCCTCAAGCATGGAGAGGGTTTCTAGTGTTAGAAGGGGTCTAGTCCCGCCTTCTCCTGGGAATACCTAATAGACGTATCATAGAGTGAAGGGCCAGTAGTGGATGCTTACAGAAAGATCATGAGAAATTAGACGAGTGCAAAGCAGGCTTTTGTCCCACAACTTTCAACTCACAAACTGCCATCAGCTCAGGGTCTCCATCAGAATCTCTGCTTGCTTTTTAAAAATCCTCATGGTTTTATTTCTTTCTTGACTTGACTCTTATGATGGCAAGAAGTAAATTGCTCTCAGGTACAATGAGAGAGTCACCTGCCTGTGAGACCATGGTCAGAATAACCAACTCCATAAAGACCAAGAAGACTCAAGTCATGGTGGCATCCAGTATTTTACTTTCATTGAGTTTGAAGCAGAGAGCCAGGGCAGAAATGCAGATCAGAATCCAACAGCATCTCTTTTACCAGACAGAGTAGCCTATTCTGAGCATCATGGTAGCAGCTTGAGAACTATCGCTATGCCAGAGGATGTCTGAAGACATTAATTTCCAAAGGCTGGTTTCAGTCAAACCTTTGACAGCCTTGTAACAATTTTGCTTAATTTAATTTCCTTTGGTTTAATATAATTTCCCCTCTTTTAATCTGATTTCCTATGTTGTGTTTTAATAGAAGTTGAAAAGTAAAAATGGAAACAAAATATTAAGAACAGGGACAAAAGGAAGACATATCCAAACATATATCCAGGCCCTTATGATTAAGTAAGTTATAACTGACATATTTGGTAAGACTGTGGACAGGCAAATGTCATGTTTTGCATCTCTATTTCTGTGTCTGGCTAAGGAGTTAGATAGCTCAATACCAATGTCTGTGTTTTATGGGGACATGAAAGAAATGCAAATGTCTTGTCCTGTAAATCACTGTAATCCAAAGTAATGAGTCTCTGACTAATGAATCAATGTCACAAGCACATCCCAGAAGGAAAAAATATTCTTGCTAACATTTGTGCCTAACCCATTGTCTTGGCTGCTCCAGCTGGTGTTGGGACAGTGCTGATCACAAAAAATCAGGGGGTTATGTGTGTCCGTTTCAGCAATGCTCTGAGAGTGAAAACTGTACCAAAGCTAGCCAGAGAAAATTCTAATTTGCTAACACAACGGGACAATAGTTATGAAGACAAAATCAACACTAAGCAATCCCTCCTTCACTATTTCCTATAGGTATTAGAAAAAATTTAGACTTCAAAATAAAGATAAACACAGTAAGATATTTTAGATATTTAAAAAATCTGATTTTAGAAAGCGTCTTCTTCAGCATCCGACAGATTTAGAATACCAAAAAGTGAAAAATTAGTTCAGGTCACTAATAGGTTTTCAACTGTTAAATCGTTAAACTGTTACATGTTGGTATGTCATTAGAATGCAATTAGAAAGTTTAAGTGGCAATTAACAACTGTCTGTAGTGAATGCTTGAAACATTACCAGCATCAGGTGCCATTTGTGAGACCTTGTTGCCTGTGACTACAAGGCTTATGAGAGTGTTTAGAGGAATTTTTGTCTTTAATTTTAATTTCATAGCCTGGCCACAACACTGGCCAATTAATTTAGGCTTATAAAAATTAAGACCTCTTTAAGCCCTTGGTTGGACTTATTTGGGGAATTCTCATTAAAGCCACCCTTCTACTGCTGAAATCAAACCTGCTACACCAGCTTATGTCTTAGACCATTTTTTTCCTTAGGCAAAAGTTAATCTGAAAAGATTATATTCTTACTCCCTAAGTCTTTTTCAAACAGTTTTGTTCATAGAGAGAGGAAATTGTCTTGAAAAAAAATTGGCAACAGTAAATATCAGTGCTCTTGTGTTCAAGAAATTGTTCTTTTCTCTGAGGAGAAGGATGACAATTTGGAATACGGTTGGAAGTGTATGGATGATTCAGTAATTAAAAAGAGTGTGATGATACCAGAAGCTACTCATGCTGCCATTTGTGACAAAAATAATTGGCTGAGGAAAAGAATGTCTTGGCATTAAAGAACTCATTGCAATATATGTGAAATTATTTCTAGGGATTCAGCATAGCTGGCTGCACAAATAAAGGTTCAAAAGTCTGACAGGAGTGGAAAATATAAGGAACCATAGAGATAGCTTCTGAGCATATGTCTATGCATGTTCTTGTTGATAATTTTTTCATGCTGTTACAGACAGAGGGGAGCATCTGTTAAGCACACAAGAAGCAAAAAAAGGGTGGTGTTGACAAGTTCACCCAAGACAATTAAGCATGATTTATTGCTTTAACAACATAGCCCTGAATTTGGGATAGAGCAGAATTACATCACCTGAGGAGGATCATCTGCAAGATTTTACTTCTGAAAGAACTCCTAAAGGAATTTCTCCATGGGTAAGAAGGTTGATACAGTCTCCCTTGTGACTTGGTGGTCCAGCTTCCCTGGCATGGGTAGGTCTGGGTGAGTCGTGTCCCAGGTTTCCCTGAAGAAAGTGCAGAGGCTGTTTTTCTGAATTGCTATTGTGAAAAACTGTGAAATGAATGGAAGCTGCTGGTTTGCCTAGGCACAGCTGGTCCACAGCTAGTAGAAGATTATACGGCAATTTGGCAGTCTACTCACAACCTTTTATTTGTATAAACATTGCAAACAGAGGGCCAGATTCTCAGCTGAATTCAGTCTACACATTTATAATCTCCATTCATGATCATAGCCTTGCACTCAGTGCAGATTTTCTTGATATTTTTGTTTTCATTTCCAGGGGTTATTGTACTATTTGCAGTCAGATCTGACATGTCCTACTAATTTTTCCTCCTTTGCTGCTTACTCTTCAGTTCATTTTCCAGCTGAACAATAAGCTGAAACAAGAAGATCTGAGTTGCAAGTGGTTTTGAGTAGCCTGGAAATGTGAAGAACAGCTGGTCTGCAATTAAAGAGTGTTTGAGCTTTTCCACGGACATCTAGTCTTCTTTTTCTCACTCAGACTAGTTGCCACATGATCCACACACAAGTGGCCTCAAAAAAGTAGTAAGAAAAGAAAAACTAACTGTAATCTTTTATTGCAAATCTTTCAGAATTGTAGTGAAATGACACGACTGCCAACAAAGCTTTATTAAATAACCATTAAACCTAAGAAAAAATGTTCTTGTAAGAGTCTTGGCCCCAGTCAGCTCTGTGGACTTGGCATACATTCTAAAAATTCTGGATTTCTTTTAGTTCTTTAGTTTTACTCTGTAATCACTGTTTGACTTCAGAGCTGAAGACCTATGTGCTTGCTTAAGAATAAGTAACTCCAACTTCTGTCTGAAGAGTTGCTGAAAGATTTACATCTGGTTTGACAACTCTGTGCCCTTTGGTAAATGCCATAAAATGCAGTTGTACTCTACCACATCTTCATCATAAAATAGATTAAATCTGGCTTCCTTTTTGGTGATACGTTGCAACAGAGAGGCTTGTATCATTACCAGTAGGACTTGGTATGATATTGAGGTCATCCCTCACTCTAAATGACTATCCCTCACTGTAAATTACTATCACTGTAAACATTTAGACTGTTTTAATGGTCAAATATTGCTGAGTACAGCATTCATCGTCTAGGGGGATGGCTGAATGTTTGCTGTGCATCTTCTTTTTTGGTAACAATGAACTGAAAGCTCAAGTTTGTCAGCACAAAACCTTATAGCAAGCACCTCAAAAGAAGTCTCTTTCCGTCGCTATGATTAATACACTTATAAAAATTTATTTTGAAAGCCCTTCACTTGGGAAAATAACAGATCAGCTTGGATAACCTTGCTGTGGAGTTTTATTATAGTGTTTCTGCCTTCAGCTCTCTGCGTCATGCTTATGCCAGAAACTATTAAATGATGCTTTTTTTTTTTTTGGCTGAGGTAGTTGACGCCACTCTGTATTTTTCCTAACTCCTTATTTGACAGTAGGATGATAAACTCTGGTACGGTGGCAGAGCAAACAGCTAGGGGCTTTATCATCTTAAACTGCTACAGTGTATAAAATTCTCCAGACTTGCAAAAATAATATATGGATGTTCCACAAAGCACCCTCATATGCTCCAGGAAGAAGGTAATTTCTACCTAGTGTGTTAAATGGCATTTACTGTTCAGAAATTTCTTGAATAACAAATTTTTTATCTGGAAGAAAACTGCTTTGGGTTTGGTTTATTTTGATTCATAAAATGGAGAAATCAGCAAAGTATGAGACCTGCCTGAATAGTAGCAGTACTTGCTAGAGTGACATAAAAGTTCAGGTCAGGGTCTTGCACATCTTGAACAGTAGAAGCAGGAAATCCTCCCTAAAACACTTCTGATGGATTTCTGGTGGCTGAATGAAACCAGCTCTCAGTGTAACCTAACCTTTCCAAACTCTATGACTTGCTATGAAACTGTATTCCAAGACATGTATTGCAATTACACATGGGCATGGCTCCACAGTAAGTTTTCTTCTTTTTTTTTTTTCCTTCATTAAGAATTCTGATCCAGAAGCAGAAACGGGCTTCGTTTGGCACTGAGGGAGTTTTTCCTGCCACTGTCTATTCTGTCATCCCATGATCCCAGCTACTCAGGAAGACTGGGTGTGGTGCAATTTGTCAGAACAAAACAGCATTGATTTCAGTTTTCCAGGCTAAAATTCACTGCAGTTCAGTAGTTGCTACTTGAGATGTGACTGAAGCAGAGGTAGGCAGACCATTACAGCTAGGAAACAGTAACTGTCCCAAGATAAGCTGCTCCCTGCCTAGTGTGGGAGCACAAGTAAACGAGGGGTAAAATGTAGAACTCAGTTGAAATGGAATTCTGTTTTGATGCTCCACAGATGTTGATCTCCTCAGTACTTGCTAAATTGTAATTGCTTTGTATAGCTAGAGTTACTGTTTGTTTACACAGCTAAACAAAGACGTGATTGCAGCATGAACTAGAGCATAAGCCCTCTGAGCATCAAGGATACCACACATCATTTGCAGTCAGTGCTAACATCTATCCCAGTATATCTTCATTGCTATCAGTACCTCTGCGAGCTGTGTTTTGATTGGTTTTGGTCTGTCTGTTTGTGCTAGGGTTGCCAAATGTGGCAAAATGGAGGCATTTCATTGCTCAGACCTGTCCTGAGGAAATTTAATCTAGTCCAGACAGAACAACTGTGTGGGATTCATCTCACCTAATTTTAGCTATTTAATAGTTAGGCAGCAAGTTGAACTAGTTAACTAATAGTCACTGGCGAGGAATGGCCATCTCCAGAGAACAACTTGTCCTGGTCTGTGTCTACGGTGAATCATTTTCTGTAGGCACACATCTCTACCTGTTGATTGTTGAGGAGTCTAGATGACTAGCTTAGATGATGACTGTAACTTTTCAGTAACAGAAGTTGGGTAAGATGAATCCATCTAAATTATTGTTATCTAGGCAAGACAACGTTCCCATCTCAAGGTATGCTGCATGTAGTCAATATTTGATATGCAGTGATTACAGAAATAGTTATGGGAGCTGTGAACACAAAGAGTGTGATATGCTCTTCAAGCCTTTTTTAGCCTTGCTAGAGAACAGGGCTCATGTTACGTTTTCACTCTCCTTATTTGGTGTAATTAACCTAAGATGCGTTTTTCTCAGTGGCTCTTTATGAACCACACACAGATGGGAATGATATCACTGCTCTTCTTTCCTGCTTATACAGTGCTCTGCAGGCCACAGAGAGAGGCTTAAATACACATTCAGACCATCAAGAACTAGAGTTCAGAGCCTTGTGCATCTTGGCATTATAGCTGCAAAAAAGAAGAGGACAGTCCTTGCCCCAGGGAATTAAAGCAATTTGACAATAGATGGCTAAAGTATTCTGGAGGTGACCAAGGCGTGAAATGGACCAGTCCTAGTGAGCAGATTCCCCAGGCCCAAACTTCATTTTATTTGACTAATGCCAGGCTGCCTCAATTATGGAGACTCACGATGTTTTCCTGTAGCATGAACAGAAAAAGCCAACCTAATATAAGAAAACATCTGACTTCTCCAAACTTGTTAGACATGTAGTTTATTTCTGCTCTGAGGAAAATGGGGAAAATAAAAAACAACCCCCCACCCCAGCATGTAACGCTTCTATTCAGTAACAAGCAAGAATTTCCCCATTGCTTCAGCAATCTTTTGTCATGCCTTTTTTTTCCTTCCAGCTAACTCGGACACTGAACATGGGAAAGCTGAATTCCTTGTCAGCTCTGAGTGTTTTTTTCATGGAAACTTTCTAAAACATGAAAGGATTTAGTTTCAAAACACCAGTTTTGTAGGCAGCTAACAAAGATGTCTTTTTTCTCCACTTTTTCTTGGAATTGCTTCTCAGAAAAAAAATCACAGAAGGGGGGTTAATTTTTATATAAAAGCTGCTACTTGTAGGAGACCTTTATATGCCTAGACATTTAAAAGAAATATTGAAACTTCTGATATACTACACAGACAATGCCCTTCACATGAAAATCATGGTAGATCACAAATGCCATAGTCTTTTTGTCATGATAATCTACTCTATAAAACTAAACAATCATAAAGGTAATCATTTAGTCAAAAGGTTGCTATTTCATCTGGCAGTATAGTTATTGTAATAATAGCATATCTGAGACATGAGAGACTTTAAGAAAGGGGGAGACAAAAAGAGCTTTAAAGCAGCCAGTGTCTGTTTCACTAAGCTGCTAAATCACATCTTATTTCAGACCAAGGTACATGTTTAAATCTCCATCCAAGTTCTAATCCAGTGGCTTTAAGCTAAGCTAGTATCTGCTGCTGAACTGGATCTGCTCTTGGATAAGGTTCCAGCAATGCTTTTTGCTTAATCGTGCCAAGCCACTTGGCAAACTGAATATGTACAGACCCAGGGCACAGAAGTCTCCCTCCTGCTTCAGGTTCATATATCTTTTCATCTTTCTCCTTGTGCTGCTGACACAAGATCTCTGGGTAAATTAATCTGTGTTTAAGGAATACATTATCATTGTAACACTATAACATTGCTAGTAGAATAGCAACATACTCTAAAATTATTCATATTTAAACACACAGTTAAATACTGTGCCAGACTACCCGCCCAAAGGATTGGTATTCACGGTACCTAACTTTATGCACTTTTTGTTGGGACTTTGGCTCAGTGCTTAGTTTCTATATAGTGAAGTGTGAGAGACACTTCCAAAAGTTAATTTTAGGTGAAATGTACCGATTTCTAGAGGTGCCTTTGTGTCTCCATGAACTATACAAAAAGTCAGTATAGTTGCATGCCTTAACCAGGATGGATCTAAGTTAAAATGCATTTTCAGCTTGCACTTTGGAGTTCCCTAATTTGTGAATGCCAGACTTTGCAATCCCAGTGACATCTATTTTTGATACTGTATTTTCAGAAATCAGTTACATGCTAGAAAAACCCACAGATGGGTTGGTCCTGTGTAATATATGTCGATACAGTCTTTCACAGTGAGTTTTCCCCCACACTCTCACTCTTTCAACAGCCTCCATGCCTCTGATCTCCGACAGCCTGATCTTTTCCACTGCTAACCGTTCTTTGTCCCATCTTTCTCCCCATGATGAACAGCCCCTGCCAAAAGTTAGGGAAAGTGCTGGACATGAGCCTTTTCAGGAGGTATAAACAGCAGCACCAGCTGTCTTATCTACGATAACAGTTCACTTATTAACATGAGGTCCTTTTTCCTTATACCCCATAACCTCCTCCTTCCCCACTCACCCCAGCATTCATCGGTTCTCATCTGCTTCCGTCCAGTCCCTCAATGTCAGGAAACGTATGCTAAGAGGTGGGAATTTTTTACTGCCCTTAAAAGAGGGCAACAAAAACTGTAGAACATCTGAATTTTGCAGCTTTATACAGGCAAACAGAGGTGTTTTTTTTTTTTTTGTGTGTGTGTAATGAGTACTGTGGAGTATTGCAACGGTCTGTATTTACAAAATGCTTTAAATTTTGAAAGTCTACCCATTTCTCAGACCTGAATCTCTTCTGTCCCTACGTTTTCATGAGGTTGAGGATATACCTCATAATTTTCCTGATCCTGGACTGAAGGGCTATTTAGATGTACAGTATGTGTTTTGTCCTTTTCTAACCAAATGTTTCAATTTAGCCGTAGGCAGCTTGAGAAGGTAGCAACACAAAGTTTGGAATACTGAAGAAGGCTTCAAAGCATTGGATAGATGTATGTCGTCTCTATTATTGGGTGATAGCTAAATAAATACCTAGAAGTACAGGTAAGCAGATTATCTGTACAAGAACAAATTCACAGAGTGTGGTGCAATGGCTATCTCCTAAACAAGAAGAGGTGAACTGAAGCAGCAGATCTGAGGACCTACGCCTAAACCTTATTTCTGCTCTCTGGAATAGTCAGGGATTTTGTTTTGATCCTCTACCTTATAGGAATTACTCTGATATTCAATATATAATATTTGATAAAGTTGTCCTCCAGGGGCTGAAAACCCTTGTTATCAGTGTATACCTTTAACATATAACTGAAAAAGATTAAATTTCTAAATTAGGAGAATTCTACCGAACTTCTTCATAGTTAAGACCTTTTCTTCTTAGATGAAAACACTGACTTCCCCACCTGGTGGGAAGAAAAGAAAGCTTGCATAGCTTTTAGTCTCTTTGAAGTATAAACCTCACAGGATGAATAAGGATTTGTCCTCTTCTTTTGGTTTAGGTGCATACAAACAGAAACAGTGGCAGATGGATGATAACAATCACTCCATTGTATTTGTACATTGGGCTTATAGATATGATCAAACTTATCCAGAAAGTTCTCTTAAATGCGGAATCTCCCTACTGAGCAGTAGATTTCCCTCGTCCCTCAAGTAACTATACTGAAGCAAATAAACTTTCGCTATAAAACTTTCAGAACACAATCTTTTAATTTACATTTCTTTTGCCTTCCTGGTGGTACAGAGAAGATCTATACAGCCAAGATGATGTACCTCTCCAGGGCTTGATCAAGCCATTATAAAATTTCTGCCAAAATATCCGGTCATTTATTTGACTCAAAACATTCTGCCATGCTAGAAAAGCAGAGTTGACTGCTGAGCACCAGGAGACCCAAAATATTCCTACTCAATGGATCACGGATTTCCCTGTGTCACTTATCTTACCATTTCAGTGCAGTACCATATGTTCCCATACAACTTTGTAATGTGCCCCATATGTTTGCTTTCCTTGATGAAAACCAAGAAGGCAGCAAATTATCTGAAGCACTGACACATAAATTATGATTTTTTTAGTTCTGAACTTAGATTAATTTATTTTTTATATTCTGCGGAGTAAGTGCTCTCCAGTGAATGCGCATATTTCAAGAAAAATTGTGAACAACTGTTCAGTGAATGAATGTGCATGAATGTTCCTATATAACATGTGTCACAATGTAATCTATTTTGTTTTTAAGATGGGGAAGGTATTTGCAAAAAGTATAACCTAAAATTTCCATAAGTGTTCATCTCCATTCTGCAAAGCATTAAGAGAAAACAAACTGAAAACTTAATTCCTCCTGGGGAGCAGAGCTATGTCAGAGGCAAATTTGGCCAAAACAGAGATCCGTGTGTCAGTTGTGAATATGGAAATGAATTGGAGTGTTTACTGACAAAACTCTAATCGGGTTTGAGATGAACAGGAAAAACTGAATGCAGCAAGAAAAGGTTAAGAGTTGCCCAAGCCACAACTCTCTCCACCTCTGCTTGTGTACGTTTGTTTGTATGTGAAAAGAACTATGAAGCTTTGCTCTTACGCAGGACTTCTCATAGGGTAATGTTTTTGTCTTAATGTGGCCTAACTATCTAACTACATATGGAACAGTGACATAGCTGTGACGTTCTTTCTTTTGAGACATGAAAGACTGACTAGAGATCGAGATTCTCTGTTTAAGTCGTATGCTGTGCTGCAGAAAGCTTTATCGCCTGTAACAACTTTCATGATTTTTTTTCATTGCATACAGCATAATTCTTATTGTTTAAGTATCTAGTAGGGCTTTTGATAAGTACAAATTATGGTACAGATCCTCTACAAAGGGACATTTGGAAAAACTAACTTAAGAAGGTTAAATATGTGAACACCAAAGTTATTACATGCCTGCATGGACACATGATCTGGTAATTAAAATGTCATCCATTCAGTTTAACTTAAGCCACTTCCAAATTAAATGAAAAAAAGTTGTATTAAAGTCACCAGTTCACCAGGGAGAGATCCACAAAGAGACCTAAGGCAGGACAGCCTTACATCAGAACTTCATGAGGTTCAGCAAGGCCAAGTACAACGTCCTGCACCTGAGTCAGGGCAGCCCCCATTATCAATACAGGCTGGGGGATGAAGAGATGGAGAGCAGCCCTGCCGGGAAGGAGTTGGGGGTCCTGGTGGATGAAAAGCTGGACACGACCTGGCTGTGTGTGCTTGCAGCCAGAAGGCCAACCGCATCCTGGGCTGCATCAAGAGAAGCGTGGCCAGCAAGTTGAGGGAGGTGATTCTGCCCCTCTGCTCTGGTGAGACCTCAGCTGGAACACTGCATCCAGCTCTGGAGCCCTCAGCACAAGAAGAACATGGACCTGCTGGAGTGGGTCCAGAGGAGGGCCACAAAAATGGTCAGACGAATGGAACACCTCTCCTATGAGGAAAGGCTGAGAGAGTTGGTGCTGTTCAGCCTGGAGAAGAGAGGGCTGTGGGGAGACCTTATAGCAGCCTTCCAGTACCTGGAGGGGGACTATAGGAAAGATGGGGAAAATCTTTTTAGCAAGGCCTGTTGTGACAGGACAAGGAGTAATGGCTTTAAGCTACGGGAGGGTAGGTTTAGGCTAGATATAAGGAAGAAATTTTTTACCATAAGGGTGGTGAAACACTGGAACAGGTTGTCCAGAGAGGTAGTGGAGGCCCCATCCCTTGAAATATTCAGGGCCAGGTTGGGCTGGGCTCTGAGCAACCTGGTCTAGTTGAGGATGTTGCTGCTCACTGCAGGGGGGTTGGGCTAGATGACCTCTAAAGGTCCCTTCCAACCCAAACCATTCTATGATTCTGCGATCAGCAAGTCCACATAGAAAGCCAATTCAGTATAATTTTTCTGATGTCTGGAGTTTATAGTCACAATAACTGCAAGTATATTCCCAACAGATCTAACTCTTTCCTGTTCTATATCCTGAAAATCAGGTAAAATAAGGGTTAACATGAAATTCTTAATCCAGCTGATAACTCTTGGATGTTTTCGAAAGATTTTTTGCTGTGCAGTTTCCAAACACTGTGCTCTGTTGTCTACCCCAAGCACTGCAGGCAAGAGAAGATGGAATTAAAACTGAATTTTCACAGTATTTGTGGAGTTAATGCAGAATGTAAATGTTAATTAGCAGGGTTGCTTTTTTTGCTTTTTTACATGTTTGCACAGTTAACAAAACCTTCCAGACTGAGCTGCTTGTGCAGTTTAGGAGGATGTATGGATGCCATGGCGTGGACTTCCCCGGAGACCCATTACTTTCTGATCTCTGCTATCAGATCAGATTTATGATGTGGATAAAGAGGAGTTTGGGTCCATTTAAGATTTATTGCTTATTGACCATTAAAACTGCTAAAGTGATATCTAGCAGCAGAGAACATTATGCTGGAGATCGGGATTATGCAGGGCCTTTGTATCTTGGGGAAGTGTTTATACTTTTTAAGGCCTACCAGCTTTCTGGTTCCCTGTGCTGCAGTGCAAAGATGTTTTCAGGCTCCAGCACAATTTTCCTACTTGAAGCACACACCTGAAAACACTACAGATCGATAAAACACTTTACTAAGTCATGTCAATCCAAAATTAAAGAAATAAAAATATTCAGCTGAATCCTTTCTGGTTTAAATTCAGCAGTCCTTGGAGGATGCATGTCAGGCTCAATGGAGGCAAGGTCCATGGACATAACACAGTTATACCACAATTCAATCTGTGTATTTGTTTTACACTTCCTTCAAAAGGGCACAATGCCCATTTTTTCTTAGTCCAGAAGTGGGCAATTGCACTTCCTTCTATTATAAAGGAAGACTTGTTTCTGCTCTTGTTCTTTGGATTTTAGCTTCAATGTCTTTCACTAGCTTAGCTTCAGTATCTTTGACACAGCTATGTTTTAAATGTCTTAATGTGGTTTTGATATCACACCCATGCACATTCTAAACTGAATTCGGGGTTTAAAACAAAAATCAGGGAAATGATCTCATGTATCTGCACTGATGGAGCCTTAATTTTAGAACATTACTACTGTGAAATGAAGGCTGCACACATAGAATATTTTGCGTAGTCCCCCATTTAGCTACTCCTTCATGGCATTTATCAAAGAATGCTATCTAAACCTTGGCTGGAGGTGTGGCTTAGAGTCACATGAGCACAAAAAATACCTAAATGCTTTGAGTTTTCAAAACTGAACTGTTCTGGAAAACAAGATTTCCAGTCTATTTCTGCTTTAGTTTGGTCTGGAAATATAGAATCACAGAATGGTAGGGGCTGGAAGGGACCTCTGTGGGTCATCTAGTCCAACCCTCCTGCCGAAGCAGGGCCACCTACAGTAGGCTGCACAGCACCTTGTCCAGGCGAGTCTTGAATATCTCCAGGGAAGGAGACTCCACAACCTCCCTGGGCAGCCTGTTCCAGTGCTCCGTCACCCTCAGAGCGAAGAAGTTCTTCCTCATGTTCAGATGGAACTTCCTGTGCTTCAGTTTGTGCCCATTGCCCCTTGTCCTCTCACTGGGCACCACTGAAAAGAGCTTGGCCCCATCCTCCTGACACCCACCCTTCAGATATTTGTAAGTATATATTAGGTCCCCTCGCAGCCTTCTCTTCTGCAGGCTGAACAAGCCCAGCTCCCTCAGCCTCTCCTCGTAGGAGAGATGCTCCAGTACCCTCACCATCCTTGTAGCCCTCTGCTGGACTCTCTCCAGTAGCTCCTCATCTTTCTTGAACTGGGGAGCCCAGAACTGGACAGAGTACTCCAGATGAGGCCTCACTAGGGCAGTGTAGAGGGGAAGGAGAACCTCTCTCGTCCTGCTGGCCACATTCCTCCTAAGGCACCCCAGAATGCCATTGGCCTTCTTGGCAGCCAGGGCACACTGCTGGCTCATGGTTAACCTGTCGTCCACCAGGACATCCAGGTCCCTCTCTGCAGAGCTGCTCTCCAGCAGGTCTGTCCAAGGTCTGTACTGATGCATGGCGTTGTCCCTCCCCAGGTGCAGGACCCTGCATTTGCCTTTGTTGAACCTCATCAGGTTCCTCTCTCTGCCCAACTTTCCAGCCTATCCAGGTCATGCTGAATGGCAGCACAGCCTTCTGGTGTATCTACCACACCTCCCAGTTTGGTGTCATCAGCAAACTTGCTGAGGGTACATTCTAACTCTTCATCCAGGTCGTTGATGAAGAAGTTAAACAAGACTGGGCCCAGTACTGACCCCTGAGGGACACCACTAGTTACCAGCCTCCAACTAAACTCAGCGCTGCTGATGACAACCTTCTGAGTTCTGCCATTCAGCCAGTTCTCTATCCACCTCACCGACCACTCATCCAGCCCACACTTCCTGAGCTTCCCTAGGAGGATATTATGGGAGACTGTGTCGAAAGCCTTGCTGAAGTCTAGGTAGACAACATCCACGGCTCTCCCCTCATCTACCCAGCCAGTCATGCCATCGTAGAAAGCTATTAGATTGGTCAGGCGTGATTTCCCCTTGGTGAATCCATGTTGACTACTCCTGATAATCTTCTTTTCCTTCACTTGTTTGTTGATGAGCTCCAGGATATGCTGCTCCATCACCTTTCCGAGGATAGAGGTGAGGCTGACTGGCCTGTAGTTCCCTGGGTCCTCCTTCTTGCCCTTTTTGAAGGTCGGAGTGACTCTGGCCTTTCTCCAGTCCTCGGGCACCTCTCCTGTCCTTCAGGACCTCTCAAAGATGATGGAGAGTGGCTCAGCAATGACATCAGCCAGCTCCCTCAGCACTCGTGGGTGCATTTCATCGGGGCCCATGGATTTCTGGACATCCAGATCGCTTAAGCGATCTCTCACACAGTCCTCCTCGACCAAGGGAACGTCATCCTCTCTGTAGGCTTCCTCTCTTACCTCCAGGGCTTGGGATTCCTGAGGGCCTGCCTTGGCACTGAAGACTGAAGCAAAGAAGGCATTTAGTAGCTCTGCCTTCTCTGCATCCTCCGTCACCAGGACACCCGCCACGTTCAGCAGTGGCCCCACATTGTCCCTAGCCTTCCTTTTACTATTGATGTACTTGAAGAAGTCCTTCTTGTTGTTTTTGACATCCCTTGCCAGCTTCAATTCCAGGTGGGCTTTGGCCTTCCTCGTTGCATCCCATACTGCAGCACCAGAACTGGAAACAATAGTTTCTTACTCCATCTTGTTAATGGGAAGGTACTTCTCAAAACTAGCCCTGGCCAGATCTAGATAATTCCCCAGCACTGTAAAGGAAGGTCATAAAAAAGCTGAGGGAGGCCCTCTGAAGATGAAGATTTGAGTGGGTTTTCATTATCAGCGGGCAACATTTCCAAAATTAGTCAAGAGACTGCAAAAAGCAATCATTAAGTTGGTTTTGAAAAAGTTCCCCAGTATCAGGAAAGTCACAGGATTTCTGTTGTTTCTGAGTATTGTGTTATTTACATTTTGCACTGCAAAACATAAACCAACAAACAGAAAGCTGTTGTTGTCCCTTTAGCCTGTCTGGATGCCAGGTGCCCACCAACGCTCCTCTATCACTCCTCCTCAGCTGGACAGGGGAGAGAAAATATAATGAAAGGCTCGCAGGTTGAGTTAAGGACAGGTAGAGATCACTCAGCAGTTACCGTCATGAGCAAACCAGACTCGACTTGGGGAAGTTAGTCTAATTTGTTACCAATCAAATCAGAGTAGGATAATGAGAAATAAAAATTAGATCTTATAAAAACCTTCCCCCAGCCCCTCCCTTCTTCCCCAGGTTAGCTTTATTCCCCATTTCTCTACCTCCTCCCCTGAGCGATGCAGGGGGATGGGGAATGGGGGTTGCGGCCAGTTCATCACACGTTGTCTCTGCTGCTCCTTCCTTCTGAGGGGCAGGACTCATTACACTCTTCCCCTGCTCCAGCGTGGGGGTCCCTGCCATGGGAGACAATCATTCGCAAACTGCTCCAATATTCCTCCTTCTCATGGGGTGCAGCTCTTCATGAAGTGCTCCAGCGTGAGTCCCTCCCACGGGGTGCAGTCCTTCAGGAGCAGGCTGCTCCAGTGTGGGTCCCACGCGGGGTCACAAGTCCTGCCAGAAAACCGGCTTTAGCACAGGCTTCCCACAGGGTCACAGCTTCATTTGGGCATCCACCTGCTCCAGCGTGGGGTTTTCCATGGGCTGCAGGTGGATATCTGCTCCACCATGGACCTTCATGGGCTGCAGGGGGACAGTCTGCCTCACTATGGTCTTCTCAACTAGCTGCAGAGAAATCTCTGCTGTGGCACCTGGAGCAACTTCTCCCCCTCCTTCTTCACTGATCTTGGTGTCTGCAGAGTTGTTGCTTTCACACAGTCTCACTCCTCTACCCTGCTGCAAATTGCCATTAAGCAGGTTTTCTTCCCCTGCTTAAATACGTTATCACAGAGGTGCTACCACCATCGCTGACGGGCTTGGCCTTGGCCAGTGGCGGGTCAGTCTCGGAGCCGCCTGACGTTGACTTTATCAGACACAGGAGAAGCTTCTCACAGGTTCTTACAGAGGCCACCTGTGTGACCCCTCCGCTACTAAAACCTTGTCATGCAAACCTAGTACAAAAGCTAAAAATCACTTAAAACTACAAATGATTTTGCTCAGGTTAAGTTCTAGGTTTTGGCAATGATTCAGTCTACTAAACCCAAGCTGGTTAGTCTTCTTTAAAAATTGTCTAATGTTACTGTTAGTCTTCAAAATAAAGTAAGAAATGGGTGAATAGCTGATAAATCAATGGATCATTCCCACTTGATTCAGGTTTCTTCTGGTATTGTATGAGTTTGTGCCATGGCTATTTTTTCACTAAAGATGTCTGGGATGGTTGGTCTCAGTCAGAGATTCTAATTCCGGATGAGCATCATTTTAATGAGATCTTACATCAATAGCTTTCCTATCGGGTATAATGGCAGAAGTCAAAACCCATGTCCTCAAAAGAAAGGCGCATTAGAACAACAGAAATGGTACCAGTTCCTCAGTTTTAGTGCTTAGTCTTGCGCTAGTTTATGCTCTGCCATATAAAGGCAACTCAAAATTAGTGCTAGTTTTACTGTAACTGTGACGGTTCAGAAACTGTTTCACAGGCATTTCAGCTGTCTAGCAACCTACAGTAGAGAGACTGAACATATATGTATATACTCAGGCTTAGGGACTTTGCTATCCTTATTTAATCTCTGTTAGTAATTATACATAGTTAGTAAGCTTGCTTCCTGTCATCATGATAGCTTGGCTATAAGAAGCAGTCTGGGGATTTCTCTATACTTGAGAAGAGTTGGTTGGGAAAGTTGTAATTCAATAACCACGCCAAAAAAGTGTCCTTAGAGGCAACATTCTTTAGGCCTGGAGGAGCTCTTTTGTTGGCATCCTCAAAGAAAATTATCTATGCTAGCAGGAAGACTTCTTGCTGCAGTGGTAACCATGGTTTACCAGTTTTTTCATAGACACAGTTACATCATGTAGGACTATAACTTTTTCACGTTCACAGCTGATTCATTTATACGTGACAAATGTTTTAAGCTTGTTTATTCTGCCACCGAATTCTTACTTTCTCATCTTTTCAACCACCCCTTTGCTTGAACTTGGACTCTTTATTGGACACTTCATCCCTGTGCCAGATATCACTGTGGGAATAAAGAGCATGAAACTCTGCAAATGCCAGTAACACAAACGAAGAGTCATGAAGGTAATCATAGTATCTCTGTGCTGGAGGGAAGCACCACTTCATAGTTAGCACAAACCCAGTGTTGTCTTTTCCCCCCTTTTATGGTTAGACCTCCTAGTATATGCACTATAATTATGTAGGTATTTAGAGGTTTTTTCATCTTTCTACTTCTTCTGTTTGGGTAGGAATCTATACCAAAGCAGTGTGTCCGGCATATAATCAGAAAGGAACTGAGACAGAGGGTTGTTCTGCCATCTTGGGGAATAAATAATAGGTTCACAGCACAGTTTTTGACCAGTTTCCTTTAAAGCATCAGATCTCCTACAACAATGCAAATCTTGTTCATCTACTGACCATAAACAATGGGATAGTTAATGGAATACTTCAGGTTTGAAATTGAATCCTTAGGGTCTAAGAATTAGGAATTGGATTGTAATCACTCTTTGAACCATTTGATGGATTCAGACATAATTATCCCCTCATAAGCCATGGAGCATGTCGTTATTAAGTATATATTATATAGCCTTTGTCAAGTAACTACAGAAAGATTGCTCAGGGATACATGCTTTACAAAACTGAACCAAACTAAATATTTATTTTCATTTTCTTGTGTATGTTTAACGTTTGGAATTTTCTCCATCAAACTGTTTACAGGTTCTAAGGCAGGAGAATTATTTAAGTGCATTTGAAGAGGATATTTCTTTGCAGGTTACTTGAAAAAACACTTACAGCAACGGCTCCATTTCTTTCTAGACAAGGCAAAGGAGAAAGCATATGATAAGGTTTATATTAGGAAAACTATAAATTCCCCAAGTAAAATTAATCTTATCTCTTAGCTATTGACCTGAAGGCATGAGATTTTTTGTATGTGCAAATACCCCACCATTCTGCAATTGTCTTCTCTTGCAACAAACTAAAAGAAGGGCAGATTTCTCATTAAAACTGTGAGGTTTTTCCACCATTCTAGTGCAGGGAAAAGGCTTAAAAGAAAACACAAATGTAATGTTTGATATAACTTACATCCACTTAAAGAGCTCCTTGCACAACCAGAATGTTATAAGGCATTCAATGTTAATGAGCTTCAAATCAGGCACGTAGACAGAAATTTCAATAGTTATCACTACCTTAATTGGATATTCATTTTGATTCTATACACCTCTCCCCAGGGGTGTGGTAACTAAGGCCAAGTTTATTCTTGGCTCACTTTACTTACAAGCAGAATGAGAGGTAAGGCATTCCTTGTGTGGGTGCAGTTAGCCTGGCATTGTTCTGCCATAGAAACACACCCTTCCCCGAAACAAGGAGACACAGAGTTTGTCGGTAGAACTGTTGGAAGTTTACGAGTTTTTCTCGGCACAGCTGTGCCACACGAGGATCAAACCAACACAGCTGTGGCAAAAGTCTGGGGGGGGAGACAGGGCTTAGGCAGAGAGTGACATGATCCCTGTGCTGAGAAGGATGCTTAGCACTCACTCCCCTGGAAGTGGAATGAAACATATACAGTATTATTTCAGCTCATTCCCTGTTCCATTTCCACATCCAGAGCCTCTCCCAAATGACTCGCTCAGTGTAATAAAATAAATGTATTGTATTTTATCTGATGCTTTCTCTGCTGTTCTCAGCCACCTCCCTATCTTGTATTCTTTCATCCGTGTGACTCATCTTCTTTCCTTTAAAAAAGCAAGCATGTCGAGGCATTCAGGTTATACTAAAGAAAGTAAGAATCTGGTGAATTTATTTGATGTCTTTTCCAGGCTTTCTGTTGGATTAAAAATAAATGACTCAGCAATTGTTGGTTAAAAAATTAAAAATCTGGATGAAATATATTTCAATATGAAATGAACTATAAACTCAGGAAAATTAGGTTTACAATGCCATTATTCCCTCATTTTTTAGTGGGATTTCAGATAATTTTGCTGCATGTGATTACAAAAATTTGTATTGATGCAGTGAACTACCTAGGAACCTCAGTCACTGTTCAGAGCACACTGTGAGGCTCATAGAGACAAAACAGAAAAATATTTTGTGACCTTACAATCTGAATGGAAAATCAGAGACCATACAGATAAAACCAGGCAGAGCAGAACACAAAGTAACTAGTGATCAGGGTTTTTTGCATTGTCAGAAGAGAAAAAGGGGAACTTGTGAGAGGAGGTTGAAAAGAGCAAGGCTTGTTTTACCTGGCAAAGTCAAGGCTGAGTGTACTATTCATAGATAAATTTTGGAGATGGGCAAATATCAGGGAAAGAGAAGAACTATTGACATTTAAAGATAGTTCAAAGCAAAATGCACACAATTTCATCCTAAAATAAGTATAGACAGAAGAAGATTTGTATCTCTTTGAAGCACAGAAATGGCCTTCCAACATGGGAAGTAAGAGGAAAGAAGAGAAATCGCTACAAGATGGAGCACAAGGCGTTTACAGCAGGATAGGGAGGATCCCGGAGTTTGGATCTACAACTTGGCAGAAGAGACTCTGGCTGTTCAACTTGCTGATATCTGCAAGAGGGGCTGGAAGAAGACTTCATTGCTGTTTGTTGAGCGTGTCTGTTTGCACTCCATTCATATTGTACTTAATTAGCTCTGTGCCTCCAGGCCTCTGCCAGGTAAGTGCAGGAACAAGGAAGAATCTCTTTTTCCCCATTCAATGCAAAACAAGGCTTCTGGGAAAGATGGGGGTTTGCTTTCTCCTCATATGTCAGCAATAAGTGGGAAGTCCTTGAGACACTTACTTCGTTTTGGCTCATGTGCCTTAATCATGTCCTTAAGGCTAAAACTAGTCATTATATTTTAGGTATTGCACTGTATTTTCAATTAAACCACTAATGGATTTGGCTTTGGGTTTTGGTGATAGAATTGCCTTCCTGTATTCTGTTTTCATCTAACAAACCCCCTGCCTATGACAGGGACTTCAGACACTACATTTCCCCCAGTTTTGCCTAGTCCCTTTCTTTGGGACAGGCTAGTTTTGTCAGTCTTTTTTGTATGAACACTTCTAATAATATTCCAAGGATTTCAGGGTGGTTTTTTTTGTGTTTTCTGGTATGTGGGATCATGTAGTGTAGAGCTCTCTGGACTCTGCATTGACTGTGAAGTACTTGGCTGCGTGCAACTGCAAAAGATTTATCTTTTTAGGATCTGAAAAAAGAGAGAGAGGTAACTCTGCAGATGCTTCTTGTTAGCATAGGGGCGGGGAGCACAGGAGAAGGGCATGAAAATGCTTGTCTAAAAAACTGCACATGAATGCTGTGGGCTGACTTCCCAGAGGCAAAGTTTTGGTAATTAGAAAGCCTGCGTCCTTGTCTTTCCAGGGCATATTACCTTCAGTGGTCTGCAAGTACTAGGGAAACAGCTTTTGTGAGGTGGAGGCCTCTGTTGAAGGAGAGGGAATGATTGGGAAAATGGGTGTGGAGTAATGTATCTTCAAAGAGCACGCCATGGGGCAGGGCATGAAGCCATTCCTGGAGTGATTTGCTGTGAGAATGAGAATAAAATAGGCATGGAGAAAATCTAGATTTTTGCCCCCAGAGCTCAGAAGACCAGAGGCAGCAGTGGCTGATCACAAAGGGAGTTCATATCAGTAACCGCCGCCGGCACTGGCAGCAAAAGAGAATGATTTTTTATCCATATATGGAAGATGCTTCAATTTTCCTTGAAACTATTTTACTGTCTTTGAAAAGGGTAAAACGGATTTAGTAATCACAGGAAAGACTGTCAAATATTTCTATGGCAAAATCGACATGACATCTCCATTGACTCCATAGAAGTTGAGGGATTTATCTGATGGACAGATGAATGCAGATTGAGAGGTGATCAGAAATTCATGGGCCCGGTATGCTGAGGCTAGACAGAATGCAAGCTAAGGACATTAAATCTCCTGTGCTCCTGGCATTTCTTAGTCTGCCTTTCAGTCAAAAGTTTTAGCACAGTACTGATAAAACTCACAGAAAAAAAAAAGTGAACCAAACCAACAATTAAAAGCACAAAATTCCACTAAAACTTTCTGTTCTGACAAAACAGTGTTTTCCTTTGGAGATGGATGTATTTTGTTTAAACATTTGCAATTGTAGCTGCTTATGACACCTTTTACTTGAGGCAGCCAACCCGCTGGACCCCAAGGTTAGCATTGCCGGCCTGCCGCTAAATACAGGTAAGTCATTGTCATGCTCTGGCTTCCAGGTAGGGGTTCCCCAGACCCACCCCAGGGATTCAACAGCTGTTTTCCAACAAAAGCTCTTCCAAACAAAGCAGCCGGGCTGAATACACCATCACACTTGGATAAGGTTTTATCTCATTAGAACATTCCCATCTAGATCTTATTTCAGCGCTGGATCAGATGAGCTGGCTGGTGTTTTATGCAGACTTGATCAAATTTCCAATGAATGTGCAAAAGCCAGTTAGGAAATAACCTGCTGGAAGTTTCCTCTCAAGCAGGGAATGAAATGTGGGTCTGTTGGTGGAATCATTACGTTTTGTTTCCATTTTAAATTATTTTAGTGTGTTATCTAACTGCAGAAGTTCTCATTTTCCAAATCCATCTCTTCTCTGAATTCTGCTAAGAGATTAGCTGTGAATAAAAGAAATTACATGCAAATTCTGCCTTTTATCAGCCTTAAATCAATATCTTTTAAATTTCTTCCTCTTCTTTTCTGGTAAAATGGAAAGTGTGTTCATTTTGTCTTTTCTATTCATTGCTTAATATAATCTCCCAGATTTCAGATAAAATTGTTGCTGCACATAACATTAGATCCTGATACCTGGATGTGAGTCTATTATTTGTGTGAGAGAGAAGGCATTTATTTTATATATTTTAAAACATATTTAAAAGTATGTCTTATGGAAAGTGAAAGGAAGACACAGAAAACTACGGTATAGTCACAGTATAAAACTGTCCTGAAACAATGCTTTTCTTCTAAGATTTTGTGAAAAATACAAGACTTCTGTGTATGAAGGACTGGAAACTACAACTTGCAGAATGACTAACAGGTAATCACGGGAATCTCAACAGCTATTAGAAGTCATTTACTCGTGAGGGTAAAACAGCTGGTTACTTTGCTGATCCTTAAAAATAATTAAAAAGCATGAAAGGCAGGGATCTGGCTAATGTAGTTTCTATCCAAAGGGCAAGATTAATCCTCTGTACTGGAAGCAGAGATTCACTTTTGTTTTTTTTGACAGTCACTGTATGTGATCACCATGGCATAATAATATTGAATCATGTCATTACTAAGCGTTTCTCAACAAAACACAATTCACTCAAACTTTTTTTCATTTGTATTTGACAACTGAGAAGTTTCTTTCTCTTCTTTTTTTGTTATAGAGAGAAAAATTCCAACTCTCTTGAAAAGTGTTTCTCATGTGTTTTTCATCAGAGACTAACAATTATTGTTTATGACCTTGTATTTTAATTGTAGATCCAAACCCATCATTTCAGAAGCTTTATTAGTTTGCAAATGAACCTTGTGTAAATTTTCCATGCTTGGAATCCGAACACTTATTTTAGCAGCAGCTGATGCTTGGTCCTAGATACGTATATCCTTAAGCCTTTAGCTTCATGCTGAGCATATAACCAAGAAATCTGTTAGCTTTCAAGCTATAATTATTACAGTCTTGTTTGTCTCCACATCCTTTGGCTGAGGAATGGAGTCTTCTGAACCTTCTTGAAAGTCACTCAAGTGATTTCTTCCATCCTCTCCTGGCCAAAGAGCTGAGTATTGACTCGATGATAGGGTTGAGATTCTGCAGCTCTACACTGGATTGTAAAACATTTCACCTACAAGAAATTAAGCCAAATTACAGAAAAAGCAAATCACATAGAATCTGTAAGTGCAGCCCTGATAGGAAAGAGTCCCTCTGTCCCCAAACTGCAAGCCAGCAGGAGCACGTGATTGCAGACTGTGCTTTGGGAGAACCAAGGTTCCACCACAGACTTCCTATATAATTAGGGCAAGTCACTTTTTAATCTCTCTCTGCCTCAATTCCCCATCTTTAAGGGATGGACCACAATACTTTGACTGTCTTACATGTGTAGCTTTTTGTGGTACAGACTGTCTCTAGCTGATAGCACAGCACTTAGTACAGTGGAGCTATGATCAAACTGTGTTTCTCTAGGGACTTCTGCAGTAAGTATGGAATGCGCTTGTCATGGCAGAGTACATGTTCTTAGCCAGATAGCCAGAACCTGGAGATTTAGAGATCCATAGTAATACTATAATAGAGGTTTTCTCTCACCATCTCTTTACAGAGCTGACTGACAGCACTTTGCAAGTTTCTTTCACTCTCCTGGTTGCCATTTTGCAGGAGTTAAAGGGTCCTCTCAGTCTGAAGGGTCATTGCACAGGGAAAAGCTGGAGGCTAACAACAGCATCTTGAGATCCCTGCTGTGACCAGCAGAGACCTTCAGATGTAATAACTTTAATGAACTTCACATGTTTGTAGTGTTGACATTTATCTGAGAACGAGTTTCCTTGACTCTTTTTATAGTCATTGCAGACAAACAGACACTTCCAAGATGGTATTCATCTGCCCTGTTTTAGGTTACTATTTTAGGGTGAGATAAATCATCCCCTGGAGTTTTCTCTTTCTTTTCATTGACTACAAAGAGAGTACAAACAATTACCTCATGTGTGGACTTCTACCCTGCAGATCTGGACTTCAAGTTTGTGGTGCTCATACAGCATCTATGGACATCACCATACCTTCCGAACAAAGTCAATAGCACTGCCTCAATTTTTGTTTTTCTCAGTGGGGAAACTGAGGAGCAGTGGTATGACCACAGTGTTCAAGGCCACCAAGCAAACCTAAATTGATCAAGTGCTTGACACATTAAGTGAGCAGACCCAGAACTGCTGTTTTCTAAAGCTTGGCACCAATCATTTGAGGCACTCCATGTGTAAAAGTGCTGAATATTTGGATCTAAAGACCTTAGATAAAGGTACTCTAAACTAGAAACACAAGCTATGTCTCATGGTTTGTGCTTATCATTAGTACAATGAGTTTTAAATTTTAAGAAAAAGAAATCACCAAAGACACTACAATAGCAGCTACAAATGTGCCCTGAATTATTTTATTTCCATAGACATATGTCACCTGGTGTTGAGTAAGAGCTCTTCTGAGTCATTTCTAAACTGAATAAAAAGCCTACTGTTTCTGCAGTGTCTGGGTATCGCAGCTCGTAACACAGGTAATTCTCATGGATTCAACTTTTTTTGGATTGCTGGGGGATAAACAGAAGGATTAGTAAAGATGGTGCAATGTGATGTGTGACATAAAAATGACTGGAATGACTGAATAACTGTTAATAAGCAATCAGCTAGCTTGTCAGCAGCGTGCTATCTAGCTCCTGAATAATTAGCTGCTTAAAGCACAGTGTCCACTCCTCAGGAGAAGTCAGAGCAGAGCAGCCTGTGGGAAAGGCGCTTTCATATGGTTTCTCTGAATTGCTTGAATGGATGTAACTAGTTTCATCATTTCACAGAATCACAGAATCACAGAATAGTAGGGGTTGGAAGGGACCTCTGTGGGTCATCTAGTCCAACCCCCCTGCCGAAGCAGGGGCACCTACAGCAGGCTGCACAGGACCTTGTCCAGGCGGGTCTTGAATATCTCTAGAGAAGGAGACTCCACAGCCTCCCTGGGCAGCCTGTTCCAGTGCTCCGTCACCCTCAGAGGGAAGAAGTTCTTCCTCATGTTCAGACGGAACTTCCTGTGCCTCAGTTTGTGCCCATTGCCCCTTGTCCTCTCACTGGGCACCACTGAAAAGAGCTTGGCCCCATCCTCCTGACACCCACCCTTCAGATATTTGTAGGCATTTATAAGGTCCCCTCGCAGCCTTCTCTTCTTCAGGCTGAACAAGCCCAGTTCCCTCAACCTCTCCTCGTAGGGGAGATGTTCCAGTCCCCTCACCATCCTTGTAGCCCTCTGCTGGACTCTCTCCAGTAGCTCTTCATCTTTCTTGAACTGGGGAGCCCAGAACTGGACAGAGTACTCCAGATGAGGCCTCACCAGGGCAGTGTAGAGGGGAAGGAGAACCTCCCTCGTCCTGCTGGCCACAGTCTTCTTGATGCACCCCAGGATCCCATTGGCTTTCTTGGCAGCCAGGGCACACTGCTGGCTCATGGTTAACCTGTCGTCCACCAGGACATCCAGGTCCCTCTCCGCAGAGCTGCTCTCCAGCAGGTCCACCCCAAGCCTGTACTGGTGCATGAGGTTGTTCCTCCCCAGGTGCAGGACCCTGCATTTGCCCTTGTTGAACCTCATCAGGTTCCTCTCTGCCCAGCTTTCCAGCCTATCCAGGTCACGCCGAATGGCAGCACAGCCTTCTGGTGTATCTACCACACCTCCCAGTTTGGTGTCGTCAGCAAACTTGCTGAGGGTACATTCTAACTCTTCATCCAGGTCATTGATGAAGAAGTTAAACAAGACTGTGCCCAGTACTGACCCCTGAGGGACACCACTTGTCACCAGCCTCCAACTAGACTCAGCGCCGCTGATGACAACCCTCTGAGTTCTGCCATTCAGCCAGTTCTCTATCCACGTCACCGACCACTCATCCAGCTCACACTTCCTGAGCTTCCCTAGGAGGATATTATGGGAGACTGTGTCGAAAGCCTTGCTGAAGTCAAGGTAGACAACATCCACGGCTCTCCCTTCGTCTACCCAGCCAGTCATGTCATCGTAGAAAGCTATCAGATTGGTCAGGCATGATTTCCCCTTGGTGAATCCATGTTGACTGCTCCTGATAACCTTCTTTTCTTCCACTTGCTTGATGATGGCCTCCAGGATAAGCTGCTCCATCAGCTTTCCCGGGATGGAGGTGAGGCTGACTGGCCTGTAGTTCCCTGGGTGAAATCTGTCTGGGGGATGAGATACAACATGCATAATCTTTGCCACCTATTTCATGGCTGTATCAGAGCATGTTTCTAATCACCAGAAGAAAGTGTCTATTTGTGGAGACTGCTAATGACAAGTGCCAGCATTGTGGAAGGCTCGAGTGATGTAAGATCCAGTTCTAGGTGTCTGCACTCCTGGCAGGTTTCCGGGGGCCAAGTACTGAGCACTACTGCAGTTTCTGCAGAGGTGCTTCTCTGGTGTGAGTGCTTCTTGCCGTGATCCTGCAGCTCTCTGTCATGGCAGAGCATCGTACTTCGCATCTGGAGCTCAGGAAAGGTCTTTGAAAATGCAGCGGTGCCTTAAGGAAACACAGCAGCTTAAAAGAGAAGGCTGCAACCTGTTTAGAGACAGCTACTTCCCTCCACTTCTGGCATGTCCTCGTTTCTTCCTTTTCTCCTCCACCTTTGTCATCTTGCTTCTTTGCCAGCAATGTCCTCTTACTCTCTTTCAGCCTTCTGAGCACAATTTTAAAGCATTCCTGGACTAAGTCTAGTATGTATAGATAGCCCTCAAAAGGTAATATCACAAATAAGCCAATGTCTGGTGTGGGGGCAGAATGAATTTTTTTGCAGCTTGGTTTTGTCTCTTCATGTTTGACACCTCTCTGTGTCAAACTCTCTGAATGCCCGTAACAAACTCAAAATGTTGTCCAGCATCGAATAAATACACCAAGGGCTGTATTTTTTACAAAAATTTACAAAATATTTCAAGCTGTTTGACACTAGGATGGCCAAGAGAAAAGAGACTTGCTGTGAGAGCGTCATCTGAAGGAAAAGCTGCAATGTAAGCTCAAATCATTAGACAGAGAAGACACAGAAGCTCTTATATAACCAAACTGAAAATTTTAATTTGCACTGACAATCAAACATCACACATAAATATGTAGGAAACTAGGCACTATTAGTATTGCAGAACCACTTGTTTACATCTTTAACAAGGGACAGAATGCAGAAGAGAAGAGAAAAAGTTGGCAGATGAGGCAGAGTAGTGTCAAAAGACATTCTGGATGCATAAAGTCTATTATTTAAAAGAATTTCACTTTTCGTTTAACTCCGTTGATGAAATGTGCTATGTAAATCAGAGGAGAATCTTGCTTTCTACAGCTGTTTAGAAAGCTAATATCTTCTCATCCTTGAAGAATGATGTCTTCATCAAATTTGAAATTTTATATTAAAAATCCCATGTTATGATAGAGGAAGGGAGGGCATTAATCTTCTATAAAGATTTTGTTTCTGATTCAACAACCGACCATGTTAGTGTCAGTTTTTTAACTAACTGTGAATCATAATTAACCTTGCTTACTGTAGAGACAGCAAAAGCTGATAGTCTGATGTTGATCTGGGATACAATTGTGCAAAGAAGACTGTTAAGCCTACATTGAGACTTTATGACCTATCTTGTAATTTAGTCTTACTCCCAGCTTTTCTATGCAGCTACTGCACTCACGTATATGCACATATTTCTTCAAATAAGCTCTTAAGTATTGATTAATTAATACAATAAATTTTCCAAAGTTGAGTTTCCAAGAGTTAATGGCAGAATTCACAACACGTTTTGTGTGGCTTTAACGAAGTCCCTAGATCTGTATGTTTGATGATACTAATTATTCATAGCATCTTTGGCTCAGCCAATGTGTATACTTGCTTTTTTACCATGGCTACGAACATTTTTATTCTAGTCTTATTAATTAATGCATTTGGTTTTTTTTAAATCTGATTAACAGAACACTAATTAGATTTTCATGTGGATTCCTCTTTTGTGCTCATCATTATTTGACAGTGTTCCCAGATTTCTTATACAATGATATTCTTTGTCATGGTTTGACCTTGGCTGGCTGCCAGGTACCCACCAAGCTGCTGTAACACTCCCCCTCCTTAACTGGACAGGTGGAGAAAATATGACAAAAAGCTTGTGGGTCAAGGTAAGGACAGGCAGATCACTCAGCAATTACGGTCACGGGCAAAACAGACTCGACTTGGAGAAATTAATTTAATTTATTGCCAATTAAACAGAATAGTATAATAAGAAATATAGACAAATTTTAAAATACCTTCCTGCTACCCTCCCTTCTTCCCAGGCTCAGCTTCGCTGCCAACTCTTCTACCTCCTCCTCTGAGTGGAGCAGGGCCTTGGGAATGGGTGTTGCAGTCCGTTCATAACACTTTGTCTGTGCTGCCCCTTCCTCATGACACTCTTCCCCTGCTCCAGTGTAGGGTACATGCCATGGGAGACAGTACTCCACAAACTGCTCCGATGTGGGTCCTTACCACAGGTTACAGTCCTTCACAAACTTCTCCAGCACGGATCCTTTCTGTGCAGTACTTCAGGAATGGACTGTTCCAGTGTGCGTTCTCCCAGGGTCAGAGTTCCTGCCTGAGAACCTGCTCCAGTGTGGGCTGCTCTCCGTGGGTTGCAGGTGCTGCCTGGAGCCTGCTCCAGCATGGGATTTCCACAGACAGCACCTTCCTTCAGGGCACATCCACCTTCTGCAGTGTGGGGTCCTCCACGGGCTGCAGGTGGATATCTGCTCCATTCTGGACCTCCATGGGCTGCAGGGGAATCTCTGCTCCAGTGCCTGGAGCATCTTCTCCCACTCCTTCTTCACTGAACTTGGTGTCTGCAGAGTTGTTTCTCACATGTTTTAATTCTTCTCTCCCAGGTGGTGCTGCACAGCCTTTTCTACCATTTCTTGAATATGCTGTCACAGAGACGCTACCAACACCGCTGTTGGGCTCGGCTTTGGCTGGCGGCGAGTCTGTCTTGAAGCCGGCTGGAACTGGCTTTGTCTGACACGGGGGCAGCTTCTGCTGTCTTTTCACAGCAGCCACCGCTGCAGTCCCGTGGCTACCAAAACCTTGCCATGTAAACCCAGTACAGTCTTCCTGTGTCTTCTCCTCTTCTGTCATAGTACTTCACCCAAACTCTGGGTTAACTGGTTCCCACATTCTTCCTTCCATCCCTGTCCTCCTCTATATTTTCTAGGTCTTGCTTTATCTGGTCCTACTGTCACTATGTGTGCTCATCGACTCATTTTCCTCATCTTCATAATATCACAATGAGCAACCCTAGTTTTTCAAATCAGCCAGCTTTCTCCTAGATTCAAGCTGAATGCGAGAAGAAAATCACTGCAGGTTCAAGAGTCTGGCACCCTGTTCCCACTCCGCATCAGCGGAGACAACCACCCTCCATGAACAACAGCATGGTCATCTTTTAGCTTTTCTGGGCTAATACCTGCTTTTTTGGTGTGGTCAACATGAGAAGTCATGACAGACTTGAAAAAGCTTAGGCAGGTTTTTGTAAAGGCAGGAATTATATCCCCTAATCAGAGGGACCATGCCACCCACTAGGATTTTCAAGTCACAGCTTCAAACCATGGAGGAGTAAGAGGGCTACAAAGAGAAGATGTCCAGGACTGGAACAAACTGTCTGTCCCCCAACAATTTAGGTTTTGGACGTGGTTGAAGTGTTGTTGGGTAAAAGACTCCATAATTTATAGCAGCCCAAGGCAAGCCTGGTGCTTATAATTGATTCAACAAGAAGTCTGGGATGAGAAATGAGATGTGGATGGAGGGGACAGGGATGATGCTGGACTTGAGAACTGGCAAAGAAATAGTAGCAGATTGCCTGGGGGATGACTGCCATGGGAGGAAAGGCTCTGAGCTCAGATGAAGAAATGGCTGAAGTCTGACAAAATTGTGAGCAGCAGAAGTGTTGGTCCTGCAGTGAGATGATTGTGTCGGGGAGTTGATGTCAGGCTCAGGGCAACGAGGGCCCCAGGAGAGCGCGTAGCCTTCTGGGAATGTGTTGGAAGGCAGTATTTTCAACACGCATCCATGCTTCATGTCGGTGGACATTGTGTGAGCAAACCTTCCTCTCACCTGCATCCCGTTTCTCTTCTGTGGAAGGAGCTGTGCATTCCCCTCTTGCAGAAATGAGAACCGCACATAACTGACAGCGTAGACATATCCTTTAACAGGACACAACTCCACCAACTGCAATGATTTCTACTGGCTATATCATATTAGCTACTCACACCCTGGTATGTATGATCAACTGATATTCTTTTTGATTTTTATATGGATTATTTATGGAGCTCTTAGTAAGCGCAGGGTTTCATTCATGGTTCACAGGATACATGCAAATGAAGGAAGCAAGGTGTGGCTTCCCAACATCATATTCCTCATGCTCCCAGGACTGCTTTTACATCCAAGCAGGTAGTCATATCTTTTGTTTTTTTCAGGGAACAGAGGCATCCAAAATAAACTATGTCTTTGCTTAAATCTCTGTGCTTTAACTTTGATTGCAGAATAACTGTCTCTTGGAAGCCTATTCCACTGGATCCTGTCCATTATCTTACTGCCCAAAATTAGTTCCTTTGGAAATGCTAGTTTGTCTTACAAAACCAGTAGGTTTAAGGTGGAAACATATACTCAGGTAAACAGATACAAGAATGACTAAAAAATGCTATCACAGCAACAGGAGTAAGAAGAGATATTAAGAATTGAAGAGAAACCATGCTGCAGTGATGTGGCTGCTACTACCAGGTATAAACTTCAGACGTCAAGTTATTACTAAAAAAATCTGAACTTTTCCAGAAACCGTAGTTAAAAAATAAGGTTACCAAATACCTTAAGTCTGTCCTGCAGTGACTCCATCTAATGACCATGAATTTCAGGTATTTCTGTGTAGGGGACCTCAGATGAAATGCAAACAGTTTCTATAAGCACAATCATTGTGCAAGGAGAGCCAACATGCAAAATAACAAAATGTACAGGGAAAAGTCAAGACAAAGTCTGTGCAGAAAGCCCGCTGGTGTTTCTCTTGCTGGGTGTGTGCGTTCCCTGGAGACTCTATAATGCAAACATGCTGCGCAGCCAAGGAAAAGGCGTGAGTCAAGCTCCAACAAGTTCCCAGCAGAAGAGCCCTTGCTCAGCCCTGCTGATGGGCAGCAGCAGCCTGGCACCACGCAGCAGTCACGGCTGTGCTCATCCTGCAGGAGCAGCCAAATTTTGGCTGAGCACCGTGGGGTGCATCAGGGCTGTGTCGGGGGACAGCATGTCCCTCACCGAGCACCGCTGGGGCCCCTGGGACTCCTATGCTCCCCTGGCCGGGGTCAGGGTCATCACCTTGCTCTGCTCCCTGGAAAGTGATTGTCTGCGTTCGCTGACAGGCGGAGAGGGGTTGGGTGCTGCCCGTGGCTCCTGAGCTCAGGGAATGGCCTTTGGCTCTTGCCCCCCATTACCAGATAAAGGAGTCTGCGCTGCCATGAGGCACCCCCTGCGAGCCCCATCGGGTCTCACCAGCACTGCCCCCCACATGCCAAGACCAGGTTGTTTATCTCCGTTGCTGCTCAGCTTTTCTCACTTTCAGTGAGGAGAGCAGATGGGGTAGTCAGCATCTGCAGTATCTAATAAATGCTAAGAGATACCAGGGGATGCGCCTGCTCCGAGAAGCCGAACAGATGTGCTGAAATTGAGCTGCATCCCCAGAAGGCTTTTCATGTTGTTTTGTTTATTTTTTGGACAATATCAGTCAGTCTGAATTGAGCTATCTGGATTTTATGTTCCTGGGAACCAGTTTCATTCACAGAGCTTATGCCAAAAGAAAAAAATGATCTAAAACTAAAGATGATTTCTAGAAACCGGAAAGGCCAGAAGATGTCCAAGACGAAGTTTGAGCCTTCTCTTCCAAGAGCAGCAAAATAGAGCTTGAAGCTTTGGAAAAATTTGGTCCACTTCAGAACTCATTCACTGGAAACACATTAACTAACTTTGGATAATATCAGGACAAGTCAAAAAGATGGAAAGACAGGCTTACTGTTGTGATAACCTGGTACATGAGCCATGAGGTGCTCATTTTACAGATATCAGAGGACATGAAAAGTCTCTGGCCTGTGGGCTGATACTCTCAGAAATTAAATGAAATGTGTAGTCCTTATCCGTTTAACAGAGATATTGGAAAAAAGAATGCCAACAATGCTAAGCACTGCACATTTCTTGTGGAAGTTCACTCAGTAGGAAAGTGGCCAAAAGGCAAAATTTGAACAACACTGGAGGCATCCAAGTGACGAAGACTGCAAATCAAGTCAATTACACACCATAATCTATTTAACTGCAACCAATATCCTGAAAAATTGGGCTGTGCCCAGAAGGCCTACATAGATATTTGCTTTTCCAGTCATCCAAATCTCTGCTTATTTGAGTATTTTGATACTCTCACGGATAGTGTTTTACTGTATCTTGGTCAGGCTTTAAAAAATAGACATATTTTAGTGGTATGAAAGCAGCAATTTGATTTTTTAATAGATGTATCTGAGACACTTTCTTATACACTATAAACCAGAAGTATTTGCTGAGGTAACAGGTTTGGAAGGAAGCATATCTAATTAAAGTTGTCTGTGTGTAAATTCGAACACTTCTGCATGGTACCACATGACATATTATGCATTAGGAAACATGAGATATTAATAATTGACACAGCTGCTCTCAGTTTCACAAAACAGTAGAAGTCTTGGACATAGGAAATTATTTACTCTCAGGACTAGAAGAATCACTTTCTCTTGTACAATTGAACACGTGAATTGGACTTGAGGAGATTTTCTCATAACTCCCTCTTTTATGTCCTGTGCAGAGTTGTCTTTGTTCATGGAGGTTAGTGGGACAGTGCAGGTTAAACTTAGGTTCTGGTCCAGTTGTTCAGCTTGCACAGCACCTTCAGCCCACTTTGAAGGAACAGCAATACATTTATATATTATGCCGTCAGTTCACTTTTTACATATCCTACTTCTTCTCCAGTTTAAATCTATTTGATTATTCTAGAAAATGTACAAACTACAAGTATAAACTGCAAACATGAGTTAGAAGTATAACCAGTACAGTATATGAACCTAGGGAAGTAAATACTGTAACCAGAGTAACCTGACCATTTGGAACAGATGTCAACTTTGCAAATGGAGGAAAGGAATGCTGCTGAATTTTGCATCTTATCTGAATTTTCTAATAATCTCTTCTATATACATTATTTCAGACCAAAACACTAGATCAGAGCACTCCTGAACAGTTTGAGAGTCCAAGCTTCCAAAAAAAAGCTTCTACAGAAACCTTTATCATATAATTTCTTTTATTTGGCTCCTCAGAGGTGAACTGGTAGTCCCCCAAAAGCTGAAGTGACCAAATTTGATTGAAGCCTAATTTTATAGAATCATAGAATTATTTAAATTGGAAAAGACCTTTGAGATCATCAAGTCCAACTATTAACATAGCACTGCCAAGTCCACCAGTAAACTGTTTCCTGAAGTGCCACATCTACACATCTTTCAAATACCTCCAGGGATGGTGACTCAACCACTTCCCTGGGCAGCCGGTTCCAATGCTTGATAACACTTTCAGTGCAGAAATTTTCCTTACTATCCAATCTAAACCTCCCCTGGTGCAACTTGAGGCCATTTCCTCTTGTTTTATTGCTTGTTACTTAGGAGGAGAGATCAACACTCACTTCACTACAACCTCCCTTTAGGTAGTTGTGAAGAGCGATAAGGTCTCCCCTGAGCTTCATTTTCTTGAGGCTAAACAACCCCAGTTCCCTCAGCCGGTCCTCATAAGACTTGTGCTCTAGACCCTTCATCAGCTTTTTTGCCTGTCTTTGGACATGCTCCAGCACCTCAATGTCTTTCTCATAGTGAGGACATCAAAACTGAACACAGTATTCAAGCTGCGGCCTCACCAGTGCCAAGCACAGGGGGACAGTCACTTCCCCAGTCCTGCTGGCCACACGATTCCTGATACAAGCCAGGATGCTGTTGGCCTTCTTGGCCACCTGGGCATGCTGCCGGCTTGTATTCAGTTGGCTGTTGACCAGCACCCCCAGGTCCTTTTCTGCTGGGTGGCTTTCTAGCCGCTCTTCCCCAGGCCTGTAGTGTAGCATGAGGTTGTTGTGACCCAGGTGCAAGAACCAGCACTCAGCCTTGTTGAACCTCAAACAATGGTGTCTCCTGTTTGTTGTCCATGCTGTGTGCTTTGATGTAGATGCATTTCAGTTGAGTTATTGATCCCGCCATCTTTTTTGGGAAAGAAGCTCTAATTCCTATATGACCATTCTCAGTTGCTTCCATGGTTTCTAACACATCAATAACCCTTGTGTCTTTGCTGCTGCATGGATCTCCATCTTACCTTCACTGAGAAGGCAGACCAAAGGACCTGGCTAGCATTTCGTTCCTCAAATATTAGTGTGCTATCCCTAGGCTTATCTCTAGTGAGCTTGGTTTTATCCTTTCCCTCCTTCAAACCCAGCTTAAAACTCTTTCAATGAGCCCTGCTAAGTCCTGTGCAAAGATCCTTTTCCTCCTTTGAGACAGGTGTACCCTGTCTGTTGCCAGCACGCCTGCTGTCGTTTGTTATACATGTAGGCATATTTTCTAAATCCCCGTATATGAGCGAACAAATGATTATCAGACATTTTAATTCAACTGAATACTCAAAGAGGGAGTGATTTTTCTCTTCTGAGCACTTCCAGCGTAGCGCTTAGTGATGTAGCAGTTCAGCAGCTAGGAATGTTCAATGTTCACCCATACTGGTTGTGGCTGGGATAGAGTTAATTTCCTTCATAGTAGCTTGTAAGGTGCTATGTTTTGGATTTGTTATCAAACCAGTGTTGCTAACACAGAAATGTTTTAGCGATCGATGAGCAGTGCTGACACCTTGTCAAGGCCTTTTGTACTTCTCACACTGCAAAACCAGTGAGTAGGCTGAGGGTGCACAAGAGGTTGGCAGGGGACAGAGCTGGGACAACTGACACCAACTCACCAAAGAAATATCCCATACCGTATGATGTCATGCTCGGTGATAAAAGATGTGGGCAGAAGGAGGAAGGGGAGGACATTCAGAGTGATGGCGCTTGTCTTCCCAAGTAACCATTATGCGTGATAGAGCCCTGCTTTCCTGGAGATGACTAAACACCTGCCTGTCAATGGGAAGTACTGAATGAATTCTTTATTTTGCTTTCACATGCAGCTTTTGCTTTACCTGTTAAACTGTCATTATCTCTACCCACGAGTTTTCTCACTTTTAGCCTTCTAATCCTCTTCTGCATCCCATTGTGGGGGAGTGAGCAAGAGCCTATGTGTGGCTGAGCTGCCCACTGGGGTTAGCTCACATCACCCCAGCATCTCTGTGTGGAAGACAAGTTACTCTACATATTGAAGCACGATTTCGATTAATTTTTTGTGTTGGAACAATTATTTACTATTAATTCTCTGTTAATTCACTGTTTGATTTTGGGACATGTCTATACTCTTTATTTGGGTAGCTCAGCTGGTAGGAACTGATTGATGAGATTACTTCAGAACATGAAGAGTCTTCTGGTACTAACTGGGGGCAAATGAACAATTTGCACCAACGGTAATAATAAAGACACTTGTTCCTTGAAGTGGCTCATTGTTCAGAAAGCATACTAATTTGAAAATAATATTTTCCTTTTCAGTGTTCAGTAATTCTGATTTGTGTTTGTTCTGCCAAGTATAGACTCTCAGTATGCTGCTTTTTTTTTCAGGCTTACAAGAAAGTATTTGGTATTGATGTGGTATTGATAAATCCTGTCTTTAAGTCCGAGTTTCCTGGAGAGCTTTTATTGATCTCTGGCACGGAAAGAGACAGGGAGATTCCCTGTAAGTTTTTGATTGCTTGTAAGTTCTTGGCTCAGTAATCACTGAGCACAACAAGAGTTCTCCCACCTCATCTGCTGCTAGGCTGCATATTATAGACCCAAGCTATTCATCATGCCTTGGAGTTTACGGTCCCAGTACTCAAAGACCCATACAGCCAGAGTTTTTGAACTCAAACTATCCATTTCCAAGTAAAAAAAAATCCCAGCAATAAAAAATGTAAAATCAAAAATTCAAATTAAATTTCCAGCAAATGCAAATAACTACAGTGAACTTTCTTTCCTAAGACGTTCCAACAATGTATTTAGAAGTTGTCCAATGGCAGATATCAGATAGTAATTTTAAAGGAGCCTTCTACTTTAAAATAGCTATCTAAATATAAAGTGACTCAGAATTTTTCAATACCATTTAGTTGGTTTTGGTATGCCCATTTTGGAGTCATGTAATTTGAGATGCTTGAAAGGAGTCTGTACTCATGGGTAAAGAAGTTCAATGCTATTTGAGGAACAAGTTTCCTTTGAGGTGTATCCAGAAAAGAAGTACTGAAATTTTAAATTCTTAGTGGATTGCTTTAAGGAAACCTTACACGTATCAAAAGGAATGGGAAATTTAAGAAAATCCATTCCCAGAACTTTCTATCTTTTCTTTAAGATGAGTAAAGGACTCCCGTTCTGAATTCCTCAAAATCTCTTTGGATTAACTGTGATGTAAATAAGCTCAAAACAGGATTTTCCAGCTATAATAGTTATGCAGATCTGCCTACAAGCCAGCACAAAGAATTCAGCACGCTGAGAGAAACCTGAGAAACTCCAAAATCCTGCAGTGAACCTTGCTGTAGGTGTTTCTGGCAAAGCTGAAAAGCATCTTCATGCCTAGACAATCTACCATCAAAGGGACGGTCTCTTTCAGAAATGCTTATCAAGGATGCTACTGGGCCTATTCTCATCTGACTTGAATGACCAGCCAGGAAAAAACAAACATGCAAACAGAAACTCATGGGTACAGAATCAAGCTGTAGATCAGGATTAACTGCCTCCACTGAAGTCACAATTTTTAAAGCAATGAAGATCACTCAAGCACATGTGCCACATTGCCCACCGCCGACAGCTGTCAAAGTGCTTAGCATGCGTTCTGAATGCATTCAGAATACCCCGCTGCTTGCCAGATGAAAAGTTTCTTATAAACTGGAACAGTGTTGGGGTGTTACTGCTACTCTAACATCTCAGGAGACCAGTTCTTTTTACACTGCATTGCACGCTATGCTTGCAATGTACTGGATGTCCTTGTCAGCACATTCCAGTAATCTGGTGGCACAGCCAAAACCAGGAGAGAAAAGAAATCGCAGTTGTCAAAACAGGCAACAATATGAATCTGTTAGTTAACTTATGGCTCAGGATGTTTCTAGACAGGAATGCTGGCACCAGTTCCCTAAAAACTAGTGCAGCTTTGCCAACGCTGTACAAGTGATGCATGAAATTTTAGTGTGAGGGCTGTTCAAAGTAAGCTTTTGATTCAGGATTAGGAACAGTGAATGCTAAGCCATGGGACACCCCTGCAGTGTGCTCTACTTCGCGCTCAGAAATACACTCCAGCTAAACAGAAGTCTGGGTCAAGAAAACATGGCCTGCATAATGTCATCTCTTTCTGAGATGATCTTGAAATGACCTTGTTTCTCTGAGGCAAGAGGGAATATGGCTGTTCTCAATGACACACTGTGCCTATCTTTGTGCTCCTATTGCTGAACTGGCTGGGCCACGCTCAGTTTCCATGTGGACTGAAAGCAACAACAGCAGGGAAAGTATTACAGTTTCAAGACACGTCTCCTCGTGAGGCATCTTCCAGAAATAAAGTCTCAGCCTATTGAAAGGAAGGCCTTATGTCAAGAGTCTGATTCATTCCAGCAAACTTCATATTATGATTCGATGCTCTCCCCTCGCATTATCTCCAGCTGATCAGCAAAACTGTTGTAAGTAGGGTAAGCAATGATTTTGAATGCTGGCAAAATATTACCCTGGAGACCAAATCCGAGAATCTCTTTTTTAATTTCCCAATTCAATGCACATCTTAAAGTTTTTCTGGCTCTTTCTATGAAGAAGCTTAACACGTGAGTTTTCTGCTAAGGCTGTTTTATTTTTACAGGCACATTAAAGATTTCTTTGCTTATGGGTAGAAAAAGGAGGCGTTCAAAATGTTTACCAAAGAATAGCTGTTTACAAAACTAGCATCTTACTTTTTGTCTTGGGTAACTTAGCATCCGTAAATGGCAAGAAGACTGTTCTGGTACTTGAAGTCCCTCTACATTATTCATTAGGGAAGCTCAAGCTGAATAACTTTCTCTGGGACAAAGCTGTTGCTAAGCTTAAAGTTTGGGAGATCTAGAAATGCAATTTTGCTTATCCTTCTCCCCAGGAAACTCTCCCACTCACACGATGTGAGGATACCGTGACTTGGCAAAATCACGCTTTGTGCTACTTCCTGGATACTGGATAACAGGACAACTATGTGAAATTTATTAACCCTGACACTTCAGCAATGAATCAAAATGAAAGGAAGAGGAGGCAGAGAGGGGAAAAGAAAAGGGGGATAAATGTAGTTCCTCATGGCATCCTAGATATGGTATGACATGTTTTTTGCCAGAATGAGCAAGCAGAGAAAGCCACACGTATATGTACATTTTATAACTAATACACCAGCTTGAATGAGAAATGTAACCACCTCTGGCAAATAAAGGTACATCTTCTATTTGTCTTATTATAGAATAAACCACAATATTCAAGATGCCTATTGCCTTTTTCAGTCACTTGTCTACAGAGTGACGGAGTGCACAATTTCCTCTGTTGCAATTCACTTTAAGGAAATGGGCATTTCATTTGCACATAGCAAAAGCAAATTTCTGTATTCTAGAAGAGTGGAAGGGACTGAGGTTCAAAGCTGAAATACAGCTTTTGCTGATGGTTAGCTTTGGGTCTCCATGTTAACGGTGTGATCATAAGAGCATGCTCTCCTAGAACAGAGGCTTTGGCAAGGGATAAAGGATGAGCTCAGCTGGGGAGGCATACAAGAAAGGTGAAAGGAAAAAAGGATCTGGAAACTGACCTGCAAGTAAGACGTGCTGTAGAAGCTTAAAGCATTTCTGCAAGATTAGAAAAATTAGAACAAGACTCTGTCCCTGTGCATCAGTCCTTCAAGAAATTCCTAGACATGTATAGCAGCAGAAGAAGAAATAGTCTGAAATTAAGCTCACTGCTACTGTATTGAAAGAAAGCACAGTAAGCAGTGAGTTAATTTGGTCTGCAGTGGTATGGAACATTTGCCAAAGAACCACTCTGGTGCATTTTTCTCAGCTCTGACTCTCCGAGGGTGTTCTACCTCCGTTCCAACTCATACTGCAACTCTGAGAAATGATTTGTTTCATCAACTCCCTTCAAAGGTTAGAGGCTCTTGGAAATGTACTTATTCTGGCATTGTCAGCAGAAAAGTCATGGGCTGAGTGAGCACAAAGACTACCTGTTGATCCCCAGAAATGGTTCCTTTGTGGCTGTGTGGAAATACACTGGCAGGTTGTTAGAAAGAAAGCTTGCACGACTTTCTTCTTCACTAGGATGCTTCTGCAGATAAAGCTATCAGATCTGCTTTCAGTGTTGTCAGTCCAGGACTGGACTAGTCTGTGAGCAGTCTTTGGAGATCAGGGGAAATCATGCTCCTAATACTACTTAGATGTCTCTTTTATGAGACTTACATATTCTATAACATTCTTTAAAAACCAAATATTTCAATATCCTTGGTTATCTGATTTTCTTAATATTGTGATGTATTTTTGTTTGTTTTCTAATATGTTTCTTAGCCTGCACCAGTTGATTTTCCCATGGATCTTGTGGTAAACAGATTATAAGATTCTGATGGAAGATGAAATTAACCTTCTTCAGTCAGGTATTTTTCAGCATAGCTACTATTTTTCATACAAACACTTTCATGCAGCTAACTCCTATTTGCAGAACAGCGTGCACTTACATACACCACATACATTAAAATAGCAACTTATTACTTTAATTTACTTTTGGGCTCAGCTCTGTTCTGTTAAAACGAAACTTCTGTGTTAGAAGAATGATTCAAAAATTGCAGTTAATTATCTTAGAGAGGGTATGAAATGATTAATTATTTTGGTTTTACTGAACACAGAAGATGTGCGAGTTATCTGTCAACGATTATTACAATTAGTATTACATGTTGAATGAAAATTTTGATATAATAGTGAGAAACTAACAAACCATATCTGAGCAGCAGGTAACTTTGAACCTGTGTTGATTTATCTCTCTTTATAGCCATGACTTCCCTTACAGCACGGTGCAATTCTCAGTACACTGTAATTTTTATATTCACTTGTCATAGAAGTTGCCTACAGTATGTTCCCATTTATCTTATACCAAGTATCCACATGTTCCTAACATGTAACCGTGTGTTAAGTGCCTGCAAGGTTGATTGCATAAAATAGGTGTGTCCAGGAACATAGTGTGCACTTAGGTATCTTTATTTTGGAAGGTATGCTTTGCATGCAGTACTGCACATTGTACATTTCAGCTCAATGTCTGCAATTCATAGGCATTTCTTAAAAATACCATTTGTTAAATAATCCATCTGTATGCATTTGTTTCATTGACTATAAGTAACTGTGATTACTAGTACTACACACAGCTAGTAGGATGCATATGTAATTAGTTCAGAATAACTTTAAAATATATTTTGTCCTCTAGACCAACAATGACCTAATAAACTGGTCATGACATGTGAATTTAAGGATCATATTGACAGCACTGAAAACTCAGCATTAGAAGAAAAATGGGTCACTCATATCCAGTCCAGCTGGGGCTGTTATTCTATCTCAGCTGAAGAACAGACTTGACAGTCATCACCAAAGGGTCCGAAGTCAGAATTTGTGTGTTTGGCCTCCCCTGACTCTATAACAGTGATGGCACTAAGGACTGGGGAAAGAGTTGTTTGTGTAGGACTGCTTCTAAACAGAATGCTTTTCAAACTTTTCCATGCGGTATCAGCTGGTTTTTAATGATAATATTTTTATCTTCCACTAATCCACTTAAGGCAAGACATAACATTCTTGTTCTGCTATTTTACTGGAGTTCTTATTTGTTCTAATTTATTTTGATGTCCCCACATCACTTCTTTAATACAATTTCAGTCTGAACATCAGCACAGTAACTGGTTTATAGTCATGGAAGTGGCTTGTGCCAAGTTAGAAAAAGCACATTGTTGTTATTTTTGCAAAGCTGAGCTTGCTAGGGAAATTATAGGGGTAATGCTATGACGAAATCAACCACTGAACCGTCATTCTTCTAGGTCCAATACTAAGACACTTTATATGGGCATACGAGGTCCCAAAACTGTTTAAAAACCTCAATGAGAAAGAGCCAAGATAAAATCAACATAGAGCAACAAAAATCCCTGAAGAATGAGTTTGTGGTCCCAGATGTCCTTTATAGGAAATCTCTTTTGTAAGTTTTTGAAGCTTATGACAGACAAGAGATAGAGATGTTTTTAACATTGCAGGACGACAGCAGTGGCAGTTGTCCCTATGCATCAGTTTAATCTGCTCACCCTGTAATGTCCTAGTGTTCTTTTAGAACAAGTGAATCATCATAATAAAAAAAAAAGGAAGGTACTTTATCACATAGTTTGCTTGGAGACTAGAAATCACATTAAAGGGCTACGTTCATAAGGAGTGTCAGGTAGAATGAACATCAGGAGAAGGGAATTTAGACAATTTGAGCTATCTTCATTAAAAGATTCATATGAGCTGTCTTCAATAAAACCAGTAAAAGGGATGCTGTGCTAACCAAGGCACAACACAATTCAAGATGCTTCTAGGAAGTCATATAGGAATTGCAACTATTGTTATCCATATGTGAAGCTCTGGTTGTGGCTGTAGTTGAAGACTGTGCGTGGTGACGTGTCAAAATGAAAGATGAAATGGCAGCATTTTCCACAGTAACTCAAAAAAGGAATGTTGTAAGGAGTATTATGTGCTCTGTTTTAACAAGGACAGATAGACATTGGGGCTGACAGCTAGGCATCGCTGAGAAAATGTTAAAGACAGAGGCTAAAATTTGAGTTTGCATGGAAACAACAGGGGCTTAAGTAAAACATATAGTTTTGTGAGATATTCAGTTGAGATGCTACCTGAATTTGGTTTTGTGGAGGAAATTACCACAGAGGAGAAGAGGAGGTGATGAAGGACAAGAGAAGACATAGACATCAAAGGTAGAGGGAACAAGAGAGAAACACAAAGGACCTTGAGGAAAATCTGAGAGTAGAAGGGCAACTACAAAAGGAAAGAAGCATAAAATCCAAGAAAGAAGAGGAGCTCGGAAAGGAGCATTGCTGATGTTAATAATAGCAGTTGGTAGGTCAGGATGAGAGAAGAGACACTAGTGCTTCTGAGCTTTGGTTTGTTAGAGACTTTGGGCAGTAAAAATTTGAGAGACTACCAGACAGGGAAGTATCTAGGATTGAGGAAGAACTCCAGAAACTGACATTGAGATGAAAGCTGAAAAACTAAAAGAAGATGGAGGTTAAAGCCGATGAGTTAAGTTGAGTTAAGGGTGACATTTTTAAGATGCAACAGAATAAATGTCTACTGTTACGTGATAGGGAAAAGTGTGGGGAGAGTCAAGGGTTAAGGGGAAGAATATAGCACAGTTGGGAAAAATCTGATACTGTACCTGTCTGCTGTTTAATGTGAAGTTATATTACTCTATTGGGAAATACATAAACCATAAAAAGACACCTTTTAAAAAAAAAAAGTGATTCATTCTACATAAGAAAAATATCATAGTTTTATTATCCAGCCACTTACCAGCAAAATATCATAGTTTTATTATCCAGCCACTTACCAGTAGCATAAAGCTGGTTCCCATTTTTTTTCATGTTCTCTTTTACCCCTTTCCCACTCTTTTGAAAGAGTTACCATATGTTATACATTTTACTTTCCTGAAAAACTTATTACTGGAAATCCAGTGGCATACGCGCATTGTCAAATGCTGAAGCCACCCTCTAGTAAACATGTAAATATAGAGCTACTTACTCTGCACTCAAAGGGAGTTGCAAGTTTGACTTTGGCTGCTTAGCATCTCTGAAAATTAAGTCATTCTTTCAGATACCGGAAAGTGGATTTAGTTTTTTATACTGGGGACATTCTGGTAGCATTTTAAAATATGTTGAAGAGTAACTTCCAAAATAGCTTTTAGGAAGCTAAAGCAAAGATTAGATGACATTTAGATCCTTGAATTCAATGTGGCAACCCTTTCTCTGCCTATGTGATGTAGGTGTCTGAGATACCATTTAAGCAACTAAGCTTTGTACCTTCTTGCATGGTGTTAGTGCATCTGCCCATAAACTGAGCATCTAGATGCATATTTTCTGCCTGTGCACATTTTTTGGGTTTATAAATCTGGTAAAGATTCCAGGCTGGAATGGGTTCAGTGGCTGCGAATGCCTGCTTACAGAAGCAGGGTCAAAGAGCAAAGGTTGTTGTTGGTGGTGCTGCTACTCATTCTGCTACAAATAAAAACGGTAGGAAAGGGCTGTAGTCTCTGGTCTTTGCTCCCTGAATTGTTAAGGCAATTTATTTTAGACAGGCACTGGACAAAGTCCAGAAATGATCCAGAGCATGGGGATTCCCTACTCCCAGCAGCACGCTCTAACCACCAAGCTCCCTCTTGTTTACTCTTCTTCTGGTCCCATGACTCCGTTAGTCCTGGATGCTCTTGGCCACATTTGAAAGAAACAGTTGGAGTTTGCTTTCACCATTGAAATACTACCTAGCTTTGCTACTTCACAGATGTTGATTATTTGTTGATTTGCTGAAAGCCTTTAAAACAAACTCATTCACTTCCTCTCTTCTCTTTTCAAAGTCTAAAGTTGGGCTGTTAAATTTAAGCACTTCATGCAGCAGGGTATGTGGAGGATTAAGAGTCTGAAAACCTGCAAGCCGTTTCAGGGGAAGAGGAGACGCTGAGTAGATTTGGAAATCAGAAAATATCAGGAATCTCAAAATTCACATTGGAGCTAGATTTAGTTTATGTGTCATTCAACTTATTGCTTCTGATTTTGCTTTTTTCTCTCCCCAGTCTAACCAGATATGTGGCCCAAATATATACAAAGCACAAGTAATCATGTAGTAATTAAAAAAAAAAAAGAAAAGAAACTCCTCTTCTGATCCTCATTGGAAAACTTCAAAATGAAAACTCAGGTGTAGCTCCCACACGAAGGTCCAGGAACTTCAAACTTGAATCTGTTCAGCTGAGTGGGATCCATTTAATTCTAATCTGTTTTTTACTTATCAAATGCAAGAATAATCTAGTGAGTTTGTTCATAGGCTTGTTTTATTAGCAAATAGTTCTTCTCTGTCTCAGTTGTTTACATTCCTATGTGGCCTGTTTTGTCAAAAGATATGCAACATTTGCCAAATGTACTTCCTGGAATTTCATAATTGCACTCTGATTTGTTTCTTCTCGTAACTTTAAGCATTTCTTTTCAATTTAAAAAACAAAAAGCAAAGAGATAAACTAGGCTTGAAAGGTCTTGTTGGCGTCAGCATCTATGTGTTTTGGGGGTATCATGAAACTGAAATAACATGAGATTTGGTGGAGTCAGTTGCATTATTGACTGCTATGTTTAGAAAGAAGTGAAGGAAGTGTCTCTCCTCTGCATTGTGTGGACTTCACCTGCAGAATCCAGGGAATAGTTCCAGTTAAATGTTATGGCTAAACTTTAAAAAAAGCATGTGTATAAGTATTGTCTAAGAATAACATCTGTTGTGACAAATGTTAAGAGTACCTCCATACACTGATCTCATTAAAAAACATCGTAAATAACATTTCACAGCCTGGGAGGAGTAAGGTTTTGTTTTGCTTGCTGGTTTTTATGACAGTGAAGGACTGGCCAGCCTCAGGGGAGGTACGCAGAATCACAGGATAGCTGAAGGGGGAGGGCCCCTTAGTGATCATCCAGTCCAACATTCTTCCTCACAAAGCAGGCTCCCCCAGACTGTGTCCAGCTGGGTTTTGAACATCTCTTAGAATGGAGACTCCATAACTTCTCCGCACAATCTCTGCCAGTGTTTAATCATACTGACTGTAAAAAAGGTGTTTCTTATGTTTAAATGGAATTTTCTGTGTTTCTGTTAGTGCCCATTGTCTCTTGTCCTGTCAGTGGATACCACTGTCTCCAACTTCCTTACCCATCAGGCATCCATACACATAGATAAGGTACTGCCGTGCAGGCCTCCTGCCACCTTTGCTTGATTTCCTGCTCGTGGGACTGGAGCACTCTTAAGCATGGAGAAGGTGATCCTTGAAATTATCAACCACTCTCCTGGACCCCTCTTCTCTTTAGAGCTGATTCCCATGGGATTCTTCTAAGCAGATCAGACTAAAATCTGCCTAAAATCTGCTCTCTTGAACTCCAGGGCTGTGATCCTTCTTTTTCCCTTGTATTCTCCTCTCATAATCCTGAACTCTACCATGTCACGGTCACTGAAGCCAAGGCTGCCCCAGTCTCGGCTTTCCTGAAATGTTCTTCCTTGTTTGTTACGGTCCAGCAGAACAGCTCCCGTCATCATCTCAAGCACTTGTGTTAGGAAGTTGTTGTCAACGCACTCCAGAAACCTCCTGGATTGCTTGTGCCTGCTGTGTTCTTGCAACAGGCCCCCTTGCAGAGCCTGTGAATGTGAAGATTTTTCCAATAGTCTGAAGAAAGCCTCATCTATTTCTTCTTCCTGATCAGGTTGTAGCAGATACCTACCATGACCTCACCCCTCACAACCCTCACCTGTCCACTAATCTTGACCCGTAAACTGTCAGCTGGCTCATCATGTGGGTCTAGCTAAGCTCCATGCCTTTCTTCCACTCTCATGTAAAGGGCAACTCTGCCCCCTGCCCCCAACCCCTGTCCCAGCCTGCCCTGCCTAAAGCACCTGTATTGATCCCTGGCAGTGCTCCAGTCATGTCAGCTATCCCACCACAACTCCCTTATGAGACTGCACCCCTGTTACTGCACACAGATCTCAAATGTCTTCTGTTTGTTCCTCTTGATGCATGTGTTTGTGTACAGGGAGTTCAGAGGAGCACCCAACAGTGATGATTTTGCAGAAAAAATGTGAGAGCTTCCCCAACTCTATCAGTACTTCTTTATTTGTGTGTAGACACTTGGGGTGGATGCCCTTTGGACCTACTTTATTGATTATGATGTGTCTTCTGACCACATCAGCTGGCATCCTTTGCTTCCCAACCCTGCCCACCATTTCCTCACTTGATTGCCGGTCGTCACCTTCATCCCCTGTCCTTCCTAGTTTAAAGCAAGAGTAGCCTATGAAAATCCTTTCTTTGAATTTCATGTTCTCCCACTATCTGGGTGACATTCCACTGAATTTATGAATAATCTTTATAGCTGAAGACATACAGATTTCAGGGAAAGGGATGCTTTGTTGTTTCCAAGCACCACGGATGGCTACCTCCACTTGATCCCCTGCTCTTTTCACTCTAAAATGCGTCTTCAGCATATGCACCCATTGTGTATGATCTCCAGAATCTGCAGGAGTAATGTCTTTGGAAGAAGTTTCTAAAAGCATCATACCTGTGAGTTGGTTTGGCCATCAGCTAAACTTCCGTGTTGAAATCTTGGGAAGGCAGGAAGGTAACATGACTGGTTTTCTACCATACCTCTGTGTGATCCTAGTCTTTTCTCTTAGACAATCCGAGCTGGAAACAATGACTCTGGGATTCCTTGAAAAGGGTCAATGGAGGACACAGAGGAAAGGCAAACATGAAAGGAAGTTATAGCCAAAGACATTATCATATTCAAAGAAGCTTAATATGCAGTGTGGATGAACCCATAGAAAATAATTTAATTGACTTTATGCCTACAAAATAGGTTTTTCAGGGCTTCCTTAGTCTAAATTGACTATATTTTCTTTAATTTTTTTTAAGCAGCAGAAAGCAGTTATGTTTTAAAACCACTTTAAAGTGTGGGAATTTTTAGCCAGTGTAGCCTGTCAGAAAGCTTTTGTATTGCACATTTTAATCCCTGAACATAAGGGGACTCTTTGTTACTAATGCTTGGTTTATTTGAATTGAAATCTGTACAAAAATTTGACATGAAAATGACCCTACAAATCCCTCTTTACTATGAAAACTTCTCTGTTTTTTCTAGTGTGTATTTTCTGAAAGTTCTTGCTTTCTGTTTTCTACACTGTCCTGTGTGCTCAGAACACAGGCTGTCAACTGGTGTGACTTCTCTTGTCAGGCCTGGTGGTAATCTTGACAATTATGTGCAGAAAATAGAGATTTTTTTGCCTGTTATTATGAAGATTTGCACTTTTTGTACCTATGAAGTTTGAAATCCAGGTGTTATTTATAATGTGGCATACTTTCAAAGGCAGCTTTGTGAAAGCAATGCATTCTCTGTTAACCCTCAGCCTGCTTACTTGAGACCTTATTTACTTTTTCCTTACATGGGAAAATATTTAAAGCAGAAATAAGGGTAGATTTATCATTAGTAACAATGAACATGAATTCTCTGAGATCCTGAAAGCATGAGGGGTTGTTGAACAAGAGACAGAATCATCGTCCTGCAGTAATTGTGCGTGTTTTTGACCACTTTTTCTCAGGTCTTTTCTTTTTTTTGTCTTCACAAAAAACAACCTCCTGCCCTAAATAAGTGCTTACATGAGCCAAATGCTTTGTAAATGGTTAAATACCACAAAGCAGTAAAATAATTCACTACAATCATTTTGAAAAAGAGTCTAGGCACCATAATGATGTAAATCCAGGTTGTGGTAATCCAGTAAGAATTACGTTAACATAAACATAAAATTGCTTTTCGGACCCATTCCCAGGCCAGAGGAATGCTTAGCCTGCTGATTTTGCCAGTTGTGGAGCAGTCTGGACATGGCTGACATATGGGAATATAGCTGGAGGAAACACCTAGGCTTGACTTATCTTTATATTTTCTAGCACTCTGAGTGAAGGCAGAGCCAGAGCTAGTCCAGAACACCAAGAACACTGTCATACAACAGGAAGATAACACTGAAGGGAATCTCTTGGGATCTGTTTAAGTGATTAGACAGAGGTGTCCTAGACTATCTAGAACATTTTAAGCATCCTTCCTGGTCTCTGTCTGCCATCCCAGAAGGTTTCCTGCAGGTCATATGTCTTGTATGCTGGTCTAATGAGGATGTGTCAGATAGCCTAGCATGTCTACACTGGCATTTGCTGCCTATAGTAGGGAAACTGGGTTGCTCCCCTAAAGGCGTGACATCCAGCTGAAGCTGCTGTCAGACAAAATTCAGTTCCTAACTTGCCTAAGCCCCATTTAAAACTACCTCTATTTTTCTATTGTATCCTAGAGATTATTCTGTGGTCCTGGTGGCTCATATAATGAAAAAGAATGCAGACTTAAGTTATTCCTGATTAACTTAAATTAGTTTTCAGCTCAAAAAAAACAGTTTTTTTTATCTTGAAAGCTCAGTTAGCTTCTGATAGTTAGCATGAACAACTCTCTTGTCTTCCTGATGCTCCTTAATGTGAGCATAAATATAGACAAGAAGATGACCTTTTCTGACCTTGTTTTGTTAGGCTAAGCAAAACTCATCTGGAGTCTTTTCATAGATGGTCTCTCCAAACTTCAGAGCATCTCAGGAGCCTTTTCTGAATCATGTCTGACCTCTACTATCTTGAGCATGCCTGGCCACAGCCATGCAGTTTTACCAGTTCCTCACAGATGAATGTTGACAAACTCCTAATTTACTCTAGAGTTGCTTGAGCTTTTTTCATATCCTAAAATGGTAATCAGAGACAAGCTTTTCTCTTCTGTCTTTTCTAGCAGTATAGATAACAAGCAGTGAACGTTACTGACAGGGTGGGAACTGGGTTAGTTCTTTACAAAGGCTGCAGGAGTATGTGGGGACATAAAGAATCAGTACTCATAAATACTTTCCTAACTAATTTTATGCATATTACATGTGTTAATTGAAACTCCATCTGGAGGCTTAGCACAGTGAAGTCAATGACATTCAAAATATATTTCTTTCTAGAATAATAATCTTTAGTGTGGCAATAAATGTAATGAAGTCCTTCCTCAACGTTCTTTTTAATGTCTGATCTGTGCAACTTCAGGAAGTGGTTTCAACCATTTAGTATTTCACAGTTAGAGTTCAATCTTAATATATTTTATTGAAATGATATAACATTTCATTTTTTTTAGGCTATTGTAACAAAGTTCTGGGAAACTTTTTCTACCAGATAATAATAGTAAGCCTGGTTTTCCCTGTGTTGTTCTGCTGTCTGCTCAAAGGATGTCTAGGAAGGCCATACGTGGCAGGAAACTCTTAATACTTCTTCATCTTCATCTGTTTCAAGGAGTAAAAGAGAAAAGGTACAAAGAGATTTCAGATATCTGCCTGAAATCTTCCTTTTTTAAATGAAGAATGAAAAACTAAGGCAGCAACTATGTGGTTTTCTGGATTGTCTTATGACAGCTCTAACTGTAAGCAGTCTCTGTCAGTACATCACACATTCAGTTCACCTACCTCATTGCTATAGCAACAGACATGGTATTTGTATATTTAGAAGTTACATGGCTCAGGAACAGTGTACACTCAATGGCTGGCTGTAATGCTCAAAATTAGTCCTGTAGTGGACCATAGATCTGGAATTTGCTATGAATTTTTAACAAAAAATTGACTTCTGTTTGTACTGACCTTCAAGTGGCTTTCTGGCATGGAAATCAACATTGTTTATTCAGAAACAGCTCTCTGGCTTGAAAGGGAAGTCAGAAGTCTCAGCTATTTTTATAATTTTTAAGCTTGTATTTGTAAGCAAAAATTGACGTTAACGCAGATATTCTGAGCTGCTGAAATGCCAGTGTCACTTCTTGTACAGAACGCTCACAGCTATTCTGGCACTTACCCACTTACAGGCATTGCTTTCTGATATATGAGCCTCAGAGTGGATAAAGCCACTGCAAATTGTCCTTTACTACAATATTCTTAAGAGCCAAGCAGAGGGAGTTTATTGTCTTTTATATGTATAACAGATTAAAAAATCTGGAAGTGACCATAAAACTGATAAAGTATCATAAAATGTCGTCTCATATCATAAAAAATGTGCCAGAGAGCAAATGAAAGCCTGTCTAAAGTTGTGTACTCAGTCACCCATAAGAAATTTTCATGAACTTGTAATTTTTGTGCATATGTCTTTTGGCAAACTTGATAGGACAAGAGACTAAATTTAACCAAAATGTAGATGGAGAGAGAAACTAACGAATGTCTTCCTGCTATTTTTTCAAGCAGGTGCTATGTTTTCTCCTGTTTCTAGTATATATTTGTTTTAGACGTGAACTGGGTGCTTGTACCTGGGGAAGTCAGTCTTATCAAAGTCTCCTCAGATGACCCCAACAGCTTTGAATGAAGACTTGCACTGGTAGCATTTATCTGGTCTGAGAAGAATCCTTTGATATATGAAACTTTGCCGCCAAAAGCGCAAGGGTTCTGTACACTTCCTGGCACCTTACCCGTGGGAAATACGCAACATCTTACAAAGTTTATCCTGGTAGAGCTAAGCTTCACTTGAGGCAACACAGGTATTTCTGAGAAACAGTCCTTTTCCCATTTTTCAGTAGATTCAGCTTACTTGCAACTATTCCTCTTTTTTTGTCATTCTTTTGTCTTGTTAGTAAGTATATCTTTTTTATTATCTATAAACTTTGTTACTGAGAAGCAATGAAGAATCATCCTGAGATTACTAACTGAATGTAATCACATTGTTTCTTGGAGAAAGATATGCTAGAATTTGCTAAATGTTTGGAATCAGTCCTTTAGTAGTACTGAAATCTTTATGAGGCTTCACAATTTGGTGACTAAGGGAATATATTTAGATTTCAGCGTGTGATATCCAGAGAGATGCAATTTATGTGGTCTGAAGCTACCTTCCCAGACTGCCTTCTCTTCTAACCCACAGACATCAAGCTTTCAAGCTGCAGCCTGTGTACTGCCCAACTTAAAATGTTTTGGTCTTTCTATCTCACCTACAAAGACTTTGCAGATTCTGTGTTTTCATGACCTTTTTTTTAATTTAGAAAATGCTTTCCTAGACCCCATACCTAAAACATGTCCCTAAATTAAACCTTTAAAAATGCACTAGTCTTCATCAGCCTGAAATAGTGATATGATAAGCTCAGTCCCATATCAGCTACCTAGCCGTACAACAATGTGGTAAAGGTCACAGCTTTGTTCTGTGAAACTGGTTTCAGAGCTGGATATGGAGAAGAGCATAGAAGAGAAATTTGTGAGTATAGTGCTTCACAAATGTGCTAGGGAAGAAAAAAGCACAGAGGAAAAAAGGGAGAAAAAACAGAGAAAAGAACAGAATAAGGGTGAGAAGAGAGGGAGACAAAGGCACTGTCCAGGCAAACTGCTTGTACTCAAGCATACCCTGTCCCCCATTGTCAGGTGATGACTATGAAACTCTGCTATTGCACAAATTTTAAATAACTACCATTTAAGTCATACAAAGTCTGCCTTTACTCCATCCAAACATCTCAGTTACATCTGTGGGACATTTACTGTAAGCCAAGGCAAGCCTATAGGTCAGAATTTCTATTCCAGCTCATGGAATTCAGTCCTTTCCCTGAATTATTTTGATATATCCATGTGGCAAGGAACACAAAAACATGTCTTTGGTTTGGTTAGAAATATATGGCTTCTCTCTTTGGCAGTTCTTGGGTAATATGAAAATTTTCCTGTGCTCCCAATCCAGACTGTAATGAATTTATCTTTGCTTCAAATATAGGAAGATCAGTAGTGTGAATAGTACGTTTGCCTACAGCAAGAGCTAGCTTGCATCATGAGTTTTCACTTGTTCAAATTAGTTTAAATCTCTTCCCATATGATCAGAATAAGCAGCCAGTGATATACCTAACTCTTTCAGCATTATTGGCACAACAAAATCAGTATATAATTATGAGGGTGTCCTGGGTTCGGCCAGGACAGGGTTAATTTTCGCCGGACTCTAGGAAGGGGCACAGCCGGGGGGGGCTGACCCCACCTGGCCAAGCAGAGCAGGGTGTTCCATACCATGTGCCGTCAGACTGGGTTCCGGTGGGGGGGAGCGGGGCGGCGGGAACTCACTCTCGGCTCGGCAGCGCGCAGCGGCAGCGGTCCTGTTCGGGAGAGCGGCTCTGTGGGTTGTGCGGTTTGTGTTGTGTTTTCTCCTTATCTGTATCATTGTTGTTCCTGTTCCCTTTGTTTGCTGTTCTGTTAAACTGCCCTTATCCCGACCCACCGGTTTCTGCCCGTTTCTTTCCCTTCTCCTCCGCACCCCGGCAGGAGGAGGGGCGGCCGCGTGGCGCTTTTGTTGTCGGCCGCAGCCAAACCAGAACAGAGGGACTGAAGAAATTCTGGGAATATTTTCAGCTTTCCCATTATGTACATGCCATTTCCCTAAGGTATATATCTCTAGCAGAGGACACTTGATGGATTGATGGAGACAGCAGAAATTATAATTTCCTAAAGATGAAAGGGAATTACCAGCCAAAGGAATTTTAGGAGATATACCTGTTATTAACACCGGATATGCAAGGCTATACAGCAGAGTTCATGAAGAGAAAGTAACCTCAATCAGTCTACATTAAATTGACAAGAAAAAACTCCATACAAATAACTGCTGGGCTAAATTATAAAACTGCCAGGCCTCATCTTGAAATGTTCCTCTTTCTCTCTTCCTTCAGCAGCCTGAGATGAATTTTGCTCAGGAGGTAATGATTACATATTTTTCTCCCATTCCGCATTAATGTTACATCAATAAAAAGAGATAGGCAGCCTTATTTTCTTTTTTCACCCTTTTCCCCAGAAATCAGAGAGCAAAGCAAAGCAAGACAAAGTAAAACAAGAAAAAGTGAAGCAAACTTAATCTTTAAAAGGGCTTAAACTGGGCTTTCCAGTTCAAGAAAAATGAGGAGCTACTGGAGAGAGTCCAGCAGGGGGCTACGAGGATGATAAGGGGACTGGAGCATCTCTCCTACAAGGAAAGGCTGAGGGAGCTGGGCTTATTTAGCTTGAAGAAGAGAAGGCAGAGAGGGGATCTTATAAATGCTCGTAAATGTTTTACGGGTCGGTGTAAGGAGGATGGGGCCAGACTCTTTTCAGTGGTGCCCAGTGACAAGACAAGGGGCAACGGGCACAAACTGAAACATAGGCAGTTCCATCTGAACATGAGGAAGAACTTCTTCACTCTGAGGGTGACAGAGCACTGGAACGGCCTGCCCAGAGAGGTTATGGATTCTCCTTTTCTAGAGATATTCAAAACCCGCCTGGACAAGGTCCTGTGCAGCCTGCTGTAGGTGAATCTGCTTTAGGAGGGGACTAGATGAAGTCCAGAAGTCCCTTCCAACCCCTAACATTCTGTGATTCTGTGTAAATGAAACACTTATAATTTTTATACGAAGCCGATTTTTCCCTTCAGAATTTTTCAGGCACCTTTTTACCTGTCCAAAAATGAGGATTTTTCTTCCCTACTTTTCTTATATTTCAATAAATTATAGTTTTTAAAGTCAATCAATGCAGATGATAAAGCTATCACACCAAAAGGCTGAATATACAAACATATTCAGTCTAAAGAAGCAAAGATAAAACTATCAGTGTCATTAAATGAGAGCGTCAAGAGGAGGAAACATTCATTGTGTACAAGCTGGAATGTTCAGTATACATCAAAAGGCGTGTAAATGGAGCATAACAATTGCAGAGTGAGTTACAGTGATCCTAGATGCTACAAATACGTCTGGGTGAGTGGCTATTATTATTAAAAATAGTATTGTAAACCATTATCGCCCATTTCTGTAACTAGTTCTCTGGCATATTATCAGCTTTTCAGGATTTAGCTGGTGTCAGTATGATGTAACGATTCTGCATTTGCTTCCATGTAAAGATCCCTCTGATATTAACACACCCCCACAGTTGAGGAAGTGCTTTCTTACACAAGGAAACTTGTAATAATAGATTCATATCTGGAAAACCAATATCTTACCAGCTTTTGGAAAGGATAAAGTAAAGCCACCTGGTGGTCTGTGACCACCAGAATTTAACTCTGAAGTCTGTATGCTGTATTTAATTTTTTCAGAGACTGTTGACTAAGTACTAAATATTAGCTACTCCCTCCCTTTATCAGACCATTTTTCTTAATATTTAATTCTTCTTTTTTAGATTTATCTCCTCAGCTATTGCACAGCTAGGGATATATTATTCCAGCACACTATTGGTTTTGAGGCTTCTGAGGGAACTCCAGCCATAACTCTCAGGCTTTTGTGCAAAGGTGCATTTATAATTTTGGAAAGCTTTGAAGGCTCAGCCTAGGCTTAATAGCCCCTTAGGAAATCAAAATTCTTCTTCCATATGGAAATCATTTTAGCTTGCCTACCTCCTACTTCACCGCACTGGCTTAATCCACTCAACTACAGAAAGCTGCCAAGTCCAGTTATGAATCTTGGTCTCTACATGTGCTTTTTGCCAAAGATCAGCAGAAGACAAACCGCACAGTTAGCCATGAGTGTTTGCTAAGAGGTGTCAGAATGCACCAACTAACATGTGGCATATTCCATCCAACGCATGCTCCAAGTCCCAGTATTTTTACAAAATGCTGAATTAATATTATTCTCATTAACTGCTGACTTCTCCATTGACACAGCTAGTCACAAGAAAAAGAACTGAATTTTCAAAAGAAAACTTAAAAGTTAACTGCCATCCACTTTTTTCTAATCACTTACTCTATCATAAGACACCAGGTTCCTGCCAGAATTCTGCCTCGCTGTAAGCGCAGATACGGTCAGCACCGTGCCTACAGGGACAGACCAAGCACAGAGAGAGGAGATACTGATAAAAATGTGAAAAAATTGACAAGAGTTTACCGTATTTGGAAACCAACTTTTGCTTCTAGTTTGAAAGATGTGTTTGGGCAGGTTTTAAAATCTTTATAGGAATAGCTAGTTTTATGAACATCAGGACAGAAGTGTTATTTAAGGGAGATGAAGATACATGAACGATTAGGCTATTGGTAAGAACAGAATATTCCAAAGAGACAGGGCAACCACAAGAGCAGGCAGAGAGAAAGTAATGGAAGACAGAGGAAACTGGATACTAAAGCTATCTTGGTGCACCAGAAAGGTTGGGAAAGAATAATTAAAGATGAAAGGAAAATGAAGCCAAAACAACTCAGTAACAAAGACTGGAGTTATGTCTGGACCTAGCAGCTGTTGATGAGACATTTGCTTCTGCATTCAGTAGGGATGTGAGTTTACCTCCCATCTCAGAGATGAGAAAAATCTCAACTTTGAGCCGAGAAGAAGCCAATGAAGAGATTTAAATAGGAGCTGGGGGAGAATGGAGTAGTACACAAAAGGGTGAGACTTAGTAAGTGTCCTAAGAATCACATCAGACTTATTGACAGTGACTGGCTTCTTACGTAGCTGCTAAAAGAAATGCAGCATTGCGCACAAGACAAAGGAAGCCACAGATATGGAATGATTTTGGAAAACATGAATTATTTTTCAGGCAACAGGGAGTTTGTAGAAATAATGAAACAAAATCCACGGGAGGCTGCTGGAAAAGAGGTTGCTGCAACAGAAAGGAAGATAGTTAGAGACAGAATGAGCCCAAGCAGAGAGGAGAAATACATGGACATGGACAAGCACAAAGCAGAAAGACACACTGGGGAGATGAAATAGGGAGAGAACATAAAAATGTCACCAAAACTGTAAACTGACCAGGACTAGGGGAGGAGGTTGGCACTCATTGTGAGCAAACAGAAGGAGATGGTTTGGAAGGAGTTTGGTTTTCACAGCATCGTATTTCAGAGTTAGGCGGGTCAGAGGATGTAAACAGAGAAATATGCAGATGCTCGTCTGAAGAGAGAACCATATACAAGACAGACATTTAAAAACATGTGGTGAGTTGATTTGGATAAAGGATGAAAGTGCAATGAGAGAAGGAAAAAAGGCTAGAAAGAAAGTTTTGCAAAGCTGAGGAATATGGAGGTGTTTCAGTGCATTTAGTAGGAGCAGGTCAAAGCCTGCTGGAATGTCTGAAATCTACCAAAAGGAGATGAATTAGCTTGTGCCGGATACCATGCTGCCACAGCTGGATAATTATTAATACAACATGTAGGTAGTTCATCTTTGTGATACAGTTTTTTTGTTTTATTTTTTTTTGCTACAGAGCACTGATGTAAGTCCAGTGTAGGTGGAAAGGAGACAGAAAGGCATGCTGAGGGAGAATGCACCAAATTAATTAAAAATGGAAGACCTATAAGTTAGGTTATGTTACTGGAGGCTAATCGTATTAAGCAAAGACCTGTGGAAGATAACAGAAACAATGATGGGCAGAGGAACCCCCTTAACCTGTTTAATTCAAACAGGATGCCCTGACCTGGCCACTCCCTGGGTTACTGAAAAACGATCAGAACATGGTCTCCAAGAGTGAACCCACCAAGGGGAGCCAAGGGAAACACTGTGCAAACTATCGAGGGTTACTGCCTCCGGGGGCACATGGCTTATTGTGGGGTGTAGGGGGCAGAGAATTGTGGGATTGGAAAAAACTTGCTATTAGAGTTTTTAATGAGACTGTGGGAAAGTGGAAAACTTCCTAGGGGATGTTTAGGGGAAGGACCAATAGAAGAAGGAGGGATCAGAGTGGATCCAGGAGGAAGCATCTATCCTTTTTATTTAAATCCTATTTCTAAATGTATTCTCTGTCTCTGTGCTTTCTAGTCCAAGAAATATTCTGTATGTGTTGTACAGCCACCAAGAAATATCACGTTGGACTGGGTGGTGGGTTGGGCGAGCGGTCTCAGTACCAACAACTGAAAAGAGAAGGGGACCATGAGTCTGAGGGGGCCATAGGTTTGGGTGTCAGCAGTGGGAGAGGTTGTGACTCTCAAGCCAGCTACTACAGTCCCGTACTGCATTTGTGCATGCTTAACTGCTAAGGACGTGCAAACCAGAATGGCTGACGGGCAGGGTGGGACATCTGACCACAAGCCATAGAGTGAGACCACTCACCAAGGAGCCCAGAGGTGTGTGGGGCAGCAGCGGGGTGAGGCCACAGACCAGGAGCAGCTCCTGGAGCCCTGGGAGCCCTGGGCCAGCTGCTGGTATGGCCCGCACCCTCTGCGTGCAGGACCCACCAGTGGACCTACGGCCAGAGCAGCTGGAGAGGTGGTGTGGGCTGGAGCCGTCCACGCTGCTCATGCTTACAGGTCTGTGGGTGCCAGGAAAGGCACTGCGCTCTGTCTGTGCTGGGCTGCATGGCTGTGTCCGTGCACGTGTCATATGTGTGCGCGCGTGTGTGTGTGCACACTCAGCCTCCCTCCTCCCTGCACCTGGGGACGTGGGGCTGCAGCAGTCCTGTGTTCCCAGGGCTGGGACAGGAAGAGTTGTAGAATCATGCAATCATGAAGGTTGGAAAAGACCTATAAGATCATCAAGTCCAATTGTCAACCCAACACCACCATACCTACTAAACCATGTCCTGAAGAAGAATCCACCAGGGCCCTGTAACCTGCTAGATTCAGCTATTTCTTTCTTTTTTTAAGTGGATATACATATATATATATATACACACACACCCCTGTATGTATGTATGCATGTGCACATATATATTTTTTATATTTACATTTACATTTGCATTTATATTTATATATGCTCTTCATCTGGATCTTGAATGCTCCTTTGAAAGTTATTTTGCCTTTTTCAATTTATAAATGCTGCCTTGACATCATTCTTGGAGACTGTCTAATTATAAATACCTAACTTTGTATAGACAAGGAGATGTTAGCAAGGGGACTGGTTTGTTTCCCTGGCAGGTCTCCAAACATCAGTGATTTAGAGTCAGTGCTACAAGAGCTGGCCTGAATAGAGGCCGATGGGATATAATAGAGTTCTAAACTTCCTTTCATTTGAATAAAATGATGTTTTCAACATCTGGAACAATTCTAAACTCTCAGTCACAATATTATAATGCACAAAGCATTTAAACATCATAAAATTGCCCCTTAACACTTCGATTAATAGATGGTTGTCTTCAATCCACTTGTACCAGAGTAAGCATAAATGGATTTAAGAGAGCCACTGGCTTGGTTTAATAATTGTGTTTCTTAGGCTATGTATCCCCATGGAATTCCTATGCTTAAAGGGACTGTTGAATGTCACTTTGTGTGGTGTTGGGGAACGACACTTGACGTGATTTTTATGGGTCATGGATTGTAATGGATTAATACTTGTACAGTTATAGATGCAAGGATGTGTCAGAATAAGCTAATATTATACCCTGTTAATGTACAAGAAGTGGCTGAACTATATCCTGTCAAAATTAACAGGGTTTTCTTTTATGTAAATTTTAATAGATTCTGGATTATTCCCCCCCGTTTGATATATGTTATAAATAAATGCCACCCAAGCCTGGGTAGTATCTACCTGTTTTTAAATCTCCTTAAATTTTCAAAAATCTCCCTGGAATATTATGTAGAATGTGCTTGAATAGAATAACAATGAAAGTTGAAGGACAGATTAAGAATACAGCCTTGCTCCCTGACCAGCAAGCCCAGTGTATCACATAGGCCTTACAGCAGTACAGCATGAGTATCCATAGTGATAAAATTCCTTATTTACAAATCCTGCATTACTCAGATACAACTGCATGCTTACGTAGCATTTTAGGTAAGGATTTCTGTCATCCCTCCCTTTTAAGTAATAGTGGTAATGATAGCTATAACTAATGTAGGCTAGTATATTCTGAATGCCTGATTTTAGTTGCTTACAGTGTCACCATAATCACAGATGTTGGAATTCTCCATGCTTGCTCTTCATTTCGGCTAAATTTCTTTGGAAACTTAGGAAACCTGCTTTTGCCAATTCCATGAAGATGGCTAAGGGAGCACAGTAGATTGTTTTAATAATGTTGAAAATAATTTCTGACTTTTCCTAGGAGGAGCTTTTGCTGTTGTTGGATTCTGCAGTAGAAATTGAAGCTTGTACAATATTTCTGTCCTAAGCTCAGAATTCACCCACCGGTTGTTAATAAATCTGTGCACATCAAAGGGTTCGTAGCTGAGGGAAATTTTTGAACATATAATTAATGATATCAGGAAGTATGAGTCAGATATTTTCTAGAGGATATAATTAGGCAAATGCCCAAAAGCACTTCTGGAAAATGCAGAAATAGGAAGAGCCAAGTTCTTTGTCAACATGGACAGACTTTTCATGTGCTCGAAGGTAGAAAATAATAACTTTGCTGTTCAAGAAGAGTTGTCTTGGTATGAAACTTAAAACAGAAGGTTCAAGCTGTCTTTTATGGTATGTATATGAAATGTGTCCATGTCAGAAAAAAATATTTAAGATATTACAGTAATCTTTGGTAATATCAGTCTATAAAACAAAAAAATTGAAGACTTATAACAACTATGGTCTCTTCCAGCCTTGGAAATAGCAATTGTCTAGAAACTCCTTCAGAAAACTACAGTAAAAGTACTATTGTAAAAGTATTGAAGGTACGATTACAACTTTAAACAATTAATTAATAATGAATGAGGCCTATGCAGATAATTTCAAAATTCTTCACAAACTTCCTACAGATATTTTTCACTTAAAATACATGTTTTCATGCTTTAACTAAGGAAGATTTATAGAATATTGCATCTTAAATCAATTTAGCTTCAAGGAGAATGACCATATTATTAGCACGTATTCACCAGTGTATATCTTGATGGTGAAAACTATGTGGAATCTATATTTCCTATAAGCAAAAGCAGATGGTCAGAAGTCTTGTGGTGTGTTTGTCGATCTTTATCTGCTGTATAGGTATAGCGTAAGTGCTCCCATGACCCACAGAACAGGTAGATGACGTGGAAAGACACTCACCCAGCATGAATTAGTCATGATCCATATGGCAGTGAAGCAACAGGAGCCTGGCCTTTAGAGAAGGGATGTCTGGTGGAACTGTGTAGGAAATGCATCTGATTGATTGCTATGGGCAAGTTCAGTTTCCAGGTTGGTGTGGAAACTGCAGCAAGATTGATTGGAGAAGGTACGTTTATATACTGAAGAATGGCTGAAAAAATGTTTCCTTATTTAACTTCTTTTCCTCAGTTTCACTTTCCAGCTTTTTCTGCAATCTTGGTACCAGTAGAATTCATGCATCCACATAATTTGTTGGGTCAGGAACTGATACAGCTTATAATTAACCTGTCAGAATACCAGTTAGTCAGCTCTCTGATCCAGCTAGTCAGACAGCCAGTGGAAAGTAGGATCAGCACAAGAAAACTAGCTGGAATGAGACCACACCCGTTTGGCAGTAGCCACCGCTTAGGTCAGTGTACAGTGATCACAGACGTATAACCAAAGCAAGACAAGGATTTTATTTCACCCAGTCTGTCAATGGAAGAATGACAGATTAATGCAACCTGTTACAATAACTTCCGTGCATCGCTGCATGAGCCGCTTACACTCTCTGGTGTTATTCTGAAAGACCCATCTTCAGACAAGCATCTGCAGGTAGCAACATTTAAATTCTATTCTAGTTTTCACAGAGATAAACAAAAGTTACAGAAGGCAACGCACATGTAATTTAAATGTAAAGGAACACACAGATTAGTGTTAAGCTAAGCTCATGAAGTTGATTTGTAAGGCCACCTAGTGACTGCTGAACACTTGAAATAGGCATTTCTGTTAGCAACATGGAGAGTCTTGGAGTCACTGAGGACACAGCAGGAAAATAACTGTTTTTTGTGAGGCTGAACAGAGTCTTGTTTGATCTGGAGCGCTCTGGTACTGCTGTTGATGCATAAGGAGGAATGAACTCAGACGTGAGTGTCAGGGTGCAGCCTGTGATGGCAAAGCCGGCAGTTAGAAAAACAAAATCATATTTTCACTTGTGTACAAAGTATGTTTTCTCTGGAAATCATTGAGAGACAGTAAATGTGGGGCACTTGCAGTGCCATGTATTGGCTGAGCTTGTAAGACCTTGCAGTCTGGCATCCCTGTTTCTGATGTAGTAACTTTTGCATGCCACATTGCCCATAACATCCTCTGGAAGCGACTCGTCGGTGGGCAGAATCCTAGGAGTTTGAGGAGAAATCAGAAAGTTAAAGGATGAAAAAAGGGGGACACACAGAATTCCTGGCATCTGGTTAGAGGACAGAGCAGCTCTTTAATTGTCTATAGATCAAAGACCCACTCTGAGAAAACTATTAACACATTCCAACAAAACAATGCCCTTCGTTTTAGCTATTGTCTTTGGCTTTTACAGTATACTGTTGAGGAGAAAGACAAATCAGGGAAAATACATTATGAATGGTAGATGGAGTAAGGTTCTATGGGATGGCTGAGAAGAAGGGACAGGGCGGAACTCTAAGTGGGGTGTAGGCCCTGGAAGAGGGTCCCAAGGAGAGGGGAGTGAGTGGGAGGGTTTAGTGTTAGGTCAGGAGGGAATGGGGAGCTGGGAGGAGAGGGGAGAATGGGCACTGTGGGAAGTGGGTCTGGTGAGTTTAACACTGTGGTCTGGGCAGGGATGTAGCTGCAGACTGGGGAAGGGAGACAATCCTTGGCTTGGCAGAAGGAGAGCACACGAACAGGTTAATGTAGTGCCATGGCATAATATCAGATACATCAAGCAATGGAAAGAATGCCTAAAAAAGAGTGAGTACTTGTAAATAAACCTTAGGGGAATAAGAACAATAAGATGGAGAAGAGCCAATAATACCACTGGATGGTGGTAAGACCACTTTTACAACAGTAGAAACTTCATCATACAAGAAGAAAATATGTGTATTTCTGCATATTTCATATAGCCCCATTATTTGACTGTTAAAGGTCTGATCTGAAATCATTTGGTATTTGACAGATATAAGTGCACATTGGATAAAGCTTTCAAATATTAAGAAATTGATCTAGTAAGTTCCTTATTGTTTATAGCAAAGAAGATAAGAAAAGATATACATGTTTTCAGCATTAGAAGAGTCTCTGTTTTAAAACATAAATCACTGTTTGACTTTATTACATTTCTGCTCTGAAAAAATTATTAGTACCAGAGAACTAAACTACAAAGAAAAAGAACCACAAGAAAACATCCAGAATATATAAATGGCATTTCCAATAATATAGAACTAAACAATTTCCTTTAAAGATCCCAGTTTGTCAAACACTGAAATGAATTATGTCCTATTGCATTAAGAGCTAAAAGCAACAATTGGCATACTGTATCCTTGACTTCCACATTCATTCAGAAGTAAATCTGAATTGAAGTGATAGCAACAGAATTTTGCATGCAAATGATTTGGGAAGAAACTTTCACAGTTTCTCACGCAATCTGGCTGGATGTGTTCTCATGCAATTCATGGTGAAAGGAAGAAAAGTCACTCAAGGCCTGTGCCAGGGTTCCTAACACTTCCAGCCAGTATTGGAATTGCATCAGAAATTCTGGTTTTCATTTAAAAAAAAGGAATAAGCTTGAAGTGCCTATGTCTGTGAAGAACATTTTACCTACCTTGTTTAGATGCAATCAGCAGCTAATTGCAGGCAACCTCGTTCCTTCATAGAAATGCAACACTGACTTAAAGGTCCACACTTTGGGGGCAGAAGGGCAAACTCAATAAATTGCAAGGCTCTGCAAACTCTGGTCCCCTGTAAAGCTGTTTTACATAAGGAAATTAACAAGCCCAGCTCTAGTGACCCTTCTGGCCTGCCCCACAGGGACAGAAAGTCCTTGACAACATATTTATTGGTCATATGATGGTGGCGCAGTGCTCCTGGGACCTAAGGAATCTTGGTGAAGAAAGGTTGGATAACAGACAAGATCAGTGGGCTAGGATTCAGCTCCCTAATTCATCCTCCGATACAAACCGCAGTCTGATGACATGTTCAAGAGGAAACCTTCACCAGAACTATGATAACTTAGTAGTGGAAGAAGAACTAGCTACACCCCGGGCTTTAAATTAAGAAGAGGAGAAGGCTCAGAGAAGGCTTAGAGAAGTCTCTAACTCTACTGGGTGAATGAGAAGCTCTGGCACCTGGCAAAGCCCAGCATCATGCATGGGGTCCCTAATGCCTTAAATATGTGACCATGCAGTTCCTTTGATAAAAGTATATTTTATTTTAAGGTAGAGGTCTGAATGAGTGCTGTAATAAATAGAACTCAACTATATCACTGTCCTTATTTGTGCATGAAATGTCTGTGGTGTATGTTGCTTGTTCTCTTCGTGTGTCCTCAGTGAGTATGCAGGGTGCTGGAGTTAGGTTTGTATTCTGAAGTGCAGTTTAATTTTTCAGGTTTGTGTATATCTGTTCACTGGTTATTTAAGTCAATGTGAAAGAACCATATAGATATATATACACCATATAACGGGATGAAAAGGCATGTGGATTGTGAATTGTTCAGTGCCTGAAAGAGGTGCTTCATCTCAGTCTCCAGAAGTGTTTTGTGTCTTGCCTAGACAGGCTTTACTGTTCTACCATTCTACTTTTACTAAGGAGCAGAAATGCCAATCGAATTCATATTGTGTTATTATTTTCAACAAAAGCTATATGGATTAAGCATTGGAAATTTCTTATTGCTATAACGTAACAGCATTTTCAAAGCATTGAATTGCCTGTGAACGGGCAAAAAGAACAGCATTATGCTAGGACCAGAAACCTAAACCACACGTCTATCCTGCCTACTACTATGGTTCTCATGAATAGAAGGACAAAACCAGGCATTTTAGACAGAGAAAAGCATTGAATAGAAACAATGCATGGAACAGTAACATGTAAGACTGCACTCACTTCTCTATAGAGACGGGGAGGTCAGAGTTTGAGTGATACTAGTAACAGTCCAAATTCAGATTAGGTAATGGCCAAAAGATTGCAGAAAAATCAAAATATGAAAAAGGCAGTCACATGTCACAGTTTTGCCATGAAATGTACTGTGAATATGCTGGTATTTTGTATTCTGCTTGGACTCTGGGAAGAGGAGACATGTCATTGTTGCACCTCTTCCTATGGGGAGCTAATGGCTTCTAATGCATTTTAGCATATGTAATCCATAGATACAGTACTTGCTTGTAAGAAACCTATTTCTTGAAATTTCTCTAGGTGTTGATATTACAAAATTCAGACAAAAATTAATGGTTTATTAGTCTTCCTCAAATACCAAGATAAATTATTACAGTAAGTAATAAACAGTAAGTAAATAAGCAGACAAAATGCCTGGTGATTCTAAATAAATCGCTGCTCATCCAAAGATAATTTAAATTGCCCCACTAACATTTTTTTATTTGATTCTTGTTGTAAGCAAAACAGGAAATGAAAGCATCCCTGATGAAAATATGTTTGGACACACAGTCTATCGCAAATAATGGTTTTCTTATTTCCTTGCCTTTTTAAAGTAAACACTCCTCAACAAAAACTTTATCTTTCTCCGTCTGAAATTCTATGGTTTTAGTCATTCTGCTGCGTACAAAAGCAGTGAACGTTCAGTGTGCATACCACACTAGAAGGAGGCATAAGTCATTTACGATAAATGAATTCCAAATAATTAGTGTAAGAGATCATGAAATGTACATAGGAAAAAACATTGCCTGAAATGTACTGCAAAGAGGAGGGGGTCTAGGATGTTAATAGGCAATCTGTACTACTGCTCTTTCCTCAGGGGTCTTCTACAGGTGGTTAATATTTCTGGGGCAGGAATGGAAAATTGAAACTAAATAGAAAATTTCTTCTAAAATTTTTCTGCTACACCATTTGAGTTTTGATTCTTCTTACCTTTGTTGTCCTTGAGAGGTAGGCAATTGGGCTACTATTGTTATCATGATCTCATTTTGGAAAAGATCTGCCTTTTAAAGCTCCACTTCCACTTTAGAGAATCGTCATTTCCTTGCTGGGTCACAGCAACACGCAATCTCCAGAAAGCGTAAAGATAATGACAACTGTGGCAAAATTTAATGGGATAAGCAAAAGAAATTAATAATTGAATGTACAGAGGCCTAAGCTTTCTAAATGAGCTGACTTATGTCACAAAACGGGGCACTGCAGAGAAAACTAGAATAACCGTTTGGGACTCCCCTTTATCATATCCCAGTACACAGTTTCTGTTATCAGAGTTTTTTGCATGGTGCAAAGTCAATTGTTTCTAAAGGATTTGAAGCACTATCTATGCTCCATATGAAGTTAGGCTAATAACGAACTGTTTTATTAAGTAAAGGTCTTAGGAACGAGCTACCTATGAGACAAATGAAAGAGAAACCCAATATCCTTTGAGGTTGTTTTTTTTTGAAGAATGGTACATTACAAAAAAGTTCTTGCTGTATATAAAACTGTTCCAAATTTCTGTCAAAGCTCAAGACCCTTTACCGCTGTGAAGCCAATTCTCCCTGTGAAGAACATCATTTTCCAGATTAATGCTGCACAGTTGCTGGTCCTTGCAGTCAGTCTCGGTCATGCTAACATTGTTATTCGTCCCACATGGTGCTGATAAGAAAAGAAATAAAGGTCAAATATTTATAAGGGTGAATTTTCAAATTGGTCAGTAAATAAATTCAACACACAAAAAGTTGATAACATTTACTGGACCAAAAAAAGACAAAGTAAAACTGTGACACATTAATACATCATCCTTAAAACTTTCTAGTCCTCTTAGGAGCTGAAACAAGGCTTACCACCATTAAATGACCCGTGAAATGTGAGCAGTGAGATACACTCCTAGAAGCATTTGATGGTGCCACACCTCTACACGTTCACTGGAGAACACAGAAAGAGTAATTTAGCAACTTGAATCCTTGTGCTCTTTCTTCAAAACTCACTAAAACCCTTTTGAAAATGCATGAATATTTCTTTTCAACTAATGGTCATCCTAGTCTTTCAGGAGAGTTCTTCATGTCTTTAATCTAGCAAGGTTCTTGTTAAGTTCATAGGCCCAGAAACCACTAGATCAAAGTTTCCTGCTGACTTTTTATTGTGGCCCTGATTCAAAGCCACTGAACTCAGTTCAAAACCTCCTGTTGACTTCACAGGTTTTGGACCAAGGCCCAGGTGGCTACTGAGTGAAGTGTATGAGAGATTTTCTAACCTGTAAGAATGATCTCATTTAAAAACAAGCTCCCTTTTGGGGAAATTTCACATATTTTCAGTGACTATTCAGAGTCTTCGGTAGGTACAGTTGGTACGTGACTAATTAGTACCGTGTATCAAGGTTGGGATTTCTCTATCAAAAATATGTATGTCTGTGTACTGTGTAGGGAATATGGGACAACTAGAAAGTATTAGACTTCCTGTTCGTGTATGCAAAGCGAGTCATGTATGAAGTCTGTTATTGAATTTGTCTATGGAAGAAATACCTTACCTGATATGCTGAGGATTAGTTAAACATACTCACTGATGCAGCAAGTACAGTGCATTGAAAAACAGAGGCAGAAAAATGGAAGTATGTTAACTCCAAACTGCAAGCAGAGGAGAGGACATCATTCTAGCAGTGCTGTGATTTGCTGCACGGTGCTCCTGCTGATTGTCTTGACATACTGTTTGTCTGGAAGCGTAAGAAAGAAATCTTGGTTAAATTCTTCTAAAGATAAATGGAGTCAAGATTTCATTTTAGATGGCAGGTATGTCAGAAGTAAGTCTGTTCTCTGAAGTCATTGTTTCAATTTGTTATTTCGATACATTACATACATTCCTGAAGAGGCAAATGAGACAACTTCTGAACGGAAAGCATCAAATTTGTGGTGACTTACCTTTCTTCATGTCAATGTTCACAATTTGTGAGGGGAACCAGCACTAATATTTCTTATTTTCATGAGAAAATAGTAGGAAGGTATGAAAAGACCTGATGGTTCAGACAAAGGAGAAAATTGGTGAGACAGAGGAAGACAGCTTATCTGATCATTTTTGCTGAAAGTAGTTACTCTTAGAATTTAAGGTAAAAAAAGGATATTGCATAGTCTAGTCCAATTTTCTATATTTCAGTGTGCGTTAAAATTCTACCCTGAAATCAGAGTATGAAGCCAAATATTTTGCATTTAATTAAAGTCAAATATTTGATGAAATCTATCTAAAAGAAATAGTTGAGACTGGCTGCAGTTTATTCATGTAAATGAGCTGTTCTTAGATGAGAAAATTAGATGAAACACTTATTATACAGATAGGTCATTTAAACTTTATTTATATCTATGAACAACCGAACTATAGATTAGAGGATAATGCTGAACACTACTTACCTGCATCACTGAGACCTATAGTAAATATAAAAATTATAATATAAAAATAATTTGTTTTATAATCACTTTTGAGAAAATGAAGCAAAACAAGACATGCCCTGACGTATATGAAGAAATTATGTGTCTCTCTGTTCATGTCTTTCAGAATATTATATGAGGTATGATCCACAGGAGAGTACAAATGTTGGAGGCCAGTTACTTGGGAATTTTATCTGCATCTGATTTGTAAAAGTTCAAGATCTTCTATTGAAGAGAAAGTATTCCCATTTAATAGCTTACCCAGAGGTCAGTGTTTAGATATGTACCACAGTTGCATCTTTTAGGGATGTTTTCAACTTAGGAGACAACGGTGCACACTTTTAGAAATTCTTTGCTGGAATAAAGCCTTTTCTCAGTGGTCCTACTGAACTCCATTCCAGAAGATTTAAAACTTCTGAAACTAACTTTTAAAAGTAATTCCAAGATGCAGTCATCTAGGAAATTAATGCTTTGATGTGATAAACTCCTCTGCACTGCAGCAGTTCCATTTGTTTTACTTTAGCTGAGAAAATAAAGAGTTTTAAATTAAATCAGTAAAGGTCATTTTATCTAGACAAGGATGATTCTTCACAGAGCAGTGTCTCTTCAGCACAGAAAAGTAGAAAATTATCATTCGTGAGACATTTTTTCCCTTTGTACCAAGTTAAGTGATAAACCAACAGCCTTCCCTCCTCTCTCTTTTTCTAAGCTTAATATTGGTTAACTGAAGGTGAGTTCAAGCACTTAAAGAGAAGTTTGTTAGAAAAACAACATGTTGCTTTTCATCATTGCAGTGGAGAAGATGGGTGTTCTGTCATTGTTCTACACAAACAGTTATAACTTGACAGAGCAATACATTATGAAGAGTGAAAGAACATCTCAGGAGAGGCAGAAATAGCCATATGTTCTTATTAAAAAAGAAAAAAAGAGAAAAATGCAATGGCAGATGTGACAATATGTTTTGGCCTGTTGTTGCACTTCTCCGAGGCTGCTCTTAGAACTTGACAGTGAGGCACTGTCCAGAGCTGCTTTCATGCTGTGAGAAGAGTGGGAAGAGAAAGAAACTAAGCAGCAAGCTGTGGGAGTGCAGTTTTACTTTTGAGTACATGAAGGAGCAGTATTTCTGAATATCAGCACTTACACACAAGGATTACAGTTCCACAGTGTATAAATGGGGAAATTTTGGATGGAAGTCCCTGTATTGTCATGTGTTCTCCTCAGGGCAAGAATGTTTTTGCTCTGACATTTTGACAGCCAAAACAGCTTTACTGCAAAAGAACAGTTTGTAGACTTCTCCACTTTAATCGAACTAGAGCCATAAATGAAATCTATATAATTTCCTTGTGTCTTCAGAAATATAATTCTGGGACGGGCTGGCGTAGTCCTGGATTCCCGCATAAACTTCAAAGTCAACATCAGATTATCAAGATTTCACCTCCAGTATTCCCACAGGTTGGTGGACTGCTGCTGCAAAAGAGCAAGAAACAAGCACAGAAGTAGAAACAAGGACAAGTACACCAAGAACTGCTGACACTGCCCTGAGACACTGCCGCTCATCTGAATGTGTCTTTGAGTTATGAAGGGCCTGGACATCCACTCTGACGGCAGGCCCAGAGACATTGTTCTTCTAGCTGCATTCAACCTCAGCTCTGATGCTAATTCATAACTATTGTGACACACTGCATCACTTACTCCGTAATTAGGTTCCAATTCTGATTTGATAATAAACACCAGTTAAGCACAGATAGGAAAAAAACTACTTTTGTGCTTATGAGAACATGATCAGGATAGTAGCCATAACAGAGGGCTCAGAGCTTATCTCCTTGTATGAACTGATCTGACTCTATATTATTTTTTAACATTAAACTTATAATGTCATTTGGCCAGCAAATCTTACGTGTTACGCAGAAACACAGGTGTTTTCCCCAGTGTGCTTAACTCCACTAGTTCAGGGAGGAGACTCCTGGACTGTTCTGAACTTCTTCATTTAAAATGTGCTCTCAATGTATTTATATATATTTTTTTACGAGAGAACAAGTTTTCAGGAACTAATGCTCATAAAGGAGAGAGAAAATGTCAAACAAAGACTGAAAAATGGTCAGGTGCAGATTAAAGATGTTATCTTACTGGTTCACAATATGACAGGATTTTTTTTTTCTTTTATGATCTTATAACCTACAATTCCTTTTATAATCAAAGGCACTGTCAAAAATTAAAAAGTAAGTTGAATGCATAGAAACAACATTATATATTTTTGACACAGAGGAAGGAATTCGGGCCTATGTTAATTATTCATTGACTAATGCAAGTAACAGAAGAGACATGTAAATTATTTAATTATCCTGATGTTTGGTGCTTTTTTGTACACAGATAATTTTGAATTCTGTGCATTAAACTGTATAATAATATTTTTCGCAAGACCAGGGTTTTTCAATTTGAGCATCAGTGAAGTTTAATAATCAAGTGCAATATTCATTGAAGATGCTTTAACTTATCTAACTGAGCAGGAAAACAGTATGCAAAAGGGAGTCAAGATGAAAAAAAATGGTTTCTTTGTGTAATTACTGAGGAACACCAGGCCAGCTTCTGTGAACAAGCATTTTCATCTCGCAACTACTCATTAATTGTTCATCTCATCTCTGGTTTAGCTCATAGCACTTATCCTACCTAAGAATTTATTATTCTTGTGGCTTTCACCAGCATCAAGGACAGTAAATCAAAACAATTAGTGTACCAAATCAATATGGTGTAGGTGCTGAGTCATACGGATCACGTGCACCGAGCAAGGGACAAACATTAAAATATCCCTGCTCGTGAGCTCAGCTCAAAACCAGTCTCTAGCTACCAGAATACTTTCATGGGGACAGGAAGTGGGGTGAAAATGTCATGACTGCTCCACACTGTGGCATCAGAATGGGACAACAGGAAAAATATACAGATCAGTTGCTCTCTCCTGCTCAGCCTCCTTAGGAGATGCACGCAGGCACCAGCATTCCCCACTCAAGGCTCCGAAATCACCCCTAAAAATGCTTGAGGAAGATAGATCACTATAATGCTACCTAGACAGAAAGGGGATTGAAAGACAAATACCAAGTACAAGCCAGAGAAAATGGTCCAGATCATCACTTCTGAATAGAGTTTGAGAACATACCAGAAGGACAGAGAGGCTCTTGCTGAGAAGTATGTTGGTCTAACGTGACTGCAAACCCAGACCAAGACATGTCTTAGAGAAGATGGATGTGATTCTTCTCAGCCTCATCAGTCAAACACTTGGGTTTACAAGTACAAAAAAATAATTTTATGGGTACAGAACCTCAAAGGAGATTTGCTAGTTTCCCAAGAATTACAGTTCTCTGATGACATTATGTGAGGGCTTATTCGTGCATTGCTTTCCTGACATATTTCCCCTGGACAAATTCTAACCAGGACTTCGGAGAAACCTCAGACTACGTCGTGGCATTAAATTGGTGGAAGAGGAATAAGGAAAGAGAAGTCTGGAGCATTTGTTTTTACGTTCCTGAAAGAAACAGTCCTACATCTGAGCATGGATGAGAGCCCTAGTACCTTAGAATCAGTAACGAGAAACTGCTTTTCTCTATCTATTAGAGGTGCCAATGACCTAGTCCCTTTACCCCACAGCTGCCGCTGATAATACGTGTAGCTATTTCATATAGATAAAATAGTCCAAAAGCTACATGTTAGTTCTTCTGAGGGCAGGGAGGACCATGGGTTTGTCCCCTAATTTTGTTCATACACGTGCAAATAACACCACTAGACATCTGCACAGTTTACGCCCTGAAGAAAAACAAAGGACAGAGCTTCCCGCTCCGCTTGGTTGCTAAAAACACCATCAGCAATTCTCTGGGGTACACAAACTCCTTGAACTCAGGTCTTGGCAAACAATGAAGTTCTTTAGTTCATGTTTAACTGGACAACTGATGCAGCACATCTCTTATTATAAATTTGTTTCAGTTTTACTTTACACAACAGAAACAGTTTTTCTGGATGGATAGGCCATTTCTTACAGACAAAGAGTACATTGAAAGTAAATTAAGCACATCTAATTGGAGAAGCGAATCTCTCACAGTTTCAGAAGACTTGGGTCTCAGTAAATAAGCAGCTCTTCCCACGACAGAACTAGCAGTATCACAACAGAGGGCTTATGCTTTGTACAAGCCAAATACCAGAATTCCCAATATGATAACTACACCTGCTTTTACCTAGAATGGATGAGTACAAGCCCTTTACATGAATTCCTTTTCCAGTCCTTGTAGCTGTGGTTGGTACTTATACACTAATTAGTCCTTTAGTAGCTATTGTCTTTTATAGTTCTGCAATCCTTTCAGATGCACAGCATAATGTGTTTTTTAGAGTATGGGCAGAAGCAACAGGTGACGTGTTCTACTGGAAAGCAGTAGATATTTGCTGAACAATTCCTCTTGAAGGCTTCACTGGGCAGAACAGTCAGGCTCAGACTCAGAGCAAAGTTGAGTAATAATGCCTACTGCTCAAGTATTTTTGGAGAATGTTCTGCTATAAATTAATATCTGTATGGACTATGATGAAGGAGGTTTTTCTATTATTTGTGATGGTATGTCACAACCAGATCCTCTATCCTTTAGGCTGATTTCTGTGCAAATATAAGACAGAAGACTGATGTGTACCTCACTAAGCTTTATAGTCTATATACAAAATAAAATTAGTTAGTGAGCAAAGGCATGATGGCAAAGATGCACAAGGTGATAATGAGACAATGCATGTGCATGCCTAATGCAAGCATATAGCTTAATGACCTAAAAGAATCATATTCAACAGAAATCCAGTTATATTACCTGTGAGAAAAACAGTTGTAATTAAGATTACATTGCTCTGTGTGAACAGCTTTCATAATAATACCAGCTTCATGTAAAAGGGCTTTTAGGTTTTAATATGTCATTAAAGCAGACCAATTTCCAAACCTCACTAAGCAGACACTTAAAAAAATTGTGGTTTTAAATTATTACATTGACTCAATCATTCAGTGGCATTCCATTCTTGCATAACTTTAGCAGAGACTTTGCTACTCTTGCTTTGCTTTTTAACTAATAAAAGAACTAATAAAAGCAGAAAACAATGATCAGATTCAAACTAAAAAGCCAGAGGCAGGAAATACAAGAATTCAGCTTTTCAAACTATCTTTATCCAATTCTACTCTGGTACCCCTTTTCGGGTGAGTCATGCCCAGTGTGACTGAAGATAGGTGTGACAGAGCAAGTCCAGGTTCTAGTTCAACAATTGCAAGAAAGCATTTCAGCTAGTGTCTTGAAAACAGAAGAACCCTGCCTTGCTTGTTTGTTATATGTAATGTTTCTTCAAAGAGGCAAGGGATTTGTGACATAGATGTTCCATGGTCATGTAATTAAAGCTTTCATTGTAAAATGAGGAAGATGATTTAAGATTGCATGGGCAACCACACACTGGCATTTCCTGACTTGATTTTTCTCCCAGTATTGTACAAAAAATACCTAATAATTAAAACAACACCCCACCCGCCCACCCCACCCCCCCAAATAGAACCCTGAGGCAGTACAGTTGCAGTGGGTCTCATTGTAGTCAGAGTTTGCCTAGAGCTATCTTAGTTATGACAGTTATTGTCTTTTGTCAGAGGTAATTCTTGGCAAACATTAGCTACACAAAGGACATATTGTAGACGTAAGTTGTGGACTGGATTTAAGCTCTGACATGATATTTTTTTTATGTCCCCTTCTTTTCACAGCAGCTTTGAAATATAGCAGCAGCTGTCATGATCTCAATGCAGTTAGTTAAACATGGGTGTGCTTTGCGTTTTTAGATGCCCTAAGACACCCTGCATGGTATTCAGGTGCTAGTCCAGAAGGGCACAGATCTCTCATATGTCCTGTGTCTTTTCTGCCATCCCCCTGTAGACGTGCCATGGCACCAGACACATCTGTTTATGGAATTTTATCATACTTTCTGTGTCTGGACTAATGCAGTGCCTTGTTTTCATTTCAGTGTAATATTCACTGAAGTTTTCATGGCAAATCACTGTTATTCCATTTGTGACTTCCCGCATCTTTTTATAGAATGGCAAAAGTCACCAAGCAGTGTCAAGGAGTGTTCACACTGGAGAAGGCATCAGTTTCTGAGCAAACAGAGGAGTCCAAAGCATTTCTCTACTTTTGATTGACTGGGTGACAAAGTCCAAACTGCTTTTCAACTGTAGGCTTCATTTCCCCTTTCACTTAATGAGGATGATAAGCAGTTCCTTTCTAAAATTCTACTGAGCTCAAGATGTTTAGACATGTAGGACTTTTCTTATAGAAAATAGTCCATATTTAGTAATATGGGAAAATATTGCAAAACACAAACTTAGCACATTACTTCTTTACCAGCACTTGACAGTTAGCACTTCCAGGTAGCTGTAGTAGGTGGAGGATAAAGAGGGTACCAGCATGTTAACTGAGGGTTTGCCAAGTTTTGCTTTTCTCTTTTCTGAGGAAAAAAATGCAAGGGATGGAAATGGCATGAGTAGAAAATGCTTGCCAGAAGCCAGCAGTAAATTAATCTCTGGCTACAACCAACTGTAAAGATTTTTTTTCTGGTTTATAAAACAGTAAATTTGGACTCTAGGCTCCCATTCTGATTGTTCTTATGAGAGTGAGCTGAGCCAACAGCTTCTTGTTTTAAAATATCTTTTTCCATAACTAACAAAACCCCAAATAGTTTCTCTAGAACTGCCACTGCAGACTGATATTAGTGGTCTTGCTTTGAAGTTGGAAAACATGGAAAACTTCTGTCAGAGCCAGCCTGATGATGTGTTTGTGCTTTGTACTGCTGTTCAGCTCAAGATGCCACTCCTTGGACTAGCCACAATTGGCAGTGCTGCTGAGATTGTGGATTCAGGTCTCCACAGAGAATCAACCTGAAAAGCAGAGTAAATTAGGTCTTTCAAAGATTCCTCCTGCTTAAAGTAGGTTAGTTTTGGAAGTAGGCTAGTCTTCTTATCACTGACAAGGGGATGTCTATGTGGTTCTGAAATCTTCCATGGGGATGCATCCAAAAAGTCAGACTTAGGACTACCTCTGATTGATTTGAACAGCAGAGATTTGTAATAGGCAACAAGAGTTTGTTTCTGTCCTCCTTGTCCAGAGGAAGTTGATTTTCAAGATCATGTTTCTAGAAATTGGTGATGGAAGGTACAGTAGGGAAAATACAGGTACTAGACCACAGCAGAGATGCAGGAGAACAGAGAATGTAGAATTTGTGTGTGATTACAATTTTGTGTACCTCTCAGTACTAGGTAGGACTTCTTTAGTCCACAAGGAGGGTGAGTTAAACCAGCGCTGCAATTTCATGAGGTCAGATAAATTGACTCGACATCTAATACTTCCCAATAACTTCTGCCCCTTTTCTTGCTCCCTGCTCTGGGCTCCCTGTACTTACTGTGCATCAGATGCAGCATTGTGACTGATCACCAAACCCCTATAATGGCAGGCTTGGAGAAGATAGCTATTCCACATATTTTTTCCTGCCAATTGGGGTTGCCCGGTGTCATGACGGTGAGCCTACAGGCACGGGTAATGGGAATCACTTCTGTATTGTAATTTAACTCTATGTTGCAATTGCTATACTGTGTTTATATTGTGATCTCAGTACATTGTTGAATCATTGGGCCAAATCAAAATCCCCGGTAATGTAAAGTATATGCAAATAAGTAAGTTTAGTATTAAACACCCCTTGTGTGGAATATGTAACAGAACCTAGTCAGAGAGTATCGGACCCTGACAAACACCCAGGACATCCCACCATGAGCAGATGTAACTCACTGAGGTTGCAAAATATACCATTGTGAAAAGAAGTGGATGGTTTTCTGTCAGCTCAATGATGTTGGGTTTTCTTGGGGACGTGTTTTATGAGAGCTGTGAGGTAGGGGACGGGCTGGAAGAAGGGCAAATGCAAGGAGGTGGAGGAATAGATTGGGAGAGAATAAGACAAAAGTCTCTGTGGCTGTAGCGATCAATTAGACTGATTCAGTTGCTTGTGGAATCATAGCCTAAGGTTTTATTTTTGAGGATTAAGACAGTGCACCCAGCCATTTTGTGTTGATAAGTGGTAACTTGCAATAACTGGACCCCTAAACCTGGAGCTCTGAAACAAGGTCTGCAGCAACTAGAAGAAGAAAAATAAGACAGAAAGTATTGGACTAGACTTCGCAGGTCATCAGTCCCAGTTCTTTCTCAGCTGGGCCTTGTGAAAACAGAGCACTCTTGAGGGCGGTTACAGTCATATTGGCTCCTCAACAAGCAGATGATGTTTACTCCAGGAGTTAAAATATGGACATTCTGAGTACAACCATGTGAGAAATCACAATGATACTCCCAGCTCTCTCCAGAGACTGGTCATTTTGGCAGAGTCAGGTCCCCTAAGCTCTTCTTTGTAAGTGTGAGACTAATACTTCTATTGTGCATGAGCAAGTCCGGACAGGACCTAGAGAATGAGAAATAAAACAAAATAAGTTGATGAAGGGGGTACTCACTGTAGCACATTCTACATTCAAATGTACCCACTAACAATCATCCAACATCTTGACTGTGTTTTTATTTATAACATTTCCTGCTCAACACAGGATTGGCTCTGGGCTATATTGGAGAACAATCCTGGCAGTCTTAGTTATAAAGGCACAGTTCTTAACAGCACTGAATGCTCTGGACCCACTGAAAAAAGTGCACCAGCACATGTCAGCTACTGGGCAAGTACTGTTGTGCTTAACACATGTAAAATTGCTTCCTAAATGTCTCACAGAAGAGCAGATGTGAGTCATACTTAGTAGCAATGTAGTTGCCAACCTTGACACAAATTCTTTGTAATTTATTTTGTTTTTTCTTTTCCTGCTTCTAGATCTATGTGGGTGAACGCAGAAGGTTTTCTTGGTGCTTTGCATTCGGCATTTAACTTTGAGCAATCATAAGACACTAACCTCTCTATTCCGCCATCAATGCAGATGCCACTGCATTACATTCTTTTTCTGTGATGATTTTGCTTCATTCTGTATATGCAGCTTCCTGGAACCAGTTGTTCAACTTGAAGGGCTCCATTTCTTTTTCCCTTGTCCCAAACAAGTGATTCAATCTTCATTTTAATTACACCAGTTAGTTTACATTTAGCATTACTAGCCCCAAACAAAAGATAGAAGGCATTAATTCTTCCTCCGGTCAGGACAGATGAACTTACAGGATCCAAGTATATGTTCTTTCTTTTCAGATGTGGAAAGCAGCTACCAAAATGTCTTAAAAACACTTCAAACAATTTCCAGATCTAATATTACCCATGCTATCATTACCATCCCAAACTAACTGAAAGCTCCAGAAACAGGAATCTTTATTGTGGGCTACCTGAAACTTCCTCTTTTCCTTACATTTTCCTTTTAGTTATGAAAAAGCATGGAATGCAATAAAAAAATAATTCCTTAAATCACTATCTCAGTCCAATAATTCAGATCACAACTACCTCATATTTTTTAAATCAATAATCTACTGACTAGGAAACATATAAGGTACAGATGGCATTATTGAAAAGAAAGAAGGGAAGGAAAGGGAAGAGGAAAAAGGTACTAAAGTACCTGCAATAATATTTTCATAACATGGTGTTTATTCATAACGCTTATCAATATTTGTTTCTCACCATTTTTGTTGACATTCTTTGTTTCCCTGAAATGTTCTTTGTAAAAGCTGATTAAAAACACACTTAAGAAGCTATTCTATATAAATACATCTGGATGAAATGAAAGAAAAAGAAAGCTCTGCTTTACAACTGCTTACCTTTACATCAGTGATACAAAAGGTATTTTTTTAAAAGTTCTGATTAATCTTCTAAATTCTGAATATCATTATCTGCTCCTTTTACTGACAATATTTTATTATGCATAAAATTGTCATAAACACAGCAGATTTAAACAAATTCTACTAATTGAGGTAGCATAAGCTGGGAAAACAATATGTGTCCTTAAACAGACAATAGATTCCTCTAATAGTGAATAAGAGAAAGGATTCAATCAAATGCCATCCTTCTTTTCTGAATGTGAAGGAAGCTCAAATTAGCCTCCAGATGTAAGGGCTGTAGTTTGTTCCTGTTTCCTTAAGAGAACAAATCTGAATCTTGGCGCAGATCAGCCGTAACACTAGTTTCTGCTCCAACAGTGTGTGGAATCACATGCTTAATTTCATACTTGTGAATAATCCCATAGATCTCATAAGTTCAAGGACTAAATGTGGAACTTGTGGGTCAGGTGTATTCCCAAGTGGAACAATTAAAGTCTGAAGTCATCGTCTACTTTTCTTCACAGATGAACTATATAAAATGTATAGTCTAATAGATTCTCATAGAGAAGCTGACAATCTGCCCCAAGATGCCTAAGAAAAATACATGAACAGTTAAAAATATATGAGTGAGTGAAATGACTAGAGGAAATCCCAGGAAACAAAGAATTATGTGAGGGGCAATTCACCCCACCTATATGCCTGGTGTCATAGGGTCATGCTTATTTTTTTTATTCAGTTTTCTTTAAGAAAGTGAATAAATGATCTGGCAAAACACATTTTCAAATAGATCTGTTTTGGCAAGAGTCTAGAGTGAAGTCCTCTAAGAGGGGAGACAGTGCAGCCTGAGAATTTTGGTTCCCTGTCTGCTTTGGAGGCCTCCTTGCATTCCTTGTCTCCCACCCAGAACAAAATTTTAAAATTGCTGAGGCAGCTTCTTGCAGTCCCTCTGCATGAGAGGGAGGGAATGTGTGCTTGACTCCGAAGCGTGTTAGAAGAAAATAATTTGCTGTCTTCAACAGTCTCATTGGATTTAACTTGTCCTCCCCAAATTAGTAATTTATATGCTCAAAAATCTGCTGCCTGAAAGTGAGAGAATGCCTTGATACTTTGTTTGAAATAGTTGCAGATGAACACTATGTTGATCCCTCAGTTCCATTGAACTTGGTAGAGTACTGCTTCCAAAGCAAGTCCTTGGTACCTGGGTTGCACTGGTGCGTAGCTGTTTCCTCCTTTCAAGGAAAACTGGATTCTGTAAACTAGACATTTGAAAATCCAAAATATGTCAATGAAAATCAACAAACTTTTAAAAGCCTAAATGTGACTAACTGAACTCCTCCCATGGCCCATTAATTTTTATGTTCAAGTCTCAGCAGTTCTGCAGTTCAGCTGATACCAGAAACCGTGAGCATTTGAAATACAGCAAGCAAAGCGTGCTTTAATGAGATTTCCAGGCAAATGCTGCAGATCCAATGGATTGCCATCCAAATCTTCGAGTGCACATCTGAACCAACATGTTCAGACAGAGGTCCACTAGTTTTCAAGTACAAGCTTCCCTTCTTCTTTGTCTGTTTATAAACTATTGAGAAGAGAATGTCTGTTTTAAATTAATAACTTGACCGTTGTTTTGAAGCCAAACTACATAATGCTCTTTCTTATTGTTTTTTCCCCTATTCTCTGAATTTGGTCTTCCACTTTGTAAGAGCAAGTTTTTCTATGAGCAGCGGTTAATGAATTTGAGTTTCCAATGAACTGTCTTTTGTCCCGTGGACACTTTGCTGGTCAAAGACAGCATACGGAGCTATTTATATGTGGTCTTGTTGCTGGCAAATGTGTATGGTCTCTAGCTGTGCAACTGTGGCCAAATGAAACTAATTCTGCCCGCCTTTCCTCAGTGAAGACACTAATTTGGGTCTTTCTCCCTAAACTCCATATTTAGTTTGTAGGAATTTTGTCTTGCATGCTTCCTTTAAATAAATTTCTCAAGAGGTTCAAAATGCATTTGACACTAGGGGTTGCAGGCAGGTATCAAATAAACAATATGGTTACATCTCTGGAAAGCGGTTGTCCCTGCCTCCCCTCCCCCCCCCCCAAAAAAGACAAAAAAACTCCCTACTAATTTCAGTAGATTACACACATATAATCCTCTCAGAGGGTTACTGAGAAAGTACAAACCAGTTTAAACGGCAGTTCCTGGAAATATTGTGGATAGTTAGGGCCTGGCGGTCGGAAGATGTCGTGCTGTATGGAAAGGTAGGCCCCCCCCTCCTCTCCTGATAACCAGTAGCGTTTAGCCCATAGGTGTAAGCAGACGGAAGTGACGCTGTAAACCTAAGCTATATAATACTGTGCTACCCATCAATAAACGCCATTTGCCGTCCACCACATTGGTGTTTGCGAGCTGATGGCCCGAGCGGCCTGGGGTTGGTCGCCGTGCCGTTCCTGAACCAGGTCGCCACGCCAACAAAGGCAACAAGTGGTGCCGAAACCCGGGAAAGACTCGCCTGGAGTCGGGTGAACGGCGGCCGGAGCGGCGGGACCAGCCCGGCGGGGAGGACGCTCCCGGACCAACAAGGAGGATGGAAGCCCTTGTGAAGGTCGTATCGCAATTACATAAGCAGTGGGGAATTGATTGTAAGCCCAAAGATTTTACGCTCGCAGTTGCGAGGCTTTTGCAAATTGGGGTCATTGACGAGCCGGTGGATATTCTCCACCCTGAGGTGTGGGATAAGTGCACTAAAGCGTTAGCCGAGGAAACGATGTCCTCGGGTTGTGGGAAAAAGCTTAAGTCGTGGGGGAAAGTCGTGCAGGCCCTGCAGAAAGCTATACAAGAGCAGGAGACCTGGAAGGCGGCAAAGAACTGTTTGTTAGCTACCCCAAAATTGGGAATCGGGGCAGCTACACAGACTTCGCACCCCCCAGACGATAACGGTTCCGCTGAGCCTAAAAATCAGCAAGAGGGCGACACGTCCCCTCAACTCCCGGACCCCGATCCGCTTACGGAGGGAGAGAAACAAGCTAAATCCTTCTGGGGCGGGTTAGCCGAGGAGGCTAGGGGCGCCGCGAAAGAAACAGAGTCTGATAAAGTCTGGGCCACACCACCGCCCTATGCGCCCCAAGATGGCACCGAGCACAAAGGGGAAAGGCGGGATGAAAATTCCTTTGGTGATAACAGGGAGGAAGCGCTAAAGTTATCAAGCGCACACAAAGGGGAGGCGGAGGAGAACAGGGGGGAGAGGAGCGGTAGGAGCGACCTAGAAGGGGAAAGGGGGGCCAGCGGGGGGCAGAGAGCCAACCGGCGCGTGCATTTCAAAAGATGCGCCTGTGAGGTGGGCACCCCGCCGAGCGGAGGGCGGGGCGGGCCCGGGCGGGGGGAGGAGCGGCCCGCCCATAGGGGAGGGGGCCGGAGCTCGGCAAAAACGTACTGGAGACCGGAAGTAACCAGTCAGTCGAGTTCCGACTCCGAGTCAGACACTAGCGGGGATGAGTGGCTCGTAACTAATTTAAGTTTAGAAGAGAAGAAAACAAAGATAAATAAAGTCAAGAGCCAAAATATCTCCATCCAAATTAAAGAGAAACCGCGAGGGGGAGAAATCCCTCTCATGGACTGGAGGAAAATAAAGATTACGTGCGCCGACTGGACCCCATCGGCAGCACTAGCGTTCCCGGTCCGGGTGACGGACGGGGGACAGAGGGTCCACACACCGATAAACCCTAAGGATATACAAGCGATTGTTAAGGCAATCGCAGATAAAGGCCTTAATTCTGCCATTGTCTCCGCCCTCATAGATGGTGTCTTCGGGGGAGACGATATGCTCCCGTTCGATATAAAACAAACTTGTAGATTGATCTTCGACGGGGCAGGGATGATCGTTTTTAAACAAGAATGGGAGGACATCTGTGCGAGGCAATTGGCCCAAGTAACTGGGGCAGACCATCCACTGCATGGCTCCAGCCTGCAGCGGTTAATGGGCACAGATCCCACAATGATTACTCCCCAGGCACAAGCCCAGGGCCTGCGGGCCCATGAAGTCATTACAACTACTCGTGCGGCCAGAGAAGCTATTCGCACAGCCTCTAGAGTCATTGCCAAACCATCGCCATGGTCCACAATTAAGCAAAGTGAAAGTGAGAGTTTCACAACATTTGTGGATCGTCTCCAAGCAGCGGTCGATTCATCAGCCTTGCCTGTGGAGGCAAAAGGCCCGGTCGTAGCAGAATGTTTACATCAGCAGTGTAATTCGACAACCAAAGAAATCCTGCGATCACTATCAGCGGGGTTGTGTATCGCAGACATGATTAAGCATGTCGCGAAGGAAGAGCATCTAACCCCGATCCAGGTGGCTGTTCGCACCATACTAGCCAGAATAAAACTAATGAAAACTGTGAGTTTTTGTTCACAGGACCGGATCATCGGACACCCCCATAACCCGTATACCCCGGTGACCAAAGAAGATGACAAGTCAGCAAACGTTCTGTCCAAGCCTGGAAGTTCCTCACTATCAGAAGTTGTGTTACAAAATAGGAGGGGAATGGATATTCTTTTCTTGCGACAGGGAGGCCTCTGCGCTGCATTAGGGGAAGAGTGCTGTTTTTATGCTGATCACACCGGAGTAGTCAGAGATACCATGGCCAAACTTAGAGAAGGTCTAGAAAAAAGAAAAAGAGACAAAGAAGCCCAACAAGGATGGTTTGAGTCGTGGTTTAACCATTCGCCATGGTTAACCACCCTGATATCCACCTTGATAGGGCCGATCGCGATGATCGTAATGACACTAATTTTTGGACCCTGTATACTGAACAAGATAGTGTCATTCGTCAAGAGTCGGCTAGAGAAAGTTAACATCATGTTCGTAGAACACCAACAACTGCTTTAAAAATGTACCTACCCAGTGTTACCCTCAATCGTCCCTAAAAGTTAACTTCTACCTGTTTACTGTGCCTTATGTTTTCTATTCAAGTTTATAGCATATACTTTTTAACACTACTGTACAATATAGAATAAGAATAAGAATAACAATAGAATTTTTAAGATTATATTTTAGCTAATTTACAAATGCATTTGTCTAAGGTACCTTATCTTTGTAATCGTAAGATTTTAATATTTACATTTTTTAAATTGTAGTTAAGGTTAAGTAAGGTTAAGTCTGGCCAGATATTAAGTTTAAGTCTTAAGGTTAAGTATTAACACTTTTATATTTTATATTAACCTATTTAGTTAAGCATAAGGAGGGGGGAAATGTGGATAGTTAGGGCCTGGCGGTCGGAAGATGTCGTGCTGTACGGAAAGGTAGGCCCCCCCCTCCTCTCCTGATAACCAGTAGCGTTTAGCCCATAGGTGTAAGCAGACGGAAGTGACGCTGTAAACCTAAGCTATATAATACTGTGCTACCCATCAATAAACGCCATTTGCCGTCCACCACATTGGTGTCTGCGAGCTGATGGCCCGAGCGGCCTGGGGTTGGTCGCCGTGCCGTTCCTGAACCAGGTCGCCACGCCAACAAAGGCAACAAAATATCTTACTTTCTTTCCAAGGGATATGAAGTAAGCCATAAGGGAGAGGGAAGAAAACTTTATCTTTGCTCCAATCTCTTGTCAATGCTAAAAACTTGAAGAATTTTAGTACAGCCTGTACGAAACTTTTTAGTCTGCAAAATCAGTCTGATCTGGGCTAGTGATGTGTTTCTGCAGTTGAACTGAGCTGTTAGAGTGAGATTGGTGTCAAGATACAGCAAACACTTGGTAGCTCATTTTTTTCAGAAAATATGCCTTCACCTACCTTAGGTCTATGTTTCAGCTTGGACTCTGGTGGGTGATCTTTAAACTCATAACCTTTAAAGTCATACACTTTGGAAGTGTACTTCAGTATGCTGTGGCAGGTAAAAAGCTTATCCATCAAGTCCAGTTGTGGGGGTTCTGTCTCTTGAGTCATCCGGCAATAAGGGATTGATGTGCTTAAGGCTCAAGGTTTCCCAAGGAAAACCAACCCTTTTTTGCTTGCTGCTGTGCAGATTTTAAGTAAGCCCATAAAGAACAACTGCATTTCCTATTTTCTGATTGAAGACATCTTTGAGTACGGGAAGGATTATTATGAATAAAACTTGAAACAAAATTTTGTTTCGTGTTTCATTTGTAACCTTCATGGTTTTCAGAGACTCCTTTTACTTCAATGCAGTGAAGTCTTTCTCAAAGATTCCCGATTAAACAAACTCTAAGCTTGGCTGGTCTAGCTGTACTGGAGAGCACAGTGGCAGTAGGTGTTGCTGGGCTAGCTGAGCAAGGCTGGTCATGCACCTGCTCAGCAAAGACAGGACAACGCTCTGAGGGCTCTTTTGCTTTCAGTACCTGAAGAGTACCTGAATAGTACTTGTCCACTTCACTGCTGACAACAGATTAAATGCTAACAACATTTCCAGATTGCGGATTCTGGTTCAGGATAGTTTACAGATACTGAACATCATAAAGTAAGGTAATAAAGATGCCCAGTAAAATCTACAGGAAGGGCAGCTAAGCAGTCACAGATACATTTTTATCTGTTTTTTTTTTCTTCTTTTTCTCCTGAGCAGACCTAAATCAGAAGAATGAGTTCAGTGACTACAGGGAGTAAATTGGGTTTCAACAGAGTGAAGGTATGCATCAGCTGAAAATTCTGGCTTCTGCAAATGAGTTATTTTATGAGGTTAAGTCAGAGTTTCCATCAACACAACCATATTTTAGTCAGTCAATCACAAATATTTTCCTATTGATGTTAGCCTTCAATTTGTTCAGAATTTACTAAACAATTAATAATAACAAGTCAAAAGAAAATGCTTCTGCGTAACTTCATTCTAGTCTGTCTCTATGTCTCCACATTTCTGACCTGTTTTCATTTTCAGCTTTCCATTTGAGACATAATTTGAGCATAACTTCTGAAAAACAGTGGTGCTGGGCATTAGGCTTTCTGTGTCTTCACACTGGTACCTTTAGATTTTTATCTAAGCTCTGACGTCTCTCTGTGCAATGTAAACATACTCTGATTATCGAGTTTCCACTTGTGTTTCAGCATTAGGGAAGAATTTGCTCTTGAGTGGAAATGAGCATTTCTGCCTGAGATAGAACAAGATCCAACTCATATGCCCTTACTGTTGCCATCTTCCATGGTGTAACTCACTCTTCAGCATGTCCACTTTACCCCTATATGCCTTAAGACAGAGTTTGTGACTCTGCTAATGCTACAAGTCTTTTTGTAAATGAAAACAGAACATATGAACATGGCATTGAAGGATTCTGACATATATCCTGTTATATCACTTAACATTTGTGCAAGAGAATTAGCTGTTTTCAGAGAAATCACTGTTGTGCATACTACAGGGGTTCAGGTGTGAAAATAAGGCAGAGAAAAGTCAATCTAAATAACAGAACCGTTTATAAGATGGGTGAAATAGGAAAAGAAATAACATGGCAGCTTTTCATAAATTATAACTGAACACTAAGAGGACAAAATAGGAAGATTATTGTTTGCAGATGTGATTGTGGCAATAAAAGAAGGACGTAATAAACTAACTAACAAACCAACCATTCTTATTTATAATTTCTACAGAATTCCTCAATAATCATCCCAAACACTGCAGTGTACAATTGTCATATTGATAGGGTAATTATGGTTACTCTTGTAGTAAACCCTTTTTGAGTAGCTATGCTTCAAGTATGTTATTGCAGGAAGTTTTGCCTGTTTTAACAGGAATGAACCAAATTAAAGCAGTATCGATAGACTGGGAAAGCAAATCAGTATAATAAAAAACAAATGCAAAAAAATATTGGAAGATAATAATGGATTTTCTCTGGAGAAAAAGATGACTGGTTGACATTCAAACAAAATATGCTACAGGCTCAAGGCTGACCTGCTGGAAAGCAGCTCTGCAGCGAGGGACCTGGAAGTGCTGGTGGACGACAAGTTGACCATGATCCAGCAGTGTGCTGTGATTCCGTGATTCTGTAATGCACTGAAGAGAGTTAAACCAGTATAATGGGTCAATAAGGAAAATGAACGTACAGTTGTACCATGTGCTATCATACTTTGGTTAACCTAATCTAAGGTAGCACAGGTAATAGTAGCTATTAAAATGTGACAGTATCAGCTTTAGCATGTACTAATAAACAGATTATGAGCTCTCTAGGAGATCTAGGTCAGTGGCATAAGTGCTTTCATATGCAAGCCTCATGGTATGTTGTCCTGCTGTTCTTACCTGGGCTGAGATTAGGCTAGACATTCCAGGCATCTGCCGCAGTCATCCTTCATTTTGCTAGACAGACATGGTTTCAGGAGGTAGCTCTTCTCACCCATGGTTAGCTGTCTGAAAGCTAGGCATGTAAACAAGTAGTTTAGGTTCCCTCTTAGTGAATGGAGAGGATGCGTCTTCCAGAGGGTGATTCATTTCATCCCAGAACAATTGTGCTGCTGAGGAAATGATCCAGTTGCCTAAATATGGGAGCTCAGTACCGTTTGAGGTGCCCTACAGTATCCAAAACATCATCATGGGACTGGCAGGCATGACACGGGACTTATGAGAAACCTTGGCCTTCTGGTCCGTCAGTAGCTGGAGGCCAGGTTCCTATGGTGTCTAAACCAGCACTAGATGCCTACGTTTTGGCAACTGAATCAGGCCTGGAGTATAATTTTTCTTCAGCCAAGGATCAGTTAGCAGTAAATTCTGTGCCAACAGCACAGCACCATCCTAGATACCAAAGAGCTGTTTGTTTTCTGGGAGAGGAGGGAAGAGAGGATTTTCTATTGCTGGTTTCTGGTTTGTTTCCAGGGGGGAAAAAAAAAAAGAAACGTTCACGACTGAAGCCTGTCCTGAACTACACTTTGTCTTGCTGTGTTGAGGGTGAGGAGGAGACTACAGAAGTAGAATAATTATGGGGAGAAAACTGTTGAACTGTAGAACAGATTAAATTAGATGGCAGAAGAGGAAGAAGGAAAGAGAGTGTTTGACAGTGAGAAGAAATACCTCCTCCAAAGAAGGAACTTAGGTGCTGCAGTTGAGGAAGGTGACCATGAAGACTATATCACAACTGAAACTCTTGGAAATTCAGAGGCTCAGACAGGAAAGACCTATGATAAGACCCTAGGAAGGACAGAAACTATAAGGTGGCAAAACAATCAGTACACTGATCTGGCAGATTATCACCCCAAACAGAAACAAGAAATCAAAAACAAAATTAAATTTATCAGGAGCAATAAAGATTCTTGGAGGAAAGCTCATCTTGGACAGACCAGATTTTGACAAGCCACTTGAACTCCACAATATTGTATTTAAGGTAGAATAGGGTCAATGACAACACAAATCCTATAATATGCCCTTGTGGTGGCCGTGAAAGCTACACTTGTTTCATCCTTGGTCCTGAAAGGATCAAAAAAGACCTCACTGTATTTCTGAGAAGAGTATTAATGGTAAGATCAATAGGTAAGATGGCTAGCATAGTATGAGCATGGTACAATAGAGTATGAAGGCTAATGCCACTGCATCTCAAGTACTTCACTGTCCACTGGCATTTTCAGATTCTCCAGTGCGTAATTCTACTTGACCCACATCAGCTGAGGTGGTATGATGTAATTATCCTCCATATTATTAATGATTTGTCCCAAATTCTCAGATGCAGATGTGAGCCACAATGGGATCTGGCTGGAACAACCGTGTTCTGGTTTTTATGCAATGGCAATCTAAGTGTGTGGGTAGGAAGATTCACTTTACATGACCCTTGGTTAGGAGTCAAAAAGCAGTACGGCAGATCACACTGAGCAGTACAGACATAGGTTACCTAAATGTGAACTCAGGGTCCAGAGTTGAATCCATGGTGAATACTGTTCATGATGCACGATTTCATAAAAAGTTTTAATAATCTTACAAGTACTCTGACCACCTAGAAGATCATAGGACTCCAGGCAGTGATTAGAGCCTTAATTAGCTACATTTGTAGAAAATTCATTGTGAAAATAAAACCATATGAGAGAGAATAGACTTCCTCCTAGAACAAAAAGGCAGAGAAGATCTGAGTTTTTTTAGAGGAAATGAGAATGTGTTGCCTACCTTCCTCGAGCAGCAACCAAGGAAGAACTGTCATTGTTACAGGTAATCTAGAATAGAAAAGTCTCTAAGCATAAATACTTATGCTATTAATTAATTGGAAACTCAATAACAAGAGTAAGAACAAAAATCTTTCTTTACTAAAACAAACTTCCTGCTTCATTCTCCAGCTAGTATAGTTTTTAAAAAGGTTTCCCCAAGCGTGAAGAACCCAGAGCACAGCAGAGTTATTGATGAACCTGTCAGGAGAGTGCGCCTTCAGAAACGCAACTGCGGGGCAAAACTGAGTGTACTAAACAGAGAAAGCTTAGAAGAGAATCTTCTCTGATGCATACTAGTCACTACTCCTCTAGTAAGTGACAGCCCACAGCTGCAAGGCACTTAATATGCTTTAAGCCATCTACATTAGAAAACAGGCCAGCATATTCAAGGCCTCCACATTGCAATGGACATCTGGGATATGAAAAACCAATAGAACTTTCCTCTGAGCCACTAAATGATGTGTTTAAATTCAGTGGTGCAACTAAGAGCAGAATCTAGTACTACTTTTTACCTATCTCTTTCACTACCAAGTGTGGCCTGTACAGCAATTATTATATATGGCTACTTTTCAGCGATAATACCGCTTAATACTCTATTGCAAACTGTTATGAGGGCCTCAGTAGCAAACCGAACAGAAAAACCTGAGATAAAAATCCAAAATGAGTGTGCAGTTGGACAAGTCAGCCAGAGCTTAGCGTTAGATCTATGTACACCTTCTCTTTATGGCAACCAAATTGAAGATGACTAAAAAGTCATTTTTTATTATAATATACAATAGGATAGTTAACTTTGTAAATAGACAAAATTCAAAGTGATTAAGACAGATGGTACGGAAAGAGGAAGTGCTTGTATCTAAGTCTCCCCCTAAGTACTCTGCAAGCAAAACCCTGCTTCCAGGCTTGTTTTTAATTCTCTCAGTGTCTTTTTGAGTCTCAACAAACTCTTACCAGTCCTGTCTGGTCTGGTCTGGCCAGAGAACAGACCAGGGAACAGCCAGCCAGACCCTAGAGCAGATGAAAAATAAAAACCTCTGGGCACCAGAGGGGACTGGGCAGAGTTTGCTGTGACTAAGAAAGTCACTGAGTGAACTAAAACCGTCTGTTGCTTGCTGTCACTACGGTCCCACTGCCCCGCTCCAAGAGCAGCAGGCTCCTGCTCCCCGCTGTGACTCTCTCCCACTCTTTCCTTTCCTCTTCTCCACACACAGCTGCCAGTCCCCTTCCCAAAGCAGGCCATGCGACTGTGGAAGAGTCGCCTCTCCTTCCCGCTGGGTCCACCCGGATCTTCTTCCTAAAAAAGCATAACACAAACTGAGAGGCCGGGGGAGCACCTAAGAAAGTATCTCTTGTGCTTATTTGGTTCTTGTCAGCTTTCAGCCATTTTGAGGGCCAGAAAAACAAACCAGATCCAACCTAGTGCAGTGAGTCCTGTCTGTATCCCAGGTGAACCCTCACAGGTACTCTTTAGTCCAGTATCTTCAACAGGACGTAGGAGGCATGTCACCTTTTCCCTAGCAGGTACACAGATGAATGGCTCTGATACTGCAACCATCACTGCTATCCCAATAAATTTTATGACTTCAGTGACCTGGCTACACTGTTTCCTCTATGAGTGCTGCAAAAACTAATCAATCAGCTTTGAAGAGGGAGAGCAACAGCAAGCTGCAGTGTGCAAAAATAATCACAGAAGTGAGGCTCATTTTCTGGGTTATTCTTTTGTTCATTGTTTGCCAGCATGATCTTTAGTGTGTGCCCCAGTTTGGTATTTGACTCTAACAGAGCTGGAATATCAAATCCAGAATTAGGAAATATACTTATTCCAATTAATGTATATTTCCCTTTGCTTAAATGTCTCTCTTCTATCATAACCTGAAAGACCTGGTGCTTCTCAGATCACTTCAGAGATATTAGTGCAATAGTGCTGCTAAAAACAGATACTAGTAAAGCACACCTCAATATACTCAAATGTAAGACATTCAGTGCCACATCTATTTTTTGACGTAGTTTTATAAAGAAACCAAAAAAGAGGAGATGGACATTCAGTGATGCAGTGTGCTAGACACTACTTTAAAAGTCGTTAAATTAAACTAAATTAAAATTACACACCAACGTTGGTGTATTTGCTAAGGATATAAAGCAAGACACAGGGGAAAAATAAAGCCAGCCCTCATTTTATGAGAATTGCAGCCTACTTGTCGCCACTGAGTATGACATTTAAATTAGTCTGATTAAAAAGTTTATTACTTTATTTCTCTCCCTTTCCAATATTGACTTATAGTCCAGGTGCCTTATGCACTGTGCAGACATATGGTGAGTCTATGCCCATACCCTAAGGACTTACAGCCATAAAGAAATATATGTGCCTTCTTCTCACAGAAGTTAACGCTCAAAGAGGTGATTATGTGGCCTGGGTCTTCTAATCTAAGTAGGTAAGTAAGGTAAAACATGAGGAACAGAGAGCCCTAATGGTCTTTTGCCTAACTCCCACCTACTGAGCAGGGTTTGAGAGCAAGGAGAGGCCTGCAGTGAATTGTTCCTCTGGTGGGTGGGAAGACATGTCAGCAGCACTGGGGCAGAGAGATGCTACTGTATAAAGCCACAAGCTGCCTTCAAAATTTGTTTAATTTTTAAGTATGTGGTCTTGTCTCATTACTTTGGATACTCCTCCTGTTACAGAAAAGTCTTATTCCCATTTTACAAAGCAAAAGGATTAAATATTCTGCCAAGTGTTATACATGGAGCCAATGATCGAGCCAGAAAATTAAGGCACATCTTGCGAATTGCCATGTGATGCCTCTAAGAGAACACTATACTTTTTTCTGTGAAGGTAGACAGCAAATTGATGAATAAAACAAATTTTATATACCACCAGGGTACCTTCACTCCAATATTAAGAGCTTTAAAAGTCTGCATTAAAATACTAAAAGAATTTAGGCAAAACCATACTTCAACACATAAAACCAGCTTCATATACATTACAGTGTATAGAGGTATATGTGTGTGTGTGTGTGGTAGAACATATTATTCTAACTGGCAGGAAGCTCATAAAAAGAAAAGCTTTTGGGGTTAGCTCAAACTTGGAGTGCACTTTAACATGCTGGTGGTACTTTATGAACAAATCTCAAATGTATCCCATGTGTTGCGAATGCTTAAGAATGGGCTCAAGATGAGCTTTTGTCTGCATGAGCCATACAGCTATTTCAAAAATATCTTCCTTCAGCAGCACCAATATTTATTTTTGTATGTTATTTTTGTAGTTTGAATGCTGGATTTGAGTTTCCATATTGCCATCAAAGAAAGAAGTTGAAAAACCAAAACTCTTAATAAATCTAACAACAGAATCTGGTTGCAAGACTATTTTCCATGACTGAAACTTTTCTTGTCAGAATATTTTTTCTTAGAACAGCTGACATATCATTATTGTTTTCCTTGTTTTAGAATATCGGCTTTCCAGAAGTGTCCAGTCCATCCTTGAACTAAGAAAGGAACATGTCTTCAGAGGCTTGGCTTCTTTTTTAGTAACGATGACGTTCTTTTCCCCTTTCCACGACCACTGTTGTATTAAGTGACTGCAGGTTTCTGGGACATGAACAGAAATGTACATAAAGAACTGCCCTAACTAACTGATTGTTCTCTAGCTGTGTGGGACCAATATGACTAGAAATGACAGGAGGTGAACTCCCCTATTATCCTCTGTGGACCAATTCCACACTCCTACTCTGCTTTTAAAACTGATTTGTTTTGGTGGATTTTTCTTCTGTCATGTTGTCTTCATTATCTGACCTATTCTGCCTTCTCTATCATATTCAGTGGACATTTTTATTGATGGCTACAGTACGATGTCTCTTCATCCATTAGTTTTTCTCAAATGACTTTAGAAAATGGTTTCAACTTAAACATGGCAACTCAGCCCCTTGATACTAATAGGAGTTCAACTGTGACAAAGTTTTGCTTAAAGGGTGGGCATGACCTATGGACTGAGGAGTTTAAATGCTGCTTTTATATATTTTAACTACTGCTTTATGAAACAGAAATTGAAAACAACCCCACAAACAACTATCCTTCCAAGCGGTTCCTTCTCCTGAGCAAAGAAACATTAGAAATAAAACCCCAAACTACCTCCAAACAAATAGTGAAGTGAACAAACCATGAAAACTTTAATAATCCTACTGCATTTTTCTAAATTTGATTACTCATGAAATCACAAGGAAGCCTAGCTGCAAATTTTTTAGTATTTCAGAAGCAGATGAATGATCTTTTTTTGACAAGAAGCCCAGTTCCGTACATTCTTTCAGTAGCTCCACAGAAGTGCATAACCATTCTCTGTAAGTCAATCAGGGCTGAAAAAGCAACAGGAATCAGTGAAAAAATCAGACCAACTTTGGTGGAACTTCAGGAACATGAGCTGCATTTTTAAAAGTCTTTAACTGAGTTTTCAAAAGATTTTGTGGCTATTCAAATACTTCTTCAGAACATCTGTGAAATAGCTCACTCATATAAGCAATTCAGTAGTGAAATAAAAGATAGAAGCACTCTGAACTACACAGATTTCATGACGATTAAGAAATTCCCGTGACAAAGGATTACGAACACAGAAAAAGAAAGGTCACTTGGGTGTAGAATGTGAGCTAATGGTGAAATTGCAAGGATGAAGTATCAACACTTAGAAGTCTCCTTTTTTAGTGATTCTGTAATTCAGAATCTTTCTGTGATGCTTCCGGTTCTTTTGGAAAATGATTAAAGCTTTATGATGGATAGTCCAAGCAGTGCAAATGAAAAACCTGTGGTGTGTCATCCATTTTGCCTGACCTGTTTATCAAAACCAGCAGGAACAGGGTCACCCGCCTGGAGGTCCCCATTGTTTGTATAGGGAATACAGGTATTTACTTTGGAACTGCCTCGGCAGGTGTTTTAAATCCGAGCACATACAAGGTACCTCAGTCAGAATTCATTTTGTGAGCTTGGCTCAAGACTGTGTGCTTGCTGGCCTCTTCCACTCTGTCACAGGTTTCCCCACAGAGCTGACAGTAATGTCACGACGACAGCCCATCCCTGTGCTACTATTACATGTCTGTTTGGATGGCCTGTCATTGGGGAATATCGGCTGGCATCCCATATTGTCTGTTATAAGACAGAATGTCCTCTTACACATCCTATATGATAAGCCTGAAACATGGGCCTTCGTTACTGAGTTATTGTGCTGGATCTGCGTGTCTGTCTTCATATATTTCCAGGACTTTGATTCCTGTTATGCACTACGGGTGCTGAGCTGGATTCCTAATGATAGCAGTGTCTGTCGCTCTGCTACTTTCATTTTCAGACCTTCCTATGCTGTGTAAGTGTTATTGTTTAATTGCCCATTCCCCAGTGTAGTGTGATTTTTTAAATTAGGTTGACATTTTATGTGTTTCTTTTACAGCTCGTCTCAGCTGTTAATGAGCCCTTTGCTAATTGTCTTCAGTACAGATCATTATAGCTCTTTAGTACTGTCATTTGAAAGTGAATACCAATAAACAGAAGAATTACTCAATGGGACAAAGGTAAGTGTGCTGTGTTCCAAATTTTCAGTTTGCAAAGGTTAGGAACTCTTGAGTAAAAGCAAGCGCTTTTTTAAAAGTTAACAGTAACCTGTTAATGTGATTTGCTCATGTGGGCATTGTGGGTTGTCTGGATGCCAGCCTGCAACACGCCAGGCCTGAAAGCCCTGTGCAGATACAACTTGAAAGGTATCCCTAAAACGAAGGCTCGTCCTCTCCCTTCCCTAGATGTCACGAGCAGGTTTTCTTTTAATGTCCTGGAGATCACCTAAGTCTGCCAAGTGAACAGTATCACGTAGAAGAGGAGAGCCTAGACCTTGACAAAGGTGTGAGCCTACCTGGGTGCATACTGAGATTTGAGGAATGAGATCACCAACCAGAATGGGAAACTTTGAAAGCTGCCCAACCCGCAGGCAGTTACACAGTTTGTCTTATTTACAGATTCTGTTTCTGAAATTAGGAAAAAAAGGAGTTTCTTATAGGACTTGTTTTTTGTTTTGATTTTTAAAGTTTTTACAGTACTTTTCCCTAGATAATCTTGGCACCTGAATAACAGTAGACCCATGGACACAAACAAACAAAGCCCTGACTTCTTTTGCCTAGGCTAGCAACACCCTGATAAGGGCACACACCTAAGAGAAATGTGGTCGAACTGCTAAGTCTGTAAGGAGTGATTAATGATTTCAAGAGAAACAGATATTAACAGGTGAAATCTTCTGCAAGGTCTTAAGTGCAAATGTCTTATGTTAGTGATTCTATATGGTTTTCTTCATAGTATGTTTAGATATTGCTTTAGGAAACATCACAAGTCCGAGGCCAGTGCCAGTTTGACTGTGCTAACTAGAGCTCCAAGGCTGTGAACCTGCAGTATTTGAGTCCTCTTGTCAGTGTTAGTAAGGACAGCTAATAAAATGCCTTTCAGTACACAATGCATCAAGAGCTAAAGTTGAAACAGTGTAATTCTGCAAGGTACTGGAAAGAAATTTGTAAAAGACCGAGGACTCTGGTGGGAAGGTTCTCCTTTGATAGACAACCAAACTGTAGCATGAATGCATTGAATTGTACACTGACCATAAGGCAAACACACAAATATGAACACAACTGTGATAACGAAAAGTGCTGACTTGTGAGATAGTAAAAGTATAAAGAGACTGGATATTCAGGAGAAAAACAAAAGATGTCGGTGACACAGATCAGGAGCTACAGAATCTGACCATGTAAAGTATGCTTTTTGTGAAGCAGCAGTCAGAAGATTTTATTTTTTCATTGTACAAGAATGGCTATGAATGGTGGAATCACAGCCTTTTACAGGTCATGACTAAGTCTAAATCAGTATAATTCTCCCTGTAACACTGAGAATGGTTATAAAATTAAAAAGTAGAGATAAAAAGACTCACAATGATAAAAATGCGGGTTAAGAAAAGAGTCATGAATAGAAAAGCTGACTGTTGTGGTACAGTACCAGAACTCTCCAGAGCAAGTCTTTCTGCTACATTACCTTCGAAATAAAACAGGGTTTTTAAGGGGGAGGCCTGGTATTGTCAAGGCCTGAATGATGTTTAAACAAAACAATGCTTGGAGTAGTACATGGTGCAGTGGTTTTAAGAAAACAGATTTGTGTCACAGCAGAAAGCTGAAATGTTTGTAGAAAAGACGATAATAAAAGTCACAACTTTCCAATAAATGGAATAATACTACATGGATTTACAGAATATTCTGGTTAAAGGCATAATGGCAGTCCTGTTTTTAGATTATTAGATGCTTCTCTCTGAAAACATGTGCTTGGGAACAATAGTACTGGCTCATCTGCCACTGATTTTAATGATGTTAGCTATCCCCATTAAGCTGAATAGCTGGTTCTACTGATTTCAACAACCCTGGGAACATAACCAACCATTCAAACCTTTAATGGCCCATCATAGTTAGAATTGTTATGTTTTGTAGGTGTGTGCACAGCTAATGGGAAAGCTGATGGGTTAATGAATGCTCAGATGTTAACAGCAATAGAGTCATCAGACACTCACATTACATGAGTTCTGCACAGCATTTAAAAAGGATGGCTTTATAGAAGACAAAAAACAAATTGGGTACTTTACAAATAAATTTGCATCCCCTTCATCATAAACAACCAATTAAGATGAAGCGATCATGGCACTTATTAACCTCATTATTATAAATCTCATTGTCACATGAAACATGTTAGGATGTATTCCACAGCTCTGATACAATCTATTTTACAGATATAGAGATTCTTATCAAATATTACTAAATATTGTTAAGGGCAAAAAATAACTGGAAAGTGTGCATCAGTCCCTTGGAGGGAGAAAGTTACATTAGTATGATCTTGCAATTGCTCTCAAGCTTCAAAATTCCAGGAAATTCAGAGATAAGGATGTGTTAAAAAAAAATAAAGCCTTTTACAGTACAAAAATGCACAGGGAGGGCATCTGCACAAACTTGTCTGTGTCCTGAAGTGACACCATGGTGGATGAAAATGAGAATAAACCAACAGCTCCTTCAAAAAAGCAGCTAGTATGCCATTAAATATCAGCTTAATTTAATCCTAATAATTGTGAGGAGTTTCATTGCACTGAATTAATGACATCTTTTACTTTCAGGAAAACATTGCTGATCCTTTAGTTGTTTAAACTATTGAGTTTTTTCAGTTCTGTGACAGAATTTTTTTCTTGAATGTGAATAACAGATTTCAACATTATTGTTCACCTGACAAACTTTTAACAGAAAGAGAACTGAAACAGTGCTGATTTGTGAATGCGTATGATACAAGCAGTCAGATCCTCATCAGGAGTAAACTGTGACTCAGCTCCCTTGTTTTTAATGGCTTCACAACAGCTGAGAAGCTGGCACATGGTACAGAAACATCATATACATTCAAAGATTTCTGTGAAACATAAATTACCTTTTACTAGTGCTTGGAGACTTTCAAGAGAAGGAAATTGTTAGGAGAGGCAAGTTGGTTAAACGGAGACCATAGTTCTATAATACAGCAAATCATACTTGCTGGTTTCTAGAGCTAGATTAGAACAGGTGTAACTACAAGACAGAAATGGATAAAACAATATAAACTAAATTTGCCAGTTCTAGTGCGTTCAAAATTTTGTGAGGACCCACTGTAATACAAATAGCTTCTGTGCTGGTTCGTATATCATCTGTTCAAACTACTACGCCACTTCAGGTATTTGCTCTATCGTGCCCAGCAAGAAACAAAAAATTTAACAATAGCGTGATCTCTGTATCAAATACCCTCGCTAATTCAACAGCAATGCAGTTATGTGCCTAAGATGGATCCAGACCATGCTCGTACTTCTGAATGCACAGACCTAGTTTAACAGAGCCACAACTGGAAACTCAAGGTGGGGTGGGAATACCTTGGGGTGTCAAATTGGAAGTGGAGCAGACACCTGATCAGGTAAACCAACATGCAGCAAAGTAGGGTTCATGTGATGATAAATCAGATTCAGAAGCAGGTGAGTCATGTTATGGTGCAAAGCGTCTGTCAGGAGGCTTTGATCTCCATCTGCTCGAAGGCAGAAGCTGATGTGGCTCTGCAGTGCATTTTGTTGTGCTCCTCATGCAAAATTTGCCACGATGAGTGCATCTGGACCCACAGCACAGGGGCATGCCCTGTGCCTTGTTATTGCTGACTGGGCTGTTATGCCATTAAGTAATTCTGATCATGAGGGTCAAAGTTCAATAAACATCAAAAGAAGCCCGAAAAAAACATCCAAGTGAAAAAACACATCCAGAGAGAAAGGTGGCTGGTTACAGAGTCCATGAATTACACTGGATGAAAAAGAAAAATTGGGAAAACTTACCTTTTACAGCAAGAAATACAACTGGTTGTTAACAAATTCTTCTGAATGTTATCTGCTCTTCAAAACTTAGATTAAGCAAACAAACAAATGTAATCTGTTCTTCTAAATATTCTACCTCCTGGTAGGTGGTAATGTCATATAATTTAAGAGATCAGGACATCATCTCCTTTGGGAAGTCAGGTTGTGTGCAGCACCCATTATTTCTTAATTGTCTGGCCTGAAGCAGTTCCCCGGAGACTGAAAGCCTCCTGGATTCAGGTAGATAGTCTTCTGGCAAGCATTATACATTTTATTGCTGTTCTTATGTTACTGATTTGAGACTGCTATTTTAAAGAAAAAGTTGTAATAACAAAGCTGAATAGTACTTAGAAGATCCATAGTAATTTATAAATGGAACCTCAGCACTGAGGGATTTCCCATCCCAGACAGCCGAGGAAAGCTATCAGTTTGTGTAAATGTGAGTGCTTCTCAAGACCAGAGTGCAGGAGAAAGAAGAGACATGTACACCTGGTGTCCAGCCAGAATTTCACCTTGCAGCTCCTCCCTCCGCTCTGGGTAACTGCTATGTTTACAGTCCTAAAAAAATATATCCCATATTTAGAAGCTCAGACTACTGTTCCCTGTGGTTTGCATTACTAACAGATTAGACTGGTTTAAGTTTTCTTAAATCTGGTACAAGTTTCTCAGAAAGGAGCTGTTACAGTCATCACACTGGAGCTACTGTTGTATACCTTCCTCAGTTTTTCTCACTCCACACTCTAGAGACACACAGCTTTTAAGATAGGTCCATCTTTTCTTCAGAAAAGCCTGAAGAATAGACAAAAGCTTGTTGTTTCTGTTGAATACAACATATTTTATAGATTGCAGTGAACATATTTAGCCAATATCATACAATATCTATTACATTACCTAAAGTCTAGTAAATTATCTAAAAGGAAAGTGGGTTCCACTGTAAACTGCTGAAGGTGAGACAGGCAATTTGTTTTTTTTAAATGAACAAACAAAAGAGATATAACAATCTTACACAGTGTGTAAATGTCGAGGACGGAGATTCAGATCTAGAGACCACCCCAATCCACACAACCTTACTCCTCCCAGCTGTTGGACAGCAAGGTTCCCCAAATCCACAGCCACCCGGCAACCGAGTGTGAGAGCCACGTATCAAGAAGCTGAGGGGCTTCTTTAAGAAGGAACTTCAAATATATCAGGTGATACTAATTTCTTGTGTTTTAGAGTATTATGAAACTGAAAATGTGTTTCACAGAATCATGCAGAATCACAGAATGGTAGAGGTTGGAAGGGACCTCTGTGGGTCATCCAGTCCAACCCCCCTGCCAAAGCAGGGTCACCTACAGCAGGCTGCACAGGACCTTGTTCAGGCAGGTCTTGAATATCTCCAGAGAAGGAGACTCCACAACCTCCCTGGGCAACCTGGTCCAGTGCTCCGTCACCCTCAGAGGGAAGAAGTTCCTCCTCATGTTCAGACGGAACTTCCTGTGCTTCAATTTGTGCCCATTGCCCCTTGTCCTGTCGCTGGGCACCACTGAAAAGAGTCTGGCCCCATCCTCCTGACACCCACCCTTCACATATTTATGGACATTTCTAAGGTTCCCTCGCAGCCTTCTCTTCTTCAGGCTCAACAAGCCCAGCTCCCTCAGACTTTCCTTGTAGGAGAGATGCTCCAGTCCCCTCATCATCCTCGTAGCCCTCCGCTGGACTCTCTCCAGTAGCTCCTCATCTTTCTTGAAATGGGGAGCCCAGAACTGGGCGCAGTACTCCAGATGGGGCCTCACTAGGGCAGAGTAGAGGGGAAGGAGAAGAACCTCCCTCGACTTGCTGGCCACACTCTTCTTGATGCACCCCAGGATCCCATTGGGCTTCTTGGCAGCCAGGACACAGTGCTGGCTCATGGTCAACCTGTCGTCCACGAGGACATCCAGGTCCCTCTCCACAGAGCTGCTCTCCAGCAGGTCCGCCCCAAGCCTGTACTGGTGCATGGGGTTGTTCCTCCACAGGTGCAGGACCCTGTACTTTCCTTTGTTGAACCTCATCAGGTTCCTCTCTCTGCCCAACTTTCCAGCCTGTCCAGGTCTCGCTGAATGGCAGCACAGCCTTCTGGTGTACCTACCACACCTCCCAGTTTGGTGTCATCAGCAAACTTGCTGAGGGTACATTCTAACTCTTCATCCAGGTCATTGATGAAGAAGTTGAACAAGACTGGGCCCAGTACTGACCCCTGGGGGACACCACTCATTACCAGCCTCCAATTAGACCCAGCGCCGCTGATGACAGCCCTCTGAGTTCTGCCATTCAGCCAGTTCTCAATCCACTTCACCGACCACTCATCCAGCCCACACTTCCTCAGCTTCCCCAGGAGGATATCATGGGAGACAGTGTTGAAAGCCTTGCTGAAGTCGAGGTAGACAACATCCACAGCTCTCCCCTCATCTACCCAGCCAGTCATGCCATTGTAGAAAGCTATCACATTGGTCAAGCATGATTTCCCCTTGGTGAATCCATGTTGACTTTTCCTGATAACCTTCTTTTCCTCCACTGGCTTGATGATGACCTCCAGAATGGGCTGCTCCATCACCTTTCCCGGGATGGAGGTGAGGCTGACTGGCCTGTAGTTTCCTGGATCCTCCTTCTTGCCCTTTTTGAAGATTGAAGTAACATTGGCCTTTCTCCAGTCCTTGGGCACCTCTCTTGTCCTCCAGGACCTCTCAAAGATGATGGAGAGTGGCTCAGCAATGACACTTGCCAGCTCCCTCTGTACTCGTCGGTGCATTGAATCGGTACCCATTGATTTGTGGGTGTCCAGATTGCTTAAGTCATCTCTCACAAAGTTCTCCTCGACCAAGGGAGGGTCATCGTTTCTGTAGGCTTCCTCTCTTACCTCCAGGGCCTGGGATTCCTGAAGGCCAGCCTTAGCAGTGAAGACTGAAACAAAGAAGGCATTCAGTAGCTCTGTCTTCTCTGCATCCTCCATCACCAAGACACCCACCTCATTCAGCAGCAGCCCCACATTATCTCTAGTCTTCCATTTGCTGCTGATATAGTTGAAGAAGCCCTTCTTGTTGTCTTTGGCATCCCTTGCCAGATTCATTTCCAGGTGGACCTTAGCCTTCCTCGTTGCAACCCTACATGCTCCGACAACATTTCTGTATGCTTCCCAAGTGGCCTGTCCCTATTTCCACATTCCATGGATCTTTCTCTTCCGCCTGAGCTCCTCTAGAATCTCCTTGCTCATCCATGCGGGTCTCCTGCCTGCTTTTCTAGATTTCTTTCTCAGGGGGTTGCACCACTCCTGAGCATGGAGTGACCAGCACACTTGGACTCCCCTGCCTTCTAGAGCCCTGACCCACGTGATTCCTCCCAGTAGCTCCTTGAAGAGGGCAAAGTTAGCTCTCCTGAGGTCCAAGGTTTTGATCCTACATATCGCCCTACTTTCTCCACGCAGGATCCTGAACTTCACCATTTCATGGTCACTGCAGCCAAGTCTACCTCCAGCCTTCATGTCTTCAAACAGTCCCTCTTTGTTCATTAGTACAAGGTCCAGCAGAGCAGCTCTCCTTGTTGGTTCCTCCACCACTTGCATCAGAAAGTTATTATTGATGCTCTGTAGGAACCTCCAGGACTGCATGTGCCTGGCTGTATGATCTTCCCAGCTGATGTCGGGGTGGTTGAAGTCCCCCATGAGAACCAGGGCCTGTGACTGTGAGGCTATTTTCAGCTGCTTGTAGAAGGCCTCATCAACTTCCTCCTGGTCAGGTGGCCTGTAGTACCCACCCACAATAATGTTGCCCATATGAGGCTGTCCCTTAATTCTCACCCATTAGCTGTCAAGTTGTTCTTTATCCGCCCCCAGGCAGAGCTCAATACATTGCAGTTGCTCCCTCACATACAGAGCAACTCCACCACCTCTCCTTGTTGGCCTGTCTTTCCTGAAGAGTGTGTAGCCATCCATGACAGCATTCCAGTCATGTCAGCTGTCCCACCACGCTTCTGTGATGGCAACCAAGTCATAGCTGTACTGCTGTACAATGGCTTCCAGCTCCTCCTGTTTATTGCCCATGCTACGTGCATTGGTGTAGATGCACTTGAGCTGGGCTGTTGATCTCACCCCCGACACTGGCATGACATGCCTGGGTTCATCTCTAGTGAGCTGGGTGATGTCCTCTAATGTTTCCTGCCAGTGCTGCCTGGGACAGACGAGTAGAACTCCTTAGAAACATTTTCTTGATACATTTTCATGAGATTTCTTAAAGTATAGAATCACAGACTCATGGAATCATGAAGGTTGGAAAAGACCTTCAAGATCATCCAGTCCAACTGTCAACCCATCAACACCATGCCTACTTAAACCATGTCCTGAAGTGCTATATCTACACATTTTTTGAACACCTCCAGGGATGATGACTCCACCACGTCCCTGGGAAGCCTGTTCCAATGCTTCACAACTCTTTCAATAAAGAAATTTTTCTTAATATCCAATCCTAACCTCCCCTGAAGCAACGTGAGACCATTTCCTCTCGTCCTATTGCTATTTACTTGGGAGAAGGTACTTAATGAAAGGCTTTTATCCACTTTTTGGAAGAAGATAAAGGCATGCAAATGGAAAAAAAGGAAAGAAAACTAAATCAAAGACCATCTGTGAAAACCCCAAAGGACACTTGATTAAATTACTTGGACATGAAATCAGAAATGCTGAGTCAGTGGCAGATATGGCTTGGAGGAGCAGCGTTTGAGCAGCCTTGCTGCTGACTCCAGTGCCCCCTTCTCCGTAGAGAGGGACCTGGAGTAAGTCAGACTGAGCAAGACCCGGCAGTGCAATTGTCCCTGTCATCTCCAAGTGCCTGCTATGACAGCAGGTGGTAAACACAGTCTCTTGCTGTCCCCTTGTTTTAGGCTTTTCTACCCCTCTGCAGTTACAGGTAGGACAGTGTGGATGCACTGAGAAGACCTGGCTGTGCTGGTGTAAGTCAGTTGCCAAGTGACTCACTGCATGTGGCATCAGTGATTTGCTGTGCTATGTGCCCAATGTGTCCACAGAAACCCGGCGTCAGCCTCACACTGTGCCCTGGTCTCCAGGCTGGGACCAGAGCGGGTGAGGCCTGCCACCATGTCCCATGTCCCCTCCCTGCCTCTTGTCCTCTCAGCTCCTTCCATTGCTCTCACGGGCCACAGGGGCTGCAAAGACAGGGCCAGCGGGCAGGGTTGGTGGAGGCAGAGGAAGGCTGCATCTCCTTCCTCGCAGGAGGCTCAGGGCAGAACCTGACCTCTGGGTTTGGGCTGCATGGGGCAGATTTTCACAACAGAGTGGCATGGCCACAGCCACGTGGCATGGCCAGCACAGTGGTGTGGTGTGGCTGATGGACCTTGAGAACTGCTGGGACATTGTTGTCTGTAGCGGGCAGCCTTGCTGAAAGAAAGTGTTGAACAGGATCCTGCAGAAAGTGTTGCAACTCATATTTGGTCTGCAGTCAATAAATGAAAACATAATAGAAACCAGAACCTATGAACAAGAGCGTTAAATGAAACATGGGCCTAAGGCAGTAGTCCAATACATGTTTAACAGCAACCTGCCAAATAGTGTTTTCAATTATGATCGTAAAATTTTGTATTAAAGTAGCAATAGAGGTCAAGTGATCCAACCAGGCCTGATGCTTCTTCCACTACATTAGATGGTGTAGAAATGCATAGGACATTTCCCTGATGCATTTGCTAGCTAAGATGAAACAAAAAGCACTCTAAAAGAAAGAGAGCTATTCCAGTAACTAAGTACACAGCTCTGCAGAGTACACTTTGTAGAACAGGGATGCACTGACAGGAAACATCTTCCAAGTTCAGGACCAAGGTGAATGACATCTCTGGAATATATTCTCAGTGCTCATGCATTATCTTTTCATTCAAGTTTCAGAGGAACATTTGACTTTTACTATGAAACCATAAATCACTGTCATTCTTGGCATCTCAGATGTTTTCCTCAGTTAAACACAATGAGTTTCCTGCAAGGGAAGAAGCAACAGTGTAAACAGTGTTTAAAATATGTTACTAATTTATTGCAAGGTCTTACTGGATACAATTAATTCAAATAGTCTCATATATTCCAACAGGAGATATACATCTCTTATTTAGTAATACCTGTACTTCGAGACCCCTGCACAGTATGCATGTATTTTCGACCAAATATTCTTGGCAGAGTTGGCAGATGCATTTTAGATGCAGTGACTGTGAATAATGGCCCAGATTTCTGTTGTCCTTGTTCATTAGTCCGTTAGGAACTACTTGTTATTGAACCGAAAGCTAAGAGCTTTTTTTGCCCTTTTATTTCACTGCAAATATATTTTAAAGCAAAACATAAGAATGAAACATTTAAAAGGATAAATAGTATTTGCAGTGGCATAAATTGCTATGGCAGACTATTTTTGGTAGCAATTATAAAGAAATCCTTTCTGTACAGACTTTTTATATTACTGCCTATAAATATGATAGTTTTCTACTAAAGCACATTACTAGAGCTACTAGCTTTGACAGTTCTTTGGCACATTTTGGGGGAAATTGCTTTAAGAAAGAAAAATAACTACCTGCTTCTGCCCAACCCACATCAAGAAATGTCATCGACACTGTTCACTGAGTTGTGGCAGACCCTGGGACTTTGCCTGGCAGTGCTTGTTCTGCAGGCTCTTATCCACGTTACTACCTGTTATCTGTTGGGGTGGGCTATTCCAGAGGACTACTTCAGTTTTTAGCTTTGTGTTTAGTGCCAAACAGTTTGCTGCTTTTGCAAGTACTCTATCAGCTCAATTTCTATTGATTTTAGAGAGCACGCTACCTAGAGCTGTGGAGTGTGACTTCCATTTTACTGTAAATCTATGGGTGTGATTTTCTACTTCTTGCAGACGGAAAAGGGATGAAGAACAGATTTTCCTCTCATTGCTTTTATCAGGGTTACTGAAATATGTTGAAGGAAACAAAGACTTAATAACATCCTTATCTCACTCCATCTAGCAACAAAGGAAAGGGACGGCTAAAGATAATGGTTAAGGTGATCCAGGATTCTTGATTTAGGCTGCTGTACCCTGTGTTTTACCAGACATGTCTGCCTTTAAGCCTTTAACATTTGGGATTGATTTTTTGCCATATACCACTAGTATTTTTTAAATACTGAAATCGAAAGAGTATCTGCAGTAGTTATCAGTCACTAGTCAAAGTGTGGAAAAGAAAGTGGGAAAGTAGTGGTAATCATGACTGGGCGTGTAAAGCCAGAGGGGGGAAAATACAAACAAAGTGAACTTCAAGATTTTTTGAGAATTAGGAAGACAGGAGCTTCTCAGAAGAAGAAGGGATGCTTGCGGGTACAAGCTGCTCTAGGTTATGATGAGCTGGCTTGCTGTGTGGGGAGTCTCTCCTCTTCCCTGTTCCGGTGCCTTGAACAGAACTGTTGTGCCCTCTCTTCCAACTCACACCCTTGCTTTCTTGTTGCCTCCTGTGGTGTCCTTCCTTTCCTACTCACTGATCTTCATTGCTGTTGGAAATGTTACCTACTATTTGTTACTGGTTCTATTCCTCATGTGGTTGAACATAAGAAAGTCTTTTAATATAGCTGAATGATCCAGCAATGGGACTGACCATATGCAAGTGTCTCAGAGGAATGTTTGGAGGCTCACAGGATGTTTGTTAGACTCTTTTGGATCTTTCAATACAAGTTTTTTTTCTAAGTGTCGTTATTATTTTTGTGTAAAAGTACAATGTATTTCACGTATAATTAATACTAGAAAAGCTCACTCTTCATAGTTTCTGATTATGTAATTTTTATTTAAAAATGCATAGATATATAGATAGTATATTGAGTGCATGTGTGTACACATATATTACTTTTAAAAGCTGTTGATTTTCTTTGAGCCAAAAGGATTTCAAAGAAAACTTTGGAACAAGTTAAAATGTTGCTATTGCCAACTAGTGTTTATATGCTCTTGAAAAAGAATGATGGAGTCTTTACTCTGAAACCCAAAATGTGCCTCTTAAGGGAATGCTTTAGTGTCAGTGGATAGGAAGCTGGTTCAATATAAAAATTCCGTTAAACTTTACACAGAATTATTTTAAAGACACATTGTCATGACCAAGGTGCTGAAAAGCATTGCATTTTCATTTGGTGTACACATGTGTTTAGAAAAAATCTGGCTTGTGCTTCAGGGCATCCAGTCATTAGCCTCTTTTGCACACTTATTCTCTGAGATATTACAGAAGTGGGTTTTAACTCTGACGTTAAAGAACTATTTGAGGTCACTACTCTGATGATAAAGTTTGTTTTTGCATATTTATTAAAAATCAAATAGTTTCACAGCATAGCTTATGAGGGCTTGAGTTGCACTACAAGTTTTCTGACGTGTAGTAAACCGCAAAACATCCATTTAATTTGTGAACATTGATGGGCTGGTGTAAACTGGCATTGCTTCTTTGATGTTGTGGAGTCGTGCCAATTAACACCAGGTCAGGAATCCGGTCTATTGTTCTTGCAAACATCTTATGACATTTTAAATTATCAAGACAATCAACTTGCAAAGACAGCCAAAATATTAGAATAACAGTTCCCTGCCAAATTCTCTCAGGAGACTTGACTTATTAAAAAAATAAATTACACGTGCTCATTTTATATATAAAAAAAGTTTCTTTCATAAGAATGCATGATTTACTAGTAGGCTGAAGCCATGATTTCCTACTTACGGAAGTAACTTCATGAATCAGAAAGGCAGACAATGCTCTCCTATATCTCAGCGAAGCAAGAGATGTTCGCTCAGACAGTGAGGATATAAACAGTTTCAGTGTCCTCAGACAAAGGCATCTTGGAGCTAATCTCATCTTCCTTGGCCCCTTTTTAGCGGTTTCTCCCTGTCTTTTCCAGCTTTTGCTCTTCATCAAGAGTGCATGCAAAAACACATACAAGAAGGAAAGAAAAGCAGCAAATATTTTGTCTTACATTTTCTATCTCTGTCTTTACAGAATTAACAGGCTTTTAGCATGATGTCGTGTTTCATCTTGAAGCTGATTTCAAGGAATTCAACTGAAAATAGATATTACATTTAGGGGAGTGGCAAAGATATCGGAAGGTGCAATGCAGGTACCCATGGGACATTTGTGTGTGAACCTGCAAGGGTCTACATATAGGAAGATAAGTGTCAGTAAAATTTTCTGTGTCTAATATTAGCTGGAGCCTTTCAGAAAGGAGGGAGAAATGAGGAAAGAACAAAATCTCGAAGGCAGGAAGAAAGGAAAGCTCACCAAAATCTCGCACAAAATGCTCAAAGCCAGAGCTACATTCCCTTTCTAAGAAAAAATAGGTTAGGTTGGTGGCAGAAGTGAGCAGCAATAAGAATTCCACCTGAGAAGGTTTCACATGCCAAAGGGAGGCCACATGGATATTGGGAACTGGAAGTAATGAGTCATCAAGAAAATCTAGGAGCAACCTGAAGATGTCACAAACTCTGCTACAAGACTCACAGATGTGGTTTGGTGAAAATATTTTGCAAGGCTTCTTCATATTGCAAGAAAAAAACCCTAGTTCTTCGAACAGTGAGTCTCTGTAAAAGGAAAGAAAAAGCAGTGGAAAAAAGAACTGAAAGATTAATGGAATCTTTTAAAAATAGCAGTATCTGGAGATACAGTTATGTGTTTTGGGTATTGCTATATCAAAATGGTACAGATCATGACAAGCTTATTTATGACGTATTCAACCTTGGAGAACCTTTGGTGCATGAGACTATCAATCCCCTCCTGCATACATTTATATTCATTTTGTGTTTATGCAGATACAGACAAACCTAGAGGCCAAAACTCTTACCCTGAACATGAATTTGCATTGAGTGTTTCACTGTTTGGATGGCTTCCAGCTGGCAGTGAAATGTAATTTAGGCAAATTTAATCAAGTTTTTACTTCCACATTTCAGTAGGAAAAAATGTTGTCTTACACAACACCAGAAATGAATAAATTTAGGATTCAAATTGGTTAAACCTCATGCTGGACAAAGAAACGGATAGCCAGCACAGTTCTAGGAAGTTGGTATTTTGCTGGAAATCAGTGGAAATAGTCTTTCTGTGTCATGGTGAATTTTTGCTATTTTGAGATTAGATTTGATCTCAATATGGGGTGAAAAGCAACAATTCAGAAATTCACAGGTTAGAGAAAAGGAGAACTGTATGTCAGTCCATTGTCCTGGGGTCATTACATACTGGAAATTGTGGAGATGTTCGTGGAATGCACTGTCTTGCATCCCAAAAACTGGACAATTGAGCAGCCAAAAATCTGGCAAGAAAAGTAGACAGAAGATCATGAAATTTTTGATGGGATTCCTTTTTCCACTCCTTAAGCAACGCTGTCCAAGTGCCATAGAATAACGGGCACAGCTACCTTTGGGAGATGTTTCAGCTTTGCCAAATCAGTAATTTCATTTTGTGCACCATGTACATGTGTATAACACCAGAAGCTGGTAAGGATTGTATGGCTGTAAGACAGAGATCACAGAATCACAGAAGCACAGAATGGTAGGGGTTGGAAGGGACCTCTGTGGGTCATCTAGTCCAACCCCCCTGCCAAAGCAGGGTCACCTGCAGCAGGCTGCACAGGACCTTGTTCAGGCGGGTCTTGAATATCTCCAGAGAAGGAGACTCGCACAACCTCCCTGGGCAGCCTGTTCCAGTGCTCCGTCACCCTCAGAGGGAAGAAGTTCTTCCTCATGTTCAGACGGAACTTCCTGTGCTTCAATTTGTGCCCATTGCCTCTTGTCCTGTCGCTGGGCACCACTGAAAAGAGTTTGGCCCCATCCTCCTGAAACCCACCCTTCAGATATTTGTAAGCATATATTAGGTCCCCTTGCAGCCGTCTCTTCTTCAGGCTCAACAAGCCCAGCTCCCTCAGCCTCTGATCATAGGAGAGATGCTCCAGTCCCCTCACCATCCTCGTAGCCCTCCGCTGGACTCTCTTCAGTAGCTCCTCATCTTTCTTGAAGTGGGGAGCCCAGAACTGGGCGCAGTACTCTGGATGAGGCCTCACTAGGGCAGTGTAGAGGGGAAGGAGAACCTCCCTTGTCCTGCTGGCCACACTCCTCCTAATGCACCCCAGGATGCCATTGACCTTCTGGTGTACCTACCACTCCTCCCAGTTTGGTGTCATCAGCAAACTTGCTGAGGGTACATTCTAACTCTTCATCCAGGTCATTGATGAAGAAGTTGAACAAGACTGGGCCCAGTACTGACCCCTGGGGGACAGCACTCGTTACCGGCCTCCAATTAGACTCAGCGCCACTGATGACAACCCTCTGAGTTCTGCCATTCAGCCAGTTCTCAATCCACCTCACTGACCACTCATCCAACCCTCACTTCCTTAGCTTCCCTAGGAGGATATTATGGGAGACAGTGTCGAAAGCCTTGCTGAAGTTGAGGTAGACAACATCCACGGCTCTCCCCTCATCTACCCAGACAGTCATGCCATCGTAGCAAGTTATCAGATTGGTCAGGCATGATTTCCCCTTGGTGATTCACTATCACTGTGATATTGTTGGGCAGCAGCAATGGCAAACAAGAGCTAAGCTGAATAAATTATTCTCCTCCAAAATATTCAGTGATGAAGACCTTTGTCCCTCAAACCCAGCTGTGTTTAGTTTTTAAAGTTTTCTGATGTTACTGAAGAAATGTCTGGGAAATAAAAGGATGCATTTCAACTGACACTGATGCAGGTGAACTGTGAAGTTGACACTTGGAGGGAGGCACGTGTAATAACAGTAGGGGAATGCCCAGATGAACAGGTATTTTCAATAAAAGCTGTGGAAAATGCACACAAAAATGGGCTCAAACTGAACAGATCCGTGCAGCAGCACTGTGAAAGCAGAGAGCTCATCAGACACTGATACTCTGTTATTTAAGATTTGTGTAACCCTGTCTACTGGTTGGAAGAACTGGATTTCTGGTTGACTCAACATGACAAAGAGCTGGATTTGGAAATATTTTGACCTGTGGTGTCTCTAGCGCAGCATCGGCTCAGATGTTCTCTGTCAGTTTAGGACACCTCAGAAATCAGGTATGTGTTTTGTTTTGCTATTTCTTGATGACAGAGGAAGGCAGGGAAACAACAGGTGAACTGTACCTGAATTTTGAGGATATTTATCTACCTCAGTGAACATTTAAAAGGAGAATTTATTTTCCCCAATTCTTTATCTAGCCCTCCTCTCCTTGCCCAGATGGCTAAAATCTTTGGATTTCCTTGTTTTAGAGAAAGATGGCATTGAGGTTTGTAATGGAGTTGTGTAATAATACAACACTCTGCTGAGAGTGTTGTATTATTATTTACTAGAGATAACTATATGATTTCATGGATTGTATCTAAAGGAGACTTCTGCATAAATGTCATATACTCACCTTAACACGACAAAGAAGCATATATTTAGACACAGTATATACTTGGAAGATCATAGAGATGAGCTTGAATAGGGTAAGGAGAAACTCTTGCTGGTACTTTGTAATGAACATCTAATTTGGGGAAGAGACTTGAAAAAGCTAGTTGAGGCAGGAAAACTAGAGACACAGGCAACAAATGAAGGTTTATCTTGCAGCCTGAGGTGCTTGCCAGGTGCAACCTATTAAAGCAGAAAGCTAAAATAGTTGTTCTAGATCAATTTAGAGAACTGGATGTTTCTAACGGAGCATGAGGCTGTTCAACACATACTTGGTATTGGGGGATGACACTCACCTTATTGAAGTATAAAGTGAATAATGCTTTACTTCTCACCCTGTGTCTGTATTTATTCTGTTCTTAGGCAGCACTACTGACTGTACAGCACATAAAAGATTGCTAAGGTTTCAGATACGGTTATTCAACTTTATGAAACACTAACAGCCTTTGCTAAGTGAGGGAAAGTTCTAGCTTCTTACAAGAAGTGTTTTGTACTGTTGACCAACTCAAACAGTGGTTTTCAACCTTGTTCACAGATCATTAGTGTAGAGTAAATACAAATATTTTTACTTTGATGGCATACTGGGATTCTCTCAACATCATAGCTTCACTTACAACTGGTGTAAGACGTCCTTAGGTTGTGACACATTCACTCATACAGACACCAATAAAAAAATAGATTAAACTGGTTTCCTTTAGAAGTCTGATTATGGTTAGCTGTCTGTACAGTGATGAAATTTGTTATGGTAGGTCTTAATTTAAAGTTAAGGGAGAGAAATGTGAACTATTTCTGACTTTAAAAAAGATATGTAAAAACTAGTAATCAAAATTCTGCAAATGCTTGTAGTGATTTTTTTTTTTAAAAAGCAATATGACTCTTTTATAAGCATCTTAACGTAGCAGTTTCTACATTTCCTATGGAAATGAACATGTAATGTTTGAGTATCCATGTTCTTGGAGCATTTAAATGTATTTTGGTGATAAATAGGCTTTCTCTGCCTCCTTCCCCCTCATCCGCTGCTGTGTCAATATTGTGACTCATAGGATTATAGAATCATAGAAACATTTAGATTGGAAAGGACTCCTGTAGGTCATTTGGTGCAAGACCCCTCACTTAAATGATGGCTTACTTCAAACTGAGTTTTTAACAGGCTGCTCTTGAAGATACTGGCATTCCCTTTGCTGCATGAGAGAACCCTGCTGCGCAGGGGGTGACTGCACATCATAGCCAAAGTGGTCTTTGAAAAAAATTCTGATTCAGCAGGTTCTCTTTTAATAAGACTTAGTGATCAAGAAGTAATTTGCAGTGTAACAAGAAAAAAATTAATGCAAGCCATACAACATTTTTGGACTAGGACTTAGATCATGTCAAATCAGGTTTTGAAGAAAACTGTATTGGGAGTTATGAAGGATGTCAGGAAATGTAATGGTCCCTTTTTAAGTCCTTCTGGAAATTCTTGGAGAGAGTGTGCTCTAAATGCCTCTGTCTGTAGGTCAGCAAAGGCAATTATATAGACTTCAGGGGACTGGTGATATATGTGAACACTTTCTGCTGAAAACTCTGCTGCCCCAGGGGGCCACTCCAGCAAGCAGTCTACCTCTAAGAAAGAAGCTTGAAGCATAAATTGCTAACCTTGAGTGAACAGTACGACATTCCAGCAATAAAATCGAGCTATAAACACGGCGAAAGGCAACATCTTTGATAGCTTCCTGAAATGATCAGAAGTTTCTTTTTATGCCTTCCTCTCACTTAAGCATCTCAGAAGGTTAAGGTGTAGGTTACTGTGACTTTTACTTTTAAAAGGTTTACCCACGTGAATCTTGTTTCGCTAGGGCTATTTACTCTTTTTTTCCTTTCCCCTCTTTCTCTCTTCTCCTTATGCTTAGTTACATGAGCCCTACTATCCCCTCACAAATGGCAGCCACCATGAAGCCCATGTGATTTTTAATTCAATTTAAATTCTTCTTCATAGACTCAAGGGACTATTGCGTAAGATACTAGTCTTATTCACTGACGGGATGTTATTTTCTTATATTTATTTTACATTCCTTGCTTTCTTTCTTTCATTCACACATTGCATCCTTCCTAATTCTTTTTTTTTTTTTTTCTAAAAAGATGTGGCTAATGTAGGTCTTTTATGCCTTTTCTGTACGTGTGTCCATATCAGATCATTTGTTAAAGGAAAAATGTTTGGCTAAACAAGAATAATGTTGTAATAAGGGTGGAGTACATTTCTTGTTTTTAAAAGTTCCTTCCAAGATCTTCATCTTCATTTTGGCTCCAAATGTTTAGCCAAAGAAATAAAATAAACAGAAAATCCCAAAGGGTAAAATTGGTGTAAAACACTAGCAATATTTTTTTGTCTTTGCTAGATACAGACTGGTTCTTAACTCAATTTAAAAAACAGGTCTCTTCAGTGTCCACTATTTATAACCCTTTCTTGCTTTTTTCATGAAGTTTTAAGACCACAGTGACAGTGTGAAAAAATAAATCCAAAGCAGGCCAGATCATTCAGTGTGTAGTGTTGTCCTTGTACCACGTTTTCTCTGTCTACACCAGTAATTACACATGACCTTCAGGTCACCCTAAAGCCTGGTCTCACTAAAAATCTGTAGGGTGAATCCTGTATAACTCTTCTTCAGCAGTTCATGCTGTATCTGTAGGCGTTGTGGCAACGAGGTGGCAGTAGATTTGCATTCAATTGCTTTGGAAAGCATGCACATGTACGGGCCTGGAGGACTGCACGTCTGTCAATAGTAAGCCCACCTCAAGTTTGCTGTTGCTTGTATTCCTGTAGCACAGATAAGCCTGGACAGACGGACCAGAAGTCCATATACAGTTTCCCAGGAGACCTGAGCGAGGGAATGTTGAAGATACCTTTACTGCCATTTTCTAAGAATGACAATCAGAATGTAGTTGGCCTTGGTGAAACTTTGGGATTTAATAGGGAAAGGCAGCCATGTGGTTGTGCTAATTACCCTGAGTTCAACCCTGTTTCTGGTTCTCCATGGCAAAAAGCATGGACCTTACTGTCTCTTTAGTGTTCAGAGAAGACTTATTCTGCTGCAGAGGTAAACTTGTAGTGGTCCACAGTCTGTGTGCCATTTCTTTTCCATCTGCAGTGTATCAACGAAAAGGAGAGGAATTAGTTCAACAGGGACACTGATAGAGTCATCTCTGGAATATGCTAGTCTGTGACTTTAAACATTAGCCTCATGTGGCCATTGCTAGTTGGGGAGCTTTTCTGAGGAATGTTTACTGAAAGCAAACATTTTAAGCTAATAGGGAGGAATACTTGCCAAGTGGAAGCATTCTTAGTCATATCTTGTGACTAATGGATCCAATCAAAGCAGTTCAGTTTTCATGTCTTGGATAATAAAACCAGATGCTCTTGAATAAACTACAGAATATTGCAAAACAATATTCCTGTTTAATTAAAATTATAAAAATTTTCTATTAATACAAAATTCACCAACAAGACAAGAGGTGGGATTTGGCTGCCGAATTATTTGTTGTGGAACATTTGCTGTGTTTCAGGCTGCAAGGTGGTCATTTGTGACACTGCCATATTATTTTAGAACCAGTGTAAAAGGTTTACTGAAGATAAAAGCTAAGCAAAAAAGGAACATCTGTTTTCCTACACTGCCTGGCAATTTGTCTGATAGACCTAGGTAACAGATTACATCCGCAATTTAAAAATTATTTTTCAAATGTCAAATGGTAAACCTGAAAGATTTTTGACTTCTAAACAGAAGACGAAGGAGAAATGTTGTGACACTTTCTGAGGGAAAAATAATGATTGTGTTTTTTATAGCAATTTCATAAACATACCTAAGAAGATCAAGTTTACCTGAATCTTCTTGATGTTGTAATCTCGTTCTAGCAGCATATATAGTGAACCGACATTCAAGCTGAGTTTCTTCTAAGTCCATTAATTTAGTTAAAAAAAAAATCTTTCTGACTTCAAGTCAGACTTGAAAAATTTACACAATTTTAGAGCCTGTCGCACAGAAGGGCTTGTGCAATTTGGGAAATTTGGTTGTTTTTGTGTAGTGTGTGGTATGTTCATAAAGAGAAATCATGTGATTTTATTTTGGAATGTCACATGGAGAGGGTTTAATTTCCTTTAAATATTATGCAATAGAAGAAGAGAAAAATGAGATATCCCATCCACTTCCAACTGGCCACAGCAGGTTTTCTGTTGATGACTATTGTGATCAGTGAAAAAAAAAATTAACTGGATGAATTAGTCTTTCTTGCTGCCTATTGTCAGACTGTAAATATTTTCAAATCACATATAAATTTATTTGCTGATGCTTTTACATGTTTTGCTTTCATTCAATAGGTTGATCTCTTGGAAAATAATAATGCTATGGTGTGGGGTTGTTAGATTTGATTTAATACCAAATTATATGCTGCTGTTTCTGTTTGGTGGTTGAATAACTGCACCTTCTAGCTAGGCAGTCTTGAGAAAAGATTCGATTCAAAAAAGAGTTAGATACGGCAGTACCTCACTTCTAGATGGCTACAACAGAATATGCAGCTGTCTGCTTGACATATCTTCTTGTACCACCAATTCTTAATCCTGCTAGGGTACTTTCTTCCACTTCTTATTCCCTCCTGCTGTATGAGCCCCATTCCCTGGCTGGCAATGCAGTTAATCCATATTGTTTAGGCACAGTTCTTTATTGCCATTCTTCCAAGTCCTTGGAAACTAAGCTTGAGCACTGTTCTCTCTCTCCCTGTTTTATGCCAAAGTTTTCCCAAATCTGCACAAATATATCTGCCCCACCTCATACCTTTCTAAGGATCTTTACCCTACTTCACTAACTGCTTTTCTGCCAGTCTGTTTGGAGCCCTCCTTCCTAAAAAGGAGCACTGCTCCTCCCCATGGTGTCTGTGCAGTTACCATGCCACATTCGTGTGACTCAGCTTGGCTTGACCTTGCACAAGAAAATGGAGGGATGAATTTGTAACACATCTAGCCTACAGGACTGAGATGCTTCTAGCTGGACAAAGAGGAGAGGTTTAAGTCCGAAAGCGAATCTAGAAGGTAGTGTGAAATTTTTGAGTCGTAGATTTTGACCTACATGTGGACATCCTGCAAAGTCCTGCTTTGGGACGGAGGACAGAAATGTGTTGATTAGTCAAGGCAGGTGATTAACAAGGATTGTCTAATCCATTTTTAGTATCTTCCTGATGCAATGCTGTCAATAAACATCAGAACTATAAGTGCCATTAGCCCACAGATATTCACGTAACATCACCGTCCTCCTAGTTGTGTAGAAATCTGAATAAAATATGTGATGGTAGAGAAATGTTTAAATAACTTTAGAGGTAATTGCCTCTGTTCCCGGGGGTGTTTGACCTTGAGAGGAAGTTAGAGTAGTGAAGAAGCAATAAAGTATTGTCAGCTGGTGACTGGTCCAATTTCCACACAACAGTGGGCAGCCATCTTCAAACACACACAAAGGTGGACATAAATTAATATTCCATTTTTTCACAATTTCCTGCAGATAGCTGCTTTGGTTTTGAGACACCTAAAAAATATCCCTGGTACAAATGACTGTGAAACAGAACTGCTGTGTGAACCCTTCTTATTTATTTAATTTTTGAAATCATACTGTTTATAGCATTCATAATCTATGGACAGATGGCTTAATCCAAATTAAGATGGAAGACTGCTGTGTAAGTTTGTTTGTTTTTCTTATAAATCAGTCATCTGCTTCACAAAGAGCCTCACTTTAGAATTCAGCAGGTGGAAGATAGGAAATCTGAAGTCTGATGTTCTTTTATGACATCTGTAGCATTTCTATGTATAAAGAAAAGTCACCCTAATGTATCTGAACTTCATTTCAAGAATAAAAACTATGCTTAAAAGCTCTAAGAAATGCAGATTATGGTGGCAAATTTAAAAGACAGGCAAACTCAAAGAGATGCTCTTCATTTAAGAAAACAAAACAAGCTTACAGTCAGCATGTGGCTACCCCAGAATGTAACACTCCATCCATCTCTTACTCTCTGTCATTAAGTGGTAGTGCTTTCCCCCCCACTCCCATTCTAGTCATGCCATAGTTAAGTTAGGCAGCCGTTTTCAGCTTGCAATGTTCTGGTAGAGAGTTAACAACACTGCTCACAAGGAACACTTGAAAATTGTTAAAGTTTATCACAAATTAAGGGAGTCAGTACAACCAGTGAATGTTATAATTTTATTTTAAGATGCAGCCACTGATTTCTTGTGACGGAGATGGTAGACAGGGGTAGCAAATTATTCCTTCGGAGTTATTTAACTGCAGAGTCTCTGTGCTCTTACAGTGTTTCTTACAGCCTCAGAACGAATAGCACCTTTTGAAGATCCACAAAACTCTTAACAGAAGGCTACATACCATTTATATGGAGCTATTTGAAAGTAATTCACATTTCAGACTTGTACCAAGATGCAAAGGTAATCTATAGTTGTGTATGCAACACAGCTTATATATTGCTTTTCTCGAAATGTCCTAAAGGATAGACTGTGGGACAGATTGTTTTGTATGGATAATGGCAGCTTTTAAATTTAATGCAGAAGTTAATTTAACATGGCCTAAAGTAATGGAAGTAGTATTAGCAATGGAAGCAGAGTGAGGAATATTTCAAAACTTGTGCTTAGGACAAAAGGGAAAACAAACTGGCTTAGTAAATAAAATGCAAAGCATGCTGGAAGAGTCTCAAACTCAGAAAGGATTTTTCTGCTCTGGAAGAGCTAGCTCGCTTTAGGTGAATATGTATATTTTAAGTGGCCTGATGTCAGAAACGCCTCAAAATTAGGCATTCAGCCAGAAAATGCAAAACAGTCCATCAATCATCTTCTCAAATCAGTGAGATAGAGTCCAAAAGACAGTAAGAAAAAGAAAGAATGAAGAACTTTCTTATCCTGGGCAAAGACACATATGCCTGAAAGGAAAGAAAGTAGAATCTTGCCAAGTAGTGACACATACAAATAATTAGACACCCAAGATGTGAAGACAAGACCTCAGTCACACATTTACGTATCAGTATACAGGGAGTACATGTATCAGCCATGCATAGCAGGGCTCACCCTGGTGACCACTGTAGTACTGACAAAAAAGCTAAAAAAAAGAAAAGCTAAAATATAAACCCTAGAACATATAGCAAAATAAAAACCTAAAGAACATAAAAACCAGAGTCTTATCTAGTCCTTGTGTCCATGGGACCAACGTAATTTTCTTGGGCAGAAGGTTGGCTGTAACAAATGAAATTGAAACTGTGGTAAACCTTCAAATGAGATTCTACCACACATTGAAGTTGCACATAACGCTGTTGTTGAAAAAGGTTAATGAATTGTAAAGATCAAGATCCATATCTAAGCCAAAAAATATGAATACAAAATAGGTCCTTAACATCCTCAGAGAGAAACCTGAGGATAAATTTGAGAGTCGAGATGATAGACAAACAACATTTCACAGTTGTCATATTCTGGATGAGCTTCCTCTATCATTAAACCATACAAAACTACCCACATCAGAAGAGGCTATATAAAAGATAGTGACTAATGTCTCCACATAAGATAATTACTTTCTATGTACAGACAGAGGACTTGCAAATGTAAGATGATTGTAAGAAAGATGTGTTTTAGACATTCACAAAGTCTTATTTATATTGACGTAGTAAGTTGCCAAGTGAACTGTAATCCTCTTGCAGAATTTTCTAGAGAGTTGATTTACAAGTGCTGTTTATATTCTCACCTCATGAAGAGGTAATACTGATACGCCAAGGAGGTTACTTCAAATGCATAAGCATTGAGGCCTCCTGTAAAACAAAACACATACTTAAACTACAAATATGGATCTGGATGGCAGCAGGAGAGTCAAAGAGAGTGTCCATCTTGCAGAAGACATACGATGAACAGAGAAAGAATTCAGATTTCCCAAACATAATATCTAAAAATGTGTGTGCATTCATTTAACTTTTATAATCATTTTTTCTGCTTGTGCTTTAGAGGTTTCAAATTATTTACATTGCTTGCTAAAAATCAGAGACATGCCTGGTACTGAGAAAGAGAACCAACTGTTTTGGGGCTTCCCAGGCCCTCCATAAGTACTTATTTATTTTGAGCAACAATTTATCTGTAACGCAAGAGAAGGGATAGTTCTGATGCATAATGTGACAGCCATTGAGGAATAATCAACTGGAAGGACAGACTTACTGCCGGTTGGAGACAGAAAGTCTAACTGTTATCTTTGGGCTTAAAAGTGCCTCAATAATTGCAATGGAAGTCTCTTTACTATTTGGACAGATCACAAACCACTTGCGGGTTTTGCTAGCGAAAGTCGGTGCCAGCCATCGCAGCTGTCTGGCTGTAGCATTGGGCTTTGAACAAAGCCTTCAAAACATTTGTTAGAATGCCATCAACAACTGCTGTTACCACAACAATATGGGAACTTAGAGTGTCTAAGTTATTTCTGAAATACCTGAGGTAGATGCTGATGACTTTCTAAATAAGGAAGGTTTCCTGAAGCAACCTTGAAGATGGCCCCTGTTTCTGAGGGAAGATCATGTTATCTCCTTGGTTAGGGAAGATAATTTAAAGATATTCCAAGTGGAATGAATTTAGGAGATTTAGGAGCAAAGGAGCAGAAGAAATGCTGGGAGTGGACATATATTGTAACACAACCATCACTATATCTGGCAAGGAAGAAATAAAATCCCAGTACTATTATCAGAAGCATGGCCTGTTAATCCTTGCATAGGTCCTTGGCTTAGGTTTGTATTTGTGGCTGAACAGGGTTGGTACTGCATGGTCAGAAATGGACACTTGAGACTTCACCTTGGCTATTGGTGAAAAGCAGACAGATATCGACTATACACAAGTTTGCTCAAGAATACCAAATCTGAAGTTTAAATTTATTTGCTTTCACCCATATTGCTCAACATAAACTGACCACCTATTAAAGCCTGTGAAGAAGACATGAAGGAGGCAGTTAATGAGAGGTTAGGAGATCTGGCTGAGATTTTTCTGAAATGCAGAAGATGGGAAAAAACCCATTTGTACTTCGGCCAGCAGAGAGGAGAATTAGGGCACTGTGATTCCAGTAAGCACTGCAAAACCCTCAGCCGCAAGTATCTTGCCAAAGACAGAGAACTGAACTCAAAGCCCTTGTTTATACCAACATTTCCAGTTCCTAGCAGCAGATCTCAGCTATTATCCTAAATCAAATGCAAACTTAGATGTATACATCAGTGATGTAAATAAAAAGTGGCTAGATGAATTTAAGTGGTCAGAATGGTGTTATCTGGGCTACTCCGAGTACTTTGAGTACAGACATTTTCCCTCTCTTCCTTTTGTCTTGTTTATTGTGTAGGAATTCTTCTCCCCATCTATGTCTGAAATAAGGTGGCCAGATCCAATGTGAAGCATTGTGCATAGGGAGTCACCCCTACGTTTCCAGCCCTGGCTTTTTTTTGAAGTCGAGATATCTGGTTTGCTCAGATAAAGTCTGGACAAAGAGCAAGTCTGTGGTGGTCCGAAACAAACCTTTAAGCCACTTAAGATTTTGCACATCATTAAGTATACATCCTTTCCCATTTATAAAGTATTGCTTGATCTGCTCATCCATACTGCATGGGGGATTAGGAAGCACGCATGTTTGCATGTGTCCACGAACGTTACTTGCTTGTGTTCTCCTGCTTGTGTAAGAGCTAGATCAGAAATGCTTGAGGAACTTGGTGGTCACTGCATGCCTCACCTGAATTCCCAAGAGCCTGCTTAAATCCCATCTTCTCTGAGCTCTTGGATGGAAGCACAGAGGCAGCCACTGGAGTAGGATCGTTGTTAATTATGAAGCTTTTTTGTTGTTATCCCATTGATCTCAGACCTGTAAGCATAGTAGAAAGTAATTAAGAAGCTAGTCATGGATAAGAAGTTTCCTAGAAGAAAAAATGGGCTCAACTTATGAGAAGAGAGGGATGTAGAACAGATATGAGCTTTGAAAATGAATAATCATGTAGTCCTTTAAAGATTTTTAAAGCTATGACTTTTTTTTTTGTTTTTAGTCTTCTTAAAAGTTCATTAAAAAGACAGCTGAATACTAGGACTTGTTGCTTTCGTGGTGCTGCTCATCTTTCTTTTTCATACTGTGTCCCTAGGTCTTGAACTTTTAATAGACTTCCCATGGGTAAGAAATGCATGAGGTAACGTCACGGCAAAAACAGTGAAGTTCTGCACATAAACAAAGAGAGGGATGTTTTCCTAAGCCGTGGATTTTGCATCTGCTACGTAGCAGAGCCTTTAGAAAGCAATTTGGCTCTTACGTGTGTATGTGTGTGCATGTTGTACACGTGTGAGAATGAGCCACTACTTTGCAACCACCCCCTCCTACTGCTGGAGGTCTGACCGTAATGTCGCGACTCACCCTCCTCCCACACTCATTTGGCTGTGGTACACGACCCACAGCCACCTCTGGACACAAGCAGGATGTGCGTGGCAGCTGGAGGATACTAAGCCGTCAGCTTCCAGGCTGATCTCTGGCAGCAGCAGCACAGGGGCTTGCTGCTAGGTCTCTTGCTGGCCTCTCATATGGCACGTTGCCTGCTTCCAAAGAGCTGTCTGCAGCTGCCTAGTACAGGCTCAGGCTGCAGAGGCCTCCCTTTTTTGTGGATGATGAGCTCCTCAGATTCCCTTTGGACTGGAAGAAATCTTCATCCCCAGTTTCTGTTGTTGCTGGAATAAGAGAACCTACAGCCAGAGAGAACCACTCTGAAAGAATGGGCTGTTTTCCGATGTGCTCACCTATTTAGGTGTTGTTTAACATTGGTATAGACACTTCACACTATGTCATTGATTCTGACCATCACTAAATTGCTAAGATTTCTTTTCTACAGATTACAGAGCCTTTTCTTAGTGGACATATTTATTTAAGTATTTATTTATTTATTTATTTATTGCTTGCTTGATGTTAAACTTATGGTGTCAAGTCCTTGCTGGATCTAAGTGGCCTCGAACTTTATTTTTACACTGATGGTCCATCTAAGTAAAGCCTCCATCTCTTTTAAGCTGCATTCACATTATTCTTAAAGGCATGACCGTGTGAAATTGAAAGTACTATAACAGATCAGATTGACCCAGTGTCCATTTAAGTCAACAGAAAATATTAAACCAAGCCCGTTTGGGATCAAGCCTTAAAAGCAAGGGATTGTGACTCCTACTCTTTGAGTTCCCCAGTTTAGAGGCTTTTAACATCTGGCTGACCCAATGTTAATGTAATAAGCCACAAAGATTATTACCTTCCTTGTCTAACAGTCTCTGTGCTTTCAATTTAAAGAGCTTTAGCAGCAACAGCATTGATTTTTTAACTGTCCACTGTTTAGTGCTGGCTCAGAAAACTCTCTTTTGAAAATCTGGAGGCATAAGGATCTTTTATTTCCCTGTTTGAGTACATTCAGAATTTTTTTCCTTAAAAAGTGGTTGGACAAGCCAAAGTAAACAAAAGTGCCAAAGCAAAGGACAAGTTTCTTATTACTGCTTTCTCCTATGAACTTATTTATTCATATCTTCAGCAGATATCATAATTAAGAAATGTCTTCTCTCCTAGCTTTGTCACAAACATTTTGGGTAACACTGTAGGCTTTCATTAAAAGAAACCTGTCCTTTCAGCTTTCTCCTCTGCTCATTTTTTGCTGTATACTAAAACCTGTCTGTAAGACACCCATTGGGAATGGGAAAAAAGCATCCTTTGTAGGCAGGTGGTCTTTCTTTAAGCATTTTATGATCAGAAACACATGTTCATGAGTGTGAGGAGGCTTCTGTAATGGGAGAGTGAAGCAGAGGCCAAGGAACCGGTTGTGCTGCACAGGCAATGCAGTTGAAGCAGGTCAGGTTTGTAGTGGGGTTATTCTGCACCTCATAACACATTTATATTTAACCTGATCTGTTGCAATTCTCTGCTAAATACTGTAAGTTATTTTGGTAGCTGACAGGTTTTGAACTGGCCAAAGCATGTGTCCTCACCCTCTAAACACTGGATACAAGGATACTGTTGCAGGGGCTGTATGGGGACTCACGTGGTGTGTGTCAACAAGGTGGACCAATGATCCAGGAGCCAATGTTTTTCTCTTTGCTTTCCTAAATCGCAGCGCTAAATCAGTGTCATTGACCCATATCCATGTACTTTCTTAAGCAGGAAACATGTTTTCCTGAGAATGAGAAAGTTTCCTCATAGTAACAAATGATTAAGAACAGAAGGAAGAAAATTCTTCCTCCGTCAGTGGCCAACCTCTCCGATGCCGAGATTTTCTTGAAGCACCAGGATGTAGGGGAGGTCTCAGGTGCCCTGTGAGCAAGGAACATGAGGAGGGGCAGAGGAGCCTGCTCTTGTCCTGCACTGCTACTGCTGCCATCTGCTGCTCTTCGTCACCTTCCCACTCTGAACAGCCTCCTCTGCCTGCTCAGAGCCATCGTCACCATCACGGCATTTACTAGCACTATGAGTGATTGCAAGGAGCTATAAGTCGTGGAGAGAGAGCACTGTTGCTGTAAGTGGCCAGAGGCAGCTGTGATGAGCCAGGGGAAAGCATGCAGGAGCTAAAAGCTGTTGAGTGGAAGTAGGCACTAAAGAGGAGCATGTTACACAGGGACTGCTGCTTATAGCTCTGTGTCCAAGGTCTTCAGTGAAACAATATGAGTTTTTCGCATTCCTTCCCCTTCAGCCTTTCATACTTCAACACTCAGGTTAAAACATTTGAATGTTTCAAGCCCTCAGGTGACTTGTCTTTGTGTGCCAGAGACACACAAGCTTTCCTGTAGTCCATCAGGAAAGGATCAAAGAGTGCCCTCACTCACTGTTGCATAGAAAACCAGAGGAAGTTCCCTGAGAAGTCAGAGATACACTCGGCTGTATAAAGCATTGAAGGCATTTGCTGTTCATACAGCGAAGAACTGATATACTGGTGATCAAACTCAGCAGCCAACAACTCAGCCAAAGACAGGTAACTTCATAGCTTTCCGCTTTCTGCTGCTGCAGTGCTGACTCTGACATGTACAGATCCTTAAGCACTGCTCGCTACTGCTTGGCAATGCTTCTCAAAGCCATTTAAAAGCTAAAAATCAGTGTTACCTACAGGATATTGGCTGTGTACCATCTTGTCTAGGGTTATATGTTTGCAAGAGCTAAGAGTTAGCTATTTTTCCGTTAGACCAGCTGGGGAATAGTCTTTGGCATATGAATTCTTAGTTGCCCCTAGTGTGCCAATATCTGTCCTATTTCTGTTACTGGGGCTGTACAAAGTGCATAGTTCAGGGGAGAAAATATTTCCCACAGTGAAACACATAAGTTCTATGTGACCAGTAATAAAATATTAGTAAACTAAATAATCGTAATAACACACCGTGTGTGCTATTAACGGAAATGGCACATTCAGTAGGTTCACTCAAGGATAAGATACTTTGTTGCAGTCAGTAGCAAAACTCCCATTGACTTCAGCGGGAACAGAACCAAAATCCCTACATGCACCATCAGTGAGTTACAGCCATTTATTAATAAAGTCCTGGTGCAGCTGGGATGATGACACATTTTTGTTGCATTGCCTGGAATAAAGTAATAATCGGCTAAGAAAATTTTACTTTGGATTCTCATATCAAACAGGCTTTTTCATTTTGTTTTGTTGTATGTTTGCAGGATGTACTTGCTGATAAAGAGGTTAGTTTCCATTCCATCACACTGCAAAATATACTAAAAGATTGACAGACTTTTGGTGAGTCATGAATTTTCAGTGGAGCTGACCAAAATGTTCCTCATAAAACAGCACAAGCTTTAACAGCACCTGTTAAAACTAGACTTACATTTACACAAAGAATCCAATGGAACAAATTTAGGAACGTGCCAGAATTTTCATGGCTGGTTTCACTCTGAAGGAAACGCTTAAAATCCTTTTGCAACGCAATCTATTTGTTGATTTAAGGCCAGTCTGGAGATTGCATTTAGGCATTTAATGATTCAAATAGATGCTCTGTGAGATTTTGTAAAATGTCCAGCTATCCTAACCAAGGATACTCGAAAACTACTTTAACCGCTTTCCTTCAGAGTTTGGAGAAACAGTCTTCTTGGCTTTCTGAGTATCTCTAGCAATTGTGACGCCAGACCACCTTTCCAAGCCAAACTCTGTCTTATATGGAAAGCTAGTAGCCACCTTAGTGCTGGAAAGGATTTGCTAAGATAAACAGCGACTTGGAGACATTTCCTGTGAATGAAAAAGCAGATATGTCAGTCTGACATTCACACAATACATCCATGGTACATTATGTTTTTACTTCTTTTGTAAAACTGATTTTCTTTTATGTATTTGTTCTGATTGTTTCTCAATGAAGATACATGCATCACACAAATTGATACAGGATTTGAAAAAATTGAAGCAATTGCAAAGTTTTAATTTCAAAGGTGCAGTTAATTACTTGAACATAGTAGTTCAACTGAAACAGGAAAATGCTGTCTGCATTTGCAGGCATTTTCTTTAATTTTGTGACAGTTTGCATTTCTTGCAAAGAATCAAGTAACAGCCTGTGCAGCTTCGTTGGACCTCACAGACTTTTTTGGAACTAGATATCAATTCCTACTACAAAAAAGCAGGTGTTTAATTTGCAAACACTAACCAGATGGTTTATGCATTTATAAACATAGACCTACTGCAAGAGGTGTGCAGAAATTGAGGTTTGGTTCATCTGCATCCCATAATTTATGCCCTTGCAGCAAGGAAAATATAAACAGGATCTTCTTCTCCCACCATGAGCAACATCACTGCCAGATAAAGACAGTTTTGGATGGTGTTTCTGGATAATCTTTAAATTCCATCTGCCTGCAGGAGAACTTCCTGACCTGCAGGGTGAATTTTATTAACATTGAGTTCTTACGAAAGCAACAACCAAAAACAGCCCACCCCAAAGCAAAACACAAATGCCTCCCTGTCTGCAAGACAGGTGGAATTACAAGTCTCTGAGAGTCTAGCATAATGAAGGTCTTTAAATGCAGCTAACAAGAAACAAACCTGCACCTACAGGTAGGAGCTGAGCATCGTTTTCCCATTTCCCTGAATTAGAAAGCCTTGCTGCAGGTGCTACTGCTATAATATTGTAATTAACAGCAATTAAACAACAACGATGAGGGCGGTAAACAATTAATGTTCATGAGAGCCCTCCGAGGCAAACAGGTGAACATTTCATGAGAAAACTTACCTGGGCAGAAAAGGCTCTCTCTCCCTCACCAACCAATTGACGCCGTCCTCTGCAGCACGTAATGCATGGCACAGGAGTGGGGTGGCTGTTCTTCTGTGCAACCCTATTCCCCATCCTCACTGAGGTTGCATCTGTTCCCTAGTATTATCTTAAAGATGAAAACTGGGCATTTTTGCTAGCACAAAGCCAGAAAGGGTCAGAATCAGAGCTGAGATGAGATCTCAGCAGTCATTCCTCATCTCAAGTCTAAGTCACAGGACCCACATGGTGGGCACCAGGACAAAGTGCTTGGAATTCAGTATAAAGCTTCCTCCTGGTTGTAATAAATCTTGAATTGGGCCCCAGCCTTGTTTAAGAATGAGATTACTCAGTGGCAGAGATATGAATAAAAAAAGTCAAAGCCTTTGACTCCCATGTCCTTTTCATTTGACTGCCCAGGAGATTTCTGTCTGTATCTGACTACATTCCAGCTAAAAAACATGAGCCTAGCAATGAACTTTGGCAATTAGCCTCTGCAGTAAAAACTAAGCAATGTCAATGGTTATTTTATCCAACATAAAACTCTTATGAGAACAGGTACCTGTGCTCTCAGACCTGAAGAAGGGTATAAATAGCTCTGTCCCATCCTTTATTATTTTAATTCATATTTTGTTTGTATTTTAAAATATTTTAAAAAAAATTAGAAGGTAAATAGTATACAAAGTTAATTAGAGGAGGTATTGCTCCCTTCTTAACAAACGACCCTCTCTGTTTCCTGTACCTACAGAAAATACTAAAAACCATTGAAATCTCATTACAACAGGATTTGGTAATACCATAATGAGAAAAATATTAAATACATGGAAGAAAAAGGAAGCATCTGCACTAAGTTTGCTACCATGACAGCGAACAACAAAATCATCTACTAAACTGTTCTGTCTGCAGGGGCTGTCTGGAGGGCACCTGGTCTCAGCCGCCACTCAGAGAGGGGTCAGATTCAAAGCTGCATTGGCTTGCTCAGGGCCTTGGCCAGCAGTGAGCATGTCTGAGCATGGAGACTCGACAGTGTCTCTGGGCACCTGTTTCAACGATACATACACGTTTCCCTCCAAACACAGTAAGCTCGCAAGGGAATGTAATTTTAGCAAAAACTTTTCAAAAATAACTGGATGGTCAGAAATAAAGTTGAAGCTCTACTGCTGCAGTGTTTTCTTACAGCGCTGGAAAAGTCTTTAAGCAGCACTACTGGTGCTATGATCCAGTAACACAGAAAAACATGCCATAGTTAGGATTTTGTTGCTGATGCGAGTAGAGGTTGTTGCTGCTGGAGAATCAACCATTTGCTTTGCTTCTGCTCCTTTTCCCCTAGAAAGTGCAATAGCTGGAATTTAGAAATGGTCACTGGTTAGTTGGGTCTTTCAGAGGAAGGACCTGTGCTGGTTTTTTAATGCAGACTGTCTATGACTTTTACTGTAAATGGTCCAACTTGCAAAAACCCTGAATGATCACAAATATCAATGATGTATGAGTGGCAGATAGGCAGCCCATTTGAAACTCGGGCATTAGTTCTATTTCACAGAATCACAGAATCACAGAATCATATAATCACAGAATCACAGAATGGTAGGGGTTGGAAGGGACCTCTGTGGATCATCTAGTCCAACCCCCCTGCCGAAGCAGGGTCACCTACAGCAGGCTACACAGGACCTTCTCCAGGTGGGATTTGAATATCTCCAGAGAAGGAGACTCCATAGCCTCCCTGGGCAGCCTGTTCCAGTGCTCCATCACCCTCAGAGGGAAGAAGTTCTTCCTCATGTTCATATGGAACTTTCTGTGCTTCAATTTGTGCCCATTGCCCCTTGTCCTGTCGCTGGGCACCACTGAAAAGAGTTTGGCCCCATCCTCCTGAAACCCACCCTTCAGATATTTGTAAGCATATATTAGGTCCCCTTGCAGCCGTCTCTTCTTCAGGCTCAACAAACCCAGCTCCCTCAGCCTCTGATCATAGGAGAGATGCTCCAGTCCCCTCACCATCCTCGTAGCCCTCCGCTGGACTCTCTCCAGTAGCTCCTCATCTTTCTTGAAGTGGGGAGCCCAGAACTGGGCGCAGTACTCTGGATGAGGCCTCACCAGGGCAATGTAGAGGGGAAGGAGAACCTCCCTCGACCTGCTGGCCACACTCCTCCTAAGGCACCCCAGGATGCCATTGGCCTTCTTGGCAACCAGGGCACACTGTTGTCTCGTACTTAACCTGTCATCCACGAGGACACCCAGGTCCCTCTCCGCAGAGCTGCTCTCCAGCAGGTCCGCCCCTCACCTGTACTGGTGCATGGGGTTGTTCCTCCACAGGTGCAGGACCCTGCATTTGCCCTTGTTGAACCTCATCAGGTTCCTCTCTGCCCAACTCTCCAGCCTGTCCAGGTCACGCTGAATGGCAGCACAGCCTTCTGGTGTACCTACCACTCCTCCCAGTTTGGTGTCATCAGCAAACTTGCTGAGGGTACATTCTAACTCTTCATCCAGGTCATTGATGAAGAAGTTGAACAAGACTGGGCCCAGTACTGACCCCTGGGGGACACCACTAGTTACCAGCCACCAACTAGACTCAGCGCCGCTGATGACAACCCTCTGAGTTCTGCCATTCAGCCAGTTCTCAATCCACTTCACCGACCACTCATCCAGCCCACACTTCCTGAGCTTCCCTAGGAGGATATTATGGGAGACAGTTTCGAAAGCCTTGCTGAAGTTGAGGTAGACAACGTCCACGGTTCTCCTCTGATCTACCCAGCCAGTCACGCCACTGTACAAAGCTGTCAGATTGGTCAGGCATGATTTCCCCTTGGTGAATCCATGCTGACTGCTCCTGATAACATTCTTTTCCTCCACTTGCTTGATGATGACCTCCAGGATAAGCTGCTCCAGCACCTTTCCCGGGATGGAGGTGAGGCTGACTGGCCTGTAGTTCCCTGGATCCTCCTTCTTGCCCTTTTTGATGATTGAAGTAACATTGACCTTTCTCCAGTCCTCGGGCACCTCTCCTGTCCTCCGGGGCCTTTCAAAGATGATGGAGAGTGGCTCAACAATGACATCCGCCAGGTCCCTCAGCACTCGTGGGTGCATTTCATTGGGGCCCATGGATTTGTGGATATCCAGATCACTTAAGCGATCCCTCACACAGTCCTCCTTGACCAAGGGAAAGTCATCCTCTCTGTAGGCTTCCTCTCTTACGTCCGGGGCCTGGGATTCCTGAGGGCCTGCCTTGGCACTGAAGACTGAAGCAAAGAAGGCATTTAGTAGCTCTGCCTTCTCCGCATCCTCCGTCACCAGGACACCCGCCTCATTCAGCAGTGGCCCCACATTGTCCCTAGCCTTCCTTTTCCTGCTGATATAGTTGAAGAAGCCCTTCTTGTTGTTTTTGACATCCCTTGCCAGCTTCAATTCCAGGTGGGCTTTGGCCTTCCTTGTTGCATCCCTGCACGCTCTGACCACATTCCTGTACTCTTCAATTCTATTTGAGTGACTTTGCCTGAGTTAGCCCCAAAACATTACAGATAGAAATCAGGAGTGAAAAGCGTGGGATTTTTTTCAATCAGTAGAGGAAAAAAATTAAATTTGGAAAAATATTTCTGAGTGTAATGACCCAAAGAATCCAACTTTGTGTAAAAATACATGAAAACCTGTGGTGGTTCTTCAGAGGAGGAGGATGAAATAGTCAGTCTTCAGATGCCAGTATGCAAGCACACAGATGTTTTCTTTCTTCAACGAATTCACAATTAACAGCAAGTGGTGTTATAACATCACAGCAAAAGATTTTCAGGAGTCCCTAGACACTGTTGATTTTTTTATTAACCTCATCAGATCAATGCACAACAAGAAGTGAATGGTCTATGCAGAGATGTAGCAATGCTGTAATATTTGTAATGTGTATTGTAACATGTGTCATTCCAGAAGAGTGAGTCGAAACTCAGTCTTTGCCTTCTGCTGAAATCACTAACCGCAAACATACAGACAGACATACAGATGCAGTCTAGATGCTATAGTATAGCAAATGGCAGAGTAATGTTTTCTGGGTATTATTTATTTTAGATACTTTGAAAAAGTTATAAGGGGAATCAAAAACGGGGGAAGATGGTTCATTTTGAGTCTAAGTTAGCGCAAATACACTCATGTAGACAAGACATTAATCTTCACGTATGCAGAAGAACATGGAAATGCTTGGAGATGCAATGAAAGCAAGTTCAAAAACAAGTCTAAGTCATAGCTAACCAACAAATATTTAAGAAAATTTGTGATTATTCTTATTTGTACATCAAAATATATTTCCCATCTTCTCTTTTTCTTTTATTTATTTTATACAGGGAAATTCAAGTGAACAAATGCTTATTTGCAGTAATTATAGACCACAGAAGAATCACAGCCAGAGAAATACTTTCCTTGAAAATTCTTTGGTGGCCATTTGGAAACATACTGCTCTTTGTAGGGTGGAAAAGGGAGAAAGAACCCTAGGTTTGTGGGTATAGAGACTTTTTTTTGAGGATTTTAAAAGGAAGGCAGTTCCCTCCACAATGTTTTCACTTTTTTTAAAGTATCTCTAGGTTTCGCTTTTCAGCTCATGTCCTGCAGGAAACTAGAAGTTGATGACCAAGATATCTAAAACAAGACACCTTCAAACGTCATGCTTTGCATCCCCAAATGTTGTTATTATCTTAGTAGCTGGCTCCTGTCTCTTTGAAAAAATCACATTCTTGAAGTCTCCTTCTGTTGTATGAACTCTGTCTGGGTGGGAGGACACAGGGCAAGCAAAGATTTCAAACAACTAAATAAGAACAAAAACATTTACAGAATGTAAAGCCTTGTGGCTTTTTGACTCCGTAAATAAAGTGCAAGACTTTCAAATGTCAAAATTCAAACACTAAACAAAAAATTGTGTAAGTCATGCATCAGTATCATCTGATTACTCTGAATCATAACTTTATATCCGTTGTCTACAGCACTGCAGTGCTACAGAAATTTAGGTGTTCTGGTTTTGTTCTTGAACACTGCTGTTTCCATGTTCATGAATTTCAAAAGAACAGTCTTACCTGACACAGGTGTTCTTGCTAAATGGAAGTGTAATGCCTGTAACTTTTTATGCATATTCTCTGCTATGGTAGTGGATGTACCACTCTTTGTTTTTTGAAAAATATTTCATAAACTAAGTATCTTCAACATAACAATTATAAGATTAGTGTGTTTCTAGATTTGTATTCAGTCATCTTGAGGTTACTCCAAGAAAGAGGGGAATCCATCCAGATTATGGTTCGTCTCATTTTCTGTAAGCATTTCTAGCATTATAGAATCATAGACTCATAGAATCATGGAACCATAGAATAGTTTGGGTTGGAAGGGACCTTATACGTCATCTAGTTCCAACACCCCTACCATGGGCAAGGGCACCTTCCACTAGACCAGGTTGCTCAAAGCCCCATCCAACCTGGCCTTGAATGTTTCCAGAGAGGGGGCATCCACGACTTCCATGGGCAACCTGTTCCAGGGCCTCACCACCCTCATAGTAAAGAATTTCTGTTTTATACCTAATTTTATCAGTCTTCCCCTGGAGACACCAGTCTTGTCTCGGTGCTTTCAGAGCCATCCTAAGCTCTGAGCAACATGGGACAACTGTGAGGTGGCTAATGCTAGGTGGGACTAATCCTGTCCAAAGCCAGCTCACCCAGCTGAGGGTGCACTGAGGAGGAAGGAGAGTTAATGCTGGGTTGTGCTTGCCTGGCAAGCCCAGGCCTGTGGCTAGGGATCCTGAGGGATGCTTTGGCCAGCAGCAAACATGACAGGCCACACCAGGCTGCGGATGGGGGCATTGGCATTTCGAAGCAGCAGAAGTAATTTTCTTTCATTTAGAAAGAAACTTGCTTTCTAAATCTGTGAGCAGAAGTAATTCATGAGAATAAAATTATGCAAGACTTCTCTTTTTCCTCCTGGATGGAGGATGGAGGGGACTCGAAGGAGATAAACCCCTGAGAATGTGGCTTTGAACTGCACAGGTCCCATCTTGCTCTCTGGATGTTGTTCAATGCCTGCTTTCCCTGCTCACCTGAAACTTTGAACTGCAGCGTGTCACAGTCTCCTCATTAACAAGAAGAAGGGTCTATACTATTCCAGTTTTACACCTCCACACCTTGTTGGAAATGGCGGTAATGTGGCGATTAATATAAATGGAGTGTATTTTAAAGTGGCTGCTATGTTCTCTAATGATAGGCCAGGCATCTACTTTTTATCATTTATCTGTATCTATCTTCAGCTCATTTAAATTCTCATGCATCTCTCTCTCTTTACTAGGAAATATATTCTTATCTCCTGTAACCCTGTGTAAATATCTTCACTTTGTGCCAAGTTATGTGTAATGGCTCAAAGCAAATCTTTACCTCACCTACACTGCGGTAAAATCTTCTTTTCTAATAAAATAAAAAATTAATAGCATATTTGCCATCAAATTTATATTAGCAGGGATAGCATGCAAGGCAGAGCGAGTTACAGAGCTTTCCAAACTACAAGTCTATAAATTAATCATAGTTGACTCCAGCTGTGTTTGTACTGTTTCAGACTCTTTGCTTCTACTTTTCTTCCAATAGGTGGTGCTGTGTTGAAACCTAAATGATTTTCAATATTTATGCTAATCTATATGCCTTCTTTGAAATTATTATCAAGTTATTATTTGTACAAGTTCTTATGTACATCTTGAAGGAAATGTTCCTATTTTGAACTATAAAAATAGCCATTGCTAGAGGACAGTTGTAGGCAACTCAGTGAGTTTTACTCTTATTTGCAGAGGTTTTTTGGGGGGTTGTTTTTGTTTTTGTTTTTGTTTTTGTTTTCCACAGCAGCTGTTGTAATCAGGTTTTTAAAACCAAGCAGCACGCACTCCCAGGACAGGAACATTCTGTGTCAATGAGGCCCATCCCTTGTTTTCACTTGTGGCTCTGTCATGCAATCCATGCACAAATTTATAACAACTAATCTTATAACAAGTTGTTCCAAAAACCTACTCCTGCAAGGAGAAGAAATCTTCTAATCGCCATTCTAAATGTATTTGTGGCTTGTTTTACTTTCAGTGGTTTCTATTAAGAAACATCATATTCTGTCCAGGCTTGAGACTCGCTTGACTCTTTTAATCCCCTTTTTTATTTTTGAGCCGTCATTGATTATCCCTTCACTATGCTGGTTCTAGTTCAAGCTCATCATTCTTGAACATAGAACTGAACACTGTATTTCACACTATGCGAGAAGTTCACAAGGGAAATGTGCAAGGCAATGCCCTTGTATATCTTAATATCACATATCTTTTTTTATGGATGCATTGCTCTGCAAGTTCATTGTCATCCTGCCATCAGCCTGCAGACCCAGATCTTTTCATATCAGTGTTTGTTTCTGGTTGATGAGCTCCTCAATTACAGGGTAAGTTCATGGTGGTGGCTTCCAAAACTAGCTCTGTCAAACTTAACTTTCTGTTACCTCACGTCCACAAGTTCTTCCTGTTTGCTTCCCTGGTGTTTCCCAAATTAGTGTTCTCAGCAGATTTCATCAGAAAATTTCATCACTACACTTTTTCCTATTCTGTCAAGGACAAAAATACATTAATGCCTTCCCAGCTGCGAACCCAAGGTAGTTTCAGCAATAATTCTTGCAACAGAATTCTTCTTTCAGATCAAGGTCCCCATACATGCCATTTATCATTGTGCCTCTTTTAGCAATTACTCAATTACCACTCTTCTTCAAAACTAAAATCCACTTGAATTAAGTGAATCATTTGTTAAAAGAGGAGTAGAAAGTTAGAAGACAAATCCCCAAGGCTCTTAATGGGCTTCTTTTTTGGAGACTTTGAAAAAGGTTTTGTTTTTTTCTTTTTTTTTTAATTAAAAAAACATTACCTCACTGTAGATTTGAACTGTTTTTCCTGGAAGTTGATGAAGGTTTTGCATTTGATTTCAACTGTACCTTAGGGTGTAATGCTGTCTCCAAGGAAGTAAACAACAATGCCTGAATGACTAATATTTAATGAGATTTTCTGCGCAGTTATGAACACAAAGGATATTAAATACTTAATTTCTCTTGATTTAAATCTAAAAAAAATCAATTGCTACCTATTTGCATCTTAGAGAAAAATAGGTGCCCCCTCTCTCCACATATTTTGAAAAACAGACCTGAAGAGTATATCATTTGCAATTAAGTAATGAAATTAATCTCTGAAGTTTGTGGGAGGTTTATGGACTGGACCAAATACATGTTTTTTCTTTCTTTTGATCCATGATTTAACTACCTGTGTAGCTTACAATGACATCAGTATTTCCAAACATAACTACTTGGGCTTAAAACCTATGTCCACTTTTATTTATTCAATTTTGTATTAATGGGATTTGATTAATTTTGAGGTAATTAATTAACTTTTTAATTAATTTAAAAATATGGTTTTCAGAGATTCAGTTAATTAATTACATTAATTGCATTAATTAACTGAATTGTGCTTTTACCTCTGAAAACCGTATTCTTTATTTTTGGTACAGAAATGACCAGCAGTTTTAGAATTTAAAAGGTCTGGATAGCCTGAAACATACTTGATTTCTAAATTGTTGAACATGCATCTTTTTAAAAGCAAGTACCCTTAGGTATCTTTAAAAGAAACAAGATAATGAAGTTGCTCTGAAATACCCTAATGCAAGTTCCTATTTATGGTTCAAAAATTTCACTTTGAAGATGCTGCCCCTGACCTAGTTCATAGAGCCTTTATGTATGAAATAGCTGCTCTGTTGTTTTGTCTTTGTTTCTGCAAAGACATAACATTTTCTTTTCCATAAGGTACTGGAAAGTTACTCTGTTGTTAGCATAATTTTGACGCTTCTGAAGGTTTCAGTGTTGGAAAAAAAGACTTATACATGTAGTTCTAATAAAAAGAGAAGTGGGTTTCTATTTTCTTGGCAAAGTGAAAGTTATCAGATTACAACTGAATGCAAAAATTGTCGCTGTCGGTATGTGAACAGTGAGTTTATACTACAGTGTTTTGTGCCTGACCAAGGCAGGGATGGGGAACTAAAGAGGCTTAGAGGCTTTCAGTCTCATTTCTGTCCATTCACAGTGAATTACCCAGAGGTATTTCCTCTTTGTGCATGCTGAACAGATGGATTGCTGCAGTATTGCACGGAATGTCACTGTCTCCCCGGAGAAGGCTTTGGGAAGCATTTTCCTTCCCTGTACCAGGAGGAGGAAGAGACCAAGAGCACTGGCAGGAAGGGGCTAAGGGCACAGCTGAAAGAGCTTCCTCAGTTCTACAGACCTTTCAACCTCCAAGGTTCTTAGCACCTAACTCTGCTGAAATAATTGGAAATCAGCATCTTAAATAGCTTTAGGTATTGAATTAATATCTTTGGGAACTCCTGCTAGATTTCAAGACATCCCTGTATATATTGTTGCCACAGTGGGATTCTTTCATCTGCTACACCTAACACCTGGATCTTCCGTCTCAAGGACAAGAGCTGACTAACCACAGGTTTTTGTGTGAAGGGAAAAACTAGATTTTTTGATTGTTGGTCATTTGGGTTTCATGTGAGCTCACTCAAAGCTAACCTAAAGAAAAAAAAAAAAAAGCTTCTCACTGCTAGCTGATTTTCATAGACCAAAAGCAGGAAGCTCCTGAGGGTCCGCAAGCTGGGGCAGAAAAGTTCCTCACCCAACTGCGGATGTTCTCATTTACAATGCACATTAGGTTTCCAGCATGTGACATCTCCTGGTCCTACCCTGATTGCATCATTGCTGGTGCAGGGAATGGGAAGGAGATTGTTCACAAACCACCATTCCAGAAGAAAGTTGTCAGCATTCCTAAAATGTGTTTATGAGCATTAATAATATGAACTTCAATGAATCACTAGCCAGAACTGTGTGAGCAAAATGGGTGAGGCTTCGAGAGATCCTGGCAGTCAGATGAATCAGAAGTTGGCTTCATCTGGCCTTTTTGCTTCCACAAACATGAAAGATACAACAGTGCAATTATTCCTACAAGGTCCTTTGGACTAGTTCGATTCCGTGTGCTGAAACCCTCCGAATCAGGGCTGAGTTCTGGCAGATGCCCGTGCGAAGGAATAAAGCATTGTTAGATAAGTCTCTGCATAAGCAGGCAAAACCGCTGTCAGCTTATTCCTGTGCCTTGCATATCCATGCTGCTTTGTATTCTTTCTCATAGTCTTTGCAGCTCGTCAAGGGTGGCACAAACTAGCTGGAATAACTGGAATGGATAAATACCATCCAGCTTGCTAGGACAAGTAGAAGCTCATGCCTCCCAAGAAGGGCTGCAGGGAGCTGGAATGCAGAGCTTCCTTCCAGATCTGAAAAGAGCATTTGCAGAGAGAATACCCACAGACAGCCTCACATATTAATAAGTAACACATTTAAGATAATTTTGGTTGTATTTTTTAATTTCAATTTTAACAATATGGTCTGTTTGATCTAATCAGAGGAAAGAAATAAATAATAATGAAAGGATGGTCTGAACTTTATTTTCACTTGAAATTTCTTCAGGCTTCTTGTACATGACATAGATCTCATAAAATACCATGAATGCTTTGCTCTATTATGGCATTAGTTAAGGGACATTAATGATAAGTTTCATGTTTTTCTCTTTGTGGATTTTAGAGCCCCTTTCTCAGTTCAGTCATAAATACATACCCCTGGAATATAACATAGAGCATAGAGAATGCTAGTTTAAATGAAGACTGATATGAACAAAAATAATTGAGAAAAAAATTAATGAACTTCTCTCACTGCCATGTGTAGTATTTGTATTTTTGCATCTGTGTGATAGATTAGTTATAAGGAACAACAGTTAAGCAGACAATTACGGACATATAGGTTAAAGTAATAGTGACAATGCTAAAGTAAGTTATCGTCATTTAATAATATAATCATCACTCTTGTGACATTATGGTCAGTGTGACATGCAGTAAATAAAACCACAAAAGCCCGGTTGGGTAGAAAAGTTTTATGAAAGAATTTATATTAGGGTTTCTAACTCTTTTTTTTTCTTTTATTTGGAAAAAATGATTGAGCAACCACAGAAAAATCCCCGAAGTCATTATGAGTATGTCTGTTATTCAAAATGAAGGCAGTAGTATTTATGTGGGCCTGACAAATTTTGACCATTTGAATAAATGTAATTTAAAAAGTCACACTGTGTAAACCTTCATCGCACAGAGGGGAACTGGTTGGAGATTTTTTAACACATTGGTTTCTTGACAGAAACTGAATATTTTTGTTTGGAAAGGAATTCATTATACTGCAAATAAAGTGACTTCATTAGTTCCCTAAAAGAAGTTATGCTGACATAGCTGTAGTGGTTTATTATATTTCTGTAATTCTGCTGATCTATTTGCCTATGCAGTTAAGTGATAAGGAAGAGTTATACTCCTAAACTGCTTTAAAATTACTTCAAAGATGAGTGACCATCAAGATTTGGTAAGTCTGAGCTACAGGACTTATAGCACATAGTACACTAAATAAGAAAGATCTGGGCCTGAAACTTGGATAATATTTTAAAGTATCTTGCTCCCAGATCCTAATGCCTTTGTTTCTTTTGGTTCCTAATAGGCAAGTGGATTTGTGGATTTCTTTCAAACACTGGTTGCTTTAGATTGAGTTGTAGAAGGAGTTGGTGCAAATGACATCAGACCCTCTTGCCACCATCAGTTATTTAAGTCTGAAATATCTCTAGGAAATGTTATTTAAATAGCCTGCATCTTATGGAAAACTGGACTTCATCAGGAGAATGAGAGCTTGAAAAAAATGTATTTTTGAAGAAAAAAACCCAACGAACAACAAAACCCAGCAGTGCTGGACAATGAGTCTCTCTTCCTGTCCTGAGACCAGACACACCAGAGTTGACATCCACCACTTCAGTGACCCCCCTCTTCCTATACATACTTTAGGATACGTCCAGTCAGAGGTGCGCAGAGAACTGCGTGGTGAGGACAGGTGTGGTGCGTCACCTAGGCATACCACCGTGCTAATGCAGCCGCGGGCACAAAGCTTGGTACCACACTTGTGCAGCTGGTCCTTCTTCAGCTGTCTCAAAGTCGGGGCAGAGCTCTAGATGTTCTGGGGAGGAAAGGCAGGCTTGGTCATCTTCTTGTCCTTGGCTCTATGTTGGTGATAAGGTTAACAGGAGAAGGGGTGATCCTAGTCATACTGTCTTTGGTGAAATCCTGTTTCTCCGACAAGCTGTAGCAGGAAAAGGCAAGATGGGTCTTCTCAGGACTTGATGACATACTTTGGGGGGAGCAGAGGTAAGTCAGCCATGGGCTTTTTTCATTTTTCTGCCAGTTTCAGATAAAATGTCCAAATATTTGCATAAGAAGATCAAAATGTTAGTGCCACATGCAGGGTTTGAGCAGCTCGAATTTCAAGAAGAATCATTGCAGTACTTATGGGTAGAGTGCAATGAAAGAATATTGAGAACAAATAAATATCTCAAACTAGAGTTTTGGGTATTTTTTACAGCAGAGTGCTCTCAATATGCTAGTGCTACAGAGCTAGTCTGCATATAAAACATGTTGGATATTCGTCAACTCATAATTAAGTACAATAAGTGTTGCAGCTATAGGAACAGGGTACTCTTTTTCTTCTGGAGGCTCAGATGAATCATACAAGTAATAGCTTCATTGTTTGTGGTTTGAACTTTTAGAGTCAAATCCTGTACGGCCGAGATCAGAAGAAGCCTTGTGTATGTCTTTGGGAGAACTGAACATCAGAAAGACTAAATAAAAAAAGATATCTGTGATTCTTATTATGTCTCCTGTGCTTTACAGTTTTTTGTTTAAAGTTACGATGCTGTCACAAAACAAGTGGCGAATATGTAGGAAGATGCTTGTATTATTTTTAGGCATCTTTCTTGCAGATTATAAAAGTTTCGTTTTGTTCCCCCTACATGCCTCAGCACTTCTCGTTCCATCTGGAAGCAGACATCAAAGCACTGCAGTCCCACCAGCAAGCTAGCATTTCTCTCTTGAACTGAACCAGGCAGCACTGGAAGGCTTACAGAGAGGCATGCTGTCGCCAGCCTGGATCCAGAGCACCGCAGAAATTCGTCACTCTGACTTCCTTCAAGGGGCACCAGATCATGTTTTTCAAGACTGATGTTTAGGTATGCTGCACAAACCTACCTGGACAGCTGTGCCTTGGTTTTATACTCCACCATAATACATATGTTTTAGAAGGCAAGGCCCCTTTTCAAGCACAGTATTATAGTAATCAGACGGAAAGCAGAGGAGAAGCTCATTCAAGTTAACTGGCAACATGCTGTGCACATTATGAGACCTCACTTTCAGAAGACTCATAAATTCCACAGTATTATGAATGGGGCTGTGTTGAAGAACAAAGCAAAATGGGCTGCCTTTAAACATGATTCCATTCCTGCGCTTGCCTTCTCCGAAGGATGGCAACTTCTGAATTAAAGTAATTACTGCAGCTTCTGGTTTGCAGCAATTAGTCTCCTTCCTGCTTTAACATACACGGTATTGAAAAGGTCAGGCCAGAAACAGAGAGATTCTCTCCCAGTGTGTAGCTGCCCGCATCACCCCAGGTGTCTGCATACATGTACGTCTAGATATGAATGTATATTTGTTTTTATAGAAAGGACCAAATGTGAATATCCCTTTGATGTGTTTCAGGAACTCTCCACAAAATGTTTTAGAGATGTACTTAGCTGAATTTCCACATTATTTTGTGCTTAGGAATATAGACTACATACAGCCACCACTACTGTTGTTCGGAATGATCCCTTTTTAGAGGTATAAAGAAACATAAAAGATAAGGTACGGGTACAAAATTATATTTTAAGAGTGAAACACTAACTTACCTAATCAGATAATTTCAATTCCTTTGCTGCAGATGTAAAGATAAAAGACAGAAAGTTTCATCTGACAGGGGAAAGCAGAAATGCCTACAAAGCAGCCTTTCCAGTCCGCTTAGGGTTTGGATGAAAGCAGTGGCGGCGAGCTGAGTGAGCAGCTTGCTACTGCCAAGAGGGGGAAGCCTTGCTCTCCTGCCCTCCCACCCCTCACCATTGCCCTGCCACAGCCGGGTCGCCTGGCAGAGAAGCCGGCCTACTCCCTGGCAAAAAACCACGCTCGTTTCTCTTTTGCCATTTTAGTGAGTTGAATGAGCTTCCTTGGCAGGCAGACAAGTGCTAGAGCTGGCTTCTGGGGAGAGGGGAGCGGGGAAGATGGTGATGAACAGCGTAGATGGGTACCAAGGGGAGCAGGGTCTCCTCCTCTTCTGTGGTGCAGAACCATGAGTTCAGCTCTGGCCCTTTGAAGAAATCACAACCATACAACACAAAGGGATCAGAACAAACAGTTTGGTTTTGGTGGATCCAAATCCTGATTTTTGCTTACGTATTGTTTTTGCACGAAGCCAAATTATTAATGAAAGTCAGATCTCTCAAAATATCTCCTTTTACATCAGAAAGATGTATTTGTTGTCAAACAGTTTTTAGGTCTTTATTTTTGAATGAAATGAATACGGAGTTTCAGATGAAATGTCATCTAGGACCTTAACATAGGAACACCTGCTTTGAGACTGTCAGAATAAAAGATTTTCCCTTAAACTTCACTTGAAAGAGTTGGCAGATTAGGTACAAATTCAGGAAATCAGATGACATGGCTGAATTTTTTGTCACCTCCAAATAAAAGCTACTTGTGAAATTTAACCTGGATCAAATGCATCTTCTGGCACGTGTACATGTGAAGCTGCAAAGAACTTGTGGGAAGATGCAGAGGCTGTTGGGATCTTTGTAATATTTAGCTCCCCCTCCTTTACTGTTCTCTCTCCTCTGATTCATGCGAAGCCGACTGTGGGTCCTGGAAGAGGGTTAGCTGACGAAGTCCAGCTAAGATCTAGTCTCTTTCCAGATAAAACAGAGCCTAAGTACCTGCTGATCTTGATTGCCTGTATAAATCAGAAATAACTCCAGGGCAATTGGTTAGCTGAGTGATCTGGCTTTCCTGATTCTTCTCAGCAGTATGGTATTGCTTGGACAACCTGATTGGGACTCTCTCTGCACTGGACGTGGTACAAGTATGTAGCGATGGGCATGCAAAGTTATGGCTGATTTTCTGTGAATTTTGGCTGCATACAGTGAATGTCTGCACACAGAAAAATTGGATTAAAAAAAAGACTTAATCCCGTCTCCAGACTTACCTGCAGCCTAATACAAAAAGAACAAAACTGATCTGTCAGAAGGGATTCTCAGTGAAGCGTATTGTATTAACTTCAAATCTGAGTTTGCCTGAGACTTTCTGGCCCTGAGCTCTGGCACAGAGAAGCTGTACCCTGCAGCTGGGCTGTACCCCGCGATCAGACAGGGTCTTTGTGAAGGTCTTGAAGGGGGAAGGAAGCAAGTGCAGACATGTGACTAAAAGCATTTTTACATTCTTTTGAAACTGAAGTAGGTGATTATTAAGTTTTCCATGAGTCATCTGGCATTACTAACTTACACAAAATTGTACACAGCACTTGGGTCTTCAGTTCACCCCTTCTTACCAAATTGCCTGTATTTGAGCAAGAGGGGTCATTTTACTCAAAAAGGGACACTACCAGGAAATGGAACCCCCCAAGCCCTGTGTCCCTCCATGGCAGCTTTTTCTTCTGGAAGGCTTGGCTGGGATTGCATGCCGTGGGATGAAGGATTACAGTTTTCCCTCACAACAGCGGTGTAGTTCAGGGTTCACAAATCGCATCTGGCCTCACAGAAGGCAGGGATCTGCCTATTACAGAGCAAATCTCCACTGCTACTGGTGATGGTGGCTCCTGCCAGCACTGCTGTGCCAGTGACAGCACCAGGCAGAGGCACCAGGGGTACCCCTACTTATTCTCCACTGTTACTGATGAAGGGCCTTTTGTGGCTCAGTGTGGACATACTATTTTTCCTAGCTTAGATGCCTCCAGGGTCTCTCCCTTTCCCTTTTCTCTGAAGCTCCCTCTCTCTCTCAAGGCTGGTTTGGATGCTCGAGCGTTGCTGGTGTCTATCTTGCAAACATGCAATGTCCCATGCCAGGAAGGGGTTCTAGCAAGGCTCCCCTGAGCTATGCCATCTCCTTTTCAGGCTCCCAGGCTGTGAACTTCTTTTTCTTTTCCACTCTCAGACCAGACATTTACAGTTAATGAGCTGAGCGTGGGCAGCCCCAGCCTCTGCCCTCCCAGACGCAGAGCCCCACAGGGCAGAAGCCTCCAACTCCAGCAGAGAGGTTTCTAGCTGATTTGTAATCCCAGTGTGCTGAGGATAATGCCCAAGGGCTCTGGTAACCACCTTCCCTATCTTCTTAGATCCCACAGCTAGGAAAGAGATGAGAGAGTACTGTAAACACAAGAAGGCAGGGAGTTGCAGTGCTTTCATTCAGTCCAAACACATCCAGGAGGCTGTGTGGAGTTTGCGTGCCAGCAGGACCTTTAGTCCAGTCTGTCATTTCATAGATGATATGTAAGGGAACAGTGTTGCTAAGGCCTTGACAGCCTAAGTATATAAAAGAGGATTTAAGATCCGTAGAAAAAGATCATATTTTGTGTTAGTGTAACAGATAATAATTGGAAAGGACAAGCTTTTCTTAAAAGTCTTTCAGTAGTATCAGTCCTTTTGAGCGAAGGGGATTGTAAATTGTTTTGGATACGTGGGTCACAGCAGTAGCCAGATACTGTCTCCATCTGAGCTGGTGTACAGGGCTCGGCTTGGATAGTTAATTTTCTTCATAGCAGCCCGCATGTTGCTACGTTTTGGATTTGTGAACAAAACAGCATTGGTAACACACCCGTCTTGAGCTATTGCTGAAGAGTGCTTGCACAGTGACAAGGTCTTCTCTGTTTCTCACGCTGCCCTGCCAGCAGGTAGGCTGGTAATGGGTGAGAGACTGGGAGGAGACACAGCCCAGAGAGCTGACCCCAAAGGGATGTTCCCTACCATGCAACATGGTGCTCAGCAGCAAAACTGTGTGTGTGGGGAGGTTTTGCCAAGGGCTGCTGTTGAGTGAGGACTGGCAGGGCATTAGCGAGATTGTGGTGAGTGGCTCCTTTTGCACCACTTGTTTGTCTTTACTTTGTTTTATCATTTTTGCTTATTAAAATGTCTTTATCTCAACCCACTCACTTGTACCCTTTCGATTACCTCCCCCATCCCACTGTGGGGGGGCCTTTGCTGCCCACTGGTGTTAACACACAACAGCTGGGTCACTGAATCACAGAATCACAGAATGTTAGGCATTGGAAGGGATGTCTGTGGATCACCTAGTCCAACCCCCCTGCCGAAGCAGGGTCACCTACAGCAGGCTGCACAGGAACTCATCCAGGTGCATTTTGAATATCTCCAGAGAAGGAGAATTCACAACCTCCCTGGGCAGCCTGTTCCAGTGCTCCGTCACCCTCAGAGGGAAGAAGTTCTTCCTCATGTTCAGACGGAACTTCCTAAGCTTCAATTTGTGCCCGTTGCCCCTTGTCCTGTCGCTGGGCACCACTGAAAAGAGTCTGGCCCCATCCTCCTGACACCCACCCTTAAGATATTTGTAGGCATTTATAAGGTCCCCTCTCTGCCTTCTCTTCTTCAGGCTAAAAAGCCCAGCTCTCTCAGCCTCTCCTCATAGGAGAGATGCTCCAGTCCCCTCATCATCCTCGTAGCCCTCCACTGGACTCTCTCCAGTAGCTCTTCATCTTTCTTGAAATGGGGAGCCCAGAACTGGGCGCAGTACTCCAGATGGGGCCTCACTAAGGCAGAGTAGAGGGGAAGGAGAAGAACCTCCCTCGACCTGCTGGCCATACTCTTCTTGATGCACCCCAGGATCCCATTGGGCTTCTTGGCAGCCAGGACACAGTGCTGGCTCATGGTCAACCTGTTGTCCACGAGGACACCCAGGTCCCTCTCCACAGAGCTGCTCTCCAACAGGTCTGCCCCAAGTCTGTACTGGTACATGGGGTTGTTCCTCCCCAGGTGCAGGACCCTGTACTTTCCTTTGTTGAACCTCATCAGGTTCCTCTCCCTGCCCAACTCTCCAGCCTGTCCAGGTCTCGCTGAATGGCAGCACAGCCTTCTGGTGTATCCGTCACTCCTCCCAGTTTGGTGTCATCAGCAAACTTGCTGAGGGTACATTCTAACTCTTCATCCAGGTCATTGATGAAGAAGTTGAACAAGACTGGGCCCAGTACTGACCCCTGGGGGACACCACTAGTTATCAGCCTCCAACTAGACTCAGCGCCGCTGATGACAGCCCTCTGAGTTCTGCCATTCAGCCAGTTCTCAATCCACCTCACTGACCAGTCATCTAGCCCACACTTCCTGAGCTTCCCTAGGAGGATATTATGGGAGACAGTGTCGAAAGCCTTGCTGAAGTTGAGGTAGACAACGTCCATGGCTCTCCCCTCATCTACCCAGCCAGCCATATACAACACTGTCAGATTGGTCAGGCATGATTTCCCCTTGGTGAATCCATGCTGACTGCTCCTGATAACCTTCTTTTCCTCCACTTGCTTGATGATGATCTCCAGAATGAGCTGCTCCATCACCTTTCCGAGGATGGAGGTGAGGCTGACTGGCCTGTAGTTCCCTGGGTCCTCCTTCTTGCCCTTTTTGAAGATTGGAGTGACATTGGCTTTTCTCCAGTCCTTGGGCACCTCTTCTGTCCTCCAGGGCCTTTCAAAGATGATGGAGAGTGGCTCAGCAATGACACCTGCCAGCTCCCTCAGCACTCGTGGGTGCATTCATCAGGGCCCATGGATTTGTGAGCATCCAGATTGTTTAAACAATCTTTTACACAATCCTCCTCGACCGAGGGAAAGTCATGGTTTCTGCAGGCTTCCTGTCTTACCTTCAGGGCCTGGGATTCCTGAGGGCCTGCCTTAGCACTAAATACTGAAACAAAGAAGGCATTCAGTAACTCTGCCTTCTCTGTATCCTCCACCACCAGGACGGGTCATGAGTTCTTATTGTGAATATGACTCGCTTGCAAATGTCTATGCCTTTGTTACTCAGAGGTTAGACTGTGGCATGGCTCCACCAAGGACAGGAATGTGCTGGTGGGAGCATACCTGAAGTGTGTGTGCAAAGTGTTCAAAGAGGTTTAAGTCATCCAAAACTTCAGTCTAATACATTCATGCCTTGCACTGCGTAAAGTTCTGATGGAGGAAAAGGCAACAGAGGAGAAGGCAGACATATCAATGCAAGGGAAACAAAAGTAATGCAGAGCTTCTCTGAGGAGCTATAGCATGGTCTATAAATTTCTGAATGATGATTTCAGAGTTAAAGGTAATGAGAGACTCTCCAGTGGTTTATTGCCTGAAGAAAACAGTTCTGATGCCTCTTTCATTGTGCAACTGAGACCAAATAAATATGTACAATTGCCATATATAGTACAACTGGTCACTCAGAAAAAACAAGCATCAAAGCACTTCTTTCTAAAGATACCGTCTGTGACATGTAGCTGTGGCAGGTTGTCTATCCCTTTCCTACTCAACACAGCTGTTTGTTAAGGACTGAATGCTGGGAGGTGATTGGAGGCTCTTTGTGCCTTAGATGTATCTAGACTCGCCAATTAACTTCCCCAGCAGTTTGTTGCCACAACTGAGCTTTGAAAATGAGGCATTTCCTCATTTAAGCAATGCTTAGAGAGCACTCTCTGCTGCTGATTCCACCTGCCAGGGAGCAACCTCTGTGTATTGGAGGAAGAATAGAGACAACAGAAATTTTGGAGCTTCTGTAAAAGCTGTTTCGCTCTTTTCTGACAAGCTGCTTTTCCTCCCATCTGCATTCTCCACACAATTACTTGTCAGAACAAGGTCCCCAACAAGGTATTTTTTGAGATGGATAAACATAACAGAGCTGGATTGTTAAACATTTGACAAGTGTTTGTGATATTTCACAGCTGGCATATAAAATACCTTGTAGAAGGACAGGGCTTAAAGCTCATTAGCAGCTCTCTATGGAGTGAAAAAACCCTCCCTGTTCTGAATTCGGCTTGCTCTTTTTGATAAGGAAGATAATCCCAGACATTCAGAGAAGGCAACTTGTAATTTTTCTCCTTCTTCATCCACTGTGTTTTTTAATGCTTGACCTCTTCCTACAAAACACAACTCTCATTCTTCAGCATCTCTCCCTTCCACTCCTGCTGACACTCTGCTCCAGGAAAGGGCTCAGATCACATTAAGGCATGCTGAATTACAACACCAAGTGTAGTCAAGAGAAATGAAGTTCTCCAGCTGCTCTCTCAGCCATTCTCGTCAGTGTTGGTGCTGCTCCAGTGCTGACTTTTAAATATAGATAAGCCCTCATGTCCTTTTGATTTGTCTCTTTTTTCTTCAGCATCAGCACTGGCAGATGCATGCCGTGCTTGGTCCCCTGTTGGCTTTGGAGCCCTGCCACCATATTCTCTCATATTGACCGTACCTACCGTGCATCACTTCAAAGTCTGGGTATTAGCAACTTGTAAAGGACAAATGCTGTCACTGGTTTTGCTCTTCTCCTTCTAAAGTTCTTCCTGCATGGGGAGTAATGAAATTCTTCATAAACTGAGCAGCCCATCTCCTCCTGACCTCAGAGGTCGCAGTGTCAGCTCCAAATACACATTTCAAGGTGACAGGTGTCTCAAGAGCTTTTTCTTTTTTAGAAGAACTGCTTTTACTGATCAGCCAGAAAACTCCCTGCTCTCACTCCAGCTTGTGTGGACTGGGAACACTCTGTTGCTAAATCCTATCCTGTGTTTATGATTTGATATGGTAGAATAGTAGATGGTCAAAAAAGGAAGTTTCCAATGTGTCCGGATTTCCACATAACTGGCACATGGCAGGTCTTCTGCCAGACTGTGCGTACTAGCCTGCTATCAAAATGAATCATGAATGTGGGTGACTTAAGAGTCAAATATTTATGGTGGATCTGAAATAAAAGTGTCCTTGCTGCCATGCAGAAAAAGCTGTAAAACCTCTTTTTAAGTATTTATTTATTTTTAAGTTTTCATGATTGGAATCCTAAGAGCATACAGTAAATTAACATTTGGGTATTGGCGTGAGGTCTTGAGCACCATGAAGGTTTCTTCGTAGTTTTATTAGCAGCAGGAATGCTGCAGTGAGTGGTTTCCTTGTTCTCAGCATGTCTGCTCTTAGTGCCCATAAAGTCTCTGAAATAACTGGTAGGAGATAAACCTGAGACACAATTTTGCTTCCTCCTACCCTTTCAGGCTGGGTAGGAATCCTGTGGTATTTTCAGTGGAAATCCTGAGACAAGTGCTTACAGAGGGATTTCCATCAGCTACACCAGGGCAGGAACATTGCTTTGGCTATTTATCAGTAAAGAAAATAAATTCTAATATCTATGCCAGTCAGAGCTCTTGGCAAGGGGCTAGATTAATCCGGGGATCTGCGTTTGAGAGGCCTGGAACCAACACAAGATGGATTTGCTCATTATCATTAGCACTTTGTTTGCTATTCTTGACAACACAAAGAAGGCAGGGGTTATGTACATTAAAAGTCTAAATTACTGTTCATTTGGACTACACGAGCTTCCCTCTTTCATTCAGCAAAGCTGGCTTGCTTTTGCTGTTTCTCTGTTCACTGGCAGAGTGTCAAGGTGGTTGATACGCCTTAGAGAGTCATGTACAAAGGCATGGGCCCTGCAAGAGGCTGCCTAGACTCTGCGCCCTTCCTCCTGCCGCAGGCAGTCTGGGAACCCCACAGCATCACATGCTTCCCTGTTAAGGCAAAAAACAAAACAGAAGGCTCAATCTTCTGCCCACTCTGTGTCCCCTGGAGGAGATGACTAATGACAATAAATATGGTATCAACAGGCATGAAGTTGTCAGTTAGCAACAGGCAAGTGGGACAACTGGAAATTGTCCTACCACGAAGAAGAAATTCGGGAATTGTTTACGGTTGTCTTTTTCTGCGTGGTCCTGTGATATCTTGGAAGTGTGTGAAGCAAAGAGAAGCTTGCCTGCTTGCCTCCTTTGGATGGTTGCTTAAGATATATTCTCATTCTACCTCTGGCTCTAGAGTTGGGGAAGGCATTTGCAAACAGCTTGCATAATTTTAACAGGTGACTCACTTTTCATGAGATTTACTTACAGGAAAACCCCAAGGAGTACAGTCTTTGAATAGGATAATACTGGAGGAAAACGTACTTCCTAAGGAGAATTTATAGCTTTCCAAATGGCCTCAATTTAAAAGAAATGAAAATGGAGTATGGGCTATTTGCTACAGCATGAAATTAATGCCAATGAAATTCTTTCAGTAAGGGCCTATATATCTTTCAGTTAGCTTGGGCTTAGCTTTCTGTTGATGCTGTCTATTTGTCAGCATCATGTGAAGATTACAAGATATATGAGACTGAAAACTTGTAGGAAATTTTGGAGTCGAGGTATAAGCACATCTCCTTTGCCTGTCAATGTGTGCTTCTGTGAGCCGCATAGTCAATGTAGTCTGAGAGACTATGCATTTTTCTTTGCAATAGATTTTCTGTTGTCTAATAAGGTAACAGCTTCAGACAGAACCTTTCCAGCCGTCGAAGTGCTCTGACTGTCTATTACCATTTGTGCATTTTCTGGTGTTCAAAAGTGGCTGAGTTTTTAGGGTATCGTTTGCCCCAGAGGAAATTCTAGTGGTTTTGGCGTTTGGGTTTTTTTTGTTTTTTTTCTTTTTTCCTGCAGGGCTTCAAGGTTTCAGGAGCCCTACAGAAATATTTCAACTTTGAAACCGCTATTGCTCTCCTGATTCAGCCTAGAGAATTAACAAGGATTGAAGCAGAAGGGAAAACTGACAGACTAAACCACTTTGGTGCATGCAGAGACATGTGATTTATATATACACAATCACACAATCATATAAGCCTTATTTCCTTAAGAAAAAAGACTGAGAAGCACTGTAGCTATACTTGGTAATGTTCTACAGCTAGCAATGCACTTCCATCTCCCTGTAGTAATGGCAAAATTAGTACTAAGTTTATTAATTTTGATGAAGACTTGCTCCATCTATTCCCCTTCCCCAAATCTTTCATTATTTCCTTTCATTGAAAAAAAACCCAGCAATAATCTGATCACCATCCACTCCACTTACAAAGCTGGCACTGCTTAGAAAAAAGAATGTTTTTTTTCCCTCTTTGATTTTTCCAAACTTTCTTACACCAGCAAAAATTCATTGGTTAAGGAGAAATTATTTGGCATAGGCCATGCCAAAAAAAAGTGAAATATACCTTCTCATCAAGAAAGCATCCGGAATATATTAATTCCACCAGAAGTAACATGGTCATATGACATTTGGATAAAGCAGACAGACTTTTCAGAGACTGGAGATGTAGCAAATATAAATTCACTTGGCTTTCGTGGAGGAACTTATCTGTATGTCAGCACTTCTGGTTGTCCTGGGTCAATCCCCACAGATATTAGACAGAGATGTTCTATCCCTTGTTTTGTAAGAACATTGTGTGAAATTAACTTTGTGATATTAAATAAGATAGATAAGTGAACTGGTATGCACAGGTATATAATTCCTCAGTGTTTTTTTTCAATTATCATTTTGGATGCTATCATCTGTTGCTATGAAACAGCAGCATTAGGCTTGCAGGCCTGGGAAGTGCTGGTCTCGCAGCTCTCTCCTCCCCAGGAGAGGCAGGGAGTTTGGTCTGTAGCTGTTAGCAAGGTCAGAAAGCAGCAGTGGTGGGATTGCACCACCACTGCATGGGGTGAGGGTCCAGTTCAGCAGCAGAGGAAGCCGTCTGCAATGCAGAGGTCAGATATTACTGTTCAGATGATGGGGAACGTTTTGGCTGTCTGTGTGAGACACAGGTATCTAGCGTCAGCTGAGTTTGGAAAGATAGTCCTAGTTTTCTTCTCCCACTGTGCTCTGTAAGTACAGGTAGCTGGAATGTGACTCATGCATGTAACAGGAAAAGTTGTGTCTGTTACTGGAAGTTCAGTTATTTCTGGGTTGCAGTGTAACGACTGTTTAACAGAGAAAAGACGCAAACTAGCTTGCAGTGAGTGGAGCTACAGTGACGTTATACAAACTGAAATTCTGCTCCTTAAAACAACAAACCACGGCAAAAACGTAGTCCCAGCTGCTGGAAGGAAAAGAGGCAGAGGAGCATCATCTGTTCTTCTTCCACAGAAGTCCCTGATGCAGACCTACTGCATTTCTTGGGAGTGAGGAAAATAACTCAGCAATTCTGGACGTATTAGTCAGTGGTTTAAAAATTCAGCAGAAGAGCTCACTATTTGTTTGTTAATCCTTAAATTCAACAGATTTTCGGGCTGAAGTTCAGAGCAGCACACCCAAAACAGTGAGGGAACAACATGGGTCTTACCAGGACTCTAGATTTGGAGACAAAAATTTGTTTTAAATGCTATTTTGTGTTAGCAAGGGAAAAAAGTGTTTCTGGTCTGAAATTTTATATGGCAACTTTCACCTCACGGTAATGAAAACAAGCTGAGCTATAAACTCTTCAAAACTGGGGTTTATGGAAAGGCTGACAAATCCTTTGCTGGAGTGATGTGGCTGGGACCACTTTAAAAGATTCCCATGAAATATTATTGATCACGCTCACACACTGCCGAGCACTAACATGGGGTGGCTGCAGGCAGAAATCCCAATGTTTTCAATTACTGTGCCATCCTGGCGGCTTCTCCAGCCAACGGGGCCTTGTCAGCAGCCGGTCGTCTGCTGCGTGGGGGCCCGTGAGCAGCGCAGGGTCACTGGGCTTCCCGGCTGAACCGCCGGCCACGTGGCATCCCACGTACGGCCCTCTGCCCTGTCGTTGCTAGCGAAGGCTCTTTGTACTATCCCCATGGGGAAGGAGGTTGGTTTGGGAGAATGAGAGGAAGAGGGAAAAGAAAAAAATGCAAATTTAGGTTTTCTTCTTCTTTTTGCTGGAATTAGACATTGCACACAGATCACGTAAAAGGAATTGGATTTTAGTGAGAGGATATGGCTTCACTGCTCAGCCTCTTCCCTTTGGTTTTCAAAGCGAAGCCATCAGACATCGGAAGCACCAGCAAGGGCCGGTGATTGGACCTCAGGAAATTCACAGTGGTATTTTTGTGCTTCTAAATGAGCAACGCTGCTGCTTGTAAAGACCTGAGGTAAAACCCTGGCCCCACTGAAGTCCTTGGCAAACCTCCTACTGCCTTTGGTGGGGCCAAGATTTCACCCTGAGTGCTGCAAGCCATTAGTCTTTTGAGTTTTTAATGGGTCCACTCCTGCGCAGACAGACTGCTCTACTAAGAAAGGGTTAGCTAGATTGGCTTGGATACTACCCAATTTAAAACTTAAAGGAAAGCAATTTTGTAGTGAAATTAAGGGACTATAAAAGGAATTTGGCTTTAGACAACTTGCTTCTGTTTGGATTTGGATTAGGCTGCAATCTCTTGTCTGTATTTAGAGCACATGTCTCTGCCAGCATCAATAATCTATTTTCCTTAGTGCAAGTGAAAGGCTCTGATGGCTCAGAGGTGTAGTCTGGTATCCAGTGCTGCTCTGGATTTCTTCTCTGGTTTAGGAATCAGGCTACAAATAGTCAGAGACTGCAAGCTGCTCCTTAACATTTAGGTGCTGCCAACAGCCAATTCATTGACACGTGGGTCGACACACTCCTTCTTTCCCGTTGCTCTGCTTCCAGTCATTCCTATATTTTTTCCTGACCCCTTGAGCTAATCCAACTCCTCAAACTCTTTCTCTGCCCATGCAGTCCCTCCCAGCCCAATCTCAGTATTCATTTGCACTTGGCCTGATTGTGTTTTCTTTGGCAAAATTCTTTTTATCCTGTCCAGCAGTGTATTAATCCTCAAGCGCTTTCTTGAACTTTTCAGGTTTCCTCAAATACCTCTCCTTCCCTCACCTACTCCAAAGTAAATAAATCAGGACTTTAGATAATGCATATCAAATATATAATTTCACCTCAGGTCACATTGTCATGTGCAAGTTAAGCTCAACAGGGCTAGAGGTTGAAGGAGTAGACTACAGAGAAAGCCAAGGAATGTGTGGGGGTAGCCATCACACCAGAGGAGCACATAGAAGATCCAGAGGTAACATTAGGAAAGACTGTGAGCCGGGAAGCCCATTTCCTACTGGCGTCCACTGCTGCCTTGGGGGAGTATGTGCTGCAGCCTGCCAAGGCATGGCTCCACTTGTGCTCTCCAAGCAGCTACACTCAATCTTAACTTCATTTCGTTGAAGGTGTCTCCTCCTCCATTCTGACTGAAATGTCTTTTTTTCCTTTTTTTTTTTTTCCTTCCTGGGCATGTGAGGGTCTGCATTTTCCTCTTATAGCAATTCTGCTTGTCCTTGGCTCACATGCTGAGTTGTAAAGCTGGAAAGTGTTCCTGGACTTCCCTGAGCCTATGTACGTGTGAAGGCTGACTTAAGTCCATCAGGCACTTGTCTCTGGTACTCTGACATGGCGTGAAGGACGCAGTGCTGCTTGGAGGATGCCTTGCAGAAGACACCTAAGAGCAGAGCCTCAACAGCCTGTGATAATCAAAGATTCTGCCAGTGTCATGCTCACAAAGTTCCTCACAAAGTGTTGCCAGCTATATTCTTCTTTATTTAAACACTGACTTAGAAGTGGAAGAAGGGTCTCTTGAGAGTGGTGTCTGCTAGAAATCTTTTCTGTGAAGTGGGGTGAAAGAAATGTTTTCCTGGTCAAATTAATGAATTATATAGCGACAGATCTTACTGTAGTGGCAAAGGACCATCAGCTACTCCTGCTATGTTAAAAATACATAAATGAGGGACTATTTTGCAATATCCCAGAAGTTGCTTCTTTCCAATGGGGGTAAGCATAATTATTAAATTTGGCCTCGTCTGAAACAGCCATCTGTCTCCTTCGGCATTCCCAGCATTAACTAAAGCCACTAAAGCCAGTGCCTAAGTATGATGGAAAGTCCCCCTGTTCAGGACAAATGGGGTGGGAGAGACAAAGCTGCAAAGTGTGCTTCTGCTGGGGCAGCTAGGAAAGGCAGGAGAAGAAAGCAAAGGTGAGGACCTTCATCCATGGGTTCTTTCATGTGTTTAAAAGTTGAGATTTAGTTACCACAACATGTTTTCTGTTACAGAAGAGTAACACATCCTGCGCTAACATCCTACTGGAGTTACACCTTTGTAGTTTTGCTGTCATGGAGACTGAGTCAAACACAAGCAGGGACTATAGCAGTGATTTTACATAGCCGACCTGGTACAAATGACAGGTGCTTTATCTCTGCTAGGATTTTGTAACATGCTACGTATTGCATGCTAATTTATAACCTCCCACCTTCTGGCAGTGAAGGAACATATGGAAAAAAATATAAAGCCAAATAGCGTAATTGCCTTGTACTGCAAAAACTGGAGTAGAAGCAATCTATCGAACACACAAGATAAGCGTAGCCATTTAAACACGAAGAAAGTTTACCTTTTGTGAATGTCTCCTTGCTACTCGTGGAAGGAAAAACATTTGAGCCTACCTCCAGCAGTGATCATCATCATCAGAGAATTCCTGGGCATTTGTAAGGAAGCTTAAAAAGCATCCAAAGATTTCTGGAGACCAAAATATGTAAACTGTACCACTATGTTAGGTCACAGCTTCTGCGAGATTGAGTTCAAATGCGTTCGTGCTCTGTTCTCCACACAGTAAATCTTTTCCCAAAGAACCCAAAGCGGTTGACATCCAGTAACGTCTGTCTTGCACAGTCATTTACACCTTAGCAAACCAAGAAAAAGTACCTAATAATTTGTTGTTTGCACTGACAGGGAGTAGTGCATGGAGATTTAGGATAATTAGGGAGAGCTAACTTCTGCTCCAGCATTTAAGAGAGGAAGGAAAGAAAGCTGTGTGCAATCTGACCTGCTCTAATATGTGTGAAACTTTCTGTGGGTTTTTTTTTTTTAAATGATGATTAATCTATTTTGGAATGTGGTCACTAGTCTTAACACCTTTCCTCATGGTGACAATATTTTTCCTAATGATTTCAAATGCAAGGGAGCAGCGTCAGGACCTCAGTGAATGTTGCTGCCACTGATAGACAATGGACCAGGAAGAAAGGCAATTGTCATGAACCTCCTCATTCTCCCCATTTGGTCAAGAATTTTCCATCGCTGCTGGGTTTTTCAGTTCCCCATGACAAGCAGGGAGAATGACTGATGAAACGATGCATGTCCTGGCTTACTCTACAGCTGACTGCTTTGTTTCACTTGCAGTTCCTACTTGTACTGCCTGCTGTACTGCAGTTATATAGATTATACGACAAGTCAAATTTGGGTTGAATGGAGTGCTGCCATCTCTTGGTTATTTTAGGCAGATACACTCTCAGATTGTTTCATTTTCCTGCCACTCAAGAATGGCATGAAGTAACACAGAAAAACAGCTATTCTGGATTAAAACGTTTAGGCACTTAGGAAGCATAAATGTGTTTTTTATATATTTAAGTATGGAGAACAGAGTACATTTGCTGGTGCATTGGATCTTTGTGTAACTTCTATTAAGGGTTTTTAGTGAAACTATAAACTATGAACAGTTGGAACAGTTTGTGTATGATGTGAGCACCACAAAGAAGGGAAAGTGATGTTTTTTATAGATAATTGTAGACAATAAATACATTAAAATACATGCATTAAGGAGTACTGGATTAGTAAGAAATGCCTATCTTATACTATGTAATTTCACAGTCACGAGAGGTAAATTATTCGTACTCAAGATTTGTCAAATAATTTATTTGAAAATGGTTTTGCAATCACAAATGTAATTTTCCTTCTTTTCTCTAACTGTGACTGGAGTCAAAAGACTTACTGTAAGTACTGTCATGATAGGAATCCAGGGCTACCTTCTTCCTAGGCCTTTCCATGGTTGGAGACCAGAAGTACATGACCTCCCTTTCTCCAGTAGTAGCAGGAGCTAGATATTTTCTTGCTTGGTTTTCCTTTTTTTGATTGAAATATAGAAGAAAAGGAAGTCTAGTTGAATTCAGAATAAAAGATAAACACCAGAAACTTTCATTGCCACAACCTCTCCAACCGAGCACCCCACCATGTTGCAAAAAAACCAACATATGAAAAAGATTTTGAAATAATTAATAATGCAGCAAATTAATACATAAGTAAGGATACTTCTGCTATGGCTAAACACTAATATTAGAAGAACGGGGGATTAAGATTATGGTTACTGCTGCTATACTTTGGAACATTGTGACAGCTCCTCAGGGTCATCCTATAGCTTCCTTAGGGAAGAGCTACCAGAGGCTGCCTGCCTCCACGGTTCTGGCACTGAAGCTGAGGGACAACTCAGAGGACCAGACGGCCCACAGTCTGGTTTTTGGTGAATCCTAGGGATGGAATTTAAAAGCTGTTGGCTTTATTAGTGCTCTTCAGCCACCACCATTGCATCTGTCCCAGTCATCCCTCCTAACATGAGGGCATAAAACCAGTAGCAAATGCTCAGCAGGTTATTGCCTCAGTGCTGCCACATGTAGGGCAGAAAAGTATTGAGTCTTGTGCAAGCACAGAGTACCCTGTCTGAGACCTGGAGAAGTCTTCTGGCAAGGACATAAGCTCTTGAACGAGCCAATGTCATTGTCTGCTGTTGCTCCTGCTCATCCGTCTGCTGCCACCTGTCCTGGCTCCCAAGGAGTCCTGTGCAAGGAGCGCATGAGTTCTCAGTAATGTCAAGGACTCAAACTACTTTTGTTCCCTTGTTTGTGCCTTCTGACACCTCCAATATTAGGGTACCTCTAATATTCAGCAGCAGTCTAGAGGAGTGGTTTAACATACATCTCTAAACAACCAATCCTGGCTGCTGTCAATGAGTGCTCTTCAATGAATCTGAGTGAAATATGGGAAATCCCACTTCATCTAAACTAGGAAATCATTGTCCGAGCAGCAAAATAAAGTGCTTAATACTAACTGTATGAGATGTATTCCAGTCTTCTTCCTTACTGTTTTCACCTCTGAACCGCAAGGGCAGGGAGAGGGGATGGTGCCACTTGTTCCCTATCCTCCCTGCTCCACTGGGAGCATCAGGGCACCAGCTTGCTTTCTGAATGAAAAGATGCAAGATCTCTAAGTGAACATGTTTCTGTTTCTCCAAGGAGCTTGAGGCGTACCAAGTTTCTCATTTAACAGTGGAAGCAGAAGCATAGATCTGCCTGCTCAGAAGCTGCTCGACAGAGAGGTCACAGCTATGGCATTGCTGTAGTTCCCTGTGGCATCTTCCCCCCTTATCAGCTGGTGTCATCTCCATAGCTGGTGCATGGAGCTCATGTTCTTCATGGCAACTTTCCAAACTCTTCTACCTACAACTTCACCTCTTAGCCAACGTACGGAACATGCCAACTTAAGGTTAGCTCCCAAAAGCATGTAGCATTCACCTTGGTTCCTGTGTGGTCTACTCATTTTAATCCCCTTGATTCGTCCCTTTCTCCTCAGGCTGGTATTTGTGGTTTTTGCAGGTTTGTTCTTCTGTTTACTTTTTCTCTTTGCATTTGAAAGTGATCACTTCTGTCTCTAGCCAAGTTTTCTAGCTGTGTGTACAATACAGCCAACAACTGAGTGGCCTGATAACTATCTCTTGCTAAAGGAAGATCATCTAAAAGGGTTATGACTGCACTGCTTTTATGATGTTTGGACACACTGTGGTACAGTCTCTGGAAAAGTAAGCTTTTCTTGTACAGGTTTAGTTGTAGCAATCATAGAAAGAATAACAACTAATTACTAAGCTAAGTTCTAGGGTCATTCCTAGTCCTAGGCAAACCACTTGCATTTCAAACAGCCATTTCCTAACAGGTTTTCTATATGTATTCAGAAGTGAACTACAAGGAAGGGCCTCAGCATCCCACACAGTACCAGGCAGAGTGGAAGGGGCTCCTGTAACATGTGATGCAGATATCGTGAGGCAGCTGCAGAAATCCTAATGAACATATTACATGGTGTTACTTTTGCCATTTTCTCTTAAAATGAGCCTTCACTTTTGCAGGGTTTTTTTCACTGTAAAAAATGTTATGTGCGTATGTACACACACATTGACTGTACATAAGCAAAGAAGGAATGTGTATTATGCCAAAATACTTTGACAATGAGGAGAAGACAGATCACAAGCAGGCTGAAAGCATCCGTTACTGACTGACTGAAGAGCAGTTCAAGGCTTTCCCTCCGAACAAATCTTTATCTCCTCCTTCAGTGGTGTTGACTGCAAACACTGTGGAAATCTCTGGGTGGCAATTTCCTGGACAGCCCCAGAGGAGTCGTGCCGCAATTGAATCAGAACTTGAGTGTGGGAGGTAGGGTGGAGAAGGGAACAGAGGCACGTGGTATAGCTGCACTTATCTTCATAGTTATTCATCCACCAAAGCAATGACAGCATATAAAAGTGGCAATGTGATTTCACAGTTCTATTCTGGTTTATCATCATTTTTTCCAAGCAGTGCCTCAAAGCAGTCAGGGAGGGGAAATAACACACACTAATGCATTGTGGTGGTTCATGACTAACCATGTTCAAAATGCACAGTATTTGCCAGAAGTAGTGAGGGGTTTATGCCTTATTATCATGTCCATAACAGTACAGCATTATCTACAGCTGATATACAGAGAGCACCTTTTTTTTTAAATAATGGAGATGTGCCCATTCACAGGAAGAAGTGATCCAGATGTGCAGAAATATGTCTTCTGCCTTTCTGTGCAGGAAATGTACCTTTATTTACAAAATTCACAGTTGTGCCTAAACCCATCAATACTGTAGGAAAGAAAATCCATTTAATAGGGCAGGGATGGAATAATGCATTTCTGTGTGGATACATTTGATCAGCACTGTATGCTCTACCTCAAAATAAGTGACAAGATATACTAAGGTAGGTGTGGAGTTTGGCTGAAAACTGGTGCTTGTTTTTGACAGGATTTGTTGATAAATGCTTTGCAATGAGAAACAGATCTACAGCTTTAGAGATAGACATGATTTATTTATCCTGCAGCCAACATTCTCACGCCCAGCTTGTCAGTTGTCTTTTCCCTGTCACAGAAAAATAGCTGAAAATCAGGAAGACTGTGCTTTCGTGGATCGACTGCATTAAACAGTTGTCAAGCTGAGACCTGGTTTGGTCCAGATTTATGGATGGCCCAGTCAAGTTGGTATTAGGAGAATTGTGCTCTCTTACCCAGGTTCATATTTTGACCCTCTCAGTTTCATCAGAGATAAATTAAATATTCTAGCAATGCAAATGTGATGGATAAAAATGGATTATCTCTAAGAAGACAATGAATAAAGAAGAAACCAAGCTGTGCACGGCTGTGGATCTTGGATGGGACATAACCAGAAATCTTTAGAGGCAGCAGTCAGGAGAACAACTCCAGTGCTATTTCAGGATCAGGATGCAGACAGCAAGAAATGACATTTCTAAATTAGCTCTGGAGCTCTTTCATTCTCCTCTGCATACTTGAAGTTCTGCTAGCTAACCAACATTTATTAGCTGTTTGTGTCTTATTCAGTTGGAAGTGTGAATATCCTACTAACTAACTTAATAAGTTTATTTTTCAATAATTGCAATTGACACTTCAAGGCCAGAGTCTAGAGAGTTGAGACTCCAGTTGAGTAGCATCTAGTAATGCTTGCCTGGGGAACACATCTGTGATAGTAGAGGGCTCCTTATCAGATAAGGTTGTAGGAAGATCTGTGTCTAGTAGCTGAAACAAAAGCTATTCAAGGTAGAAATAAGGTACAGTTCTTGAAAGGTGAATAAAATTATCTTTTGGAACTACTTACCGAAAGACAGAGTGAATCATTTAGTCACTTGATGCCTTAAAAATGAGATAGATGTCTAAAATATATGCTGTAATTCTGCCACAGCTTATTGGACCTGATGTAAAGTACCAAGGTAAATTATTCTATGGCCTGTATTATGTGAGAGGTCAGATGAGAGCATCCATACAGTCCCCCCCTAGCTATGAATGTTCATAGCTACAAAGGCAAGGAGGAGTGGGTCCAGGCACTTGTGAACACGATCATCTTCCCATAAAGCCTAAGGCAGGTGGCATGACTACAAGACAGGGGACGAAAATGCAGCTTCTAAATACTGATGTTAGATTCAAGGTGAAGAAAAAGGATTCCTGTGGTGACCGTTCGTTCTGTTCTCTGTAGTCCTGATCAGAGCAATAGCAGACATCTGAAGGCACCAGGAGCTGAGTGCAGGTTTGAAGGAGTTTAGAAGATACCTACGATATAGCAGCTTTGAGCAACTCAGTGTTTTGATTGGGATGTGTGCTTTTAGGATTTGTGTTTCAGCTTACTTTAACTCAATCAGCAACTAATATGTCAAAAAACATCTCTCCAGTGTTAGAACCAGCAAGATGTGCTCATGATATCCTGTGACTTTCATTTGTGTTGATGACCACATAAACCAGAAGCCTCATGCAAGTGCAGATCAAGCACTCTTGTGAAGGATAAAGCAGTGCAGAAGAATCAACAGTGATGGTGGCCTCAGTGGTGAGCAGATTATTATTTATTTTTTCATGATACACTTAAATACATTTAAGATCCAACTAATAGATTATTCTAAATTTAGTAACAATGCTAAATATTCTAGTATATCTAATCTCTCTTTCCATACCTTTTCTGAAGTGCACAATTACTTACTCTTTTTCTGTAGTTTTCTTTAAGCCAGCCCTAACTTCATTCCAATGAAATCTGGGTTATAGTGCTAGACTGATAAAAACCAAGAAGTTAACAGTGTTAGAGTTAACTGTATACCCAGACTGAAGATCCCACCTGTCTTTGAAAGACTGCCATAGGCACAAATGTTATTGACACCATACAGGAAGTGGTTTCCCTTGACATCACCACTGAGTGCAGAAGAAATTATGAAAAACTTTGCCCAGATATGGCTAATTCTGCTAAAATGGCTGCAATACAATTATAAGCACAATTGTGGAACATTTGTATGCTCTCGGATTCAGAAGTAGACACTGAAAGCTCTCATAAGAGGGTGTTGCACTGTTTTCAAGCTGGGATACTAATGATAAGGTGGAAAGGAATATGTACACCATTCACAAAGGTACAGAAACACACACGTCTATACTCGCAGCTGCATTTACTGTGGTGCTGCACCACTAAATGTTATGGCTGGGGGATCATGTGTCTGCAAGGCAGAGTGTGAAGCTGAAGATCATTATCCACCCATCCACCTCCCTAGTTTCATGGAAGGTGGTACACTGATGCCGCTGATGATCTTTCCTGCAGTAGTGTCCTGTCTGTACTCAGCCTGCAACACTGTCAAATACGAGCAACTTAAATACAGAGCACGCGTGTAGGGTCTCACCTGCTCTGTGTGATACTGCTATCTGATTCTCACTGGCTACCCAGGCAACTTTTGCCACCTTCGGAGTGCCTTTAGATAAGCTGCTTTGTAGTGTTTCTCTGTGTGATGAGTATGCAATTCTGGTGCCAAGGCAGTATATCTAAGGGGTGTCGACCCCAGCGTGGGTCTGGGAAGGTGAGAAAGGCTGACAAATGCTAAATAACTACTAGTCAATAAAGCTTCAGCGTCTCAAACAGCAGAGAACAAGTTTAACAAAATGTTTTGAGAGGAAAAGTGCAAGTAAAGCAGACAAGAAGGTTAGACAGTTAAAGAACTGAATATAATTTAGGGCAATAGCAGAGTGTAGCAGACAGCTAAGCAGCATGTCCAGGCGTGAAATTAGCCTGCAGTGATGGATAGGAGGGAAACTTCCCCCTGTCAGTATCTTTTCTCCTACAGTATCACTAGTGCAGAGGAAAGGGGTGGAAGGTAGGTGTCTATAACTTGCAGCCTTAGATTTACCATTCTGATTTATAACCATCCCTTGCACAATTTGAGAGGAGAAGGAAGATAACAGCTTTGGCCTGTGTGGAGAAATGATAGAAACCTGTCCATTTAAAGCCAATGTTAAGCTACAAATATTCACAGAATCACAGAATCACAGAATAGTAGGGGTTGGAAGGGACCTCTGTGGGTCATCTAGTCCAACCCCCCCGCCGAAGCAGGGTCACCTACAGCAGGCTGCACAGGACCTTGTCCAGGCGGGTCTTGAATATCTCCAGAGAAGGAGACTCCACAACCTCCCTGGGCAGCCTGTTCCAGTGCTCCGTCACCCTCAGAGAGAAGAAGTTCCTCCTCATGTTCAGACGGAACTTCCTGTGCCTCAGTTTGTGCCCATTACCCCTTGTCCTGTCACTGGGCACCACTGAAAAGAGCTTGGCCCCATCCTCCTGACACCCACCCTTCAGATATTTGTAGGCATTTATAAGGTCCCCTCGCAGCCTTCTCTTCTTCAGGCTGAACAAGCCCAGTTCCCTCAACCTCTCCTCGTAGTGGAGATGCTCCAGTCCCCTCACCATCCTTGTAGCCCTCCGCTGGACTCTCTCCAATAGCTCTTCATCCTTCTTGAACTGGGGAGCCCAGAACTGGACACAGTACTCCAGATGAGGCCTCACCAGGGTAGTGTAGAGGGGAAGGAGAACCTCCCTTGTCCTGCTGGCCACACTCTTCTTGATGCACCCCAGGATCCCATTGGCCTTCTTGGCAGCCAGGGCACACTGCTGGCTCATAGTTAACCTGTCGTCCACCAGGACACCCAGGTCCCTCTCCGCAGAGCTGCTCTCCAGCAGGTCCACCCCAAGCCTGTACTGGTGCATGAGGTTGTTCCTCCCCAGGTGCAGGACCCTGCACTTGCCCTTGTTGAACCTCATCAGGTTCCTCTCTGCCCAGCTCTCCAGCCTATCCAGGTCACGCTGAATGGCAGCACAGCCTTCCGGTGTATCTACCACACCTCCCAGTTTGGTGTCGTCAGCAAACTTGCTGAGGGTACATTCTAACTCTTCATCCAGGTCGTTGATGAAGAAGTTAAACAAGACTGGGCCCAGTACTGACCCCTGAGGGACACCACTTGTCACCAGCCTCCAACTAGACTCAGCGCCGCTGATGACAACCCTCTGAGTTCTGCCATTCAGCCAGTTCTCTATCCACTTCACCGACCACTCATCCAGCCCACACTTCCTCAGCTTCCCCAGGAGGATATCATGGGAGACTGTGTCGAAAGCCTTGCTGAAGTCAAGGTAGATAACATCCACAGCTCTCCCTTCGTCTACCCAGCCAGTCATGTCATCATAGAAAGTTATCAGATTGGTCAGGCATGATTTCCCCTTGGTGAATCCATGCTGACTACTCCTGATAACCTTCTTTTCTTCCACTTGCTTGATGATGGCCTCCAGGATAAGCTGCTCCATCACCTTTCCCGGGATGGAGGTGAGGCTGACCGGCCTGTAGTTCCCTGGGTCCTCCTTCTTGCCCTTTTTGAAGATTGGAGTGACATTGGCCTTTCTCCAGTCCTCGGGCACCTCTCCAGTCCTCCAGGACCTCTCAAAGATGATGGAGAGTGGCTCAGCAATGACATCCGCCAGCTCCCTCAGCACTCGTGGGTGCATTCCGTCGGGGCCCATGGATTTGTGGACATCCAGATCGCTTAAGCGATCCCTCACACAGTCCTCCTCGACCAAGGGAAAGTCGTCCTCTCTGTAGGCTTCTTCTCTTACCTCCGGGGCCTGGGATTCCTGAGGGCCAGTCTTAGCACTGAAGACTGAAGCAAAGAAGGCATTCAGTAGCTCTGCCTTCTCCGCATCCTCCGTCACCAGGACACCCGCCTCATTCAGCAGCGACCCCACATTGTCCCTAGCCTTCCTTTTGCTGCTGATGTAGTTGAAGAAGCCCTTCTTGTTGTTTTTGACATCTCAATAGAATTTTGACATTGCTTTCTCAATAGAAGGCAATAGCACTTTAAGGTATCAGACTGCAACGTAGGATTTTTAATCAACTTTAGGATGAGAAGTGGAGTCAACAGTGAGGACTGGTATTCCGTGGCATAGGCTGGATAATAGTAGATTAGGAACTTGTTTAAAATAATTTGCCCATTCTCTTCATTTCTCCAAGAGGTTTAATTGAAAGGAATTTTTTCCTGGCAGTCTGGGTCAGCAGATAAACCAGGACGATATGATAGCTGGTTGGTGGCCTGTGAGAAATACATGGCAAATAAAATTAAAAAGTGTTGTTTAATTTGTGCAAGGAAAGATCTTTTAAATCTTTGACTTGGGAAAAAGGTTGTTCTGCTTTTGAACATTATTTAGATGCTAGGAGCTCTGTCTTTGCCAAAGATAGCTACTGCATTCAACATACATCTAATCACTGCAGTTTTCACTTAGTTGTGTTGTGGTTCTTGGCATTTTTAAAGTCCAAAGTTGTTTTCCTTTTGCTAAACAGTGAGTCCAAACATCCTTTATGTGGGAACATTGTTTAAGCAAAACAAACATTTTGTGCATGCTAATAATTCAGTAAACAGTTTCCCCTTACCTTTAAGGACCTGTTGTAAAACACTTCAATGATTTATTGAGGACAAAATCAAGATATTGCAGGTCATTTTGTAAGCCCCAAGATAAGAAGTAGCATTTAAGGAGTGCTCACCGTCAGTCCAGTGAGAGTTCAGAAGTCTTTGTCATCTTCCCATTACAAAAAGTCTGTTTCCATTGTCTTATAACTTCTGCCAAAATAATTACTCTGAACTGCTAAATATTAGCAGAAGGCGGTCTTAACCCAGAATCAGTCACTTGAAATTCTGTTTGAATAACCTTGGTTAGGTTGACTTTCGGGCAGAGGATGTGGAACTACTTCCAGATTTAATAACACGTATGGTTTGTTAAATTTCAAAATAGCTTTGAATATGCATTTTGCGCACTTGGCAAGCACATACATTCCGGGAGGAGAGGAAGGCAAGGCATCAGTCTAATCACAGAAATGCTATGCTTTGAATGATAACTTTGCATTTGCAACAATTGTTATTTTCCAGGGTTTTTCCTTTCAGTCTGAAAAATTCTGTTCGTTTCTTTGTGCACCGCTTAGGAAACAGAATGATTCATATTATTTTGTTTTAATAAACATACAAGCCTTTAGGAAGTCAGTATATTGCTGGCAGCAGGTGCCTCTTCATTTTGCCTTGGCAATGACCTGGGAGTTAACAGCTGGATCTAGTGCTCACTAACATTACTGGAGGGATTTCTACTGACTTCAGTGGACTTTTGTTCAGCCTTGGAGTGTCTTTGACATTTGGCACTGAGGACAAGGCACTAATGAAACAGTCCAGACCAAACATGTAGACACTCCAGTTAAGGTGCGGTTAAGAGGAAAGCGATGTAGTCTTTTTATGTTTGTGCCTGTGGGACGGCTTGTCCTTTTTTTAAAGGCAACTTGACATTAACATTTAAGAAGCAAAACATAACTGGGAGAATACAGATTCCTGCAAGCCTGTCTCTGTCATAAGTGTAACTTTTGTTTACAGACAGTGGATTCCTCAGGCCAGTGCAAGGCATTTGTGTTTGACCAGTTTCTGAAGTTCACATGGAAAATCAGCCATGCTTAGACCTTTTACTTTAGCTTACTCTCAGGGCTCATATTTTTTGTGCAAGAAATTTGATCTGCATGCTTGTCACTCACACAATCTTTTGCTTCCTTTAACATATTTTCTTTGTTGCATACATGATCCTTTTAGACGATATCTACCATGTCAAACACTGCCTGGTGCAGAAGCTGGACAATTCCAGAAACTTCACCAACACTAATAACTGTCCTCACAAAAACTTGTCTCCAACAGATGAAGATATGATTTGCCTACAGACAAAGGAATGCAGGACACCAGCATAGATGACAGTATATGGATGATACCACTTACAGGCTATTTTGTTGCCAAAAAAATCCGAAGCTCCTAATTAAGTTTTTTTCCTCATAGGAGACAGTCGCTGAAATATCCAGTAATTAATGCTGTGATCATACATGCTTCTCACTTCTAGGCAGGAAGGGCAGTGACTCCTTACCAGTTTGGAAACTGCTACAGCAAAGATGAGTGCAAATTTATAGCATCTTTGAGCTTCCCTAGAAGCTCTTCTATTATTTGAGACAATCATATCATTATTCTGCAAACAAAAAGGAAATGCTGGCCAACTGGAAGTACAAAGTAAGCCTTCATACATTTTGAGAAAAGAATAGAGGCTTTCAGATAAATTGCTTTTCCTTGCTGGGTCCTCTTTTGCTGTAGTGAATTATGAGTGGCATATACAAGAAAAGGAAAGCCAATAAGAAAAGTTTACAGGCAACACTAAGGAAGCATCTTAATTCCTCTGGGCATTTTAGCATATTGTTGTACACCACTAAACATTTGCTTTCCAAGTGATCTCACCAGGGTACCAACAATGTAAATGTCTTCAATGGATGCTTGTTCAGGCCCAATAATTACAGTTTAAAGAACAGTTGGATGTGCACTGTCTCAGTTAAAATTAAGACACACATTTTGTTTCCACAAGAGATTTGACTGTGTTTTTTTCTCTACTGAGGAATGTATAATACAGAGTCCTGACGAACAACAGGAACCTGTGATCAGGACATAAGTTTTAGAGTTGCTAATATGGCCAAACAACAGAAGAGTGTCTTTTGACGTCACAAAGGTCACAAGGCAGCAAAAAATGACACGCAAACTTAATGAATGGCCAAAAGATGTGAGCCTACTGAAAATAACATTCCCATCAAATAAATTTATTTCTTACTCTCAGGGAAGTTAGAGTAAGTTAATTGTGTATGCAGTTCTTTATGATTTAGACATGCCTTTGCTATAGGGAATGAGAGCAGAAATAGTAGAACAAGATATTCACTTGAACTGCTGCTTCCTACAAAATAAAATGGACCGCAAAAGGAGCAGCTCAATAGAAAACTCTCCGTGCTCAGAGGTAGCTTTGGTTAATGAATGAACTCTATATCCATCAGTCTTCTTGGTGAAAGCAAGGATATAGAGTCAGGGTAGGTTACACTACACCTGTATGTGTTAGGTGCTTAGTCTACTGACTAAGGTCTCTCTGTAGTCCAAGGAGAGAGGCAAAGAGAGGAAAGAGCATCTCCACAGGGCGACTCATTCCATGCATTTTACATACGCTCTTCACATGCACAGAATCACCTTCTGGTGCTCTCTGTCTCTTACATTCACAGCTAGCTTGGAAGACACCTTGCTCTTGGATGGCTAATTTGAGGTGTACTCAATTTCATCTTCACAGTAAAACTGAGGCACCTCCTCTGAAGTGACTGGGTTTTGCCACTTGTTTCAGTAATTCTGAGGTCTAACTCAGCCCCATGGTGAGGGTACATGAAAGGACCCACCCAGCGCACCACTCAGATGGGGCCAGGAGGCCCAGGTGTCAGAAAGCCCTGATGGCAACAGCGTGGTCTTGCTGTGCCCTGTCTGACTCTGAACGTGATGGAAATAAATTGCAACAAGGCGGTGTTGTGGCGTTTCTTGGTTCCTTCTGTTACCGCTGCTCAGCGGACTGCTGCTGATCTCTTTGCCTAGATCCTGCTGTTCTGCTCACCACATATGGGGTAGAGTAGAGGCGGAGGAGGGAAGATGGCTCTGCTTGGTCCTACTCCTGAGCTGAAGCAGTCCCAAGCTGATCTCCTGCCCTCTGTGCCTTAGGGCCCACCACGGCTCTGCCTGTGTAGGTAATGTTCATGAATTTTGCATTCCCCAAAATGAAGCTTTACCACACTGCATTCCAGACTGACTTTGTGACGGGAAAACACAGCCCAGTAAACGTCACCAGGATTCAGATGTCTCAGTCCTATGTATTCAGAAGCTTTTAACTATTGAGAAAATGTCATTCCTATTTTTTACAAAATAACCCTGTGTAAAGGTTTCTTTGGTATTTAAGGTAGAGGTATGTTGGGAGGAGAGGGAGATCATACAGTAAGTTCTCCTTTTTTGCCTTTTTCTACTTTATGACAAGTGCCCCCAGTACCAACCCTGTATTCTGTGCAATACAGGTATCATATAGATGCAAGTTTACTAAGTGTTAACATTTAGTCACTACTAATCATCCATCATAAATGATACTGAATATAGTAAATTCAGTGGACAGGCAAACACAAAAAAAAGGAGAGAAACAACCCAAACATATAACCAAGGTAAGATGTGATACAACTTAAAAGGCTGTAAAATATTCTTGGATATAATACTTTATGCCACAAGTTTCTGGGTATATTACTGATAAGCTATCTATTGCTTAAAGTTATTAAGACCATAAGCATGGAATTCCTTTTTTTTCAAGATGATATTATGAAATGATTAACACTTCTGATTTTTTTTTTTTCCGGAACAGTTGATGAAGATCATTTGGAGACTGGTTGCTGGGAATTTTGCTGCAGTAAACCACCTCACAGAGACAAATATATGCTCTGAATTGTTTACATCTTGAATCAGTCACATTAGAGAACTTGTATATTGAAAAGAACTCCTTAAGAGGCAGAAATACTGCTAATTGAACATGCATTTCCTTGATTATTTTCTGTGAAGGCCTATTGTAGGTCAGGTTGTTGTCATCTACATTAGCTACTCTGATAGTCATTTGCAGAGGCAGAACCCAAAGAAATGTGATGGGTCCTCCAAAAACCACCAAATTGTACTGGCAGTTTCTTCCATTGGAAATGATTGACCACATATACAAAGAGAACATTTAAAAAAAAATAGTCAGAAACCTGTGAACTATATTAACTTTATTTTCATTGGGCTAAAGTTGGCAATGACATTATTGTCCTAACCAGGATGAAGAGAAGAATTTTTATATGTTGTTACTTCGGAGATTTTTTTGTAATCTCCTTCCATATTTCTATTAGTCTTGATTCCTGCTGTCACTGATACTGATTTAAGGACTCAAGGGCTTGAGCTCTTTCTTACTTCCAGTTCCTTCCTGAAGATTTTTGCAACAAAACCCAGTGCTACAGTCTTTTACAGTTGCCAAAATCTCTGCACAACCTTAAGAGTATGTAAGACCATCTCCTAGGCAACAGGCACCAGTTTGGAAATGCATATGATGCGTATTGGCAAATTCCTGTCTCTGCTTCTACCTACCCCACCATATTTCCTAGATCAGACATGGTGAGAAATTTAGCATAAGCTGCATCTACTAGTTACAAGTCATTATGTCTGTAGCTAACCATCTTGGTTCCCTGGGCTATGCACTAGAAATACAGTGTCAGAATCTGGTTCCTGTGCGTGCCAAGGTATTATTTTTTCAAGAGGCGTTCTCATCCAGCTAAGTGCCTGTAGGTGCTGACTACTTTTAAATAATAACAAAAGAAATAAAAGATTAATACACATCTGGTGTCATATAGTTCACCTTGTCAAGAATAAAAATCAGGTATATATAGAGTTGACTAAGTAGAAATATTGGCAGGCCATATTGTCTTCAAGCAGATAGGAATTTTACCCTTTTTTTTTCATCCAAATAGAAAATGATAATTGTGCTAAGGCAAATTTCTTTCTTCTAGAGGGAAATTTTCTAATTCTCTTGCTTTGTCAAGAAACTAAACCCATGACAGTAGCTATGCTTACACAGGGGGAAGTCCGTGGGGGAGTCATCTCCCTCTGTGGAATAGATGAATGAGATATGAAGCTTGGGAAGAAGTGTTGCTGCAGGGGTCCTGGGAATGAAATGAAGGATTATAGCTGGAAAGAGGAGTCTGAGTCAGAGACAAAGCACAAAGTTGTGGTGTCCTGGTTTCAGCTAGATGACTTCAGCTGCGGAGCTAAAAAGCAGCTCCTGGCTATGAGGAAACTGTCCTGTTCATGTATGCTGTTGTGGTCAAGTCTCCAAGCACTTAGGTCTTACAAGGCTCCCAGTAACCATAACCTTTCTCTGCTCTTATCCTTATTTGGGATCACTGCCTCTACCTTCACTTGTTCTGCCCTGTCTCCTCTGATTCTTCTGCCAGTGGCTTCTAACCATATGCCCTCCTGAACGGGTCTGTGTGGAACCAAACCCCGAGTCCCTAATTCTTACAGGGTGTATGTAAGGGAGCACAAGCAAACAATATTTAAGAACTTCTCTTCTGTAGAAAACTCCTTCTCCCTAAAGCAGCTGATAACAGCAAGTGGGAACAGAGAAGGGCAAATAGAGTTTAAGCTTTGAGAAGCAAAGTTTCTTCACTCCTATGATGATGTTTCTACTGGATAATTCTGGGCAAAGGTTTAGGTATTGTCCTGCATCCCATTATTTTCTAAGGGCATTTCACCAAGAGCCTCAGTAGGAGCAGGAATATTTTTGGGAGGAAATCAGAAGGTGCCAAGAAACATCTTGATGAATGTCTGTCCAGGGTTGCTTGAATGGCAATATACACTTGGCATCATTTCACTCGATACTTTCTGGAACATTAGTTTTGTAAAAAGAGACAATAAAAAAAATCAAAATTTTTTCATATGCAAAATACCTAGACAGAAGAGTACATTTGCACTGGGAGGATAGATGGTGCAATACATGAGCTGGAGAAACTAGACTCAGTGAGTATTGAAATAGTGGAGCTAAGTGCTGGCCAGTAACATTTTTTGTCTGACTGCTTGCTTGAAATAAACAATGAGATGTTGTTGGCATTTTGAGAGGACAGACCACTTTCAGGTTGGCATAAAATCATGAACAGGCGAAATACTGTTTTCTTTGGTAGAAAGACTATGCAATCTGCATCTGGAACCCAGTCTGTAAGAAAATCAGTTAACACAGAAGATTAAAAACACTTAATATGTTGATTTGCCATTTTTGGCCAATGCTTGGAACTAGATTTCTTATACACACTAGCTGTATGACAAACGACTTTTTAACTTTATTCAGTAAGATCAGAGAAAGGAGCTGGAATTATGACAAACACTCGTCTATTTCTTTCCACAATTGTAAGGATGTGGTAGGCTTTTATTCCTCTGAACATCAAATAAGGTTATGTCCTCTTTTTCTCTCAAAGAGCTGTTGCAGAAATTAGATCTGAAATTGAGATTTAGCAAAGTAAAAGCCATTCTCTCTGTATTACTCTTCTGAAATAAGGCTGTCCGTGTATGCTGACAGAGATCAATCCAGGGAAAAAGAAGGTGCCAAAGCCACAGCTAATATTCAAGTCAGCAGTACAACATTTCACTGAACCTGTAAGCTGTTGTTAAATAACAAATAATTACCAATTGTCACTGTCAAAAGATATAAACCACTGAATAAAGTTGGCCACTGAGTACACCTAGCAATGGAAAGATGACACTGAATATAGATTGTCTGTCTATGAAGGCAATCCCAAGAGCACACTAGGGGGTTACAACCTGCTTATTGAAACATCAAATCCCATGAGTAGTTCTGATTCAAAAAACAATACTTAGGATGAAATTCTTCTTATGTACAATGTCTTCAAGTCCTATTAATAGCTTTTCTCTGTCATATCAGACTAATTAAATAAGCACACTTTAAATTCTGTCAGGGATTAATTTCCTTCCAGTTTTCTGAGTGTGCAAATGGTTCAGGAGGACCTGACATATTTTAAGTCCGCAAGGTATTCGAACCCTTATTTCACAAATAACTTTCATAAAGGCATCGTGCTTTTTTTGTGACCTAATTACAGCTGAATTTATTTGTCTGCTGGGTCATTCTTGTGTGCTATTTGCTCAAAGAAGTGAATAGCTGGAGTTACAGCTTGCAGGTTACCAACACTGAAATAATTTTTAATCTTTACTTTGTTTCATTATGAACAAATCCAGGCTTGCCAAAGCCTATTCCTGCTGCTTTTCTCACTTCATTTTGCAGCACAGCTGTTTCAAACTTCCTAAAAGGATTCAAGACTGACCAGCTGGTATTTGTTGACTTCAGAGAATATATTTTTGATGCTTAAGAAAAAAGCAATGCGTGTTATTAAACAGTTTTGGAAAATGTTCTAACCACATTTAAGAGGGTGACAAATAACTGTGTTTTAAGAGAATGAATTTTAAAGAAAGTTTCTTTCTGTTTCCTGAAGAAATGCTTTTGAAAAGATCAGATTCATAAACTTGTCAAAGAGGCACTACACCAAAAAACTTTTGTTACTTCACTGACTACTTGAGATTTCTTTTCTCTTTTAAGTACTTGCCAAAAAGAAGACAAGAGTGAATACGTGTTCCCAGTTGGAACATTTTACTGCTGAAAGGTGATGGATGAGGGAGGGCAAAGCACAAAATATGCTGCATTCTGTAAGCCTGAAATTCCAAAAAGATTTTCAGGAATCCCAGCTAAGCAAATGTCATATGCTGGAGCATCAGTGCTGTGGACCAGGCAATCAAAGCGAAAGTTGGATAGTTAAGATGAGGCTTAATGCCTCTTTTTACCAAGCTGCTTCCCATGTCTTTCTCAAGCAGACAACAAAAATTTTGGAGAATCTGTAGCAGTTCCCTCCCCTTCTGCTGTCTGTTGCTTCTGTTTTTTCTAACTGGCAGTGCCAATTTCCAACTATTCATGTGGTGAACTTCAACAAACCCCCAAAGCAGCAACAAGAAAATGAAAAGGATTTAACTGTTAGTCTCATTACCCTGAATACATACTCACTTCAAGTATTAGATGATAAAAAGAAGTTGTGACATACAAATCCAAAGGACATGGGAATTGATTGTATGTCCTAATTAAATCCAACCACCTGAGAACGAGATAGGTGTTTTGTAACATTAAGCCCACATGCTTTTAGTAGCCTGTGCCTTCTATTCAGACGAAGAGAATACATTTTCCTTTTATCTTCCTCAGATTTTTTTGTTTCATATTCAGGATCTTGTTGACTTAATCTTTTCACATACTTTAAGAAGTGCAAGGCCTTAATTACATTGTTTTTCATAAGACTAGTAATATACAACAGAAACTATGAAAACCCATGAGGCCTAATACATGCCTAGTTGGCATGAAGAACTCAGACAGTATGCCACTCTAGGACCAAAGTGTAAATGGTTTTCATACAATATTTGGAATAGATAAAAATGTTTGTTAATGAAGCCTTGTAGCAGTGTCTGAAATATAAAACATGTCCCTTTCTAAGGGATACTGCAGTCAATTTTAAAAGACACGTCTGAGGACATTGTGCGCTCTCAAATGTGAGAAGTTGTATAGAGTATGGGAAAAGAACAATTGAGTCCCGGGACAATGCTCCTGGGTGTGTATATACATCGCACCCCACTCCTTGGAGGTTTTCATCTTATCCTCAGAAAACTCTGAGTAGTCCCTGTGGGACCACCACATCTTGGCAGGGAGAAAGGGCAGTGTAATTCCTGAATTTCCATTATTAAACTACTGCAATCCTTTTTTCTTTGCTATCCCAAAGAGAGCTAAAAGAAGTATGGGGTGTAATTAAACAAGAGGTAAAGTGGTAAAAATGGAAATCTGATACTGAGTCCTCTGCTCTCAGCAATGTGAAGCTCCGGCCTGACTCTTTGGGTTTTCTGAAGAAAAAAAATGTGCTGCAGCACTGGGAAACAAACGTACAATTGCCTGTCTCCTAGTTGTGAGAGACAAGAGGGAGGAATGGGTATAAATAAATTATATTCTTCTCTTTATTGCTTATTTTTAAAACAGCTTTTTAGCATATATTTGACTTGTTAGCATACTTCTGACTATAAGGTTTCCCCTGGAATCTGTAGAAGGTCTCTGGTTCCTTCAAATCCAAAATGGTTAATGTCACAATTACTGGTTTCCAGTAAATTCATGAAGTACTGATAGCTGAAATAATTTCTCCCTTTTTTTTTTTTTCTTTCTTAAATGAAGAGACATGTATGTTTATGTAGCTCCAGGTAAATAAAAGAACTCATATGAAAAACCCAGCCCCAAACCCACTTCTCTCCTGTTTAAAATTGGTCAGCCTCACTAAGCCCAATGGTAGAGTGGAGTTTTTATGACCATTATAGGCAGGAAAATTTTGCAATAACATGATTTTATTCTAAATGTATGAAACAATCTATCTAGTGTGAAACTAAATGCAATTATCTGCTGCGTCTATGAAACACTTGAACATGAAACATTGACTTTTGTATGGAGTAATTTAATTTCAAATGCAAAGTGGATCAAAATATACTTTTCTGACTGAAACCTCCAATTTTTTTCACAATACTTGCTATCATGAGTGAATCTTCCTCAGCGCAAAAAGGTAAATCTTAAATTTAAAATAAATTTATCCATTTTTTTTGCCTCTAAATCAGTTGCGTTTTTTACCCCTACTTGCACATTTCTTTGGGCTTTTACAGAGAAAGCAAGAAACCGACTTCCAATTTTCATCTTTAATTCATTAATGGTCAGTTTTCCCATATTTATTCCAGTGCCAGCATTGTTTCTACTATTCAGCCATTCGTGTTTTATGAGGAAGAGTCACGTCCCTTTTTAGCCTTTGTCTTACTATATTTAATAAGCCCACTTCTTTTTCACGATACGTTTACTCTTTCTTTATTTATCCTAAACTACAAATTCCTTCATTATATGTATTGTAAAGATCTTTTCTAAGAAACCCTAGGATTTATAGGTTTTTTCAAGATCCTCTGGGAGTGGAGTCATTGTTTTCCTTCTAAATGTTCTTATACGCTAATGTCTTATTTGTTGTTGTGTAAGAGTTTGGGAAACCAACCTGCAACAGTGAATGATACAGATGATCCCAGGTATTCATAATCTGATTGAACTAAAGGTTATCACATATCTTACCAGCCTTCTTTGTCCTCTATTTGCCTGCAAAGTCTTTCACCCCAGTAGCTGTAAGAATGTTATCTCAAAATGTGCTCAAATTTACTGACTAAACAGTGGCAAAAAATTCTCAAGAGAAAGTAACTCTCTCCATACTCTTCAGAGGAAATCTCTAAAGCAAACTCTTTAACCATAGTTAAACTAGAAAGTCATGCTCTGAACTGTTGGCTTGAGTGAACTAAAAAGATTACACTGCCCTGAGTATGACATATTGCTAAAAATTAGCTCTGCAAATGTAATCACGTGTGGTGGAGAAACCATGCTGGATGACTTGTTAACAATTAAAAAAAAAATTTCCAAGATTTCCAAAAAGCTACAAATAGATTTCTTATTATCATGATGATTTTTGTTGTGAAGATTTACCTTTTTTTTTTTTCTTTTCAAATTGCCTGACATTCACCTTGATCTAATTCCTGACTGCACAGAAGTGCTTAGAAGTTAAAAGAATCTATAACAGATATTTACCTGAAGGTATCTCCATATTTTTTTGCATGCTTATTCAGAAATATTGTTTCAGAAATCTCAAAAAAACCTAAAACCCTTCTGTAATTAAGCCAAAAGTTTGTATACCTACTTCGACTGTCTAAAGTATATTTCTCTCTCTAATGTCTGAAACCCCAAGTGATCTTTTGCCTGAAGTTAACTATATGAAGGTATTTGTTACTTACACTGAGGATTCTTGAAATAATGGATTTATGAACTGAAATAAACTATGTTTTGGAGAGGCCTACATAAAAATAATTTTTGTTTGCTTTGTTTCTCTGACAGACATAAAAGTATTTTGACATTGAACAGAAGAATTAAATAAGTATATAAAGGTTTACTTGAATACAAGGTTTTATGATTGCTGCTATGGGTGAATAAGCGTAATTAGTCTCACACTATATCTGAGCTTTGAGTCTAAATGATTGTAAACTAAGTAATGTGGACATTTTATCCTTAAGTACAGAAGACAAAATAGAATCATAGAATCATAGAATAGTTTTGGTTGGAAAGGACCTTATAGATCACCTAGTTCCAAGCTCCTTGCCTGGACCTGCAAAATATGTGCAGACGCAATCTCTAACAGCACTATGACAGGAGGTAATATAATGAAAGTCAATGTTAGCTAACAGAATGAGATATACGATGCACATCATGAAGCGTTGAAGCCAGAGATGCAGTTTACAAGATTGTGTTGGAGTTTTACAGCTTCCAGATAAAAATCAGACATTTAGGGAAAGAAGAAATTGTTGTTTTAGGAAGAGATTTGTGACATCTGTCCTTTATCTTGCAACCATACAAGAGAGGAATCCTGCAATCTTCTAATAAAAACTACAGGAGCTGCTAAAAGTGTGTCTTTATCAAAAAATTTATTTGACAACCAGTAACAAGGAGAGTTAAGTTTATATTTTCTTATTTTACTATGCAAACATATGCTATAAGTAATAATATATTACCTTTCATAATTTTAATGTGGTTGTTTAAAAGAAGAAATCAAATTGAGGGGCAAGTATTTAATGGGCCTGTCTTTATCTGTGCATTTTATGTAACAGTTAACAATAATTTATATGACATTATGTGTCAGTAATTGGCAAGGTATTTTAAAGAAAGATTTTATATCTGGCATAGGCTGTACTGAGTACTGGAGTTTAATGTCAAGAAAGATGCAATAAAACAGAGAAAACTAAAAAGATCCTTTCCCTCTTCTAATAAATCCAGACAGAGAGTCCTGTTTTTGTTCCAGTGACATCAGAGCACTGGACTGATACCAAGTCATTCTGAAAAATGCCTTTAAGAAACATCTCTCTGCTCTCTGCAGACATGAGATGTAAGAATACGACTTATAATAACACATTTTAGTACAACAAATCAAATAAATAAGCAATTAAACTTTTTCTCACAAACTAGAATCAGACCAGCTTACGTTGTTATTTGATTTACGGGCATGAACTGAAATTTCCTACAAAACAAACCATTGTGTCTACTTTTACAAGCTAATGAGCAGCGTGTGACTGTTTCTTCTATATTTTAAGGGATATAAAAAGTCTCATTTAAAATGCTTTGTTTATTGCATGTCACATTTCATTCCATATGTGCTTATGCTGGGCTGTATCATCTCAAGTTGACTTCTAACCACAACAAAAAACAGAGCAAGACAATAGGATAATACCTACCAACTTTTCCCTTTAGTTATGCGGTTTCCCACTAGATGTAAATGTTAATTCAGCTTCATCTATGTCAGGCGGACACCATTGGGTGCATTTGTTGCAGTCTTTGGCTATACTCACACGGCTTCTCCTGGCTTCAACATAAGGTCTGAGACAGGTGCCAGCCCCAGTGCTTAGGACCACTCTCTGCTGCAAGTTCCCAACCCCGTTATTTTCATGCGGTTTGCTTCCTAGTCCATTTTAACCAAATGAATTGGGTTAGCAAAGACCTCTTGCTTAAATTAATTTGTTTGATTTTCCTGAAACACTTTATAGACCTTTTAAAAATGCAGTGCAGCTGAAAAAAATGGTGACTTCCCAAAGGCAAAGAGGGACAGAGCTGCCTTAGGAAGGCAGTGTGCTGATAAAGCTGTAGGCTATGGAGGAAGAAGGTATCGAAGAGATGGTGAATGCCCACTAGGTACACAAGTGCTTCAGAAATCCTATCACATGCATATTTACACAAATTAACACAAGTAAACATTTCTGTTCTGATGCAAATACTTCCTTCAATGGGAATATAGTTAAATGTTTAGATATTTTTGTGAAGAACCATGAAGGTTCCTTGACAGATGAAATAAATTGAAGAAAGTACCATTATCTAGAAGTCTATGCTGTTTTCCACAGCCCAGCATACAAGGTGATAACACAGTACAAACATTACTTGTTTTAAAAATTGTAATTAAATTATTTTTTTTTAAATAAAGGAAGATAAAACCCTTAATCCCCAGGAGACTATCCAATACATGCAAAACTTTCCTTAACCACATTAATTTTTATCTTTTTATTCTTATTCAACAGGTTGTTGTAATAGGGGATGGTGGGGGAGCTTGTCTGTTTTTTTTAGGAAAGTGTTTGTATGTGGGAGTGTAAATATTTTTATTACCACAGGCCCTGTTCCCCATTTCACAACAAGATCTTCCTTGTGTGTAACTCTATGTACATGCTTTTGAAATTGCAATGATCTGAGAGCAGAAACTAACATGAATTAACTGCATTTTAAATCCACCTTTACTGAATATGGAAGTTATCACCAGTGTAAGGGAATTCATATATCACTTGCAGCATAAGTTCAGTGCTTCACACTGGTAGATGGCTTGCTTCACTTTTTTTTTCCCCATAAAATGTCTGTGTCAATTTGCAGTTCAAAAGAAACCGTACTGCTAGGATTCTTTTCAGCCTGTCTTTATTTCTAGTTTTAGACTAACTAATGCCTTGTAACACAGAAAAAAGAATTCCAGACATGAATTTTGCACACACATGTTTTTCCTATTTTCCGTTCATATTTGCTTTTTCTAGTAATAACAAGTTTTTCTTTTTAGAGGTCCATCAGTTCACAGGAGATTTTAAGATGTGAAAGATGGGATGATGCTTAGAAAGCTTATATGCAAAGTGGCTGTCACTATTACAGTATGAGTATTAATAATACTGACAACCATATTTCTAATGGCACATTATTATAGTTTCAAAGGATAATCATCCCATAATAAATGTGGCTTATCAATACAGCTACCATGAAGACCACAAAAGTTCTTACATGACCTTGCATGATCTTGCAAAATGTAGTGTCTGTGTTCTATTTTGTTCCTCCTTTCAAAATGAAATAAATTTGGAAAAAAATTTTAAATTTTCCTCTATCTCTGGCACACCCCTAATATTATATTTTGTCTCAAAGTTTGGGCAACCATAATTAAATTTGCATTAAAATAAAGGTCATTTCTTCATAACTGAAGCCAACTCCAGAATGCTTACTATTTTTCCTAGCCTAAAAAGTTCATTGAATTCTTCCCATTCCAGCTTCTTTCAAACAAGAATGAAATTAACCAAAGATGTCCAAAGAACTGAGAATCTCAAGCTGTGAGTAGGTGAATAAAGAATTCTTCAAATAGGATGAGTGAGCTTAAATGTCATTGAAACATATGATGAAACAGTTTTCATGATGTGCCTGATTCCAAAGCCATCAAGGGGAGCCATTCCGTTGACTTCATTTGGTTTGAATCAGGCCCTATAAAAGGTGCTTAAAAAAAGCTTTTAAAATCAGTGTCAACCAGTGGGGGCTCCTTTCCACGTGTATGTGATCTGGTTTGTCCAATAAAGTTAATTTATACTCGTTTGGACGCCCAGTTTCACACATTCAAGTATTCCTGTGAACATTCTGGGTTAGACCTTCAGCTGGCATGTATCAGTGTAATTCCATTAAGGTCTACATATCTGTGACAATTTACATGTGGACCATAATTTTGGAACCCATGTTCTAAGTCTTTGGAGATTTTCTCATCATGCCTCACTGCATTTTTCTTGTTTGATTTTTCAAGTATTTGTTGAAGCACAACACCATGTCCAGAAAACCAGCCTAAACTGAACTCCTCTATATGTGAAGAAAGACAATGGAAATTACTTGAGAGGCACTGCATATGGAAAAAATATTCAGGAGAAATCTGGATATCAAATTTTCTCCAGTAGATTTCTTCCATGTGAGTGAGATGGTTAACAACCTTGAGGCAGCAGCCCTCTTTCCATATACTTTTACAAAAATATCAGCCTCTCCCTTCTGATTAGTTTCACCAGGACAGATCTCCAACAGGAACAGTCAGTCAGCAGTGTGTGAACCTCACATGAATATCAGATTGTGGCAATAAGAGATATAATCCTTGTATTGCAGAACACAACTTTGCTTGCCTCAAGCAGGTGGGTTTCTGGTTTGTTTTGTTTTTAATTTAATAGGGCATTAATCAAAACACTGACACACTATAAAAAACAACAAACATTCCTTTTTGCTTTTCCAATTTAAAAATATGTCTAGACAAGAAATCAAAGCAAATCGTAACTTTTGGAAGCCAGTCCTTAACTTGTTCTAAGAAGAAGCAGCCTTATAAATACACATCTGCTTCATTCTTTACAAGTTAGGAAGAAAAGAAATAGTAAAGAGATCAGGAGTTTGAAACCAAACAAAAATTCCTGCTCTCTTAGTTATTTAAAGTTCAAGTGCTAAAATTGGCTCAAACAAAAAGAATGTTGCCATTGCTTATTAAAGTTTCATATAAAAATATAGAAGAGGGAGGGAGATAGTACAGTTACGGGATTTGTCACGTCTGCTGATGTCACCAAATTGTATGAGGTTTGGCAGAAAGCCCTTCGCATTCAATAAGTACCAGATTTAGAGTTAATTCAGCAGGAAAATACAAGTCTTACAAAATTAATGCTCTTCAGGTATGTATGATAAATTGCCTGCAGCATTAGAAGTTTAAAATGTATTTGCTGAAAATTCACTTAGACACAGGTTCAGAAAACTTCTGACTAAACTGTACGTGTTTGACTATCGGTTAGTCAAAAAGGTGCTTGATTTCTTTTCATAAATTATGTATAAATATATTTTCTCTCTTACTGGCTTAATACCAAGTATGTTACGTAGATCGCTTTTGAATTAATTATTCACAGACCTTTAGTTTTCTGTCTGGAAAAATTATTACAGTAATCTAATTTATGTGTATTTTCAGCTGCAAAAAATTAAATTACTACACTGATAAGGGTTTTCTTTAATGCAATTTGCTTAAATAACATGGAGAAATTGTAAGAGTTGGGATATATTTGTATTTCAGCAAATTATTTGTAATCCTATGAATCATTTGCAAGTGAGAAATCACACAGAAAATAGCTTTAAACTAAAGGCTTACAAAATGTGTTTACATAAAAAATACTTTGATAAAAAATAAACCACGTTTGCTGGGAATCAGAGTATATGCACGTGCCCCTGGTGTCACTCCGCACAATGACCCTTCTCACCCCCTCAGAGAGCTGGTTACTCCTATACCCACCGCTCCAAGAAAGATACCTGCTTTCCTATGCGCAGGTGAAGAAATACCGTAGGCTGAGCTCACCTAGCACTTGATATCGTATTTCATTGCGTGCTAGTCCTTCCACAGGCAAGATGGAAATTTGTGCAGGAAGTGCAGGGTGCACACACACAAAGGAAGAAAAAAGAATTAGTAAGCGGGTTTAGAAAAGGAAGCTTTCTAAATGACTGTATGGCAGACCCAAAGGCAGCTTAACTACCCCACCAACATCGGCAAAGGAGATACCTCCTCACGCACAATGTCACCCCAGTCAGGACAGGCCAGCAAAAAGCTGTCAGTGCAAGTGAGATAATACAGCAGAGCAGATTCACAATATTGTGGTAGATGATGTTTTCCAATCAGGCTCCTAATGTGTCAGGCATTTTCAGAAGCCTGAGTAGGCTTAAGACAAGTGGTATACTTGTGTCTTAGAGTACTGTATTTTCCATTCAGTTGATTTATTTCTAGATTGCTTTCCATACAGAAACTTCCATTAATACTGTCACTGCCTGTGTCTATAAGGATGTTACCTACACCTCCTCAGCTCACAGCTATCAAGCAGGGTGAGTTTAAGTAAAAGACTCGCTTTCCTGAGTTCCCTTATTTGTAAGGGAATCATACTATTTCCGTTTATTATTCACTTAGTCTTACAGTAATTGAGTTTCTTTTGTTAACCTCCTCCAAAAATTGCATACTGAGTCTGAAAATACACTTCAGTGCGTCCCGACTTACACATCTGATCAACCCTTCCATTTTAAACGTGCCTCTTCTGAAATCACAAGTTACTGCAAGTTCAGTCCTTAACATTAAACACAGTTTTGAAATAAAACTCTGGCCAGTAACCACCCCTAATCTACAGATGTTTTTTCCTTTGGAAAAACTTTTCTCTTTTTTAGAATTGCTCTCTACATGGTTGAAAATGGTTCTGAGCAGCTAAATGAAGAGAGAAAATTTCTGGAAGCAAATCTGGGAATTCGTGAAGGTGTATGAGGCAGAAGAAGAGCTAAAGAAAAACATGTGGGATTTTTCTTTGAGTTGGGGTTTTTTTCATACATGTAGTTTCCAGCACGAATCTTGTTCATGCCATAGGCATCTGGGGGGTAGGTGTGGGAAACTGCTCCCACTCACTGCCTATCCTTACAGGGACCTAAACTGTGGCTTCCTGGGACTCAGATTTGACAGGGGTGAGGAAGTTTTAGGTGTAGATATGCAATGAATCAAGGTGTGTTGGAGAGTTCCACAGTGAGTTGAGATGTCCATACGCATCTATTGTCACTCAGCCCCACGGACCTGATTTTCAACCCGCCAGTTCCTTTACTTACTTGTGAAGTTCCACTAACAAACATACCTCCCCATATCCCGTAGTGCAAACATTTACACCCACACTTGACCTGCTGTTCAACACCATCAGTATGCAAGTGGGAGATCTGGCATTCAAACATTCCCTATGATAATCTGCACACATAATACCACATGTTTGAGCAGGTGTTGGAGTCAGTCAAATCTGTAGCCATATGCACATGAAGGAACAGTTTTGTACACATATAGCTTCAAAGGCCAAGAAAAGACTTGGCTTCAAATATAGTCCTTACTACTTCAGTACTAACATAATTTCTTTTACTTACATAAACTTCATTGATGGCATAGCCTGGGAATGGAAAGACATAAAACAATCGCAAAATATTTTAAAAGGTCTTATAATACATGCTCGATACAAACAGTAATGTGCATTTTGTATTACAAAGCAGTCTGCCTTTTTTCATCTCTATGTACACTTTGGGACTAAATAAACTCACAAGTCCATTATATGTACTTATAAGAGCCCACTTAAAACAGTGAACAAAATCACCCTGAAGCTGAGACAAGTCAAGACACTGATCACCTCTTACAGATTTACCTAGTATGGACTCCTTTATGGACCCTGGTTACTGTGTATCTTTTCTTAACTCTACTCAGTAACATGCAATACTGTTTATAATAATAACATTTTTGGTCTACAGATGAACTTTCTTGAAAGGAAATAATATTTATCAGCACCGCAAATGAGCTCTGAGTAGAAGTTAGTTTTCAAAGAGAATTACAGTTACATGTCCACCTTATTGTAAATACCAGCCCCACCAAATCCAAACTCTACAGCCAAACAAACTTGCATTTCTTTAGGAAATGGAGGTGAATGTCCAGATGGAAAAGGAATGCAGATCTTGGTATCAATGTCACAAGTTTAATTTATCTCTACTTCGAAAAGTTTCCCCTGCTTTTATGTAACCAGTAAGAGGGTACTAGCCGACATGGAAGGTGTACTCCTGCCAAACCAAATGACCCAAAAAGGTCTTAGCTCTGTTCTTCCACTGCATGTTCAACAACAGTGTAGCTCCAGTGATTCTGAGGAGAAACTTTCCTACAGGGAGAGGAACCGTCCTACTATGAGTGATCCCCTCACACACTTAGGTGTGTGTTTGGAAAGGAAGACGTGTATGAGCATGTATATGCGTGTGTATGCATGTGTATGTGTGTATGCTTGTACTGGTGCACACAGAGTAATGCAAAAATTGCAGGGATTCAGAAAGAAAAGAGAGAACAGGGGAACTGGCAAGCTCTCTGTTGCTTGCTAGGTACTATACAGATTGTAATTACTAAGAAGGAAGAGGATGAGAAACCTGGATGTCAGGAAGAGGCAAGTCTATATGACTGTGTTGATTCTAGATAAAAGTCTTTTTAATGAACATGCTTTTATTACTATAGGGGACTCTTATCACTAGATATAAGCTAAGGAAAAAATCCTACTTCTTTGCCCAGTAGACAAAGAACGATTGCAAGAAGACACTGGTTTAATTTTAATCAAGTAGCAAGGCCTTTATAGAAATGAAACTCATAAGAAATATGCTCAGATGTAAAGATCAATACATTTAAATTAAATGACTAGATAAAAAAAAGTAGGTACATGATAAAGAAGATTTTTCTTACTTCAGAGAGTACATTTTGAGAAGTCAAAGGAATAATTAGTTAAGAGACAGGAGAATTTAGGGACTTAAATGCAAAGAACAAATACAGCAGAGATTCCTTTAAATTGGAGACAGACACAGACACAATCTGTAACTTGCCTCCAAATTGAGAAAAATCTTTTAAGAGAAAGCTCCACATCCTCATCACCAAAATAAAAATCAAAAAATGAAATGCTAATTTGGGGAAAACAGGAGTCTTGGCACAGATTAAATGCAACAACAGAAAGAATTAGTTGTTACATAGAACATCACAATCAATTAAAAATATTCTTTGTCCGTAAACAAAAAGAACAAAAAAAGCATAAATGAGGTCAGGCATACAAAGAGGCTGGTGAGATTAAGACTAAGCTACAGACGGACTCCATGATACTTTGCCTTCAAATATAATTGGTCCAAGGGTCCCCTTCAAACAAATATGCAAAACTACATCAAAAACATTGCTTCTGTACCATCTACCCAACGGCTGGACAAGCCACTTTCTTGGCACACGGAAGGACTATGACTATCCAGTATAGCTTTTCATGTAATGAATCAAATTAACAAGATTCTGTTTAAATGATCTGAAATCCTTCAGCGAGGTGTGTGAATGAGGACCAAATTTCAATGCAGGTAACACTCAAGAGGACTGAAGAAAGCAAGTTTAGGTCTTATAGGTAAAAAGGAAGAATGAAGACCTGAGTATAATAGCACAGTCAGACTAATGATAGTAACTAGCAAGACACTTAAACATGTAATTAAATGGTTAATTTTTAAATGCTTAAAAGTGAGGGGAAAGAGCTGACTTAAATTTGTCAGGAGGATATCATGTCAGATTGGTTTAATTTCCTTTTTTGAAAGGGAGTGACCCATCAGATTAAGAAGTTAGAGACATGAGATTCCTTGACTTTAGTAAGGCTTTTGACACTCCCTTTTGATATCCTATGAGGAAACTTCAAACATGTGGCCTATAATAAATTACTGCATGATATGTGTAAAGCTGATCTAAGAAGGCACTTAAAGATAACCATCAATTATTCAAGACAAACTAGGAAGATATCCAGGAAGAGGATGAACAGTATATGTATGAAAACCATTTTGTGGAGACCAATGTGATATGAAAATTTTATTATAATTCAACAAAGAATCTTGACAATAGGGAAAATGCTGAAGTTTTTTGATTCATCACTTTCTAGATTATATATTCTGTTTAGGAAATATTGAAGTAATTGCATTAACATTTTCTAAAATGACTGATATTTGAAAAATTAGTATAAATATGTCTTAAAATTTTATAAAGATTTAAAAAATCTAAACCATAACAAATCTTGTCATGTTGTGTTTCTGTCACCCAAACAAAAATATTTTTCGCCATACTTTAAAATATAAATATATCGGAGAGGATTCAAATGTTTTTATAACCAAGCTGATGATCAGTTAGTTTCATATTCCTAAGAAAAACAAAAGAAATATACGCTTTTAGTGAGCTAGAGTTGGATTAAATAGTAAACAGGTCTTTGTAACTACACAGAGAGCTAAGCACTAGAACACGACAGCTAAAAATGTCGTTGGTGTTTTCTGAAAGGTAGATCAGAAAACAAACCACAAATGTGGACGGTGTCTGTGTCATTCTGCCTTTGAAGTGAAATCATGAATCTGATGACATCTTGAGATCCTCTTGTCCGGTCTTGTATTCCTGCTTAGTCTTTAGCTTCCTTGACAGTGAATGCAGTGGTGGCAAAGCATTAAGCTGTCACGATCCTCTGCAGGGATATCAGGGTCAGAAGGTAGGCTTCGTGATGTTAAGTGTGCATCCTTTGGGTCAGGATGGTCTTTTGCATTTCAGTTACTACAAAAAGCTGCCGATATCTAGTGTAATATAAATATCTAAAAATAATCAAGCCCTGTTAGTTACAGAAATGTAAGTGTCCAATGTAAGTCTCTTTCTTGACAGGATAGAAGGCAAAAAACCTAGATCCTGAGAGACCTCGTGTATTGTTAAATGTCAAAAAAGCTGTTCTGATCAACAATCCGTAGCATAAAGCAAAACTCTGCAATAACTGAGAACTTGTATATACAGGATATCATTTCATTAGAGGTGGGAGATTTTTTTTTTTTGCCAACATACTCTGTTTTAGTAAATCAAAAATATTTCATGAAGACACAGACAGACAGATATTTGTGTCAGAAATAAAGAGAGAAAATGAGTGAAAAAAAGACTGTATCTTTGTAGCTACAGTGTAATATACGATATAAAAGAATCAAGTTTGGATTGGCTTGAAAGAACAGGGTTTTTTTGGTAATCAAACAGATCAGGATTTGAACAATCAAGCTGCGGTAGCACTTACAATTAGAAGCATCAAACAGATTCAATGATTTGGGGATTTTTGACCTACAGTGAAACAAAATTTAGTACCTTTTAAAAGTTGTCTAAATTGAAGTTCTATACTTGTGATCAGTAACATGTGGAAGACTATACTTCCATGTAGAGGAAAAAACCTCTTTCCTGCTTAGAAAAGAAAAATTTTCTCCCATCATTGCTTGCCTCCAGTTGCCTCTGTCTAGTCCCATTTGTTGAACTCCAGAAGGTATTAGACTGAATGAGATCAAGAAGAAATTAGGGGGAGCCATATTATGTGTGTGAGTAACTTGTCAAAGAGTTTGCAGCTAATTGAGATATTTTACTGGCTAAGATGCCCTGGCCTTTTGCCCAGTCATCGGACTCCTTGGAATAAACAGTAAGATCATTAGTGTTCAGGTTTAATACCAGCTGACCTTAGAACCTCTCATTTTCTGAGAGTAAAAAGAATTGCCTGGTCCTTGTAGCATGGGAGAGTGAGGCTTTAATTCTGTTAGTTTTTGTTACCTTGTCTTTTGCCATGCACAGCTTCTGTTTCTTTGTTTTGCTTTGCTTTGCCTCCACCCCCTCCCCCTGATGACTTACTGACATGTAAATGGTGATTAAATAATTTCTTTAACAACTACAGTTAATTTCTGGGCTTATTTCCTGCCTTCATGTAGGTAACACCGGTGCTTCAGACTTTAAATCCTGCTAAGATCTATTATAACTTTTTTTCTTTTCTTGGGGAAAAGATAGGTTGGGGATATAAAATGCAACCTCATATGTGTATACAAGTCATATCTGTGGATCTACATTCCACTGTCTATGATCGTGTTCCTTTAGTCTTTTATTCCCCATATAACTGCCAATAATACTTTTCAGTATTTGGTGCTTCCTCCTTACTAACTTTGATACTCTATGTACGGTTTAGTGATCCTCATCGCAAAGGGTATTAGACAGTACTAAGAAAATCACCAAGTTCAATACAGACAAAACTCTGAGCTGGTTATTTTAGGTTTTTTATTTTCCTTGCCCTGCTGATTTCATAACCAGGGATTGTTCTTTGATGACTCCTCCTTCTGACTGAGAAAACGACATTCTTCCATCACAATTAGATCTGAGCAGTGTAAAGAACAATGTTTTTTGTATGCTTGTTCTTTTAATGTCCACTGACACACAAATATAATTTTCCTCCTTTCGTAGAGAAGGAATTCCATACACATTCTTTACAGTCTGAAGTAGCAGCATAGTCACCTTTCTTTAGCCTACAGCCAGACTTCATGCTGTCCCTGCCATATGCAATACTTCAGCCAGTAGAGTGTTCCTAGTTAGCTCGGGTTTAGAAACTTCAGTTATCTCCATAGCGACTTTCACAATCTCATTTCCTTTGGCAAACAGGAAATCACAGTTTTTTTGTCCAGCTCATTGACTCTTCAGTGGTTGTTTCTGCATAATAAGCGAGATATAATAGGACACTCAACTTGAGATGGATTTGAGCCCTTAACAGTAATGTGGATGCAGACTCCGAGCCCCTCTCCTCAGGGGTGACTGGCCTGTCCATGGGGTTATTACACAGGCAAGGCAGGCAACATCATTGTCTTCTTATGCTGCACTCATGTAAATTGTATCTGTAGGGAGCCTTCTCCAGAATATGGTGATCAAGTCTGACAAGGGACATGACAGAGGTGCACGTAGTTTGCAGATACTGATCAAGCTTGTGTGCTGAGTTGTTAATCTCTGCCTGTCAGCACTGGAAGATTATTGGCAAGTGCAGGGGCAAGATCTCTAATGCTAATCTCTTGAGGAACATTGGAGTTAAACAGAGAAGTGACAAAAGTGGTTAAGAGCCACCTACCTATACTTCGCTATGACCCACTTGTTAAATTCTGACCCACCTGTGTTGCCTCTGGCCCTTGGCAGCTAAAGAAAGTATTAAAATTCAGAATTCCAAGAAAGGAAGTGGTTTCTCACAGTATTTACAGATTGCTTGATATGTAGCCTCATAAAATTCATGGATTATATCAAATTAGGGAGCATTGTCAATTCACAGGAGGGCAGGTCTGCACTTCAGAGGAACCTCAAACAGGCTGGAGAAAAGGGCTAACAGGAATATCATGAAATTTAACAAAGGGAAATGCAAAGTCCTGTAGCTGGAAAGGAAGAACCTCATACACAGCACAGTCTGGGGGCAGATAGAATGGAAAGCAGCTTTGCAGAAAAGGCCCTGAGGGTCCTAGTGGACAACAAGTTGACCAGGAACCAGCAATGTGCCCTTGTGGCAAAGGTGGCCAACAGCATCTTGGTTGCATAAGGAAGAGCATCACCAGCGAGTGATTCTTCCCCTTTACTAAGCACTGGTAAAACACATCTGGAGTTCTGGGTCCAGTTCTGGGCTCCCCAGTAGGAAAGTGACATGGACATACTGGAAAAGTCCAGAGAAGGGCTTTAAAGGTGTTTAAGGGTCTGGATGGAGCACCTGATATATGAAGAGACATTGAGAAAGGTGGGATTGTTTAGACTGGAAAAGGCTCCACTGGATCTGATCAATGTGTATGACTACCCGATGGAGGGGGGGGAAGTAAAAAAGACGGAGAGACATTCTTCACAGTAGTGGCCAACGAAAGGTAAAGAGGCAATTGGCAAAAATTCAAATGCAAAAAATTCCATTGAAAGATATGAAAAAGCTTCTTTACTACACAGATGATCAAACACTAGAACAGTTTGCTGAGAAAGATTGTGGCATCTCCATCCTTGGAGTTATTCAAACTCTGACTGGATGCGGCCTGAGAAACCAGTTCTAGGTGACCTTGCTCCGAGCAGTGGGTTGGACTAGACCATCTCCTGAGGTGGCTTAAAACTTCAGCAATTCTCTGTTTCTGTGATCCTGTTCAGAGCTCCTCAGTACATAAAAAGTGCGCTAAAATACTAGAAGAAGTGCAGTGGATGATTAGGGGGCTGGATCACATGACATACATGAAGGGGCTGAGAGAGCAGGTTTGTTCAATGTCAGCAAGAAAAGACTCAAGGTAGATTTTCTTACTGTCTTCAGATCAGAGAGCATGAGACACGATGGAGTCAGACTCTTCTCAGAGGTGCACAGTGAAAGAATGAGAGGTGGTGGACACAAGTTGCAACAAGGGAAATTACAGTTAGACACAGAGAAGGAAAAAAATCTCTATGAGGGTGGTCAAATATTTATTCGAACTATTGTCCAGTGAGGTTCTGGAATCTCCATCATTGCAAATATTCGAAAGTTGACTGGACAACACCCTGAGCAACCTCATCTTAGATGCCCCTGGTTTCATTGAGGGTTTCAATTGGGTGGTTTTGTAGGTCACTTCCAACCAAAAATTATTCTATGATTCTGTATTTTTATGATAGTAGCTGAAGCAACGTGCATTGCTTTTTGCTCAGAACTTATTGTAGGTGAGAAACAAGATTTACTGGGAGGTCTTACGTCTTGGACTTATTCCTTCCTATTCTCCCTTCCCATATCTCAGTCAACAGACTAATGCAAGACAGAGTGTGCAGTTCTGTCTCTGATTTGCATAACATTTTTTTCCTTTTACAGTTCATAAAGATGTAGACGGAGGCAGTTTCACTTTAGAATTAATTGTCCTTCAATAATTAGGGTTTTTACATTGTAAAATGGTGTTTCTTGCAGATTTCCTTTCTATCTGTGTTCTTGGCTTTTAACAGTAGAAAATGTCAATATTTTGTATTAAGAGGATTAAGTCTGACTTCTTTAAACATGTAAAAGATGAAGATTTGTGGGAAAAAGTTCATTTGTTCTACCTCTGGTCAAGGAAAGAAATATCCACCATTTCCAACATAGCCAACACTGTGCAGTTTTGATAACCAGAATTTCCAATTTTTGTGATCCGAAGGGTTACTAAAACACCTTAAATTATACCCTTATTGTATTCACTAGGAATGTTAAGGTGGTACAAAAATTTCGTAAATAAGCCACAGATGACCGAATCTGTATATAATTAAAGCATTATCACCCCTGTTGTCAATAAATACAGCTACATGTGTTCTAATGAAAAACTGGGAGTGTTGCACAGTGGCAAGGCCAACAGGCATGGAATCACCCATATTTCTGCTAGTGGAGGCTGTCTTAGCTTCCAAAACAGGGTGGTGTTGTACACTTTTCCAACTGGAGACAGTACCTGGTCTGTTCTGACTTCAAACAAAGGAACTTGTACAGGGAAAATGCTAGCAGGAAGAGGACAGAATTTGCCTCAGAAGAATTTAGCATTTCATGTGCATGAGTGATATGAAGCATTCCTGGGCACACTAAAACTTATTAGTGTAGATTGTTCCTGTCTTCTTGAGTTCGCTAGCATCAGGACCCACCTGCTATACATTTCCTTGTAGTAGCAGACACTAAAAAGAAGACAATTTCAGTATCTTTTGCTTGACTTTCCTATTTGAAATACAGAGCCCAGATGAGCTCAGTGTCTTCGCCTCACTGCCTGTACCTAGTGAAAAGCATCAAAAACTTGAATATATAAAGGATTATTTATTATCTTTGTTTTTAGAATAAAAATTTAATCACATGGGGAGTAACTGCTGAAGAAAATGTCTGAAGTTTGGGCAGAGCCAAGATCTGACCCTGTATCTGCTGAGATTGAATCAGGATTGTCTGGGTTAAATTAGATTAAGATAGTACAGAGGGTGCAGAGTAGCCCCATAGGGCAGACAGGAACCTGCTATCTTACTTCCTGAACAAGGTATTGCTTTCATAGCACTACTCTTTTGTAGAGAAAACAACTAGGTGAGATGACAGTGCATAGCAGTTCCCAGCCTCCTACTTCTGGAGTGATGCTGCATCGCTTCAGAATTAAATAAAAATAAAAGGTGATAATACATAAACCCCTTAAATGAGGTTGTTTGGGAGTAGGTAGGAAGGGGTAGATAGATGTAGGGAGAGTTTTCCTGCGTATCAGTCTGGTGGCCGAGCAGTAAGTGCAGAAAAAAGTATGGCCAAGTAAAGAGGTATCACCTTCTGCTGAGACACGGAGAAGGTGAAACTTCTGCATGAAGAATAACTTTAGGCATGCTCAAGTCTTTCATTAAAAACATAAAGTTGAAGGTTTGAAACTATTTGAAAGCACTCACCTCAAAAGCAAAAGGCATGTCTTCTACTTTGACTGTTTCAAAGTGGGATTGAACCATTCTCTGTCTCCCTGACAGCTGAGGAAAGATGATAAGCACTAGGTTATACCACAGTGTGACTTTTTACTCCCTTGTGATGAAGGCGTTTCACTGCATAGAAATGAACTGCATCAGAGGGACAGAGGTTCCAAAACCCAACTCATTTGAGCACAGAGTAGGAAGATGCAAGGTCAAATAGGTTAGATTAGACCACATGTCTAAATCTAGTGATGAGCATCCTGAATGCTGACAAACTTCAGCCCTGATAAACTGGCATTTCCTGTCAAGAAACGTTCTGTCAGACCTGCCCTACTCACTGATTAAACTTCCACTGAAATCCACTGAAAGTACACTGGAGTCCTACAGAAACTGGAAATAAAACATTTGTTCAGAAAGAGGACAAGTATTTTGTGCCAGCTTGTCTTCTTGCTGATGAGTCATGAAGAACACCAGAGATCTTACTCCTTTCTAAACACCGTAACACAGGCATTTCTAAAAATAGGGTGCTTTGTTTGGTGAATGTTATTTAGCAAAGGTTACTAATTTCACATAACTCTCAACTAGTTAGCGAGGAATGTGTACCGCCAGGCACCAGCTTTCTGGGATGAGATAGATCTGTACTACTCTCTAATGCTGAGGCTTAACTTTTAAGGTTTACCTAAACAATAAAATTACTGTTCTAAAGATCAGGAGATAAAATCTTCATGGGATGGCATCAGCACCATCACCTTCCACAACTGAAGACTGACATTTGAAAAACGGACTTCTTAACCCTGAGATGTAAACGGTTGTAAAAAGAAACAGTAGAAAAAATATATGTTAAAAGATCAATGTGTTAATCAGTACAGAAAAGCATCAATTGAAAACATGTTCTACTATCTGATATGGTCTCCACTATTTAAACTATTTGTTTACATTTTGTTCCTGTCTGAATAATAAAACCAGTTTTCTCCCAATTCTATTTAGCGTTGATTTTTCACTTCCTCCCTCTCACCAGGAACTCAACATTGTTATCTTTGGTTTCACTGCTCTGCATGAGATGTTTAAACAGAAAGCCACAATATTTATATTGAAGCTTTTTATAAAACCAGTAATGAAATGTCTTCTGCCCTAAGTGGTTTTTTAAGCCACTGTGATACAACATTTCCAGGTAAAACCCTAAGATGGTGCCAATTGTCAAAATGATTTTTATAGATGCCATATTTATAGAGTCACCCTGTAATTCACTTTTTGAGGATGACTACAAAGTGTACTGCCCAGTGTACTGATCAGTTGGAGTCTGGGCCTTAAATAATTCAGTCAGTTTCTTCCACTGTTAGAAGTTACTCTTTCCTATGTGTTAAAGGTGTGGTATAAATTTAATAATTAAAGCTGATATTCACTTCCAAACCATATGGAAGTCATAAAAACCAGATATTGTGTACTGTCATACTAAGAAGCAGATTTACTATAATTCCAAACAATTGTTTCTGTTCAGCTTTCATCCACATAAAACAATAAATACAAAGTAAGTGACTGAGTTTAAAGTATAGTGCATCTGTTCTGCATAATTTACCTGTAAATTGTTTGGTCCCATGTGGGAAATATATTTTTGCATCACTGAGTTGTCAGGGTCAATTGAAGAAAGAAGCCCCCTTCCCACAGTGAATAATCTGGTTTTCTGTTGTCCAGTCAGAGAACAAATCATTCAACCGTTGAACTGTCTGATCTAATTTTAAAGATTAGAAAGAAAATATTCCATACTGCTCCAACTGCATGTTGTCTGTGTGTTGCAAGATGAATAGATACACTTTTGGCATTCAAAATTTTTCCACCAATGGCCAATTGTTTCCCAATGGCATCTTAGCTATTCCAATTTTAAAATCTTTGTTTGCACTGGATGTTATTCCTGCTCAGTCTAACAAATGAGATGAGTATTCTGTGCAGAACACATAATTTTGTCTGATCTTTTTTATTGTGCTTGCAGGAAATGCCCCATTAGCAAACAATAAAAGAAATACATTTGGCTGAATAAGGAACAATATGATAACTGTGGGAAATAATTAAGAAAGTTCTATCAGTCAGAGTTGTAGGAGAGTTTATAATGTGAATATGAGGAAGAGAATTAATTGAGAATTTTAACCTGCTACGCTTTTCTTTTGAAAGACAGACGCTCCTAAAGGACCAAAGATCTGTGTACACCAGTGACACTGGTTTTCTTAGAGGTGTTTTAATCAACATCATCGGCTAAACCTCTCCAGCATCTAGACCTCTAGATGCTACTTCTTATTCAGGATTTGATAGTAGTATCTTCGTGTCCATTTTTTCAGTGTTTATCAGAAATACCTTCTACCAGGAAGCAATCTGTTCATTCTCAGGTGCCAAAGCTAAAAACGAATTTGGGAAGCCAGCTTATATGAATTAAAGACGTGCAAGGTCCATTTTATTAGGAATGCATGTCCATATTTTAAGAGATTTATCAATATAAAGTGAAGTAAACAAATGACTAAATAAGACTGAAACTGACTATCTCGTTACATTAGGATCGTACCTCCTGATTTCTGAGGCTTTTTCAGCCTCCAGAAAAAAAAGTTATGTTGATCCATATAATTAACGACCTTGATAAATATATATTAACTTAGCATTATTTTTAAAGGGTGTCATGAACATAAATACCATATTAATGGCTGGGAAAGTTTTTGTATTAGCTTACCTATCATTGTCTGCTAATGACAACTACAATAAACTGCGACTGAACAACTATGGAAAAAAGATAAATATTTTCTGGTTTTTGTTTTTTCTTTGCCTATTAGAGTCTATTCTTCTCTGGACTATGATTAGAAATGTTAGTTTAAGCCTTATAAGATATTTTAAGCTCTCCAGCTTGTAAATATTTAAAAAGGCAAACTTGCAATTGGTTGTTGTTTTTCTTGTATATTAGGCAAGCTATAAGAATTAAAAATGTAGACAAAAATTTTATCTAGGAGATTAAACATTTTATTTTGAAGTGTTATACTCTTTGTGCTTTTTAAAAACTGGGGGGGTTCCACTTCACAATGACCTTTCAAGTGATTTGATTTCTAGAGAAGCTACATGATAAAGAATGCCAGTGAGCAAAAAAAGGTGCTCGTATTATTACCTATTAACATAATTCTCAGAAACATTTCTGAGTAAACTATGGGATCAATTTTTTTTTTTTGGTAAAACTACATTTCCAATAACGTTTTCTGACCTATAGAATTGAGAATTCAGAAAAGCATATTTTGGCTGTGATAGTTTCTGTTGATGCTTAAAATGAAGGACTACAGTTTTAGGAGAACAAAAGGTTCTCCTAAACAATGCAATGTTGAACGATGACACTTTCCGAATTCATATAATGCATAAAATCATAAAACCGGTACTACTCGGTGGTTGGAAATTTTGTTTTTCCAGAAATAACCAATACAAATGCTTTACCAATGAAGGTAACATCCTTATGATGAGATAAATTATTAGATACAAGTTCAGATTTCACTACAAAGCCAAATTTTAAATGCTACTGACCTCATTGATGTTCTGGTCCAGAGTCATGATTTGGTTTGCTTGATACAATTTCTAAAAATACTGTCTTTGGAGACTGATCCAGAAGTCACTGATTTTAACGAACAGACTCTTGTTGATTTCCAACAGACAGAAACACTAGACTGGTGAATCTATTCTGTCCATCTTATCTGTCATTCCCGGAAAACAGAAAAGCCAAACTAGTTCTGGAGCTGGAGGTAAACTGCATGCAGTTCTATCACTTTTGGAGAGTTTACAAACAATTTTAAATTACAACCAACTTTATCCACATGGATCAGTAAGCAAAAGATGGTCAGAGCAGAAAACCATGTTCTTTAAAATTTTTTTCTTCTTGTAAACCTATGGTACTGTTGTGCCCTTGCATAGCAGCAGTAAAAATATGAGGCATTAAATTCAGCTGTATGTTATGCATTACCATGTTTTACTGAGCTTGTAGTTTAGTCATTATGATACCAAAATGTTATTACATATTTTGGATCCCTGTGCTGAGTCCTGAATCAGGACACAGGCAGTGAAAACGTAAAAGCCTGGTTTCCCACGCTCTGCATAAGCTATTGTTATAAAAACAATTAGTTGGCAAGACTAATATCTGGAATAAAATAAGTTGCATTCTTCGAACACCTGCAGAGATATGAGGAGAAATTAAATCTGTAGAATTTTTTTTGTTGTTGAAAAGCCCCATGGAATCCTTCCAATGCTGATTGTTATCCTAATCATGCAAATGGTCATCTAACCAGGAGATGAGTTGCCTTTCTATAGTGCAGATACTGCATTTTAGTGTGCCTGAAACAGAAAAAGAAAGATTGATCTATCTGTATTTCAAAAAGATAATTTGTTTAGATATCTAGCAGGCAAGAATATATACTTAATTATATTAAATCTAATATACCATTTTACGTGATATAGTTGAGGTAGTTCAGGGCTTACTCATAACAGCTTTCAGCTCACAGCTGGCAAGTGTGAATGTCAATTCATTGTATACACTTATTCTAGCAATAATTTTTCACATTATCTTATCACATTCCCATTAGCCTCTTTCCACTTGGGATTGCATGGCATCCCATTATTCCATGCACAGTTTCAAGTGATGCATGCTGTAATTATTTAATGCTGTATCACCATTTATCACCTGGGGTGCAAACAAACATCAAAATCTTTCAGTGAGAATACAATTAACGAGTTAAGCTAACTGTGCACTTTCCACAGCAGTTTGCATGTCTGATAAGAATGCCAGACAATAGTAATTTAAGCTACTTGGCAGTGCATGATAGAGTGAGTTACTGTGAGCAAAGAACAATTTTGATTTTGCACGAGGAAGTATCTTGTATTATAATAGATAGCTATACTGGATAATTAATAAGCTAAACCTATGAAATATGATAGCTAACAGAGGAAAGGTCTCTCTCTCCTACTGGAGTTACCTATGAAGTATATGGTAGAGAGAAACGTTCAACATAGTGTCTGCTGATCCACAGCAGGGCTCTTCTGCAATCTATAAAAACACCATCTGCTTAGAGCAGGGGAACCGTGTGCAGCTCACTAAGATATAAACTTCTAACCAGAATGTTCAAAGCTGTATTTAGCCACACAACTCCCCATTAAGGTTAATAGGAAGTGTATGGCTTTCGTACATCCCTTTGAAAATTATATGCCATGAACTACTTTGAAACAATATATTCCCACAAGTGTTGACTCAGAAACCAATACTTCTGAAGGAAAACTGCAGTTGCCATAATTCTGAATCACTGCAGCTTAAAAACATGGACTGTTTTTCCCAAAAGTTTCATGGGGTGCACAGTTTAGAAAACAGCAGTGTTTTTCAATTTTAAAAGCGATCCTAATGAGACTTTACTGTTTTAACTATTATCTAAGAACCAGTTTTTCTGCATAAGCTAATGTCAAATCATATTACTGGAACAGGAAAAAATTCTGGAAAAATAAAAAAGTATTTTCATTACTTAGAATTAATGAGATTTAATCCCTTTAACTGTAACTGGAGAGTTTTTGTTTTCTGCAGAGTGGTAGGGATGGTTGTTTATTTACCTGATGTGAAGGTATGAAGCATGTTTATACACATATGTGTTCTAAAAAAGATGTTTCTGTCTCATTATCTTGACATTCCTTTGAGTTATTTCTCCATTACAAAACAAAATAAATTAAAAAAAACCCCCACCTATGTAGTGAGGGACCAGCAACAATATTCTGTACTTTGGGTAAATAATTCTTTCCCGTTAACTGTGACTGTGGAATGGCTGAAAAATTAAATTTCAAGCTTCATACAGTTGCTAGGACTGACTGGTATGGATTTGCATGGAGAACAAAAGGAACTGTAGCTGTTCTTGCATGCCTCTGTCCTGATCCCATATCAGGCAGGCAGCTCTGCAACTTCACATTCTCTCTCTGTATCAAATCTGGTTCACTCTGTTCAAAATTGATGGTGTTTACATTCTACAACATTACAATAAGAGCTGAGTGCTTTACCAAAATTTTGCTGGCCTCTGCCCATAGATAAATGTGACTCAGAGAAAGACATCTATGTAAATCGAATGTGGAGAATAATAAATTAAAAGCAGGAACGAAAAAGGTTAATTTCTCATTTAAGTTAGTTGACTTCATTTCCCCAACTCTGCATAAAATATTACTTAAGGCCAAAAGTAGCAGCTGTAACCTATCCCTTAACTGCCTTCTTCATAGTGCATCTTGCACCTGCTTGTGTTAAATGAAACAAAATGTTATCTGCTCTCTGTGAAAACATTAGGGATGTAAATAAAACTGTTTTATTCAATTATTCTGTTTGCTCCATTCCCCTTCCACCACCTTGGGATAGGCAGGCATGGAAATTAGTTATGAAGTAGGGCCTTAAATTTAAGAGCTTTGAATTTTCAGTTTAGTTCAAAACATTTTAGATCAAGTCTATTCTTGTCTGTCATTCTTACTGCAAACTGTTTCAACAAGAGTAACCAATTTTCTGAAAATGCTCTGCGAAACTCCTCCCAGTGTTTCAAGGTAGATTTTATTACAACAATAACCAAGAGAACAGTTGTTTTTTTCCCTGATGTGAGGAGGGAATATGAAAAGTGCTTGCCATGACAGGAATCTTCAGCACGATGACATTATTTGCAATTCTTCTGTCAAGATTTCACTTCTCTGAATGCATACAATGAAACAGCTCTGATTTCTTTCTCTCAAACACACAAATAGCATGAGTACATCTGTTTTTCCTGATCAGTGACAACTCATCAAAAAAAATGCATATTGCACAGCCTATATTCAAACAAAGTGCAATATTTCATCTAAAGAGAAAGAGCTTCCCTAACCTTGTCCCTTGCAACTTTGCTTGTTATTTTTATCCACTCTTAATTTTAAAAGGATAGAAACAAAATAGTCTAGGTTCAGCATAAACAACAGGGAAAATCAGAGGGAAGAAGGATGTCAAAACTCAGTATCCTATTTATGAAAGAGCAAAGTGTCTCCAGTCCCCAAAATAGAGTCTGTTAACTCCCAAACAAGGTTAGCAATCAATAGGCTATAAAGTAGTTTGAAAGATGATAAGACATTGAGTGCTTCTTTGGGATCATTTTATGTGCTCTGAAGTGGGGTTAGAAGTGGAAAAAGGAGGAGATCAATCCGTGGCAATGGTTCTGTTGTGCACTTCAGAGTTTGTTGCTATTGGGCACAAGGCAGAGAAACCTGTTGCAAATTGGCTGATTGTGATAGGATGCATATGTGATGCAACACAAGATGCTGAAGATATAAACAGCAAGCATGTAACTGCAAGGTTGTTGCCAAGAAAGCATTTACCCTGCTATGCTTTCTTGTTATTGTTTAACACATTTGTACTTTGATTTTCTTCAAAACCTAATATAAAATATAACTGGAGAAGAAGGATACATCTGCCTTAATGAGCAATTCTCTAAGGGGAAATTGTCCTGTCTTCTGTATAAAACTTTAATATAATGCATTGTCTCTGGATTACAAAGCTAGTTTATTTGTGGCACTAAGTTTCAATATTGTGCAGCAGGGAGAAAATGAGGAAATCTCATTCAGGTTTTATAAATTGAGGAGAAATAATGTCTTTCTGCTTTCTTATAAAATAGACTGCCTTGAGTTTTTAGAAATCTTCCCTAGTAGAAGCCAAAATATCTAATAACTTTCATCACTGCAACTCCGTTAACTTTAAGGGAATTTTTCCTGGTGCACATGTAAATAAGTGAGATCAGAATCAGGTCCACTAATTATCCTTTGAGCTATTGTTATTTCAATATAATATGCCATTTGGGAACTAATCTAAGACAAAACAATTATCTCTGTGTGAGACTTCCTTTTCCCGAAACTTGCACTCAGGACGGCAATACAGGAGTAGTGGATAAGGTGAGAAGGTGGTGTTTCACGTCTCTGCTCCTTGCATTTTTTTTATGCAGCTGGAGAAATGACAAAGGAACTCTAGAAGATGAAACAACTATTAAAAGCCTCCAGGAAACTCTCCTTAATTCTCCTTTTTCTTATGTCTCGCTTTCTTCTTAGCAAAACTTTAAATATGCATGTAGTCAAGCAACAAGTTGTTGCGGCAATAGAGGCAACAAAGATACTGAATGAATTCAGAATAGATATTTACAAAATGAACTGGAAAATATAAACTTCACTTATCAGTTTCCAATGTCATTTGAAATTGCAGGTTCTTCATATTTTGGACTGATTTCTTTGTAGTGAACTGATCTTTATGATAGACGTAAGAAAAAATCTGCAGAACATTTCAAGTGATCTTCAAAAGATTAGAACCTTATTATGGAAATGCGATAGCTGCAGAGTTTTAAGAGGATAAAGCAATAAGCGTCCACAGAATTGAAATGGGTTTCTGCAGAAGTCATTCTGAAAACAGACAGAGTATAAAATCATGACCTACAGCTACTGGGTTTCATTAGCCTTTTTATAGGACTTTTCCATAATGGCAGTCACGCTCTAGGACAGAGCACAACATAAAAGGCAATCTGTATTACCTCTTGTCGTTGTCAGATTTTCAGACCAGAGCAACCGAAATAGCTGTCCTTTTGCTTTCTGTGTGTAGCAACAAGAGCAAGGGAAAAAAGAAAACAATGTGTTTTTGCCCAGCGCTCCATAGCCAACACTGCTGACTCATTTTGCAAGCAACAGATGATCACATCCTGAGCCGCAGTTGGGCCAGTGCTACCTCTCTGGGCGGCCTTCACAGCTCGGCAGTGGAGAGGACAGAGAAGTCAAAATAAGGTAACAGTCAACCAACTGGATAAAAGATAAGTGCAAAAAGCAGAAGAGCAAGTATCTAAAACTAATACTGGAGTAGTGAGAGAACCACATAGCTTCAGTAAAACTACCAGAACTACCTAGTTTGTTAATTTAGAATGGATTCTACCATATCCCTGGCAGCTGCGGTTAACAGCTGCACTGTGGTTACGTTACCAACACATCTCGGTGTAACCAGGGGTGAAACAACCTGGCTGAGAGAAAGCTGCTTCCACCAGGTTCTAGCAGGACATCAGTAACCCCATGGGAGCAAGCAGTGCTCGAGCGTGAGCTCTTGGTTCAGTTAGCAACAATGGTAAAAGGGAACAGTGAGGCCAGTGCTTTACCTGACAGACTAAAATTTATTAATGTTAATTGGAGTTTTCCCACTGATTTCACACAGCTTCAGACACCAGCTCAATATAGAATTTTTAACGAATAAAGTCTTCTGGGCAGACCTCAGTGCATAATACTGATTATCTAGCAATAGTCCTTCCCATCTCCTAGGAAATAGAAATAATTATATTTCCAGCTAATCACTGATAAGTAAGAGATGATGAGAAAATTTCAATATAGCAGAAGACATTTTTCTCTTTTTTTTTCTCTTTTTCTATTTACCAACTTCAAGCCAGCTAACTACAGTTTAAAAACTACTAACTGAGCTGAAGAAAGTCCATTTGAATTCAGAAAAGAAAAACATCAGAAACTTTCACTAACACAGAGAGATTCCCTATTGCAGAGACATCAAACATGATAAAAATTTTGAAATTATTGATAATGCAGGAAATTAGTAACATGTAACTTGTATTTTCAGAAACACTGGTATTAAAAGAGTGGGGAATTATGTTCATGATACATCAGTATGGCTTCTGATGCTAAGAAAAAACTGCAACATTTTTATGATTCCTTCCACACGATGGACCTATCTATGCTAGTAAATTAAAAAGTGTCGAGGCACTGGAACGAGAGCTGAAAGCCAATTGTCTGTATTGCTAAGCTGTCAAATGGTCCTTGGCCTACTTTTTGCGTTGACCAACTAGTGCTCTCCCTAAGAATTTCCAGAGAAGGTTTAGAAGTTGTCATACATGTTGATTTACAATGAATTCTGATCCCACATATCCTTCTGTGTGGCAGGAAAGGGGATATGAAGCACATCTCAGTGCACAGCCATACTGGACAACCAATTTCAAGCTGAGCTGAAAGAAAGTCAAAAGATGTACTGATGTTAGGCCAGGCAGGCAACGTCTTCAGATTCAGCCAGCAACAGTGACAAATACTGATACTTAACAATCAGGTCCTGCTTCACCTTTCATTATTTTTTGGTCTGCTGTGAGTTAGGAGTATCTGATAGTAATTATTAAGGTTTTCAAAAACAAGGCTCTCTTAAGTACGCAAGTCCCGGAAAACTACCGAGTCTGTCTGCAATATAACTTGATCATTATCCAGGTTTCCTATACTATAAAGATAATATTTTTATAACTTTCTTCAGGGCCATATTGCTGACATAACTTATTAGTTTGACAGATTGTTTTATAAAATAAAGTGGACCTAATTCTGCCTAGAACTTTTAGCGTTTTTTGACCCCGCAACAAGAAGCATTTGTCACTAATCTGACTCTTCTGCAGAGCAGCAGCAGCCGAGGCCCAGAGGGGTTAGACAGAAGTTCAGCAGCACAGCCCAGAAGCGACTCCAGGGCTATATTTCCAATAGTAAATAAAAAAGCCTAAGCAACCCTCGCTGGCACTGAGGCCACCTGGCATGGCTCATGTACATGTCTCAGCTTTCATACCCTGCAGAACAGCCACATTCATGCCGTCTGTTGAGAACGGTCACCGGGCTACGCTAGGCCCTCAGTTGTGCCCAGGCACATTGCATTGGAGGGTGCTAGCTGACAAAAGCATGCCATGGGCCATGCTGGCTGATGCCAATTCCATCAACCACAGAACAGTAATCAGATCCATGTCTCAGGGAAGTTTAGTTTCCTAGCAGAGGCAGAGACTGGTTGCCCGGTCTCCCGCTGCCCATTCTGACGACAAGAAAGCTCAACTTTATCTAAATACCAAAGTGTACTTGACTAGGCTCTTACACAGGACTAAGTGTGTTACTTCAGGTAGGCCAGAGTTTTTAGGAATGTTAAAATGTCTGACCCATGAAAAAAATTTATTAGAAAATTTCTAGCTTTTCTGACATACTAATTCTTCACCAAGGATTTCTTTTTCCCAACAAACTAAGCATGTCTGACAACCAGAAGCCATATTGCTGATACAGACAATGGAGAGCAGCTGGCATTTCATATACCAATGCAAAGGTTGGGGGGGAATGTTTTTTGCTTCTAGATTGTCTGTGATTGCTGACAAATAAAAAGAGGTTTATCATCTTCAATGGACAATGCTGTAAAAATGTCTCTGCAGTTATTCAGGTTGTGCTCTCATTTTCATTGACTTAAATGTGATGTTTTAACATAGCTTATTGTGTGATGCAAACAGTATATGCAATTTATGCTAAATAGAGTTGTAAGAAACCTAGTTTTACTGCAAAAAGTCCTTTTTGAAGAAGAAATGAGTATTTTAAAAGCTGTCACATATATGTACACAATGATTTATATCCCCAGGTAATATGGCCTTTGGAAGCACTATATATATGTATATTTGGGACTTTCAGAATGTTTTAAACTGGTGTACTTTGAACTGCTCACTCGTTTTTCATTGTTAACAGAAATTATGTGGGTAACTCCTCTCAGTACATACTGCACTAAATAATCGCCTCCAGTGTCTTCAGAGATGATAAAATATATTTTAACCTTGCACGAACAACATTTATTTTTTTCTTTCAAAGAAGCATGTGCACATTGCTTGTAGCAAAAGAAGAGTAAGATGAAAACTAATCCCAAACAATATATTTATTTATAAGCTTTCCTTGATATTTTGACCATTAAATTTGGGTTGTTGCTGGAAAACTGAAATGACAAGCAAGGTTCTTTGGCAAAGGATCTGAAGTGGGAATAAGAAAGCTGAGGGCTTTGCAGTCAATACACCATCAGCCTTTTTTATCTGTACCACATTGTCCACTGAAGGAGGCCATTGGTTTCGCTTTGATTAAAAGCAGATGCTTAAACCAGATGTTTGGAGTTCAAAAGCATAGAACTCACGCTTATGAAATGCTTCCCTGTGAGGCACTCAGGGCTATGAAAACAGGTACAGAGTGTCCTCAAGTTCAAATTTCAGATATTCTAGGTAGTAGGGAAAAATAATAGAGCATTCACCTAATACAGTACTTCCCCACAGGCAGAAGCAGTGTTCTGGGGTTTGAAACTGTCTGTACGGTGCAGTACGATTATGTTTGCACTCTGTTTGGTATCTGTTCAGAAAAAAAAACAAAATCTGCTCTGCATTATTAGTGCTGTGCCTGGTTGTCCCTGCAGCCCTGCAGCGTCCATGGGAGGAGGTGGGATGGGCAGGATGACAGATGCCAGCTGCTGGGCAGGAGAAGGGGGAAAGGGCTGGGTGCTGTGACCTGAAGGTACATGTCTTAGCTCTATTCTTGGTATTTAGTGACGTGTACTGGTTTTTTTAAGTAACCACTCACCTATACTAGAAAAGTTCACTATTTTACAGAGGAGTGTGTAAGAGAATTAAGTTGTTAAAAGAAGGGGAGCAAAGCCTCAGTATCATAACCATGAGGGCACCCAAAGCCCTGGCTGTCCCTGCCTACCCCTTTGGGGCCTCTCCCTCCCTGCCCACAGCCCAGGACCCCATTGTACCTCCCCAGGCCTTCCCCAGTCCTGCCACAGCCCAGGACCCGCTGTCAGCCCCCTGACACCGTCTGCCCCAGCCACAGTGATGATCCAGCTTCCCTGTCTGGCTCAGCCATGGGCCCTGGCCCACATCCCGTCCTGGCCTGCCCTGGTGCCCCTCGGCTGCCCTGCCAGCCCTGGGATAGCCTGGCCCCATCTCTTGGCCCTGAGAGAGCCGCTGGCATGTGCAGCACCCTGACCATCATGCAGGAGCACTGACTGCCTCTCTGGCAGTAAGCTAAGAGACTCAGAGGCAGAGTGTGACTGCTTCCGCGCTATCAAACTCTGTCAGATCTTGGAAGCAGAATGGGAGTGTATAAAATGCCCTTTGGGGAATGGTCCTTGGCCCACTCTGCCTTCCAGACTTCCTCTGGTAAGGTTGGCTGTGGTCTTCCAGCTGCACAGGCATCACCATCTTCAAAGAAGGGGTCTTTTATCAGGCCTGCTTTTAAAAAAGCCTGAAGTTTTAGAGCTGTCATATTTCAGATCTTGTGGGCTTTAAAAGTAAACTACAGTTGCATGCCTGGATAGATTCCCTACTGGAAGAGCACTATGTTTGCTATAAACATGAACATTTGAAATGGTCCAAAGTCTTTGTAAGCAAACTTGTCTGGCATTACTTGACAATGAGTGTGTTTTCCATTTGCAAATAAATTTTTGAATGTCCCACAGGGGTTATGAAGGATTCAGAGGAACAAATATTTCTTTTCCTACAATTTTTTACCTCATTTTAGGACCAAAAAAATGTATAATGTGAGTGATTTTAGTTGTTTCTATAAATACAATTATATTGTGCTTTATAAAACCTTTTATCCTTTTTGGGAACAGTGTAATCTTTTATGTGTTATATTGAAAACACATGAAGACAGTCCTCAGTGGACAAGCTGAACCAGGAATGCCTTTTGTTACCCAGCATAGTTTAGATGTAAGGAAGAAGAGGAAACCTGAAGGCAAGAGGAAAGGACACAGAGAGCTGTGTATTGCATATTGCTGTGAGTCTGTAGACCTCTACAAGGATCCTTTATAAATCAGACCTATCTCATTGGATAGTAATTTCGAGAAAATGTACAGAAGGTGGCCCAAGGACTACAAATTTAGGACTACCATCAGCAGAAGTAAATAAGCAAGATGCCTCTGAATGAGACACAGATGGTGTACAAAAGGTTAGAGAGAAAACCAGTGGAGAATGGAAATCCCAAAGTCAATGGATGGCAGGACTGCAGGTACATCAGAGACAACAGGAAGCTCAAAGAGGTTGTGAACAGTTACTGGTCCCAAAAACTGCCATGGATAGGGGTCACTAGAAGGACTCTTCAAGAAATGTGTTGGGGGACAGTTCTGAATGAGAAACAGGTTGGTCAAGCCCAGCTAGAAACAGAGTGAAGTACACCTGTATCCGGGGTAGAAAGACAGTATTCAAGGAAACTGGAAAAGAAGGTGAAAACACCTATATGGCTTGGGTTGACAGTTTTATGGGAGAGCTGTATAAAAGGACAAGAAAGTGACACAACTTTTTAATAAGAAATAATTTAGGAAGTCATATGGGCAAAATGTGCACTAGTCTATGGTTTTGTTCATTATTATAATTTAAAATTTCTACTCCAACAAAGATCCATATCCCCTACTCCCAAAACACAGAAGTTGCCAGACGGAACTAATCTACCATGCTCCTCAAGCAGTTTCCCTGTTTTTGAATTTGATTTATTGAATTTGACACAGATGCTAGACCCTGAAGGTCTCACAAAACTGATGTATGTAGGCAGTGGGCAAAAAGCAACAGGCACAAAAACCTATGGGCAATGAAGCTGATACGGTTTCTCCCTTTATTTTCTTGAATGTATTACCCAATTTAATCCTAAAAACAGTTTAGTCAGACATGCAGCTTATGTGTACTCTAAGGCTGACAACAGCGATATGTTGATAAGACATTCAAATCAAAATTTCACCACAGCAGGAGTCTGGCTCACGGGCAGGTGATAAGTGAGAACCTGACTGAAATTCAGCTCAGATAAGATGAAAGCGGGAAGACACATTGGGAGAAACTAATGAGAGAGATGGCAGAAGTAGCCTCAGCCCCTCTACTGACAGAGCAAAGCCTTTCACAACTAAAATTATTCACTACTTGGAGCAGCACCCAGGTGCCGTCTGATGACAATTCACACTAGCAGCTCAACCAGGTATTACCGATGCTGTTGACTGGCAAGCTGACTTTTCTTCTTCAGTACAGAGATTGCCACCGGTCTTTGAAACCTTGTCACCTCAAGATTAGGTTAATGCAATATGTTTGTTATGAGGCTACCCTGTGAAAATCTTTGGGGTTTGTGTTTGCATAAAAAATAATACCTTGCTCACAGGGATAGTGTCTTCCTAGTAGATGTTTTGCAAGTGGCATCTAGACAGATTTTTCAGCCAAAAGACGTGTTTTCTGTGAGAGACTTTTGTCAGATATCACTCTTAAAAGTAATTTATATCATGAAAATTAATAATGATAAGGACACATGAATACAGCTGAAATGAGACATTTTGGCAGTAGCTTCTCTGTGAAAGGAAATTTCCTTTGACATTATTACCCACAGAAAACCGGTAGAGCAGTTTTTAATTTAAAAAATGAAAATAGCATAGGGATGAGGAATCACATTTTTATTAAAAAAATGTAAGAAAACAGGGGAGACAAATGTTTACAGAAGCAAGGAAATATCTTTTGAAGACATTCTATCAGGAGCTCAAACTGAATGTGTAATGTGTATCAGAAAGGACTTTACAAGAACAACAAAAAAGAAAACAAATGTGTAAACAGCAAAGAAGGAGCTGCTATGAAAAAAAAATTCAAAAAATCAATGTTGTATTAAAACTAAAAGGAAAATAGAAAGCATCAATTTTTATGAATTAAATGCAAAACAATTATAATGCAGGCCAAAACAGATTCTTAGAATCAACTTGTTAAAGGCATAAAATTATTCATCAAAAGTGATTAACTAGAAAGCAAACATACCAGAAACTAGAAGCCTGGCAGAGTCTGCAGGGTTAGTAGATGGTGAAGCAGTGAAAGGTTTTCTCACAGAAGGTAAGACTGTAAGAGCAGAGCTAAATTAATTCATTGCATTCCTGCTGAGTACGAGGAACGTGAGGAAGTTCCCATCCTCGAACCGTTATTTCTGCAGGATGAGTCAGAGGAGTCATCTTGAGCAGAAGGAGCAGCAAGAGAAGCTTAGAAAATTGTTCATTAAATGAAGAGTCATGAGTCACAAGGCCAAGATAACTATCATCCAAGATCTTTAAAAGGACTGAAATATTACATGGCCAAGCTATTAAATGTTGTATACAGTCTATCATTCAATCACCATCCATGTAAAATAGAATATGGTTTGGTCTTAAACAGGGACTTGTATAGGTTATAGCGCAGTAGCCCTAATTGTTGTACTTGCAAAAATGGAAAAGTTTATCTTAAAGGTAGATGTAGTAGGCATGTAGCTAAATTAACACACCAGGAAAGAGTTAACACGTCACTTGTAATTTGTTGCTTCAAAAGCCTCAAAAAACTGTTTGTGTTCTTTGAGTAAGCAAAGAGGCATATACATGAGATCAGGTTAATACAGTAGACTTGGGTTTCCAGAAGGCTCTCAGATGACTTCTCACCAAAGACAATTAGAGCAATCAACCTATCACAGATCAAGAAAAATGTAAGTCCTCTTATGAATTTCAAGGATAAGCAGAGATAAGATGCAGGGAGTAAAGAGACAGCTTTTCCCAACCGAAAGGCATAAAAGTGACAGGTAAAAAAGCAGATAAAATTCAATAAATGTAAATAATGTACATCCTGTATAGTACATGCACTGTAACAGGCTCTCAATTAGCTGTTACCACTCCCCCCCAAAAAAGAACCTGAGAATAATTTTTGCTGTGAGCAATTTTGTGGGGAAAAAAACAGTAAAAATCAATGCCTGATATGAATAAAAAAGACATATGGAGCATTAGAAACTATTAGGATATGTACCAAAACAGGCAGCTACACTATGTTACTGCAGAAGTGTGGTGTGTCCACTTACTGAGTAAAATAAGCGGATATGAAGTTTCTGTCTCCTTGTCTTAAAATCTGTAGTAGAAAAGATACAACAGAAATCAACAGGAATAAAGTGGTGAAGAATGGTTATCATAGAGTTAGGCTACATAAACTAGGGCTTCTCAGTCTGGTAAAAGGAGAGGAAGGATTTGAAAGCAGTCTTTGAATAATGAATTGCATAGAGAAGGTGAGTAGGTAATCATTATTCTTTGATTCTTACAGTGGAAAAACTAAGAGGGATCAAAACAGAAATAAGTAGTTTTTTACACAGTCTATAACTACAGGTTGCTGAAGATGCCAAAAAGCGTAAATTAAAGAAGTGACTAAAACTTATAGGGTTACTCTGTGCCTGTCAAGGCTTACTTTACAGAAAAATGCTGTTGCAAACTCAGCAAGTCCTTGCACCACAGATTTCCTGAAGCTGGGAGGACATACTGGGAGAAGTACCATGAAATGCTTCTGCCTCTTGTACACTTTCTTCCAGCATTTAGCACCGATTTTTGTCAGAGACACAGCAGTGGGTTCCTTGCAGCCAAACCCCAAATGGAATATGTTCTTATGTACCCTAGTGGGACAATTTTCTCCACTCAATTGCACGATAACCCATTTCCACACTAATGAGAGAAGAATTGAGGGAAAGGCTTGTTTCTCATTTCAGAAACATTAATTTTAAAACTGTCCTTTGGTCTTACACATTACTAGGATTTATGCTGTAAATCATCCTCAAAGAGTTCTTTTATTTCTCTATATTTTCCTCACCTCTTCTTCAAATAAAAATAACTAAAAAATCCTCTAAGCTCAACTAACATTATTAGGAGAGTTTTTCTGACATTTGTGCAGCAAAAGTCAGAACAATATAAAAGCCACAGAACTGGCAGGCGGGATCTAACATGTGAGCAGAAGGTGTGAATTAAATGAGCTAGCACATATGCACTGGGCTCAATAAAAAGATCTCACAGAACATAATATTTTATGGCCTTGGCTTTTTACTTTTGGAGGTAAAGGTAAGGTAAAAGCAAGCAGAGTTGAACTCTCTGGTATTGAGCTCATCCTGCTGTTACTGAACACAGGAAGATAGTGACAACTCAGTGAAAATCGCAGGTTCCACCTCACAGTCTGAATTTTTGTGATGTGACACCAAGAGGCAAAGCCTGTTGGAAAAGGTTATAAGAAAGGCACTAAGCAATCTTTGAACCCTCTAATCCTAAGATATTACAGTAGAAACAGAAGTCTGTGATCTAAAATGCTGCAGCCAGAAAATTATCCAGCAGACCAGCTACTTCACCTGAAGTTACCTCAAGAACTTAAGTTACCAAGACTATTCTCATACCATCAGTATGACTGTAAACTAAACTGGTGAGAAAGTCTAGTGACATAGTCTGCCCTGGACAGCAAAAGAGAAGACATAGTCTGGTGACAAAGTCTGCCCAGGACAGACAAAAGAGAAGTGTGAAAAATACTTTTGCCATCAACAGTTACTCAGGTACTTGTGAGAATAAGCATCAGGATTTCCTCAAATGTCAGCTATGAAATATTGCCATTTATCTAGGTCTGTGCACATGTAAGGTAATTCCAGGTGTACTTTTTAAAGTAAGATTTCTCTGAAAGAAAAAGCATCAGAATGGCAGCATTACAAAAAATGATCTGCATATTTTTGCATTTTGTCAGCTGTAAGGAGTCACACAGACAAGAGACTCACCTGGCATAATGAAATTTTTTTATTTTATCATTACTAAAATATGAGCTTGCAAATTGTGGGTTAAAACTGTAAGTGGACCATGCCTTAATCTACTGTTTTTCATTTCCTGTGAGGTAAATTGATTACCAGGTCTGTGTGGATAGTTTTGCTATTTAACACTTCATCTAGCACCCTCCATGAGACTTTGTGAAGCCACAGACCTGAGATCGTACTTTCTGTGGGCTTTGCCCTGTTCACAGTGGGAGCAAGCACCATCCTTGTGACAGCAACTCGGGCTTCTCTAGTGTGAGTTAATTACATTTCCTCTTGATCATTGGATGGGAAAAATCTGTGTGCTTGTATTTATTGTTTTATTACTTGGTCTGGCCTATCAGCACATTCTTGGTGAATTAAGCCTTTGGCTATGACAGAAAGAAAAGACTAAAGAAAGCGTGAGTTATGAAAAGCAAACAAATTCATTTCTTTGGAGCTTCATGTAGACTATGAGTTTGGAGACATTGCCTAACATTTTCCCCTAAATTACCACAGCGCTTTTCACATCCACATGTGAGATTGAGATCATGGGCCTCCAGGTCTTCTGAATGTTTTCTTGGGGACTGAGCCTGCTTTTCTTGACAGTATTGCCATTTGACACATAGATCTCAGTCTGAGATAAGATGTCAGTTTCTGAAGATGATACAGAGAGGACTTTCTTCACTAATGTTTTATTTTCTGAGAGAAAAGATGAGATACTTTATTTTCCTAATATCAGCAGCTTTTGCCAGTTCATAACAACAAAAATGTATTTACAGCTAATACCCTTTGTTTACTGTCCTTCAAGCTGATTCTAGGGCTGTTCTTGATAGGGTTTTTGACTGCTCCTGATCTTGATCAAGTTTTTGTACATGTTTTGCCCGTCTTCATTCCTTTGTCCTTGGCTCTATAGAGTCATCTAAAGCTCTCTGGCAGGAGGCAACTAGTTCTGCATGATTGGCATTTTATTTCGGAAACTGGGGTCAGCTATTTGGAGGAAAGAAGGTCATCAGTTGCATAAAACAGTCCATTCGACCTGAGTGGGAAGTGATGCAGTCAAGGACAGATGAGTTTTACACTAATTTGGGCAACACAAATTTCAATTTCACTCTTTTTTTGCATAGAAAGGAGCTTAACAAGGGACTATTATAGGATGAGTTTGTTATTTGTGGGTAATCGGATTATTACAATTTAAGCTTACATTACATCTGTTCAGCAAGGGGGCATAAAAACACAGGAACTGTCAAAACAGTTGGGATCAGTGATCCTTCCAGTTTACTATTCTTCCCCTGATAACAGCTGCTTTAGCAATCTAGTAAGTAGCAAAGATTATATACAGGAGTACAAGTATAAATCATGCTTAACCTGTCAGTCAACCTGGAGGAGTACATTTTTCATCTTTTGCTTGCAATGGAGTTGACTATTTGACCTATCATTTTCAAGAATGATTTAGAAGAATAATTTGGAAGCAAAAAAACCCAGAAAACTCCATGCTCTTCTGAATGGGACATGTAACAAAATAACTGCAAGCAGTTCATCGCAAGCCACAGCACTCTGGCAAACAGGGAGACAATCAGGTGACTGAACGCATGCACCTAAGCACCTTTTTTTGAGGCCTTATGTTATTTGGCACACGTATGGCACAAAATCTTATGGGAGACCTGTAACTTTTTTGGAACAGCTGTTGGAGATTAAGCAGGACATCCTTGGGCACTAAAAGGTCATTTGTTACCCACATGTAGGTAGTTGTACATCCCTTTTGCTGTCAGAGGCACACTGTTGGGTTAAATAAGTCCTTATACTACATGTCGTCTGGGGTAGGCATCAATGACACCACACCTTATTCCAGTGTAAATCTGCTCTTGTTATAATCTGGCCATAGGTTTGGCACTGCAAGGGCATTCAGTCCCTTCTCTGGCAGAGCATTTAAGTACTTGCTTAATCATAAACACAGAAAGTCAAAAACCTGTAAGACTCAGGCTTACAGACAGATAATTAAGCTTGATTTTAAGCATCCACTTGAGTGCTCTGCTGAATTATTATCAGTGTCTTTCATTTCATGTGTTCAAGTTCACTATCTATTGGTAAAAACTGGTCTTCTTAGAATGATAAAAAGATGTATCCTTCCTACATTTGAATTTTCTACACGGATCTTCAGAGATCTTAGTTATAAGAAAGCTTTCTAAGAGAAGATTATATTCAATGGAAATATTAATGCTGAGAGCATTAAACATTTGTGTTTTCAATGGAAAAACAGTGACTCTCAGCAGTTATGCCTTGATCTTGAGTTTTGAGGTCAACCCTGGTCATGAATAATCTTTTCATGGTCTTTAGATCAAATCAAGGTCAGTTTAACATTCCTGTCAAATTGAACATCACAAAAACAAAAATTTTAGAGGGAAGGGTGTAAATCCACAAAGAATGAAACCAAGGAAAATGTTTGCAGTAACCTTTGCAGGAGTGAAACTGCCCAGCATTGGGAACAGTTCTGTATGTTCTGCTATCATCACAGCAAGTCAGTAGAAAAATAAATGGCTGTTAATACTACAGCACTGATTTTTATATCTTATTGCATAGACCTTTAGATTTGCATGTTTTTCAAGTTTCAGACTATTTTGCTTCAAAGCAGGCTAAATTAATCATTTTGAAGTTGAGCAAACTCCGGTTTGATTGTTCTAATGGAATATATTTTTGGGAATGCCCCTTGAACTAAGCATCTGACAGCTTTTTTCTTGTACAGGTAACATTTCCATTATCAAATGAGTATAAACGTAATTCCTTACTAAAGAACAAACAAGTAGGAGTTTGGGAAGGTGTGTAACCTGAGTGGCTAATGGACTCCACTGGGCAAAGGGACAGGTCTTCCTGAGAGGACTGTTTATCACTTGGCTGTGGATTAAACAGATGCCCCAGAGAGTGTTTTTGCAATGAAGTTCATGTTTCTTAATCATATTTATATTTCAGGATAATGACTGTCTGCATTTGAATTAATGGAAATTAAAATGTTCTGACCTTACTGTCTTGAGAACAAAGTCAGTTTCAGCAGGTATAAAATATAACAAAGCGATGTTCTTTTTTCCATCTTTATTTAAATAAACCTTGTCAGGAAAGGAATGATAGCAAATAACCTATCTATGAATGTTTAACAGTTAATGGAAAGCGAATATAATAGTCCTTCTGTAACAGTACTAATGTGACTGAGATTGTAAGAGGAAAATGTTAATTTTAAAGCCATGGAGCCAATGTACATATGTAGTGATTTATATGACTTTATGTGACTTAATTGTATCCATATCTATGTGTAGGAGGAACAATCTACAACACATGTAGATACACAACCCATGATTTCATTTTTGTGTGTTTAAATACATAGTCACAGTATTGCATCTAATTTTTCCATTTGCCAAACTCCAAAAATACAGAACAAAGCAAACTATGGTGTCTGATTGCATATATCAATAACCTTTTTACATGTCATAAGATATCCAAGCACTTCATTATTTAAAATCTAAATATCTACAGTGGCTGGAAACACATTCATTCTTACTGAGAGCTAAGCCCCTACCATTTCAAAAATCAAGCAATTTCTAAGTAATCTGAGTACCTCACAAAGAATTTAAAACATATCTTATTTTCATTCTGGAGTAAATAAAAGCTGTCAGATTGGCATTTACCACATTTATGCCACAAAATGTATTTTTTTACATATGCAGACTTATGTCAAACATCAATCTATCTATCTCAGGAATAAATTTGGGGGGCAGGAATAGCTTAAGTGCAACAAGAATAAGAGAATCAGACCAAAGTCCCAGCTTTGTGTTAAAACAAGCAGTCAAAACATGCAATTAGACAAGTTTGAGGTTCATGGGTGTAGCACAAAATGCAATTAATATAAGATTATTGATTATTCCAGAAACTGTGAACTTATTTCCCATGTATGAGATTCCTTTACCAAATGAATGATACACTTCCAAAATTTCACAAAAGTTCCCAAGTCTCATCTTTTAAAATAATTTTTAACATCTTCTGTGACCCTGATATCATGGTAAGACCAGATGGTGTCCTGAATACAGTAGGCAGAATTGTGCTGTTCATGGAAAAAAATTCTGTGTTGAGCTCTGCAAATGGTTAAAATTTGAGTTCATCAAGGATTTTTGCAAGATGATACAGATTTGTCCATGAACACGGAATTGTTGGATGAGAGCATCTGTTCTTAGTTCTTGACATTAAGATTTTGCAATGACTTGGAGATGTATACAAGGTTATTAGCACAGTTTGTGTGTGTTAGTATTTTTTGCTCTAGTGATGCTTCATTGGCTCTGCAAAACTTAAATGAAAGTCTTCTAGACTATTCTTTACAGCCTAATGAAATTTTGAATATTATTTCTGTCTCTGAAAAGTTAACATTGCCATAGGCAAGCTGGTAATTATATTTACTACTTTACATATCAAAATATGATTATCTGTTCTTGTCTTTGAACTGTGAGAGGTGTCTCCTTCCTCCTCTTTGTCCTTGTTATGTTCTTGGCAAAAAAACACCCCCGAAACCCCAGATCTTTTAGAACTTCTTAAACTCTCATAGCACTTGTTGGTTACATTACTCTACCTTAAACTTTAAAATACCTTTTATTAAAAAATAAAATAAAATTAGGCATTCCATTTACCTTAAACGCAGTGGCTAAATTCTTTCCTTTCCTCCTTGTTTAACCCCACCTAACTGGCTTTGTGGAATATGTCTGTCCCATAAAGAATGTTCATTGAAACCAGATTACACACAGTACAACTCCTTAACCGAAGCAAAAGAAAAACTGTATAGAATGATATCACACCTCTGACTGGCAAAAACTTTACCTGCATTCTATTTAAAAAATGTTGGTTACGATATTCCCACTGGGGAGCTCATAAGTGATGGGATCAAAGTCATGAACGTAACTGAGAAAACAGAATCCGGCATAAGAGCCTCAGAATGACTAATTAAAATTTCCATGCTCTCTTAAAGTGAGCAGGGACATGACCTAAATACTGCTATACCCTGTAGGGTTTTTTTCTGTGACATGAGTGCTGGGTAGATCACATGCTTAAGTCCAAACTCTATAGACCTTATATAATTTTCCAGGCACCAGTTCTGCACTAAGTGTCCAAATAATTAGGATAAGCTATCAGATATCTGGAATGGATTGTTCCATCCTTACTCTTGCAAAGCCTCACAGGAATTTGAATTATTGTGCATTTTTCTGGTGCTTCTTATTTCCTACACACTCAAATAAAGATGGTACTTTAAAATCTATTTTTTTTAAAGATTGTTTTCAGGAGTCTAAAATTAGACACCGATGAAGTCTTCATAGCAGGAACATACAAACAAAAATCACAAACTATTGTGTCACTATAAAAATGTCTCTCCACCCAAAATTCCTCCAAAGCCCAATTTCAGGCTCGGGATGTGTTCTGAAATACACAAACCACAATTTGTACTGGCTTTTCATGAAACTGCGTGCATATCTGCAAGGGCAGAATCTGGACTGTTATTTTAACATATAAACCAGGAAAGGATAATCTAGAACAACACAAATTGTGCCTGAGATATACATAACAAACATTTTTGGTCCATGTCTGACCCACTAAATGTATCTGTTCATGTTTAGAGACTCTGTTTTCAAATGGCAGGCCAGGTGAACTTCTGGAGCCTACTAAATCTTCCAATGTCCCAAAGTTTTCATATATTATCTTTATATGTAACATAAGTTTGTGTGTAAAAGTGTGTGTGTGCGTGTGTGCCTGGGGATTAGAATTTATCCTGCTGGTGGCACAGACAAAGAACTGGTTTTGAACTTCTCAGAGGTGTTGCTTTGTAAATGTTTAGTCACAATAGGATGTTAGGGGGATGTGAGAAAAGTAAGTTTTAAGGCAAATGACTTTTTTTTTCACCTTGGCATCAGCAAAAGTTGGATTTGCTCACAGTTTTTTATTTTTGTGCGGTTTAAGAGGATGTTGTCTCACTGAAAGGTCTTTCTGCTAACTAGATATGAGAAAAATGTAAGGTCTGCTGTTCAAGAGGGGAACAATTGATTTGCAGCAGGCAGAACAATGGCTTTTGCCAGCTCCATGATTTGGCTTCTGCAGGAGGAGCCTAAGAACACCCAGGAGATAAAGTGAAGCGGGCAGGACACAGTGTGGTTTTCTTCCAACCAATTTTTTGTACTGCTAAATTTGGGCAGTTGTCTGAGGGAATAAACTATGCAGGGCTGAAGGATTTATATAAGACTTCCTGAGGAATCAGAGGACTGGCACATCTGCTTAATGTGAACAAAGACAGTAATGTGAACCCTGCTCTCTTCATTCCCTGCTCTCATGTTATTAGATCCTTAAATTATATTTTCATTAAAGTTATGTATATATCATTAAGAACTGAGCCTTAAGCAAACCCAGCAATGGGCTAAACTGAAATTCAACTGTTTCCAGAAATATCCCACGGAAAGTATAACACTCTGCAAAGTAAAATCTAAAGTCAAAGAGATGGGAAGGGAGATTGTCTTGGAAGTCTTCCTTGAAGAATTAGGACTGTGTGGAGAGGTCCCTTCCAACCCTGAACATTCTGTGAGAGCATGGGACCTAAGTCATCTGATCCCTCTCATGCCATAATCTGTTAGTAAAAAGTCTCAGGACCACATGATAGGATTTAGCATGGATAAAAACTCAAATCTAGTGAAAATCCTTGAGTAAGTTCCTAGAAACAGGTCAGCATCATTAGGAGGGTTTGAACTTTTAAGACATTTTGGGTGCAAGAGACTAAGACTCCTGTCACACTTGGAATCTGCAAGTGATTCATTATCCAAGACCTGTGAACAAAAGAATGAACATTTGTTTTTAAATTTTATTTTTAATTAGGTTGTTTTGTTATAGAACAAGCAGCATTAGAAATATCCTGAAACAAAATCAGTTAATAATGGTGAAACTATTGTCCTCTGCTGCTTACAGAGTAAAAGGGGAGGACGATGAATGAAGCCAGCAGAATTAGGTAACAGTAGAAAGACAAAATGAAATGGAAGACCCTGGTGTCAGAAAGGAATTGTTAAGGTGTTCTGGTTTGGCTGCAGCCGGCAACAAAAGTGCCACACGGCCGCCCCTCCCCCCACCGGGGTGTGGAGGAGAATGGAAAGAAACAGGCAGAAACTGGTGGGTCGGGATAAGGGCAGTTTAACAGAACAGCAAACAAAGGGAACAGGAACAACAACGATATAGATGAGGAGAAAAGACAACACAAACCACACAACCCAGAGAGCCGCTCTCCCACACTGCCGCCACGCACTCCCGAGCTGCTAGTGTGTTCCCACAGTCCAGCCCCCCCCCCACCGGAGCCCAGCATGACGGCACATGGTATGGCATACCCTGCTCTGTTTGACCAGGTGGGGTCAGCCCACCCGGCTGTGCCCCTTCCTGGATTCTGGTGAAAATTAACCCTGTCCTGGCCGAACCCAGGACATAAGGCCAGGAAAGTGGGACTGAAAAGAAGGCAGAATAAATAGCTGGGCTTTTGTCTGTTTAGCTAAAGATGGCCAGAAATTTTTTGACAAAATATTTTGTCAATATGAATGTAATTTTCTGTGGAGACATACATATAGTTTTGACAAGGATGAGGCTTCTGTTCAGAGAGAGATGCCTGAGAAGATCTAGTACACAGCTACTACGCTGTTCACTAAGATAAAGAAAACAGCAGTCAAAGTTTTTGTTGTGGTTGATTTGGAGCAAGGATTTGACTCTTAGTCACTCAGTACTGAATGTTATGGGGTGGCTGTGATGCGTGGGCTCTTTCATTAACCTCCTGCTGCGACTGTTCTGCTTTTCAGACTGGAACGGGGCTTGCGCTTTGGTCTTTCACGCCTTGATATGGGCTAGCATCTCTTGCTGGGGTTTTTGCACCTTGATTAAGTAAATATCTACTGGATGTGTGTGTGAGTGAGCAAGCAACTCTAACTCTGTGACTTGCTATTAGCATTTTTTTATTCCCTCTAATAGTGAATGATCAATTGTATATACAGATTGAAAGAAATCAGAGAGACATTACAGTCATCTCCTTTCCCCTTCTCTGAAATACCTACCTGAGATCTTGGTGCTCCAGTTCTTTTGCTGAACCAGGCTGAATGAAATGTTGGTCCCTCGTATTTCAGCTACGTGCCCTAAGGATATTTGGATTAGGATAGTTGGGGATTATTCAATGAACAAAAAAATTGGAAAATATTGGATTTTTCCTGAGAAAGAATGTGAAAGGTTTTTTAACTCTTGAGAATGTCCATAGAACAGGTAAACTAGTTATTTGCGCAGGTTAATTCGATCCCATGGTTTGATCTGTGCATTCGAAGGACTGAACTGCTTGAGCAAACCTAAGAGTCAATTAAAAACAGAGGATGCAAAAAATGCTCTGTAAAGAAATACGTTGGCATTTGACATATGCTTAAGCAAATCAGGCATTTGTGCACATAATAACTGGCATGTGCACTCAAAATTCCAGTGTGCTCTACTTTGAAAATCTATTCTTAAACATGTTTTTAAGAACCATATCAGAAGGTTGATATCCTGGCTGAAAAAATTTTCTCAAACATTTCTTAAAACTCACTTGAAATAACCAAGTCTGTGAAATGAAGCTGGCACAAGTTTGGACTTTTCTGTATGAAATCACTTCCTTTGTCAGCTGAGACAAGCGATGAAAGGCAAACCATTAACCCATTTAACAGAAGCAACTTTCTTAACCGGATACCCATCAGCCTTTTTTCAACTTGAAGAGAAAGCTAATTGGCTGGACAAGATATTTTATTGGCCTCCCATGTATCCAAGTCTTTCTTCCAGCCTGAAGATAACCTTCTATGCCAATAAGATAATTTCCCCTCGTTCTTCCAACAGGGAAGGAGCAAATACGTGCACTGTGATATAAGCATCATTGAAACCAAGTTTTAGAGCTGACAACGAACTCTTCTATTGTCATTAGTAGCATACATGGGTGTGGGAGGGCTAGCAGAATCTTTTGTCTTCTCCCAGAAGACACATGTGAACTCAGCTGTTGAATTCATTATGTCACATTTTAGCAGATGCTTAGTGCAGAAAAGAATTTGGCAGTAGGTACCACTCCCCAATCAACTGGAACTGGAAGCCAAGCTATGAAAAAGAAGCTCCAAAAGTAGTCCTTAGTGTCTGATTGCAGGAAAGAGGTACAGCCTCCTTTCTTACACTTTTACCTCTCCCACTCTCTTTAACCTTCCTGGCAAGAGGCAACAAGGTCTCCTATTAATGGCACAGATTTGGATGGTAGCATCATCCAATGGGTGTTATGAATTAGAGCAGCTGAATGATTTAGTTGAGAAGGATTACTGCTGGACATTTCCAAATATGTTTGGTCCTTCAGAACTGCACTGGGAAAGAACTTCTACTCCAGATATACCTTACTATTATAAGCTTCAGCTGTTTAAGCACAGCATCTTCCTTGTTTCTATATCGATGAAAAGAAAAGAAAAGTGAAAGGAAAAGAAAAGAAAAGAAAAGAAAAGAAGAGAAAAGAAAGAAAAGAAAAGAGAAAAGAAAAGAAAAGAAAAAAGAAAAAAGAAAAGAGAAAAGAAAAGAAAAGAAAAGAAAAGAAAAGAGAAAAGAAAAGAAAAGAAAAGAAAAGAAAAGAAAAGAAAAGAAAAGAAAAGAAAAGATAAAAGAAAAGAAAAGAAAAGAAAAGAAAAGAGAAAAGAAAAGAAAAGAAAAGAAAAGAAAAGAAAAGAAAAGAAAAGAAAAGAAAAGAAAAGAAAAGAAAAGAAAAGAAAAGAAAAGAAAAGAAAAGAAAAGAAAAGAAAAGAAAAGAAAAGAAAAGAAAAAAGAAAAGAAAGAATTTTTCTCACAAAGAAAATTCTATTCTGTTGTCACTATGCATCTCAACAATCTTTACATTACTTACCAGACTGGTAAGGAAAGCTCTGACAGACGTCACTGATATGCTACTAGAAGTTTCTATACACAGTGCTACTGTCAGGTTAATGTGTCTTTCAGATAGGTCTCTGAAATCCCATCAGGCCAGAGTCTTAGTGGGTGAAAATCAGGACAAAATTAGTCAACTTTACGTTAGCTGAAGTATTGATCAGGAGATATTAACTATATTCCTGACTTGTACCTCTTGGTAGAGGAGTCAGGCTCAATGAATAGCCCTATGAACCTATGAATGGGTTCTAGAGACAGATTTTCACTTTCCTGTTTATATCATTATACCTTTTAACACTGCATAGCTTATAAAACCACAGTTACAGTAGCTGACACAGCTTTGCTCATGTACTCAACTGTCGCAAACATTTTTATTCATCTTTTCATCTGCTGTTTTGCTAAACTTCTTAACCACCAGCTAACTTCTGCTAAATAAAGTATCTCTCAATGGGATTTAAAGCAAAAGTCTTGCTAATGTATCCAGCTTTCCTGGAAAGAGAATGTTACTGCCTGAAGGTATTACACACACAGTGCTTGGACGATGGAGATTTTTGCTCCCTCCCTTTAAAAGTAAATATGCAAAAGGATTAGGTCATATTTCCATTTCTCTTTCTGCCCATTGGGAGTGTAAGAAAGCAGTATTTCTATGTGGCGTGCTTGTCTTAAGCCAAGTGTTCAAATTGGCTGAAGTGGAGATCGTGTAACAGGTGTCAGAAGGAAGCTTAAAGTTAAACACATCATCTAGTTGGATACAGAGTCAGCTTCACACAGTCATGTGCTAACCTAGGGCTGGGGCCTTGCCTCTTATCGTCTTCCTTACACATTTGCTCAAAACAAGATGAGAATGCAAGTTATCTTTCAGGGCAACGTGCCAAAAAAGAACAGCCTTGTCAGGAGAGGCTGACAGTCCCGCAAAAGACGACGTGCCAGGCGTGGGTTGTCCTGGCAGAGGTTCACCCTGGTGCTCTCAGTATTGCTTCACAGGATGGCTCCAGCCCCCCTGTCCCAGCACTGCAGTTCATCCCTTCTTCTCCACTTCTATGGATCTAGCACTAACTTGTTATATGAGAGCTTTGTGTTTCAGTGTAACTTCCAACATCAACATGAAGAATCTTGCTGTTATTAAAAATGTGCTTTTATTTCTATTTTCTGTACAAAGCAAGCTTTTTGGCATGAAGAGCAAAATCTGTCTCATCAAAGGAGAGCAGAGTATAATACAGTTCATTCTCATAACAATGAGGGGAGGCAGAAGGTGGTGTTTAGATATGCTTGTAACTTATTTGCTTTGTGTGCCACACATTCCTGTGGTTGATGGGATGCCAGCAGTAGAAATAACTCTACCTATGAAATGAGGGTCTGCCTTTCATCTTGAGATCAGAAAAGTAGGGCTCATGCACTTTAGGCAGTTTTCAAAAGGCTTTGACTTTGTGCACGAAGTGCAACTCTACCAGTTCTGCCACGGTGATAAAAAATTGCTGAACGATATGGGAGAGGACTGGAATTTAGGAAAAGATTATGTGTAGAATTGTTTGCATGGTTTCCAGGAGAACATTTTTTTTAACCAAAAATGTGTATTTGTCAAAAGTTCACTCATTCGGGGAAGCAGCTCTGACTTAAAAGAGTTGTTCCATAAGAAAAACTGAAAAAGAGTTTTGATGAGGCTGAAATCCTGCTGTAGGACTTGCTGGAGTAATATTTTGTGTTATAGCATTTACAATGAAACATACAGAAATCAGAGTCAATACTATTTATTTGCAGGAAGCTTCCTATTTATTTAAATTTATTTAAGCCATTGCCAAATGATCCCTGAAATGCTAGCTCAGACTTCTAGATACTCATAAGAAGTCAGATTCACTCTATAAATGATTGACATTAACTTAATGAGCTCAAAGTAAAGGTCTCTTCAGGTGTGTGTGGTACCTCGGCCACACACAGTAAGAAAATGGGATGGTTCATCTGTTGTGTCCTGAAAATATAATCTCAAGAGACAGAATTCTGATATCCGCTAGAAATGTATTTCTGTTGTTTCAAGTGTAAGAAAAGCTACGCTGGAGAATAGGATGAGGTATGATAAATGATGATAGGAACCTCATTTAAGGGAGAACTTAAAAACACTCAGGTATGTCTGTTTAACATTGTTTTCAAAGATTCGTGTTTCAGTAAATTCAAAGAGCTCTGGACGCAAGACTGCCATGATAAACATTGATATCTTAATGATAGATTTTGGATAGATTTTGCATAGCCCTTATTAGGGACATAGATTGTGCCAGCTGCAGGTAAGAAAGAAAGACTGGGAGGGCTCTGAGGTCTTCTTAGATAGTAGCTCAGATCCTCTGCTTCAAGGAGCTATCACAATTTCCTGTTGGCCTAAGTCAGAACATTTCTGGCCTCTGAGTAATTGCTAGGGAATTTATTCGCAGAAGAGAATAACTACAGAACGGAAATAGGCAGGTGCACAGGCATTACTCTGCCATGTCCTGATCAACAAAACATAAAGTGATGGTAGGGTATAAGCAGGAGGCATTGCTTTTCTGTATAAAGATCTTGATCAGGCCAGAGACTGACAATATTCTGGTTGATAACTGAAGGAGGGAGGAATAGTACACTTTTCTAGACTCCCTTTGTATTAAGTAAAGGGTAGAAAAAGGCCCCTTTTAATGCACACCAAGTAGGAACCCTGGATTTCACTCCAGTGGAGTCTGTCTTTCTCCACTGACTTAGATTGCCTAGACTATTCTCCCTGTGCAAAACCTGGGCTTTGAGACTGCCTTGACTTGCAGACTAATCAGTAAGATATTTTCATTATTAGCCAGCAAAGATGTGCTCTAAATTACAGCAGATGTGTGCTTCTTGATGTGTATCCATGGCATGCCATCTGTTGATGACTTTGGTGCTTGCTGTGGGTCTTACATCCACCCTTTTGAAACCACCATTAGAAGTGATCAAAGGCCCTCTGATACAATATCAACTTGGATACTTTGGGTCTTTGTCTTCAGTAAATGTTATAAAATCATCCACAGTTAATGCGTTCTCAGTATATACAGCACCAGTGAATTTTCTTACTCACTGACTCTAGACCTCAAGGAAAGAATCACAACTCAGCAGCATTTGCAGAACTCGGAATGGATTTGTTTGACAAAACAGAAAACCAGGCTCATAGAGGATGGAGTGATTCTTTGCTCTGGTATCTTGAAAACTGGTGCCACTTCTAAAGTAATGACACACCTCATCTTCTATAAACCAGATTTGTGACACTGTTTGGAGAAGGAAGTAGTTTTCCTCATATAATATCTCACATAGTGTGCTAACATCTGACCATAGCAGATCTTTCTTTTTAATTTCTATTGAGACTTGCAAGACGAATGAAATATTGTTGACTTCAGTAAGAAAAGGTGTCTGGAATTTCAATGTACTCTTTTCTAAACAATTATGGGAAAATAATTAGCGGAAAATGCTTCTGCCTTCCAAGAGTTCAAAGATGGGCTGTGAAGTTCCTGAGATCTCTGTAAGAAATGATATTAATTACTATTTTCAGTTTTAGGCAACTGACTTAGAATAGTTTTAGTTCAGTTTGTATATCAGTTATTATTTTTGGTAAAAAGCCAAAAAGAAACTATCACTACTGAGAGTACAGGATGTTGGCCAGAGGCATAACTTCTCACAAAAAGTTTACTCATGGATGGATATGGGGTTGGGATGGGTAGACCATTATCCACATACTTTTTTATCAAGCATTTATGAAATGTTATTGGAAACAGCATACTGCGTTTCAATTTGGTGTGTCAGTGTGCAGTCTTTGCCAGAGGACACCTTCATCTTTACAGGAAACGCATCATGCAGATGACTAACAGGTTCCAGAACCACTTACAACTGAGTTTCAGGCACACTATGGGACATCATGTAGCTGTTTAGTCACTCATGATGACAAAAAATCCCAGAAAAAAAGAATTCTAAAGATTGAAAAGGCATCCTTATTTTTAGAGCTTAATTCTGTCATTTTCACCTGTAGATCTGCATGTTTCAACCTATCCTATTACAGAACAGTTTGCTGCAAATGATAGATCAATGAGACAACTCTGCAAAGTTTTATATCTGAATGAAACATAGGATTATGCTAAATGCTGCAGCTGTTATGCAGAATAGCAATATTAATAACTAATATGAGCTAAGTTGATTTGGTTATTTTTGTGAAGGCTTGCATGTAGACTACTGCGCTCAGTAAGCAATTAGACTAGAAGAAAGGAGTCATTGCAACCTGTTCCTTTAGTTGACTGTTTATATGGAAAACCCTATTCTGTGTCTGATTTTGTAACTAACACTGTTCATGGGGATAAATTTTTCCTTATCCACATAAACTTTTCCTTATCCGTCAAGGCTGTTCTTACACATGGACCATTAATGTTCTTATGTAAAGGGTGGTCTTTTTGTGATTATTGTATCCATCAGATAGCAAGTGTTGTGTAAAACCTGCCAAGCTGGAGTTTGTCCAAAACACCTTCTTGGGAGGAATGCCAGTGTATCCATACCGCTTCTCCCCAGAGTTCAAACTTGTACAGAGACAGATTTTTGCATCATTAAGTGGCAATTGCTGATGTGTTGGGTTCAGGATTGACCATAAGGCATATACATGGGAGATTTGCTTAGTTAGGAGTCACATCATTTGATCATGGCATGTTAAGATTTATGTTTTCAAGGCTATGAAAGACTCGTTAAGTTTCTCTTTGGCTTTTAAAGAATAAGTTACATTTTTTTGGCTCAGGTTATCTTTGGAAGGAAGGCACTGCCATAGCTGCTAATCAGCAGCCTGCCAGATACTAAATCTGTAATACATAGCTACATTTTTAAAGTATTCATCCAAAGAAATTCCTTCTGTTTCTAAATTTAAAATTTGACAACAGTTTAACAGAGAATATTCTGGATACTCTCACACACACATCATATATTTTTCTTACATTTTCCCCCCAAGTACTCAGGTCATCCAGTTTTAATCTCCCAAACTCTTCCTTTCCCATTTGTAATCCTCCAATATAGGTTCAGTTCAACATTCAGTTTATGTCTTCTGTTGCTTTAAATGGTTTAGTGACCAAACAGTCTGATTTCAGATTTATAACTCTGTTGTTACAGCCACCTTTACATTGCCATATACAGTCATTACTTCATTTATACCTGCTTCAGAAAATCAACAGTAAGTGAAGGTGAAAAACTGCAATGTGAGGGTGGAAATATATACCCACAATGTTAAGACATGCATAAAAGAACCAAATCTAAGTGGAGTAATTATATTTTATCACTCTTTTCTTTTCCATCCTCCAGCATTCTTTGTTCAGCATCTGTGCACTTTTCCCTATGGGAATTCTCTTTTTCTGTATTGCTCTTCTCAGTATGTTGCTTGGCCCTCCAAAAGCTGGCAAATCAGGCTCAGAAAAGCATGTGAGACTTCAAAGCTGGTCTCTATATATCCTCATCTCTTTGATCTGAATTCCTCTAAGTACAAGCTTTTCCAGAGACCTTCCTTTCCTTCCTGGTAGCTGCCTGGAAAACCTTGTGAGAATCCTCTGTTGCACGGCATTGCCAAGCTTTCACTTATAGTTCTGTCTTGAACTAGTAAGTGAAAATATGACTGAAAAAAAAGTCTATAGAATGTCTTTTCGACATCATACAATATTTCCTTTTCATCTTCTTTAATTTGCATTCAAGTCATGCTTACAGCTGTTCCTGCATTACAAACCATTTTGCCAGATATCTGAACAATTCTGTCTTCCTTTTCTCCTGTGACACACAGATTCATAAAATTTCCCCAGTCCTTTTCTTCTGCCTCTTTTGTATCTTCCACTTCTCCTCATTCATGAAATTCCCTTTTCTTTCCTAGTCCTGTCTCAGTGCTGAATCTCCTTCTCAAAGTGATAGATCTCCAATACTAGATCTCCTTCTTCTCAAGGGTTTCAACACTTTAATCCTGTTTTCCTTATATATTCTGTAACCTTTCTTACACTGGGTTTTTGCACCTTTTTATCCCCCTCTTTCCTGTTTTACTTCTATGCCTGCCTGACCATGCATTGAGGTACTCACACATAAAGTTCAAAAAGTTTGCTCCTGTTCTCATTGCTCAAACCACAGACACAGGGCAGGGTACACACGCCTCGTCATGCGGTGGAGAAGCCTCTGCACTGCTCATCCTGCCTTTGCCCACACAACCACTGCAGCAAGACTGCTACACGTAAACCAGCATACAATATAAATTTTTTTTTATTTAGCCCTCACCTTGCGTAGTTTCTGTTTCAGACAAGTTCTGCTTTCAAGTGGGTGAAAGTATGACTGCCTTCATGAAAGGTAGATTTATATAATAAACACAACTTTTTCCTACAGACCTTAACAGGGAATCAGCCCAGGTGTTCTATAACACAAAATCACAGTTCTGTAACTTCGGTGTTATAGCTGTAGGCATCAAAAGGCAAGGAAATCCAGGCAGAGAGACAGAGACTAAGTAGGAAATGGAGAAAAGTACAAGTGACGAAACAGTGAGATTAATGAAGGAATACTGCTTTTGCCATTCAGGTGCCTGACTGACACTAAAATCTTTGGGATAAAATTACCAGATCAGCCACAGTCTATGTAAATAGGAGGAGGCTATTTGTTTAATTTATCATTAACCACAGAGATGTGACACTGCAGAGACTATGTGCCCCTGTTAACATCACCTGATGCAGAAAGAACTCCGGGCCAGGTGGCAGAGAGATGCTTTGCTTCTCTACAAAACCCTTCCTCCTCTTCTCTCTTCCACTTCCTCCTTAACACTGTACCTAACTCTGGCCTCAAGCACTGGCCTAGAAGATTGAGGAAAAGAATGTTTTTTGCTATATTGTAAAACCTTTCCAGAAGAGATCTGTAAGCGTCTCATGACTAATTTGCTAATCTGTGGTTTGCTATGTATTTTTGTTCCTAGATGTAATGTAGCCACAGGTAGATCAAACATAGACTGGAATATATTGTTGTATAGTATGTATGTCTATATGGCAACCTGTTAACATGTATTGCATTGCAGTAGTCAGATGAATGCCACACTGCTGAGTTTCTTTTCCCCCAGCACTTCACAAGATATGAAATTTCAGACAATTTGACAGAAACAGGATTTATGTCTCAAAATTTTCCCTTCAATTCTTTGTTGCTATGTATCTTTCTTTAACACTTCAGCTCAGCTGCAGTGAAAGCCTACGTCCCTACTGCTAGGCTCCATTTCCTCTTACTTTCATTAATTCCAGATAATTACAATGTTTGTTTAAATACATAGCACAGCAAATTATTCTAATCAACTCTGTTCACACCCAGCTGGGATCCCTCATGATACATGGATATCTGGACTTGGTGAAAAATGAAGAGACACAGAAGTGGTGAAATCAGTTCAATAATTCATCATCCTAGAAGCATGCTCAGACCAAATCTTTCTTTGCAGACTCCTGTCCAACCTGAAGAGCTTGGATATGAGATGTGCTCTGAAACCTTTCCCTCAGGGAGGCTGCTAAACTAGTGAAAAGGTCTCTAGAGGGTCTCAGCTCTTTAGAAATAATTGACAGTTTATGTTTGTATTTCCTTTTAGGTGCTTTGAAAAAAGAATTGTTCTCATCATTCTTAGTGGCTGGACAGTTACATTGCCATATGCTGTCCTCTTCTGCTGAAAAATGAATTACAGTAGTGGGACAGGCAAGATCTGCAGAAAAACTCAGAGGCGAAAAAAAGCAGTATCATGCTATCCTACACTTCAGCCCTCTACTTCTTCCACACTCCATGAAATCTCTGCACAAGGATCTATCTACCTGTTTGTTTCTACCATCCCTAGATATTGGTCTTAAACTTTCTGGAGACTCTTTGAAGGACACAGTATGATAAAATCCAAAATATAATCATATAAATACACATTTCCAAGCAGTCCTTCAGTGACTACTAAATTTTATTGCTTCCTTATGTAAGTAAAAAAATTCTTATCTATGTATGCTGATGTAATTTCTGTGGATTGACAGAAAGAATTATGACTACAACACTGCCTCATAACCAGAGTCTGATAAAAACTCATGAACTAAAATTTATGCTTAAGTGATATGTGTTGCAATTCACCCTGGAAATGTATTTCATTTAAAATTTGTCATTTTGTAATTCACTTGACAATTGAATTTACACCTCAGATCCTTCCATGTCATTGCAGCAAGCTGAGGCAACATCATTGCATATGTAACTTCCAATGAAAACTTGAAACAAATTTAGAATCCGGAGAGAGAGAGGACACCTTTTTGTACATACTATGTGCATATAATTCTTTGGAGCAACAGGTTATTTCAAAAGAACAAAGAGGAAGCAACTGTTTTCAGCTAGTTATTTTTCTTACAAACATATTTCTGTTTGTCCGGGAAACACACCAGTAAGTTCCAGGCATGCTTACATATTCTTAATATTGGCAGATATAGAGTATCGCCAAGGGGGCACATTCAGAGGTAAATTGATTTCACTCTTCTAATGGAAAAAATGCATGGTATTCCAGAGTCATCTGAAAAAGCACCAGAGTGAAGCAGCATCCCTTTATATATGCATTGGAATCATTCCTAAGTGCATAAAGATGCTTAGGTGATTTTTAGTCAGACCAAGACGTTATATCCAGATGTGAATAAATGACTATATGTATTGCTTTGTTATTTGAAAAATGGTCTATGTGCCACAAAATAATATGTAACAGATACCAGACTACCCTGATGGTATCATCTTTGTGATGAATGAACATCATAGGGGAGGAGGAAACTTGCTTTCTACCCATTTTTCCTTCTACACTCATGGATTTATATTGAGATGAAAAATAGCACTCTGACACATTTGCTGTTATGTGTTATCTTCTGAAGATCATACTTTTCTCTGGGTGTATCTTACCTGATGAGAGACTGGTTGCTTTACATACCTCTTATACAGGCTAGTGATGCTTCTAAAGAAGAATAGACAACCACTGTACCAGACGGAAAGATCATGGCTTTTTACTTCACTCTGTTACTGCAGTAGTCAGAAGAAGATAAGCCTGAATTTGTTTCTGGAGGAAAACTGCACATTCAGATATAAGACTTCATGCTTGTGAGACCAAATGAAGTTAGAAGAAAAGAAAGGAACCGAAGGAGTGGGGAAAACTCATGTAGGACTCATTTCTCATATTCAAATGACGAAGAATGTTTTTATCTATGTCTGCATTACTTGTAGGAATCAAAATGAAATATTTGTGACTTCTGCTGATGCTACCAGGACATCCTTGGAAAAGGACAACATTAGCGAGGTGTTACCAGTGTGTTTGCAAGCCTTAACTGAATAATACAGGGAGAAATTCCAAAGCTTTTGGCTTACAGATAATCCAGATGATTTTGTTTCCTTTTTGGCAGTCTCACATATACACAGGAGAGGAAGTGCTACAATGTCAGCTGGACTGTATATGTCCATCTGCATAGGAGTCTCTGGTGACAAAAGGTCATGAAATATTCCAACAGAGGATTTCCTTCTTTTTTATTTTCGTTCTTTTTTTTTTGTCACATGTAGTATCTCATTTATGGTGGACTTTGAATAAATTTTTTTTAAAAGGATGCCCTGGAAACCCGTAGCTATTTGATGTTTAAAAGAAACCATTTGCAACTATCTGCAGCAGGTATATTTGGTACACCTCCCAGACTTCTTCCTTAGAAGAAGATTCCAGAACTTCCAAATATTTTGGGCAATAATCTCCAAGAACAGCAGGCCAATGACAGCATGAAAAACTGCTGCTTGAACTCCAAAGGCAACTATAGAATGGTCGCCAGTCCTGTCAGCTATCTCAAAAGTGGGAAGAAGATAATTTTGACTGTCACTGATAATAAGAACAGTTGGAAGAACAAAAGGCATTTTAAATCAGTACTTCAGCACAGCTCCCTTATTCCCGTCACTAAAATAATTGGCGAGATGCACGTATCACACACAGAAGACCTGAGATACACTCCTGAGATACTGAGAGATCTTACTGGAGAGATCAGGGGTTCTGCAGTTCACCAAAACTTTCCCAGAACTTTCAGTAGGCAAAGGCCCAAAGAAAGTGTTTTCCCCAACTGGGAAACAGCAGTGAAGAAGCTCATAGGAGCACTTTCTTTTGTTCCTGCCCCAAATCAGCAAGTGCCCCTGCAGCCTGGGGTGCCCTGTACGTGACCTGAAACAAGTCATTTAATCCATCTGTGCTTTGCTTCCACATCTGTAAACTGGAGATAATCCTGCTCCACTTCTCCAGGCAGCTTGGAAGATAAATTCACTAATTCTTGGGAGCTGCTCAGTGCTTTGAAAAACTGGGCTCTCTGCATGAAAGCACTTACAAAATATTCCTGCTCCTGAAGCAACCCTTCTTCTATCTGGCAGTTGAAAGATATAGGTATGAACATACTAATCCGCTGGGCCTTAAGACTTTAATCCTCCAGAGTCACCCTAGTGATTATTATGCCTGGTTGAGCATTAGAACTGAACAAACAATTGCTGAAGAAAGTCAGCCTGCCAAAAGATTTCATTTCAGACATCTAGGTTTTGTTGGGTTCCCCCCCTCACCCCCACCTCAGGCTCTCTGAATAAAAACAAAACAAGCTGACTGAATATTAAGACAGCTGCCAGACTTGGATTTTACCACAAATACCACAAAACAGCAGCCATGGAACGCGAACCCCAACATCTTGCTGTGGTGGGGGAGGCAGCAGAAAGAACAGGAACAAGGAGAAGGAAAGAAGAGCATTTGAGGACAGAGAAAACTGTGATAAAGGTGGTCTTGGTCAAGCCCATTAGACTATTGTGCATCTTCACAGTAGCAAGCTCTAGCACAAGGCTGGCGCATGCGTAACTGTAGTTGCCACTGTACATACACAGTAGTTACCAGAATGGTGTTGGTCGTGTGCTTCCTTCTACTTTTTCTTTTCCCATTTACTTTGAACTAAGTTTGCCTTAGTGTCCTGAAGAGATGCACAGAGATGAAAATGCTTTAAAACTAGACAGTGGATATTTTATCCCTATGAAGAAAATAATACTATGGGATGGGCAGATGTTTAGTCAGCTTTGTTTGACCCCAGAGGTATAATGAGATTTGGATGGACTGTGTGTGTGAACCATATTGTCTGCTGGATGATTGTGACCGTACAAACATATAACCAGACCATGAAGGACAATTGAGTTCCTACATCTTTGCACATACCTTCTCCTATATTATCTTGCCAGATATTAATGGTGATTTGTATAAATCTCATCATTAACTTTGATAGGTCTATCAGATAGGACCATATTACAGAGTTCTGTAATTGAAAAGCAAATATTTTAAAACATAATTCTCTGGAAATATAATACTCTTATTCAGGAGAAAGCATTCTGTAGCGACCAGTTGAGCACTCAGAAAGTACAAATCACCATGTACTTTTATGGCTAGGACTAAGTGAATGACATTCTTTGTGTTGAAGAAATTTTATCTTCCACTCTGGTACCTGTAAGAACTCATACTCTTCATTTGGTTTTAACTTGGCAGTATCACTTCGAGGTTCGACATTAACTTTGCATTTGCGGGTAGATCTAAGGTCTACAGCTTTGGTGTGATTCTAATCAGCAACATACTGTTCAAGTACTATTTATGAGAACTTGTTGATATGGAAAATGGGGCTGGAAATATTGTAAAAACACACTCTGTCTGGTATGGAAACAACTTCCAAGAAGCTATTTTTGAGCAATTTCCACTTCTTGTCTTGCCCTTAAACAGGAAGCGGTAAGAATCATAACAGTAACTATGTTTAAGTTCTTAAGCTTTCTAAAACCTTGCAAACAAGTTAAAGTTTCTGGCATAGTGACTTGGAGATTCTTATTAAACTGAGATAAATTTTCCCATTCTCATCTCGTGTTTTCTGACCAAGAATACCTGCGAATTCAAAGGTGTTTTCAGCAGAAGGGCTTTTTAGAAATCAAAGACTACATTCCTGTCTGTGAAAATCCTTTGGCAGCAAAGGATTTCTATCACTTCTCCATAGTTGCAGAATTTGGCTGAGACATCCTTGTCTAACAGTTTCTTCAACATGTAACTACTTGAATCATGATGTTTACTATTGTCCCAAAGCTGCAAAGAATTTTCCAGCAAATTAATCTCCTCATTTGTAAGTGCTCAGGATTCTACTTCAGGATGGGATGGATGTTTCTTCAGATTAATAGAAGGAACTCTGCATTGTGCTTCAAACATACAGTTCATCCAAGCAAGTGCCAGTAACTCTGTGGGTGTGACATGTTTGTCTTATCTGTCCTTGGCTGATAATAAAGGAACAGACATCTAGTGAGAAAAATAGTTGTTAAGGAGATGAAAAAAAAAAAAAAAAGCCGCAACTCTCCTTTTGTCAGATAAGGGAAAATAATACAAAATAGCATCTTGCACCTGAAATTACTATTAGCAGGAGAAAAAGTAAGAAAAGGCACTTTTCGACATTTCATACCTCTCCAATCATTCAGTGTGTTCTACTTGTTTCACTGGAGAAATAATTTTGTCATCTAATTGTGTTTATAACAATAGCTGATACAGTGCATGGAAAGCTGAACTACATGTTCACTGCCCTTGTGCCTGCTCAGGATGTCCCCTGCGTGCAGGCAGCCCCACAAGCCCTCCCTACAGAGAGGAGTTCTGTGGTGACCTTTGCAGATCACATGCCAGGCTATTTTTATTGGTGTGGTTAATTTAGGATATAAACCCGAAAGGAACTTGTTACGATGAGAGAGGAAAAATATAGTATAACCTCTGTAGAAGTTTTATCTGTGGTCCATATCTCAAAGTCATAAAAATAAACCTGACTAATATGCATGAGAATTGAACCAGGGCCTTAAAAAAAACATTTAGAACTTACAGCAAACAAATCTCCTCTTTTTCTTTTGCCCGTGTCAATTTTTCCTCTTCTCTTGCAGGTGAATTGGGTTTCTCTGAATATCTTCTCTTTACTTCCCCCTTACTTAGTTCAAAGGTATGGGCAGATCTGTTGTTTTATTTCGGTGACGAACTTTGGTAGAAAAGGCAAAAATCTAATGATTTTTTTAAAACGTCAAAGACTTTTTAAGAAACACTGTAGACAATATAATTGCATGTTAGATAAATGAGTTAAGATGGTCAATACTGGCATAGTTTTACAAAAGGAAAAGCTAGGATAGATGCATCCTGTCGAAAAGGGTCTCAGAAAAGTTGGCTGAGAAAGGGCCCTAAGAACTGAAGTAATCCCTTGTTTCCTTTCTCTGTTTATAAATATTTACCCCAAGTCGTTGTGGATAGATTACAATGATGAAACAATATATGCCTCATAGTGCCATTACCTTACCTCACTGAAGAACATGCAAGGACTGAAAGTAATGCTTATTGTCTTCTGTTTGCTGCAAGGAACTACTAATACGCATACAGACATACGCACATATACATACATGTATATATATACACATACATGCACGCAATCATTTGTTCTTTGATGTTAAAACAAGATGTTTTAATCCCCCAGGAAAGGACACTTCCTCCAGATGTGCACACTTTTCAAGACAGAAGTCTAAATGATGGTGCAGAGTGGGGATGGGAGGAATGCTCTTTGGCACCTGCTTTTTACACAGCTGAACAACAGGATTTCTCAACATCGTGGCACTGCAGCACATTTCGGAAACAGTAAAAATCTATAATGAGGATGTTTCCACTGGAATTTGAGAGCTCAGCACAGAGAAGTGTGATGACTTTGGGCAGTCTGGGACTGAAGTAAGCCTTTAATTACCAAAGCTTTTCAGGAGTTTAGGATCAGTTTGATATTAGTCTTATTTTTCTGGAGAGATGAATGCATACCAACGCTAGACTGGAAAACAATCACTTTTTTAAAATGGTATGACCTGTGTCTTTCAAAATATCTCTGTTACGCTATCAGCCCTCTCTTTAGGAAAACCAGCAATAAGGAATCTGCCACATCTCAAATGAGCCAGTTCAAAAGAAGCAGTAACCCAACAAAAATGTCTGTGCTGTTACAGAGTTTCATTTTGCCATTCTCCGACTGTTTGATCTTCCTCCTTCTTTCTCAGTGAAGCTGAGGAAGCAATCTTTTAATCATATTCTGGATCAACCAAAAAAACTCCATGAGTCTTACAGCATGCTATTTGTTTCTCGGTAATATAAGTATTGCTATACTTCCTTTCCTGGTTTTGTTTATCCTTTTTGAAGTAAGAGTAACAGAGCTGGAAGCAGATAGCAGTAGTGGTCTTAGTAATATCCTATTAAGAGATAACATTATCTGCTACTTTTTCAAGGTATTAATTTGTTTATACATCCAAAACTGATGTTTACACTCTAAGTGTTGCTGTTTCTGTAGGAGTTCATGTTTAATGTGTTACTTACCAAGGAACATGAAATCCATGTCAGCAGCACGGCAGGATATAATGCCTCTTCTTATGAATATGGCTACGCACCTAGATGAATGACCATGCATTTTGCTGTGCTAAACTGCTTATTGTACAACTGAACCTACTTTATCAAATTAGTTTGATTGCTAAGTGCCACTGATATAAAGAAATTTGAACTCTCCAAAATCGTTCAGGGTAGAATTCATTTTGTCATAGTTAGTTTTATTAATAACTGGCCATCCAGGCTGCATTAGACACCTAGGCTCAAGAGGCAGAAACAAGCCATTCCTAACAGTAATTCATGTTTAGGACAAATGGGATATATCACAACCTGCAAATGCTTGATTTTCCTCCATTGTATGTGAAGGCAGATGATGTGATTTACTTGGACGTCACTCCTAACCTATGAGGGATAAAATGGATCTGATTATCCCAATTTTAAAACTTCTACACTTGTCCATTACAATTCTTCTGACAGTCTGTCTTTCTGAACTATGTCAGGAACTTCTCCTTCTGCCTCTCTCCTCCCCTGCAGGTAATAATACTGATGGAGTAGTAATTTTAGATATTTTAACAAGATCAGTGGTACTGCATTGTGCTGCCAAGACCAATATTCATGTGGAGATGCTATTTTTTCTCTTCTGGTATCATGCTTTCTGGGTTTCTCTTTGTGGTTTCTCAGAACATGGTTTTGTTCTGTATTTTTACAAAATGTAAAGTGAAAGTTTATGTTTATGAACAGAGTCTTGGAAACCAGAAATATTTATTTCAGAAGAAGTCCAGTAAGGGCACCAAGAGGGCAAGTGAACATTGTTCCGAGAGTAACCCTGAAGGATCCCACACTCCCTGGAGAGTGAGCAGTTCTAATTTTTGCAGTGGTTGACCTTGAGGGGCTCACAAGTGAGGTGCAACTTCGAGAGCTTTCCCCACCTGGAATTCAGCTGACTCTGCCTATATTTCTCTCATAAATTGCAACAGCTATCAGAAGACAGAAAAGGTTTTCAATCAGTGGTAGTCTGGGCCAGATTTGAAGATATGACCAAAAGTATAGAGGCTTCCTTTCCCACATAATTTTTGCATCCTGAGGGTTTCAAACAATAAAATAAGATTACACAAAGAAACAAATTCTAGGCCAAAATCTTCCCACTTACATCTAGGCAACCCTCATTGATTTCCTAGCCAAGACCTGATGCTGTGGGACCCAAACCCTAAGACTCTAGCAGCAGAAAAAATAAGAAAGTCATGTATTTATCCACAGACCATTGATTTCCTAATTTTATACTCAGTATCCTATATTATGAGGCACCAACAATGCTGTCCAAGCCTCTTTGGTTGTGAATGTAGTATCAACTGCATATCACACATATATTTTAGATGTCTTGTAGGGAAACATAACATTTTTTTAAATTGTCTTTTTAAATGGTACACTGAAAGAGCTTCTGTAGATGTAAAAATGAAGTGGGTCTGAATTTGATTTTTTTCAAGGAAAACTGATACTGTGATTAAAGCAATGGACTGGTATTATCTGACAAAATTTCCAGTTTCTTCTAAGAGTACTTTTTAAAAGTCATTGCAGAGGCAAACCTTTCATAAAGGGAGTTAGGGCACTGTAACTGTATAGCAAAACCTGTAAGGCAGTCTCCCAGCTCCAAGAGCAAAATTAATTATTCTGAGATACCTTACTTTTATAGGTGGCTATATGACACATCTTTTACTGGAAGGAGTTAGGCTTCTCCACTGGGATACTCAGAAGCCATGGCTGGGAGCTGGGATGCTTCAGAGAGCCAGTAGGAAGTGCTAAGAGATGCACATTTGAAATTTCCTTTCCAGACTGAGTTGAGTAGATGTTTCAATGCTGTAGTCAAGCAGGATTTACAAGGATTTGGCCTTCACAGTCTGAACTGGCTTCAGTTTATCTGTCTCAGCTACAGTTTTCTGTCAGGACTGTTTGTGTGTTTCCACTGCTGGAAAAACAAAATATATTTTACAGAGCAGAATCTCCCTTTTCTATCTACGTGTCTGGGACCCTACATGTCTCTGCTTTTCTGATTTCACATTGGTCTGACTTGTCCTGGAGATATGAGCAGTATTTTCACACAGAAATTCTCATAGCCTTTTAGTGTAGTTACTCTCTTGGTATCTCGTAGTGGAGACTCAAACCTCCATAGGCTAAGGAGCATGCAGAGACCAGAGATGCAGGGTGCTGGAGGTGCTCTCTACTCACCAGCTACCATCTTGACTCCTACCATCTTTGAGTGGAGGTAGCCATCTAGGTAGTCAGCCTAGAAAAGAGAGGTGTTACTGATCCATTCAGTAGACAGGACATTAGATAGAGATTTTTCTTCCCTGAGAATTTAGGCAAGGTTATCCTAAATCTCTCTGCTGGATCTGGGGTCTCATACTAAGGACACTTAGGCACACAAGTCATGTGCTGACCTGCAGTGTTTTAGTTCTCTGAAGTAGATGGTCTGTAGACACCTAAACATCTGGTTGCCCATGGCTGTGGCACACTGAGCTTAGTGACTGAGCTGGTCCTGTGACCTTAGGAGCAGGATTTCCTTTCTTCTGTACCTTCTTTGTGCTGCCTACTTAATTTCCAGGGTTTTTCATAGCAGTCGCTCTTTGTGTGTGTGCATCCTTTCTGGTTTGAAGCTTCAGTCATGGCTGGTGCCTGAGGAATTGCCATAATGTAAATAAAAAGATGATCCTGACATTTCCTGGAAATTTCTTCTCAGCATCTGGGTGCACAAGTAAGGCACAATTCACTTCATATCACAGCACAGCCTGATTTGTATGTGTCTTGACAATCTCAGTTGCTGCAGTGTGACCTGTATCTTTGAACAGATCTCAGGTCTTCACCCCCACATTAGCCCACCTCTAAGAAACACGTTACACACCATTAAAGGCTTAGCGAAAATAACAAACACCAACAGCAAAAACAACAAGTGCGCCAGGGCTTATCTTGTGGACATCAGCAGATGAAAGCCAAAGAATCCACCCAGCGTTAGGCAATCTTCTCCATGTGGGAGGATGTGAGTGGCAAGATGGGGTCACGGGCTGGGCGCACACACGACAGAAAGAAAATTCAGCAAGTGTAGCACTCCCGGCCCAGCCAAGCACGGAGAACATGAGCCTTGAGTCAAGATGCCAGTCAACGCTGCCTCCCTTTGATGTCATGCAAGATGGGAGGCATCAGCCACAGGTATGCAAACATGAAAGTCGAATGCCATCAATCACAAGTGCTTGTGAAGCAGCTGCTTCAGCGAACCAGACAGAGCGTAGGTTTCCATTTGGCTAAAACAAATAGAATCTGAGGGAAACGAAAAAACTGCAGACGCACCTAAGTCACAGCCGAACTCTTCACTGCCAAAGACAGGACAGAAAACACAGAAAAATGACAGCTCTCAGATGCACATTTTATTTAGATTAGTTATTGCAAGGAGGGGGTGGGTAGGGAAAGAGAAGGGTATTTGCTTTTCTATTGCCTTTCTGTAAGTTTCTCTGAGACTTTATTTGTCATAGCAGGCAACACGCTTTCTGAAAAGCTCCACACATTTGCTCTGCAGATGTGGTTTCCATTTTTATTATCACTTCAGATTGGTTTGTCTGAATCCCTTTGTTATAAGCAAGAAGACCTAGATCATGTCATTCCCCAGGGCTGGGAAATATAGATCCCTCACATTTGATGGTTGTCCTGGGGCTTGCTGGATCCACTGTGTAGATGTGGAGGGTTGCACACGTGCTACAAAAGGTAGAACTTACTAAGGAGTAGATGGAAAACTGCCTGATGTTTCCCAGTCCCTCTGCCTCAGCTGGCAGAGCCGCTACTCTGCTTTATGCCACACTTTAAATAGAGATTCCATAAAGCCAGCACCAGTTTAGCCGACTTCTTTACCTCAGGCAGCTCCTGATCCAGGAAAGCTCTTCAGTTCAAGCTTATGTTTAATACCTTAATGGTCCACGGGACTGCTTACAACTCAGCATGTACTTCAGGTCTGGAAAAACCCCTCTGTGAGAGGCAGTTCCACTGGGCACATGCTTACATAGGCATGTTTTTCTGAAAGTGTCCACAGACTGTGATGTGGTTATGGGACAGTGACTGCAATGAGTCAGGCCCTGACAACGAGCCTATTTGCGTTACTAATTTCAATGGATGAATTAAGACAAGAAAGAGTGAAGAATAAAAATATCCTGTCCTCTATCCATTTAGCATCTTCTCAGAAGTGTGAGGTAATTAAAGTTTTGCTTTAATGTTGAATTATTCTGAGTAGCCAGTGCTTTTAGTAAGGCAGTAAGTGGGACAATAAACATCATGTAGGTAATAGAATATGTATGTGGCAGTAAATAACACCATGTTTTCTCAGGAAAGAATTTTCACTGAAAGAAGAATTTCTGTTTTCTCTGGGTAAATTTTTACAGACTGCTTCCAGGAGAGGTCTAAAAACAGGTGACAAAATATCTTGCTATATATCAGCATTGTCACCAGAGATTTGGAGTCCTCTTTATGCCTTCACTGTTGTCCAGGGATTCCTTCCCTGCTTCACACCATCTTGCCGTGTTGTAGGATTGCATAGAGAAGCCAGCCAGAGACTGAAACTCTCCAGTCAAAGACTTCTGCAGTATTAAGATCATATTTACAGCTGTTTCAAATTGCAGCAGCTAATCTACCCAGCGACACAGACCACAGAGAGCAGGCCAGTCTGTCTTCTTTCTCTTCACTGGTGCCCCACTGACAACTTGGCCGAATGCAAGGCTTCACGCTTCCTTTCAAAAGCCGTTAAGTGGCACTGTCTTCAATTACAACGTGCACTTCATATGGCACCACTCCCACATCACTTATGTCCTGCTGGAAGGATGGACTTGTCAGCTTCAAGTAAATATTGCGAGTGCAGGAAACAAACCTTCCCAAACGACAGCCCATGACCCTGGAGCTCACGCCTCAGAAGGCACGAATGACCAGGAACCATCATATCAGGGAGAAAGGCAGTAAGATTTTCTTTAACTTACTCTATTCCACAGCAGCAGGGGATTGAGGAAAGCAGCAGACGCCCAACTAAACAAATAAGAAATGCACAGCAGTGTGAGGAGCCTTACGCTTCCCTAATAGGTAAATACAGTGAGTGGTTAATATAGCTCATCCATCTTTGACCGAGGCCAGTCACATGCATAAAATAAAAGGCAGGGCTTTGCTGGGTCCGAGAAGTGTTCAGCATTTTTTCAGACCGCACATTTTCTGTGTTACCAGTTCATATGAGGTCAGAAGCACATGCCTGCCTTCATTTTTTGCTTGCCCAGCTCCCTTACTGTGGATAATGGCATTTCCTCTTCCCTTAATTCTTAGTAGCAGTACAGAATAGGTGAGATTCAGGTGCTACAATATATTGATTTTAGTTTTGGTAGGTAGAATGGTGACTCCTTTTTTATGTACCTTATAATGCTGTCAGTTTTTTTAAATGCTTGGTTTTAATCTTTTTTTTGATTCTACTTGGTCTGCTAAGTATTTACCCGTGAATTACCCTAATGGAGCATTTATGTTATTTATGCTTTTGAAACTGGCTTGAAGTCCAAATTCCTTTATTTTACAAAGAAAAAATATGATTATTTATGCCGTTGTAGACTGTTGTTTTAATACTTCACATTATATCTATAATTCTAAACGATAAGACTATTTATGTACTTCTTTTTCATTTAAGGAAAACAAATATATATTTTTAAGCTGAGCGCTTGTAAGGATAAAATTCTCTTTTGTGTACATGCAAGAAAAGACCCCAAAACAGCAGAGATTGTTCATGTCTGCAGAACAGCACAGTCCTACAACTGGTTACATTTTAGGATAGAGTGTAGCCGGTACTTTCACAGCTATGCAGATCCTTTAACTGTAAGCAGCACAGAAGAGAACAAGTTACTACAAAATCTGCCTGGAGAGTGGTGCCCTCTGTATTTAACGCTTGCTGGTGTGAGGGGAACAGTTTTCTCCAACTTCTGTGACAAGAACCTGGGAAAACCCTACTGTCTGGCTTTTTAATTATGGACTGGAAAACATGCTGCTTCTAACTATTCTCCAAAATTTGTTCACACTAAACTATACAGAGCCATAAAATTCCATTTCGAAGGTTTGCTTTTTAGTGAAAATACAAAATATTTCAACACAGAAAAGCAAATGCTAACATCCTTTATTTTTCTCCTTTGCTCTACAAATAATAATCTCTTCTGGGTCTCCTTTATTATGGAAGTAATAAACATTATGTATGACATTGGACATCCTTGGAACTGTATGCAAAACATAGTTGCATTGTACCCAGTATAAAAAATTTTACTACATACTTAACCTTCTTTGCATGCTTAAATACTAGACATGCCTTGCTTCAGAAATCAGTCGTGCACTGCAGTCTAGGTGGGTAGCTGCCATCACTGGTGAGCCAAATACTTTTCATATTTTACCTCTTTTTGGAACACTGGGCTTTTTTGGTAGAAATATTTGGGACTCATTAATAAAGATTGTACAAGGACACATAAATTCAGCTTCCTTTAACCACACACAGAGGCAAATGGTTTTATTAAATAGCTATTGTAATTTCAGAATGAATTATGATTTAAGGTGCATTATGTCATTTTTTTTCATGTTGTGCCATTTGGTCTCTGATCAGTGAGAAGGCCCTGTGCTTTCTATGGAATCAATTAACCCTGAAAATCAGCTATAGTTCTAACCGCATACTTTAATACAAACCACTAGACTCCTTCTTTAGCCACCTCTAAATCAATGTGTGACTTGAAACATACAACCCTGCGAGCCAGCTGGCCAGGAAAATAAGATTTCCTCCACCTCTCCATTTGTATTGCTACGTGAGATACCCAGATACCTGGAGCACAGCATATGACAACACATAATAGATGTAGGAGGTGGCCTGCCAGACAGCCAGGGGTTCTTTGGCTTTGTCTCTCTTAACACAATCAGACAGAAAACAAAAGCATATATAAGGTGCTACACAGAGCTGAAACAGTGAAATTCTCCAGCCCAGAGCAAAAAAAGTAGCTGAAAATACTCTGTGACCCAAATATTCTCCATCAAGGCCACCAAATGAAATTCTAAATACACAGAAGGACGTAAAGATATAAAGAAATAATCCTGCCAAAAATTACAAACCCATACTTGAAGAGGATTTCCCCCCAGTATTAAGTTCTATGTTTTAACTTAACTGTCTCGGTTTTCAGTTCTCTTTTCTCCTCCCTCAAAACTCTCAAATTTTTACAGCATGGGTATGGTTCCCGTCCTGCAAAACAGCATGTAAGGGGAATCTGTGTATTATTTCTGCTTTTATTTGATTTTATACAAAATAACAGTGTTCCAAGAGACCTACCCAATTACTTGAAAACATTATTTAAAAAAAATCAACCACTGAATTTCCACAAGTTGTTGAAAAATAAAATCAAACAAATTTAAAAAACCAAAAAGGCTAAAAATCGCCCTTGCCTCACCATACATCTCCCACCCTGTTCCCCTTAAAGGCTAGGGAACACATTAGAGTTTTGCAGTTTGTTCGAGAGGGACGATAGATGTGGCTGCCTTCAGACCAAAGACAAAATATGTTCCAGAGACGAGTGTCCAGAGCGAGTGGCTTGCCAGCAGTTTGATACTTTCTGAGCTAAGCAGGTTCCAGCCTGTGAGCCTTGTCTAATTGCTGTGATGACAGATTCAGACTGGGAAAGAAAGAGGCGGTTGCTGGAGCAGATGGTTCCATGCCACTAAGCCAAACCCAAAAAAACCCCTCCACAAAGCAGCAGACCAGTGAAGTTTAATCTCAGGATTCAGGGACGCTGTAACTCTATAGCCCTGCTCACATCCGGAGGAAATGAGAGCCTAGTATGGAGAGGAAAGCACGATGCTGTCCACAGCTCACACCCTGCCCAGCTGATGGGCCGGCAACAGTTGGGGACCATGGCAATCTCATTGCAAGTCCTCCTTCTGCATACTTATGGAAAGATTTGCCCTCTACCTTTTGTACTTCACCCACTTTGAGTAAACGATCACTGCAGCTCTTAGTAGTGTTCATTTCCTATTTACCATCTTTTGTAGCTTGGCAAAGTTTTGAAGTCAAGTTATTGTTTGTTTGTTTTACTGTTAGGGAGTGTTCTTTCTTATCATACATTTTTGAAATTTAAAAATATACATAAATTTAAATATTGTATAAGAATCTTGGTCTTCTAGATCTCTTATGTGTCTTGTATCCAAGAATTCATCCTCGCAGCCATTAAATAAGTTTAAAGCTACCACAATGAGTGAAGTATTTTGATTGCAGAGAGACATAGTTAGCTGAAACATCATAAACAGAAATCAGGGTGTAACGTAGCAGGAAAAGGATCCCGTGGACTGGTGATTCATTTGAACCTGACAAAGGTCAGTACAGGTGTGTCTGAAATCACTTATGTCCTGAACATGTCAGGACAATTGACCATACGACAATTAAACATTAATATGACTCTCAGTTCACAAGGAAAGGGAAGCTGAGAGTGAGGAATGCAACATGGAACTGTATACAATTACCTGCAAATTTGGAGTACAGAAGGTTTTACTAAAAAGTACAGCTAAACTTTGAAAAAAATACTGGTATTTTTAATGACAAATCATATCTCCATTTCATTTGGATCCCATTAACAAATGCAAAAATAAATCCCTGGGTTTGCAATTCAAGTAATTATTTTTCCTCTTAACCTAGGCTTTTTTGTTGCTCAGATTAATTCTACCACAAGTGTCTGCAGTTAGAAACCCAGTGACACAATACAAATCTCTTAGAGTTTATTTAAACTGGACAGTTAAATGATAATTCTTCCACTAGAGAAGTTTTTTTTTTTTTCCAAAGAAATCTTTCATTACCCTGTGATCAGACTAACTCTAAAAGAATAAGCCTCACTAAAATTCTTTATTTTATCTCCTCCTCCAGCTCCATTGGCTTGAAGATCTTTCTGCTTTCGAACACCAACAGTCTCCTGGGTGTTTGGTGTTGCCTCTCGATTGAACTGGCTCTGGACTGGGTGCAAGGCTCCTGAGTTGAAGGCTTGGCTCTCTTAAGTGAGTGGTATCAGGAAATACCTAGTCCCAGCACTGTCACGTCTCTGCTCCCCTTCAGGGTTTTTGTTTTGTCTCTTTGTGTTACAAGTTTCCTAAAGTAGGAGCAACTCACCTAGCACAGATCTTAGTACTGATGAGCTTCTGGACTGCTACTACAATTAAGAAGAAGTACAATAACAGAAAGTTCTTCAGCCTTTATTGCTGTGCTTTTCCTGTAAAATTCTCAGCCAACAGGAAATATTTGAATACCTATTTTGTTCTGGCTTAATGGCAGGGTTGCATACAGTTCATTGGCAGAACAGAGAACAGGATGCAGGTCTCCTGCCTTTGAATCCACGTCTCTGTCCACTACTCTGCATTACCTGCACAGAAAGTCTTCTGGCCTGAAGTGGAAAGAAAGAGGATGGTAACATCTTGTTTGTGGGGTCGTCAGACTCTTTCCAGTCCCTCCACCCTGTTTTAGTTCTTGTCATTGGGCAACATAACCAAATTTATAGAATGTTAATGTCAAGAGAAGTAAGGAAGGGGTTAATGTCTGTGATAGGAAGAGTCAGCCTCAACTGTCGGTGGAGCCACCTGGTAGCCATTAAGGAGTAGTTATGAGAGACAGGTGAGAGATAAAGTAGGAAAGTTTTATAGGGTAGGAGAGAATGAGCAAGGGGCAGGCTGGGCGAGTGGTAGGGATAGTAAGCAGAGCCAGGTGTTTGAAGCAATGGAGAGAGGGGAGATTTATAGGCCTCTTCAGTAGACAGAAAGCTACTTTCTTCTTCCATCTGTAGGTAATGAGATACTGGTAGGCCCTAAACAAACTCAGTGGTGATGTAGAGAAGATACCAAAATAGTTAGCATGCAGATGACTGGATATTTGTTTGAGACTGAAACAGGGATCCTGGTTTAATACTCACTGGATGGAGTTACTGGTATTCCAGGACTTCACTCATGCCTCTGTCCCTGTTTGTTGCTAACCTTTTGAGGGTTTTACTTTTAAAAGTATCTAAGGAATACACCTGTCTGCCAAGTGGCCTGGTAATTTTTAGGAGACGGAGCTGGCCAAAGAGACTACTCAGGAACAAACACTTTCCTTTTTGCAAAACACTTCTTGCCTGAAAAAGACTGTAAGTTTCTCAGCTTCTGTCAGAACAAGTGGAATGTTATTAATTTTCATTCCTAATTGCTAGGTTGTCTGCTGCTCACCTTCTCTGCCTTCCTGTTTTCCAATTCAAAATCTATTGTGAGAAGCATATAAATCATTGTTGATAACTAACTCCTACACAAAAATTTACTTTGCGATTTGGTTGTTATTTCCCCTCCCAAATAAGGTGTTCTTTTTGTTTGTAACACAGGTGTGAAATAAGACTGCTGAGTTATTTCTCAAAGGTCTTACTGCTGGACAACAAGCATAAGAAGTCTTGGCAGAATTGGCTCTGGGTGCCAGATTCTGGTTGGTCGTCTCTGGAGGCTCCACAGTAGGCAGTGGTGCCTGAGCTGCAGGTGAAAGGACAGGTCGTTTCCACAGGTCTTGTTCTAACTCGTGGGCATTCAGGATCATAGTCCCTGAGTCAGCCTTTGTCATTGAAGATGTGGTAAGAAGTAAGCGGCCAGCTGGAAGGTGAGGGTTCTTTCAGCCTCCTGACTTTTATCTGCTTGTCTTAGAGGGTTTAAATGCATGGGGCTGTAGTGAATGCATTGAATTTAAATGATGAGACCTAGCCTTATAGTTCCTTTCTGGGTTCTGCTAGCTAAGTCTTAGGGGATTGTACACATGCATTGTCTTTCTGGTACACACCATCAAAATGCAAATTTTTATTCGAAATTCATGTGTTTTTCTCTACTCATTAATGCTGTGGCATAAGCATTGTTATCAGAAGCACTGTTTTGTTCTGTGGTCATTTGGCAACAGTGAGTGCCGAAAACACAATAGTGCATAGGCTGGAGCAAGTATCTGTTCCCATGATCCTTGGTTAAGATATTAAACTCATACATCTTAATGCCAGCAGAACTGGAATAATTTGAGGAATACGTTTTGCAACACGATTTTGGGGGAAGAGGGAGGGGCGGGGATGAGAAGATTGAATCTGCCCTGTGCTAGTGTACTGGGTGCTCTTCTTCACACAGACAAAATACAAGGTTCTCTTGACAAGTGGTTTTCATTTGTTTTTTTAGACTGCTGGTCATTTCAGAGCGGGTCTGCTAAAGCACTCTAGGGACCCTGTTCCTTCCCCTTCCCTGTGCAATTTTCCTGCAGCTGATCAAACATTTTTATGTTGGAGATTGGCTGAAATTATTTGGTCTGTAATTAACTCAACTTATAGTAAATTAATTCAATGAAATACTGGCAGTAGTTCTGCATAATACTGGTTTAACAACACGCTGTTAACTTAGGTGCTTTCCTAAGTGGAAAGTCTGTAGGGAGGCTGTGTTTGCCATTAGACTGCTTCCAAAATGGCCTGGATTTCACATCTCACTTTTTTTCCAGTTGTTTAAAAACACAACAGTGTGCAAGCTGGCCCGATGGACTAGCAAGGACAAGGATGAATGATGTATTTTTAGGAAATCTGAGCATGCTGTCTGTGCCTGGACAATCTCATGCTGGTTGTGGCTACCTGTTTCAGCAGATTTCTCCCCCTATCCCACAAGGAGCCCAGGGACTCAGCCGTGCCCGGCAAGGCTTCCTGTTTACAGCTGTGCATCCTCCGAAAACAGAGCGTGCTCTGCTTCCCACACCTCAGAAGCCATAGTCGGATCCTGTAACATCCTGTGCCTTTCCGTCATCGCAGCGCTGCTTTTTCTGAGAACTGCCGGGAGAAGTAGCTCACAGGATTGTTAACAATTGGTCATCACCTTCTGGATGTGTCAGACTGTCGAGTACTCGGGGCCATCAGGCTTCACTGACAAGGAAACAATATCAGCAAAACATTTGCCCTTTGTTCCTGCTATATATTGAGTTCACCGTGTATCACAGCGGATAGCACACTTCCTACGCGGAGAAAACCCGCTGCTGTTTGATTTGAGGCTGAATGTTATGTCGCTTAAAGTACACAGACTGAACCAGGACTGAAACGTAGCTCAGTACTGAATGGTCCTGGCAGCTGGACAGCTTATCTTCCCCATTTGTCTCCTTGTGGTTACAGCCGAGGCCAAGGTATGTACGCTGTCTGGCTCCTGCCAGCGACGTAGCCTCCTCGAGGAGAAAAAAGTCCAGTCTCCAGCTCCCTCTGAAGAGCCTTCGTTCCTCTCATTTCTTCCTCTGCCCTCTGCCCTGCAATGCATGCCTATTGTCCTCAGCGGTTACTTAACAGCGTCCAAGAGAGAATAAGCAAGAATGATAAATCGGAATATAAAGAGTGAAATCCTCCCTAGTGCAGAAAAAGAAAAGAATTCACTAGTACTACAGTTAATAACCTTTGTCTGCTGAGGGCTGCCTGCACAGGCATACTCTGGGTCATGGAGAAAAAATTAATTAAAGCTGAGCATACTCTTTTGTTTTCCCCACGAGAAGTGGGCTGCACCACCTCCTGCAGCATCCTGCTCCCCGGGGACTGGCAGGGAGTGGCTCCGGTCCTTCCCCTGGACCTGCCCATGACAGAACACTGGGATATCAGTGTCTCTGTGTGTGTCAGACACATCGCATAAATAAAGGTCAGGATTTGACCTCAGTGTGCAAATCTAGATTTGCCCTGTAGTATTAAGACTGCGTGGTTTCAAATTCATATTGCTCTACTTTAAAGGTTACCTCTAATTAAGCCTTTCCAAACGTATTTGGGATTATAGATCCCTCACAACATTTCCATTGTTCTTGCAGTCAAAATAGCAGCAGCCACAACCATGCACACCACATTATTAAAAGAAAAGGACTAGTTTAAACTAAAGACTATAATTGCACACCACTAAGTAAAATGTATACTTTAGAAATTCTTTCCAACATATGAAATGATTCAACAGAAGGTAGAACCTAACACCAAAAAATGTTGCTATAAGCTTCAAAGGCTCTACCTACCGAAGAAAAAAAAATTTGCAGATATAAAAAAACCTGAAGAATTGTAAATTACTTGAAAAAATACTGAATAAACCCCAAATCCACTGCTGAAAGACAGAAATTTCTTCAACTGACAGTTTAAATTAATGCAGTAAAAAATGAATTACAAGTTAGGGGAAAACCTACTTTCCTTATTCCTCAAGTACAATCAGTAATGAAATTAAATAGTAAATAGATCTTCCTTCCTACACATACTCTTAAAAATGGTCAATGGACACAGAATTTGTGTGAAATAAGGCTTTGCGAAAAGCAATGAGCTCTTGCTAAAACTCATTAAATCTACGAACTTCTTAATTTTTTCCCCATCCATCTGGAATACACATACACACCGTCGTTCCCACTGAAAAAATATTTCCACACACACACATAATGTCAAACAAAAAAGAAACGCAAAGGGACAATGCAATAACCTGTCACATGCCTTGGAATTTTAATGCATCTTTCTTGCCTTTGTGTATGTATGCAGTACCTTTATAGGAAGAGAAATATAAACTTTGTTCTTAAAAACCTTACTTGGTTGACTGCTGGAATGCTGGCACACTATCAAGTAATAGATTTAGTGTCACATTGCTTTGTTGATGTTGGGTCTTTGAAATTACCACCGGCAAGGTAGAATTCAGTTTGCTAGAGTGGTCATGGATGGGAAGCTTTATTTTTGCTTGGAGGGAATTTTAGACACTAGCTGAGTGTTCTGTCTCACAAGGGTATATTTGACAAACTATGTGATTGAGGTATATATATATATAATTATTTCTGTGGGACTGCTATGTGATTTCCTTTAATTGGATGGTATTATCTTGTTGCTAGATCACAGTAACGGCAAAGGTGACTCAAGTTCCCTGTGAATTTTGCTGTGACGGAGTCCCCTAGGTAATTCAGGAAAAGTCCAGCCCAACCGCATCCCACAGCTATTGTGTGATTGTCATTGAGTCAACAAAAGGGTCTGACCCTGAGTGAATTTACATGAGGCCAAGATAAACTTATCAGTCTCAATAACCTTCACGCTTTTTTCTTCCTTCCTTCTGTTTCAATGCATGGTAGTTTCACTGTGGTAGCACAGATGCCTTGTGAGCCACTGTGACCTTCCTTTCCCTTTATACATATTATTACTATATTTCTTCCTCCATCTGAAATTTGATTTACTCTGTGGAACTTGCTACCACAAGCTCTTACAGAGGCCTTGCCATGTTGTGGCTCTAGAATGGAGGGCACAGCTATCTGCAGGACTACAAAGGGGTGCAGACTGGCACTCATAGGGCCTGCCACCTCTCAGAAACAAGAGCTTGGAAGCAACCTACAGCCTCACACTTGATGGCATAGGTCATTCTCTAGGTTAGGGCAGATTACGTTTGTCACTCCAGCTCTCAGGCACTGTCCTCTGAAGTATAAAAGACAGCTTACCTGCTCTAACTGCTGGTCTGCCCTTTTCTGTAATACTCTCATCTTGTGAGCCGTCAGGTCACTTCAAAGCCTTAACCATTGTCATAGACAGCAATTATTTCCAAGCTTCAGTCACAATTTTATTTTTCAGTGAAGACAAATAGAAGTATTTGCAATCCCAAACCAAAAGTTCGTAAGAACCATAGTAATTTTACCAGCTCAACCTGAGGTTCGGGCTTTAAATAAACTTAGCTGTATTTCGTCATGCTCTAGCATGACTACACTGCACCATAGTCTCTGGTCTTCCTAAATCAGATGAGTACCAATGCCTGATTCCTTCACTGATGCTACAAGCACTTCAACAGGTAAAACTGGCATCAGCAATAAAATTCAAATTATTCATGTTTGAATTATCCAGGGACTTCAGGGGGGTCCATTAGCACAGGCCACAGACTATTCACTGTGTTCGCTATGTAGCGAAAATAAATGCACTAAAAAGGAACAAATTTTCAGTAACAAATATTATGTTGAAGACACTTTTAACAAATAAACAAAAAAGAGATGTAGAAATGAAGTTACAGAGGTCTCTACCCATCCTTTTCCCCTTTGGCTGACAGTTCAAGCTCCATAGCAGGAAGCAGGCGTATGCCCAGTGCTAACTTTGCTCTGCAATGCTAACTGAGCACTGACTCTGGAAGAGGTGCTGTCCTTGGGGAATGGCTGTTAGACTAAGGTCATGTCTGCCCATCTCTGGTATTTGTCTATGTGTCACTTTTATTTAAAGAATATGGAAGTAAAAGCCAACATTCTGGTTAACATTTCCTCTGTCTCTGCTAAGTGGCGTCTTCTGTTAAGGACTGTATTTGAGAGCTTTCTGACCACTGCATTTACCATGGTAAGATGCTGCACTACTTCATTTAGCACCATGTTGAAAGTTCTGGACATCCAAGACACAACATCCGTGATGTTTGAGAACTAACTGATTAAATAGACAACGCTCCGTAGCATGTAGGTAACTCCACTGTTTCTTGTGAAGTTATCTGAATATGGGTTTGTCTCTTCTAGCACTGTCCTTTCTCCCACACCACATCACAGATAGTGGCAATTCATTTCCAGAAACTATTCCTGATTTTCTGACAGTAGAAACACTGCTAGCATCTACATTGTTTTTTATTAAATTCCCTTCTCCATGGATAACAGTGAGACCTGCACTTAAAATATAAATGTCCATAAATGTGATTTTTTAAGTATTTAGGCTCTGCATTTAAGAATGCTTTACTGCAGACTCCCTAGGCAGGACAGGATCTGGGGTTTTCTTTGTGATATCCAGCAGCTCCTCAGTTCCTCTCCAAATATATGCAGTGTTTTAAGTCTTGTGTTTTACTGGGGTAAGTTACATCCTACTGACAGCCTATTGTCCCTGCTGCTTGTGAATGGACTCTGTTAAATTCTTCATTCTCTCTCTTTCTCTACCCAAGGCAATTTTAGCTGAGGACTGTGCTAGATGGCTCATAAAAATTCCTTCACAGCACCTCCCAAGGTGAAGGAGTCCTGGTGGGGCATTTGTTATAACTGACTGCCTGAAGACCAGAAACTGTGTCTATGGGGACAAAAAATACCCCCAGCGAAAAAGCAGCTGAATAGAAAATCTTTCCCAGACCTTTTCCTGTCATGCGAGCAAACACCAACCAGGCTGACTGGAAAGATAATCAGGTGGGAGCAGTACAAGCAGCAGGAGGAGGAAGAAACTACTGTACCTGTGCTCTGTAGTAGCCTAGCAGAGGAGAAGAATTCATCCAGATTAGTTTCCTCATTAATTTGCTTTGTACTTTGGGTCAATGGGAAGCATTCTATAGCTATCAGAAGGAGATTTTAAGTCAGTATATTTAAGAATAGGGAATGGAAGTGGAAAGTCAAGGAATGAGAATGCTTAGGTAGAATGAGTGAATAGAATTTATCTATGTCATCTGTACAATGAGTTTGCTTATGCAAAGTACAGTCATCCATGAAGTACTCAGCCCATGAAGAACACCGTCCATCAGGGCTCCATGCTCCAGTACAACATAGTCAGTCTTGGGGAATCTGGTTTCTTCCTTGCTTGGAGCAACATAAATGGAAGCCTAACCTTGCCCAAAGGGGCATACACCCTTCAAGATTTCCTTCCCAGTTGCCTGTTCTTTCTGAGTAACCAGAAAGTGCTGAAAAAAAAAGGGAAATAAACACAGAATTTTGAGCTGGAGGTGGCTTATTAATGTTACTTTCTCAAACTCTGCTGAAATTCTGCAGAAAAAAACATCCTACAAGTGCAAAGACTGCATTGATGTGTTGTTGTTTTCTGGGCCATTTTCCCCTGAATATTTGAATGTAGATCTTATCAGAGTTAGTTGAGTTATATTAATAAACAACACTAAGAAGAAAACCCTTCCAATCCCTCACATTATTGACAATATTAAAAACGTAAATTCTGACTTCTTAATTATTTTTTGCTTCCATTAATTTCCAAACTCATAACCTGTGACAGATTCTTTTGTTGCAAAACATGCCCAGGCTGCTGAGAGAACACTTCCAGCATATGTTTATATTAGTCTTTTACTCTCCTCCAATTTGTTCTCAAATCTATAATACAGAAAGAGATCTGAAAGTTGACCTTGTTTCTTTAACATTTTACCCCCCAGTGGAAGATCTGACTAAGGGGATGGACACCTGGGAAGTTGCTAAATCAAGGTACACCAATTTCAGACCAATATCCCAAACACGTATGATGCAACCCTGCAAAGGCAGCACAAACCCATCCAGCAGTGATTTTTTTCCCCAAAAGCATGACCATCAATTTTATTGGGATTTCAGATATCTACCTTTTAACCTGCTCGTTTTTGCACAGCTACTGTCGCATGACTTGTTTATGCCTCAGGCTCAGCCCCTCTGGTCATACCTTCATGGTCTGTGTTCTCGACTCAATGCAAGAAATGTTACTTCTGTGGTGAGAGTTAAGAACCCAAGATCTCCCCAGCTGAAGGTTAAGATGCCTCTTCCTTTCTTACTCCAGTTTAGTGCTATTGAGACAACTGTAAGTTCTGCTGTGGAAGAGAGATTTATAACACATGGCACAAAATCAGTTGTTACCCTGTCCAATTACATATTTTTTGAGATTGATCTACTGCCCACTGAAGTCAGAGGGTGGTTTTCCACTGAATTCAATAGCTTTTGGATTGAGACAAAATGAAGGAATGAAGCACTAGGGCACTACAGCACATATAAAGAGCAGGACAGTACATTAAGTGCATATGTTTTTTCGTCAAAATTGGTGTTTCAGGCTGTTAAAACACTGCCTCTCCCCATATCATAACAAATGATATCTGGGCCTGGAAAAAACAAAGTATTTCAGTGTTTTTTCTTCTATTGATTTTTTTTCAGATGCATCCAAATAGTACATGCCAAAATGTGACTCAGTTCTTCTGTTTATGTAAATTCATAGGTCTGTTCTGAAAAAAAAAAAAAAGTCCGTAGTAATTTTTAAAAATAATCACCTAGCTTTTCCTAAGTCTGTAGATACTTACAATAAATATTGTTACATCCTCATAGGAAATTACATGCCAGCATGCACACATATATTCAAATCCAAGCAAACATCATAAGAATTTGCCTTTATGGTTAGTTCATATGTCTTAATATCTGTTAACATTAGTCATCTGCACATTGAAGTTTTGTTAAATGTACAAACTATGTGGCACTCCACCCTTGTTGCAACATCAATTTGCAGTGTCCAGCATTTTTTGTGGTTTAAGGACATATTGTCTACCAGGCCACTGGTCTGTAGTAAATAGTATTTGCATAGTGGGCAAAAATAAAAAGGGAAACAGAAAAGGAATTATAAGATTTTACAGACACTGAGGTTCAATGCATTTTTTTATTTAAATTTACTGAAACAAAGTCAAGCCCTGAAAAGTTAGAAAACAATAAGGCTATGGTCACTCTTTCAAGGCAAATTCACCCTTGCTGCACATGTACTTCATAGTAAAGCCTTATATATATCAACAAATAACACTCTCTTTTAATAAAACTTCCTTCCATTCAGAGGACGGATGGTGCTCCAGGGACAAGAGTGATCTGTGCATTGATGGCTGTAAGAAGAGGAGGTGATACCAGACTTGGTCACTCCAACTGAATAAAGTAGACACTGGATAGCTGCAGGTCAGTGCTGGTGGCAGGAAGGAGCCAGAGAGTGGGGCAAGACCCTATTTAATGCCTGCTGAAATCTTTCATTGAAAGAGGAACCAAGATCCTACATAATAGCGTGCAAGAAAAAGAGATCATTTTTGAAATTCAGGTTTGGATGGTTTTAGAGAATTGCATGTCTATGAGCTTGCAGAGGAAAAAAACAACTTAATTCCCCAGCTACCTCCCCTATTTCCACTCTGTGATTATTTATATTGCATTCAGGCTAATTTGCCCATGGATTATTTTTTTTTTAAACTAGCTCTTCTCAAAACAAAATCCTGGTGCAGTTTGTCAAGGGACTACTGCTTATATGAATTATGGATAATATTTCATTCAGGTTTGCCGCCTCCTCTCCTGTTTAATTTTCCACCACTGTTACCATGGACACTGCACACTCCAGTACCTATTCAAGCCACCAGGACATATTTCAAAACATGTTAGAAACATGGCATCAGAACTCTAGCTACATATTTGCATGCGGAGGCCAGAGGACACTTCCTGTCCTGTGGATGTGGTCAATCCACTGTAGATGGGACGGGCTCTGAGCAATGTGAATTTGAACAATTTTACGTGACTTGGTCAAGGGATGAAGTTGAGTTTTCACACCAGAGGCCTTCAACAAGACGTACAAGACCTGGAGTAGAATGGAGACTTAAAGAAATTGAATTAATCTGAGTATATTATACAGAAAGCTTCAGCAGGCTTTAATAGCAATCTCTGTGGAAAAGGCAAGAAGCGACAGCAGGAGGCAGCAGGGTCTGTCTACCCCAGACACACATTGATTTAACCACTCACTCGGAAGGGGCTAAAACTTCTTGGGTACATGTGAAAGGAGAATGAACTTATTGTGTACCATCAGCATAAAACTTTCCTCTGCAGCAGAGCAAGTAGAAAGAAATTAACATAATTGGAAAAACTGTGGAGGGAAGAGAGAAGAAAACTAAGATGCATCTCTGTGGAGCTGGCACTGGGCCTCCCAAGCCTTTAGTTTGTTTTGAGTAGCTGCAATATATTCTGCCTCATTTCACTTCTAGAGGAAATTACAAATCCTTACAAACCCCACAACAGTCATGCAGCATCAAATATTGAAAATCTGAGAAATCTTGATGCTTTCTGGGATATTTCCAGATCCCACTTAATGCTTGACTCATGATGGCAATTATCCTCTCCATGCTAGGGGTACAGCAACTAATTAAATGGGCTCATGAAAGCAGATTGAGAATCTGGAAGGAAAGCATAACTGATGTGATTATATTCCTGACATATTCCTCAGTCCAAAGCAAGCTTAAAACTGTTAAAGTCCAGAGTTCTAATGAATAGAAATCAAGTGCCAGGGATTGGAACTACTGCAGTTTAATGTACCATTTACTTTAAAAGATATTGTTCTTTGGAGGAGTCATTCTTTATGTTTTATGATGGTTGGAGGCAGAGTTGTCTAATGACTGCAACTGAAAGCTGTCTGGGTTATAAGTACAAGTGAACTACCTAAACATCATTCATTATGAGGGGAGATTGATGGCTACCTTAATTCATAGTCTGTCAAGTCAAAATAAGGGCAAGGTACTGGACCTCCTGAAAACCAAATAAACTTCATGTCCTGAGCGGACGCAAAGGACAACGCTAGCAACAGCTGTGCTTGCACTTTCTCTTACACTCTGAGTTCGTGAGAAAGAGGATTATCAAAGCTCCCGTGCTCCTGACAGTAATTCAGCTGCTTTGGTATCACATCTTTACATACTTCCTATTATTTTTCTTACAGTCTAGTAAACAGAATTAAAAGAAAGACAAAAGAAAGAGTAAAAAAGAAAGAGAACAAGAGGAAAAAATAAGAAAAAAGAAGAAAAATGAAGAAAAATGAAGAAAGACAAAAAAGAGTCCAAACTTTCCAAGAGAAGAGAATATTAATAAAAATAATGTATTTGATTATTGATCCAGGGATTTATGGAGCAGAATTTGCTGAGTAAGGAGCTGTGTACAAAGCACCAGAATGTCTTCAGGCTTTTCTTACATCTATGTCTGAGAGAGTCACTCAGTCACACCTTACCCTGTTGAACTTCTTTGGAGGTGATGCTGCAAAGAATGCACTTTTCACACTGTGAGAAGAAGGGAGAAATTCCCTACTCCATCCTGGATGATTAATGATCAAAGTCCTCCTTCTTCCCAAAGGCATTTGCTGACACTTCAGTTGCTGATATATAAATGGGTAGTTAAGAAAGAGGAAGACAGTTGCTTGAAAAGTGAAGAAAAGACGCCAAAGACTTACTAAAAATTTAGTGACTCACATTTTCTGTTGTCACTGTTTCATTTAGCTGAGAATCCAATTCATATATAAATATATGTACATCTGTATTTTTGTGCATGTGGTATAAATACATAAGTAGCATATAAACTTTATATTCTGTGTGCATAGGTGTGTGCATGTGAGCACCCCCAAAATTATAGCTCTTCAGAGCTTTCTGATGACTTTTTTCCCTTTACACCTTTTTTATCATTTACATTTAATCAGGTAGAGGCAGAAGACTATTTTGTATCTTCTCAGCAGAAAACACAGACTAGGATATCAATACTATCTGACAAGGTGAAGATATTCCTCCCCCACCTCCACATACACTCACTTTTGCACACAGTTACAGACACATGTTCAAAATATAATAACTTACATTTAAAAAATGGAAGAACACTACAACTTATCTGAGTCCTTTCAGAAGCAGAAATAGTTCTCCGTCAGTGTTCAGATCACGGGATCACACTGTCACATGCAGTTTATGTGGCTGATTGTACCTGGATGACTTCACAGCCTATTTCAAAAGACCTTAAGATTTTTTAATGCTACTACTAAAATTTCCCCTCTGCAGCTAGGTCTCAAACACCTGAGTCTGAAGCACTTTCATTACAGATCTCTGACACGAAGTTTTCCACTCTGATGCACGCTTTGAGAAGAAAATTATATAAATAAATAAAGCCCACTTGTGACAACATGTCTTGAGAGACTCAATACTATAAAAATATGTTTTAGCTGCTTATGTTAATTGATTTTTAGCCAATCCTTAAACGTGTCTGCAGTGGCTACTGTCTTCTCCCTGAAATTATGGCCTTCTCTCTGGCTCAACTATTTTGTCTTCCAGAAGTTTGACATCAATTCCTCAGTGCAATTATTTTGTTCCAGGGCACTCTGCTGTAAATTACTTAAATTCTAAAACAGGGAGGAATATTCACCTGCTCAAAATGCTATACTGGCTGAAAATATACAATGTTTTTCTTTTCAACAGAACTACAATCTTTAGTGAAACAGCAAGCCATTCCCTTTATGTCTCCTCTTAAAAGTATAATGCTTCTTTTTATTAATTTATGTGTGTTATTGTCTTTTAACTAAGCATTTTTAAATGTAATTAATTGCACCATAGGACAATCATATTGCATAAGCACACTTAGATGAGTTTGACTCTTTTAACAGAAGAAAAGTGTATTTCAAAGTAAAGAAGATGTTGCCTGCTATTATGGTCTTTAGGGGAAGTTTAATTTATTTTGCATAAAAGAAAATATCAGTCTTCTGAACTCAAGGAGACAATGATTTTAATGTATGACTTTTGGTAAACAAGGCTGAGATATTCAGAGCTATCTATCTGGGGTATTTAGCTACAAAACTGCAGTTAAATTAATGTGAACTGCATGGCTAATCCTTCTGCTTGGTATTCAGTCATACTATCTGCTGTGGGATCCTAAAAAACTGGAAAAGCTGCTGTCAGCTTTGAAACTGGCTGGATTGCTTAGCCTACCCACTTACCTCAGGCCTTGTTGGCCAAAGGGTAAACCTCGACATAATTGTTGTGTTTTCCATTTGACAAGAAAGTGTGTAAATCATTTCATATTAGTGCAAAGGCTTTGTGCTTATAAATCTTGCCTGTCACAACAGCTGTAGAATTGATGTAATAACCAGGTGGGAGACAGTCACTGTCTTACTGCCCTGAATTTAAGAAGCAGTATTCAAACAGGAATAACCAAAAAAAAATGGAGAAGTTGCTGAAGAGAGCTCTGACTCACAGTACAGTGGGATGTAACACAGAAAATTCAGTCTACAGCTGCAGAGCACTGGTGTTCCCAAAAGCTCTGTCCTTTCTTCTGTCTGTGTTATCTTACATTTGGACATTTCAGCTTTATCCTTCCATTTGCAAGCAGATAATCCAGCGCAGGCGGGTCAGACACTGCCCTCATATTTTCAGTTATTGTTATAAGCCTCAAAGTGAGCCCAAAAGGAAAACAGAAGGGACTTAGAAAACATCCAGACAGAATAATAATATTCTGTGAAACTTGTCTAGATACTTTCAAATGGTACAGCACTCACCGCTTTGCTGCTGGAAAATGCTCACACACAAGGGACACTCATGCAATGGGGCCAGGGTTTCACTTGGACTCACTGAGGTTCTCTTATTTTTGATGTGAGCCTGTTCCCAAGAGACATGTCGGAAATACTTCCACTCCACAGAAATCAGGGGGAGGTGGTCAAGGGCCACCAAGCAAGGGGTCGTAGGGAGGAATTAGTATGAATATTTCGCTATGGGTTTGCACAGCCAAGCAGTACCCTGAGGAAGACTGCTGCAATCTGTTCACCGAATAACTCAATGCCAGAAGATTTGTCTTTTTCTAGAAGGCAATGTAAATACAATTGTCCTTTGATGAAAGTGGAATATTTTAGGAAACTGTATATGGTGTTTCAGAGCCCTTTTAGCTTAAAAAAGGAAAGTGACACTTGAAGTGCTATTAATATGAAAAATCTGTAAAATCTAGTGGATAAAGTAATTTAAAACCTAATTGAAGTAGACTTCAGAAAACGGAAACTACTGCTTGTCTGGAGATGAATGTTTATTGGGAACTGTATAGCTCCCTATGCACTATGAAGCTGTGTACAGTTTTACCAAATCAGAAGGGCAAGAGAGAACTGCTGCGGCTCCACTGGCTACAGAGACACTCTGAAAGTCTGTGAAGAACAGGGAACCACGGCAAATCAGGGAGCCAGGCACTTCACTAATGCCACAGTTCTTCAGATCTGCTGAGAAAAAGAGAGGCTGAGGAATCAGAAAGAACACTCTGGAAGGAGAGAACTGGGACAGAAACGAATTGTTAAATTTAACTGAATAGAGGAAACAAAAAGAGCTACTAGTGGGAGCAACAGAGCTACTAAACTCAGTCTTTCTAATTGCCTTTATGGAGAAAAAAATTCCTTAGCTGGGATCATTCAAGGTCCTGCACATGAGTCGAGGCAATCCCAAGCACAAATACAGGCTGGGCAGAGAATGGATTGAGAGTAGCCCTGAGGAGAAGGACTTGGGGGTGTTGGTTGATGAGAAGCTCAACATGACCCAACTGTATCCTGGGCTGCATCGAAAGAAGCATGGCCAGCAGGTCGAGGGAGGTGATTCTGCTCCTCTGCTCTAGTGAGACTCCATCTGGAGTCCTGCATCCAGCTCTGGGGCTCCCTACGTAGGAAGGACATCAACCTGTTGGAGCGGGTCCAGAGGAGGGCCGCAAAAATGATCAGAAGGGTGGAACACCTCTCTTATGAGGCAAGGCTGAGAGAGTTGGGGCTGTTCAGCCTGGAGAAGGCTCCAGAGAGCTGCTTATTGCAGCCTTCCAGTACCTGAAGGGGGCCTACGAGAGAGGTGGAGAGGGACATCTTACAAGGGTATGGAGTGACAGAACAAGGTGTAATGGCTTTAAACTGAAAGAGGGTAGATTTAAATTAGATGTAAGGAAGAAATCCTATACTCTGAGGGTGGTGAGGCACTGGAACACATTGCCCAGAGAAGCTGTGGCTGCCCCCTCCCTGGGAGTGTTCAAGGCCAGGTTGGATGGGGCTTTGAGCAACCTGGTCTAGTGGAAGGTGTCCCTGCCCATGGCACGGGGGGTGGAACTAGGTGATCTATTAATGTCCCTTCCAACCCAAACCATTCTATAATTCTGTCATTCTATGTTGTATACTTGCAGAAGTGTTATCATTTCCAATCCTTAGTTTCAAGAATCTGGAAGTAGATATCTATCAGGTGGTCATACAATTAATATAATCTCCTAAATAAAGATTTTAAATGTCCCAGTAAAGAAAATTAATAGACAGTTTCAGTTAGAGCAAAAAAAAAATAATCAGAAATTATTGATACTGTTATTTTCTGTGACTTCTTGCCCATTTTTGTCTAGCATAATTGCAGGAGCAAGTTATTTTCATGGATAGAGTTGTTCTATACAAACATTTGCTTTTGTGTCTCCATATTTTGTACATAAAATGAAATTTTTTTAAACAAATATAAGCCTTTAATTTCACATACATTCATGCTTTGTAGCAGTAAAGAACCTGCCATTTAAAAAATATTAGAAAATAGAAATGAAGTGCTCTTAATCTCTACCTCCCTGCCAAGTTTTCATTCCCTCCTGAGTAGGAAAGTTCATTTATTCAGTGATCATGAAATGTAAAAAAATGTTTTCTTTTAAGTCTTTAGGATTTTATCTGCCTCTTTAAACCACACACCCTGCCATTATTGTCAAAGGGTCAAAGCAAAAAGATTTTCAAATTTCAGGGGCAGGTACCCAGGGAAAATGTAAATCTTTCATAATCCAAAAATCTCTCTTTTTTTTTTTAATACATTGTGGACCAGCTAGATAATGTCAACATTTTTTCATAAATTCTCAGACCACCCACCAGCATCAGTAAAGATATAGCCGTACATATATGCATGTGTACATGAAGATATGGAGTATAAAACAGAACCTTTTGGAGAAATATATTTGTCAATGCTATAAAATGAATAATAAAGTCAATAAAAAGATCTGCACAAAGCAAAGAAGAATCAGTTTTGGATTCTTTTATAGCAACCAGGCAATTGCACAACTATTAAATTGCATATGATTCCATCTCTTTGCCACAACAACTGAGGTGCCCAAATTAGAGACAAACAAAACTTGAAAGTGGTGAGTCATTTTGTCTGTATACATACCCAGTTCGCCTGAACTCTTTCATGTCTTCTTTTCCTACTTTTTTTTCCACATTCCATTTACCTGTCTATGTGACCTTTCTGTGCACAGGTCTGACCATCTTCGCAGAAAAGAGCTGCCAGAAGATCCTTCCAAGGCAGTGTTCTCCCTTCCAGTTTCACCTTAGGAAGAAATTTACTGACACTTGGGTTGTCACCATAAAGGAAATAGTTATGCTCTCTTTTATAATATGAAGATACTGAGAGCTAAGTTTATTCAGGTTCTTTGAGCAAGAAATTTCCATTGCAGTAGGCTGATCTCCATCTCCAGTCTCCAGTTCTCTCTTTTTGCTGAGCTGGTATCAGGCTCTAAGATCTTGAAAAAAGTTGATCACTGAGATTATGTCAAGTAACTTATACCTATTGCTACTCTTTAGAGAGGAATTGCTCTTAATTAGTATCAAAAGCTAGAGCTGGACTGAGATTTTTCTAAGGAGTGAGGCAGAACACTGTGCCAAGAAATAAATGTGAATATTCTTCTCTCTATGCAGCTTGTCAGGTAGACTTGTGTGTTTGTCTTCCCTCTCTTCCTGAACCACCTTTGCAAAGAGACTTCAGCAAGTGGTTGAAGGTGGGGGGGAGGTGGGGGGACGACTGGAAAAAAGATTTTTAAAGAACAGTAGGGGAAAACACTTCCTACCTATGAGCTCCACTCAGTGCACAGTAACAGAAGGCTCATGAGGAAAGCTAGTTTGGGATCTCCATTTTTTTCCTGGTGTGAATCTAAACAATGCTTTGTTGTTCTCATATGGTGTATGGAAGGTAAGATTCCTTTCACCTGGCTCTAGCCATCTGAAACACAAACCTCTAGTCTGAGCTAATGCTTGAGGGTTGTATTATGGATTGTAGTAAGAAAGAGGCCTCTCCAATGAGTAAGTCAGATAATTGTCTTAGGGCAGGATGGAGAGTCCTCCAGACATGCCCATCTTCCTCCATTGACTCCAGAGGGTACTTAGGTGATTTGTTCAGACCAGATGACTAATCTTCATGTGGCTAACATCAAGCCAGCCTCAGCTTGCAGCATAATAAACCAGATAAGGAATGGCAGAGCAGAATACAGTTTCATCCATTCTTCCTGCACTAACCTGCTTTCATTGTAGTCCTTCTGAGGGATGAGTCCCTCCTACATGTTTTGGGAATCAGGGCATGTTTCGGTGAGGAAGAGAGATGCATACTGCCTCCTTTCTTCAATCAAAGTGCATCAAAGTTCCAGCAATAACTTTCCATAGTTAACTTTAAAGGAACAGGCTTCAGAAAGAGAAAGGATCATCAGACAAGACAGTTGTTCAGGAGAGACCAGCTCGGCATTAAGTGCTCGGTTCATGAAATGGAAAAGGGTCAAATTGTGTGAATTCTCATTTTGAATTAAATAGCTAGTTTTAAACTCACATGGCACTCTCACAACCTAGGCTGTTGCGACAGCCATGCCCAAGTGAAATGGAAGTTATAGGAATCTTTATTCTTATTCTGCTCACAGCTTTTAGGGAAAAAAAATTTAAGATAATTTCCAGAACAGTTCTGTGCAAAGGCTGACTGTCCTTGCTATAGGCTCTTAGCTCCATCCAAACAACTTTATGAAACACCACATAAAAGCCAATGAAAATAAAGTTCTGAGCATTCAAACTATCCTAAATTTAGACATGTGGTATTTTATGTCACTACTAGTTATCCTACCCTTATTTTAATGCTCCACCCATATCAGTTCTATTTTCATCTAGGCTGTGTAGCTATTCTTACAATTTCACCATTCTTCCAAATAAAATCACTGCTTTTCTACTAAGACAGGCTATTGACTGTTGATATACAATTACAGCTTGCAAGACCTTCCAAAAGTGTTTAAAATGCATCTGAAATACTTAATTTTTTCATGTCATTTCACATGGTAGAAAGTGCCACCCTGCTTTACACATTAAGCAGTTGATTCTAGAGAAACATTTGCAATCATTTCAAGTATACGAGAATCAAGTCAATAAAGCTAATCGAAAATGACATAATGTTAGCTCTCACTCACATGATGGAACATATTTATTCTGCCATTTAAATTGCATTAGTAATTTATAAGGTATAGAACCAAAGCAAAGGAAAAATTGCTGTCTTTTTAACAAACAGCTTGTGTTCTGAATGACCATTTGAACTTAAGTGTCTTTTCTTCGCTGCGTGTTTTGAGACACCTCTCCTGTGATGATAAAAGACAAACATTGGGATTTCTTTGCTTTGTGCTGGACTACTTCTTTCAACATCACAGTAGTGGGGTAATTTACAGCAGACATTTGTTGAGTAATGTACAAGTTTGCACCTCCTAAACGTGACAAGCTGCAGGTATGAAAACTGGGTTGGGTCTTAAAAAGATATAGCATTGTTTGGCCTGTATTTAATGTATTTTGTCTACAAATGCTAGAATACTTACAGAATTAAAAACACTTATTACATTTTTTAAATGATTGACATATAATTAATATACTGATTATAGCTGGTTATTGAGCTATTCATCCAAGTCACTCTCTGGGTTTTGGGGGAGGAGGTGAATAAAAACAAAATAATGAAGCATTTTCTCATGTGCATGGTGTCAGCCCTCTTTGCAGCATTTCCAGCTCCTCTCTGAAAATGCAGAGATACCCTTCTATTGGTGGTGCTGACTGAGGGAGACCCTTAAGCTACAACTGTACTCCTGTAGTACAATATGCAGCCCAAGATTGTGTAGCTTACCTTCCTGACTGCAACAAATTTACCCTAGTAAAGTAAAGCCTAGGTTTCTGAAGGTATATAAAATCTGACACACTTATTTTAAGAATTTATTGGAGTGTTGCAGAAGAGGTAAAGGTGATGCAAAGTATCTCAGGAATCTTTTATAGAAAACTGGGTTTTTCTCCTCACTTGGAACTGATCTAAAAGAGACTGGTCATTGGACAGACACTGAGAGACTAAATCACAGATTTATGCTTTCAACTTTTTAACCACTAAATGTACTTTTTTTGCAGAAGTTCTAAAAAAAATATCCCTATCAGTGTTTCAATAGTTATAACCAAATTGTGTGTTTTGAGCAATTTTTTCTCAGAAATCCTTTTCAGAATAGGAAAGTATGTTTCCAGAGATCTGGATTTTCACAGAAAGTGTTTAATTTTCCAGGGGAAAAACAAAAATAATTTGACTTAGGTAAGTTCAGATAGTTAGCAGAATATCAGAATGCTTCTTTACATTTGAAAAATGGTGACATGAATTAGCTTAGTATTTTGTATCAAAATGCTTTATAATTTCTGTTCTGCTGTGTGAGTTGACCTTTAGTCCCAGTTTGGAAAATAAACAGTTGCTGAAATGAACAGATGTGACAGAAACTGCCCTTCCATTCAGCTGTATTTATTTCCATATACAGCACAGATAAATTCTGGAGAGCTTTTTGCAGCGTCCTCCACTCCAGAAAGAACCAAGATGAGTGGATTTGGGAGCACCCTGTATTTCCAGCTAGTGCTGTCTATTATACCACAATGGAAATGGCTTTTACAGAGATCAGAATTAATAACATATACAAAATTGGTGGCCACATATCGACATATGTTTCATCTGAATAGTTCCAGGTTTAATTTGGAAATGGCAATAAAAATAACAAAGAGAAAAGTCTTTTAAAAGCGCAGTGCATTCTCCTTTGCTTTGCCATTTCCTGCTCCATTTCTTTCTTCATTCCTTATGCCACTTCCATCCCATAGATATGCCTTTTTTTAATGGCATTGAAGAGACTATAATACATAACATCTGCCTCTGAAATAGCACAGGGGAGAGGGAAGTGGGGGTGATTAAATTTTTTTGGTAATTTTTTTGCAAATTCGGTACAGAGGTGGGTTTAAGCCATAGACTTGGCACTGGATTTGATGCAAACTTTCGGGAGGAGGGTGCTGGTGACACGGTTTGTGAAAGCTTCATAGCGCTTCGCTCCCTGCTCTGCAGTCAGAAATACTGCAGGGCTGCACGGCACAAAAAGAGATGAGATGCTGGTACAAGCAGTTTCTTGCGTTGAGCAGAACAGGCCCTGGCTGTGGGAAGCCAATATCGGTTTTGAAAACAGTCTTTGGAAGCTGTGTACATTTCTCAGGAAGCTCTGCAGGTGGCCCTAGCGCTGAGCTTTTAAAAGCACAAAGCTTTTAACCATCACCACATAGTATACTTAGAATGAACGCAAGGTGCCCTAAATACAAGGTTGTTATAACAATAATAGTAATAATTAATTATAATAGCACTATTAACAAAAGCTGTGAACACTCTACATTACTTGATCCTTAAAAGGGAAGCTCAAAAGCTGAAGTGTAGAAATAGCTTTTTATTGGTTTCGCCTTTCTGTGACATTCATGAGTCACAGGTCTGTCAAGAAATAAAAAGCTTAGACCTGCCTTTTTAATAGTTTAGCTGAAGTTTGAGAAAGATGATGCAAGCTGTTTCACCTACTGCTGACCGAGCTTCTTACTCGGGACACGACGGAACTTGACTGCAAAGTCAAGAATCCCTGTAAGCAGCAGAATGGGAAAGGGGTATCCCTGGAGGCTGCTCTGTCTTTCATTGCCAGGCTCTATAATTATACACGACCTTTCAAAGCAACTTGTGAAAGCTGTCTTTGCAGCCTAATTCTCTTTCCCAGGCCCTGGGGAAAGTGCATCATAGCCATTCCCTGCCAAATCCAAACACCTTACGATCAAGCATTTCTAAATATGGCTCTGCAGTAGAGCTGCTGGGGGGGGGGGGAAATCACACTTTTTTTTCCCTGAAAAAAAGCTTTTTGTTCAACCCATCAAGCTTTGCAGAAATGTCTAAACTGTGATGAATGTCTCACCTGGAAGGTTTTCCAGGCCCAGAATATTACTGGAGAGTGGGGAGTCGAAAGGCTTTATAGTAGCAGATAGCCCTAACTGTCCAATATTTTTCTTTCCATTTCCAGGTCACTAGTTAAAACAAACTGTGTTTGTTCTTATTCGGCAAAATCTTTCAAAACCTTAAACCTCTTCACAAGGTGGAAGTCCTCTCAATCTAGCTCGTGTCAAAGATGTTGACAAAGCCATGATTAAAAAAGTCTTTGTGCTATTACTAATAAATGCATATTACAGCACCGATAACAAAGGATAAATATGTGTCCTCCTGTGTACTCATAGGCAGGGAAGAATAGCTATTTTTCTCTCCACTGCCTCATGTGGTAAGAAGCCAGATCATTCCAGCTCGTGTTATTTCATTCCTCAGGAACATTCCTGTACAATACTGCACTGCTTCCCCGGTGCTAAGTGATAAGGATTGTAACTCCTTGACTCGGTCTGGTGAACATTTGTGTGAGCAGATTCAATTTCTTGAGTGAGTAAAGGTGCACTGACATAAGTATGGTCTGCAGAGACTGCTTCTGGGTAGGGGAAGTCAAACATAGCAGTGTCCCTCTGTTGCTCTTTTCTCAGCTGATTCAGGTTCCCAAGGTTAAACTTGTTATGTTTTCCTTTCCAGTGACTGTGCACTTTGGAAGGATAAAGAACTATTTTAAGTTCTCATTTATATGGTGTGCTATAAAATAAGGCCCAAGATGGATGAACGGGGGCTCTGTTTTTTAACAACAGTGACTTAGAGATTTGCGCGTCAGCCATCTCTCCTGTAGACTCAGACAGATTTACAGTGCCTGGAAATGTTTGCCAACAAAGATGTTATTGTAACTCCAGTGCCTGTTCAGGGAAGTTTATGAGGTAGAGTTAGAAACTGTTCATATTGTCTCCTTGAACGTGGTGTATAGGAGAGACAATACACCAAACGCACTGCTGAGTTAAAAGCAGAGCTACTGCAATGTTAGGATTTTATCTAATACCAAGTACCTCACTTTCTGGTCTGCTGCCTCCACCCTTCACCTAGAAAAGGACTGTCATATTTAACCCTCCTTGTATGACTGTTGGGCAACTCTGTTATCTTTTCTGTGTTTTTGCTTGCACAACTGATAAATAGGGGCAATGTTCATTATCTGGAATCATCTGCTCAGTTCTTTGTGAGAACATTGCCTGGTCTTTCATATGATTGGTTGTGGTCTACAATACTAATAACTGACTTTTCTCCCTCACATGCCATCAAAGACATGTTACTAAATGATGGGTCATTTCTGCAAGTGGGCATAACTCCACGGGGATTCACAGCAACTGAACGTTTATCTGGATATCTTTTCCCTTCTAAAAATGCTAGCGCTATTTTATTTTCATATTGACCTCTTGGGTTGCCATTTTTGCTTATTCTAAACACCCGTCAACTGCTAATATAGTTACTCAAGGGAGCTCATAAGTCTTTGTCCAAAGACAGTTCCACTTGTGAGTGGAGAACAGGAGGTAGCTCTGCTTCTTCTGCTTGCAATTCTTGGAGCGTACAAAAGTTTTGTATGTGTTTATGTGTCTAAAATGCACCTTAACTAAATACCTCCTGTGGTTTTCACACTGAATACGAGCTGTCTTTTTAATTAGTGAGATTTTAATAATTTGTTGATTTTTTTATTCTCTTGGAGGAAGTTAAGTAGGCTTCATAGTAAACATCCTGGTGAGGGAAGATCACTTGCCTCATTTCTTCTACACTTTGCACTGATTGCGTTAAGCCTATGCTCAAGAACCAACGCTTTCCTGTGAATACATCACTGACATTAGCTGCACATTCCTTGGATAGCAGCAAAGTATTTGGCTGTCTAGACACAGCCAAATAAGAGCACAAAGCTTACTTTGAGCAAATCACTAACAACTTCTGTTGGCCAACAATGGACAGAAAGGTTCTCTGATCCCTTTAGCTCTGGTACATGGGAGTAAATCCAGACTCTACGCAAACTAAGTCACTGCAACATTTTCTTCTTCATCATTTCCATTCTAGGAAGAAAAATATGATCCAGAGAGACTATAAAGAAATGTGGGAACACAGCCAGAGTAGTCACTGCTAAATCTCTCATGCTGGTGTGGTCATTTTTTAATAACCCAGGTGTAACATAATGTTGGAGGGATATACAACAGGCAGATGGTACCTGGCCAATCGCTCTGTTGTTGGAATGGTTCCGTTTCTCCCACATTACCATGCAGTTCTATGTTTGGAACATTACTTTGTTTAGAATGAAAATATAGCATTCAATAGTTTTTCTGCTTGTAGTGAAAGCAGATTTTGTCTTTGTGATCCATTTGGATTTAGAATAAAGTGTTGAGAGGAGTTATTTTTTTGCCTGCTTCCTTGAAGTTAGGAAATATTTACCCAGAGAATTGACTCTTTAAAGTACCCAAGGGTCAGATTTAACCATAAGGACCATTAGAAAGAATGAGAAAACTGCATACATTTCAGGACAGCAGATAAAAAGGACATGGTGAGAGGAGCTTCATTCAATGTCTGAAGAGATTTTCAGGCCTGAATGAGAACTGGATTAACTGAAGCACTATTTCCTGTAATTTTATTTTGGTTTCATTTGTTCATTATAAACAAGCAGAATTCTGTGTAATCAAAGATTCAAAGTCATGGCATGTGTGGGTCATTCTTCAGTGCTACTTGTAGCAAATTAGACATAACATTCTTGGAATAACGGAAGGTGATAATTTAATCCATTCTGAGTAGCACAATAGTGTAGATTGCCACAGTACAAGTCATTAATGTCAACTAGAGAAGCTGACCTTGTGAGGTGTGTGGACTTTCCCTCTGCTTTCTAAACTATTTTTTTTTACTTTAATGATCTTCGTACCAAGAAGCTTTGAGATGACCAGTAATGATATTACAAAGAGCACCCATCTCATTTATTTTCCATTGACATTAAAGTCACTGCACCGTTCTGATTATATTGCAACCCATAAAAGAGACCTAAGTGCTTGGATCCTTGCAGTTATGTTGAAAAACAGATGCAGGAGACCTTGTGAACTGCGTGTTTGGTACCATTGGGGCATGTAATGCTTCAGCCCATTCAAAGGTTTTAAGCCTGTGAAGGCTTGTGAAGAAATGACAGATAATAAATTATTTACATGAAAATATGTTAAACAAGCAAGAACCAGAGGTAGTAAAATGACTACATTCATTCTGCTTCACGGATCTTCTCCTGCTTCTCCTGCTGAGAATAACTAAGAGCTGATGTTGCTTCACTGCTACTTCACTGTTACAATGCACCATGCTGCAGAGCATTTAGAGTGGGGAAAAAAAGAGGCACCAAAAGAGGTTAGAAATATTTTTTTTTCTCTCTCTCCAGCCAAAATACTTTCCTTTGTCCACCAAATATATCTAACAGAACGTCCTCTGGGTTTACATATGCTGCTGTTGTCATCTGTCCCCAGCCAAGATGTGGATATAGCAGCAGGTGAAAAGCTTTTCTTCCAGACATTATATTACTATTTCAGGGTACTGATAAAGGATCTGTGATGCAGTAACAAGTATTCATGTGACCCTTCCTATCGTTCAAAATGTGTAACCAAATGTCTCAGATACAGCTAAAGATTTCCCACATGTAAACTAGAATTAACTGAAATAACTGTTGGCTTTCAGGCAATTGATGTTCCAAACTCTTCTAAGCACATTGATGGCCTTTTTGCCCATTTGCAAAAAGCAAGTATTTATCTAGAAGCAGAGGTTTGTCTAGAAGTAGGTGTCAATGACAGCCTAAGAACATGCTCTTTACACTTCTGCAGCCTCAGCTGGCTGCAAGGAGTGAAGTTCAGGGTCATCAGCAAGGAATGTTCCAGAAAGTTGTCATATTTAGCACAAAATAACACACTCGTCAATCATCCCTGTGAAGCAAGCAGGATTTTGACAAATGGCATGTTTGTACATGAAAGTGTCTGAAATTATTGCTATTTTAGGAGGTCTTGGTCTATTGTCAAAATTGAAGACCTAAAGCTATTTCACTTCTTTGTGTAGTAAAATCACCTGTTGAGCCGTGGCACTACAGTCTTGCTGATAACCATCTTGAACACTTGATACATGCTTATTGCACCTGCTCTGCTGTAATACGTTGCACACATCACCCTCAACAGTCACAGAGTGAATAGAGTCCCTCTGTCCACCTCAGCTGACTGAAGGCAGAGTCCTGTTCTCCAAAGGCTGCACAGACAGAGCTCACTGGCAGGTTAAGAAACTTCTCCCCTCTAACAGAACTGGGGCTGAAGAGCCATGTCCCTCAACTCTCTTCCATACCAGCTTGATTTCTCTTTTTCCTTACTCCTTCCTCTTTGGTATGCTAGACTGCCATCTGGTTTTTCCCAGTCTTCTGCCGTTTCATTACAAAGCCTTTATTTTTGCCTGTGTTGGTGCAATGTCCTTCAGCAGTACTTGTGGGTAGACACCTTGAGAGGTAGAAGATCTGATGAGGAGGATGACAGCAGTGAAGTTTTTGTCTCCAGATAGCCTCAGTCCCCTTAGCTGTCACAAGACAGTGACATAAATGACACCCAAAATAGGAGAGCTTGAATATGATAAACTCATATACTGTCAGTGGCTTTTGTCTTCTTAATATGCCCTCACTTCTGAAATTAGGCAGTGCATTTTAGTGTCTTTCCTATTTCCACCTTCAGAAACTGTTAGTGTGCCAATAACAACAAATACCAATTAAATTCTAACAATAGGCAAGGAAAGTACCTATGTGTCCTATATTTTGTAATTCTAGTTTCTTATTTTGAAATTTGTTGTGAATATTGTTCAGTTGTGGGGGGTCACTTTGTTGTGAACAGTGTTTTGTTACTGATTTTGTGATGTTTATGAGCAGGATTTAATAATACTGTTATTCAAATTTTACTATGCTTTCATCAAGCTCCCATGACTAGACTCTGACAAAACAGCATATTTTGTGTCCCAGAGACCTCCAGTAGTATCAGTGTGATGATCTTCAGCACCCCATGGTCTAAGCAGCAAACGTTATCTTTGAACTCTTCATCAGAAAGTTTTCCCTCTCTCTTACTCATCTTGCAAATTAAAGCAGAGGTTAACCTCAGCCCAGTACCACCCATAGGCCCACACGTCTTGACTCTCCACTGCATCTCATCCCACAGCTTGAGTCTTCTTGGCATGTTAAATTTTCCACTCGCTCTGTAAGTCCACAGAATATTTGAAGATGTGTAGACACAGGGAATTCCTAAAGATTCTTTTATTTTAGTTAGCATGGGAAATATACTGGTCCAAGTGAAATTATACATATTTCCCTATCTATCTTGGCTTTCTTACATTTTTGAGCAGCTGAGGGACATCCTTTGTCTTCCACATTGCTCCTTTTCTGTCTTTATTGTAGATGTCTGAATACCTGATTCCTTCTCTGGTTCTTCAGTCACAAGTAATTTGATAAAAGCATTTCCCTGCTGGAAGAGCGGCACTTCCCCTTCCTACCTCCTGTCCACATTTCCTGTTCCCATGTATCCTTGCGTTCACCCCTTTGGCCTTTCTGTTTTCAAGGGGCTCTACCAGACCTTTTTTCTCTGGCTCTGTCTCTGAAGAAATGCTAATGATGTAGACCCCAATGCGTCACAGAGGAGCTTTCTCCTAAGCTTCAGCTATCCTATTGTTTTGTCTGACCAAGTCTATTCACAAGATAATAACACTTAATGAGTCCCTCTCTCTCTCCTTCCCACAGACAGACTTGTAGACGCCAATCTTCAGCTTTTTAGCGTTAAGAGTAGGAAGCAGTCACTACAAAGGCATGTCTACATTGCAGGCAGAGCTATGATTGCATCACATGCAGACATAATTGAGTTACCTTTATGGTGCTCCCAGTACCTTGCTGGGTTACTGGGAGCCATTCTGTCAGCCACAGGAGACTGCATGCTTACCTGTGCCCTTGACCTGCGCTAAGCTACAGCCTCTGCAACTCCATTTCCATTTGCAGATGGGTTCCCCCAAGTATATTCCCATAGATGTGTATCCAGCAGACCTCCTCTTGTACTGTAAATATTTTAAAAATCTGTCAGATATCCAAATAACATCAACAACTTATAAAACCAATCTGCAATTCACATAGTTATCAAGGAAGTTTCTATGCAGACTTATGAAAAAAACAGGCTTAGTACAGCGCCTGGTTAAGAGATACTGTGTAACAGGTAAGTATTTTCTGAAGAGATGACTTTGGCCAATTTTTTACTAATAGTATCACCTCAACATAAGCACAAACATGGTCTTGGCAAGCTTACAGCTACACCTCTACAGTGACTTTAGATGTCAGGGTAGTATAGCCAGATGCGTATTTACTGAGAAGCAAAAGGGAATGTATCTCTACTGGGATGCTCCACTCACACACAGGCACTGCTGGGTGTCCTCTGTACTTACAGCCTTGTCACTTACACCATCTCCTTCCCTGCATCATGGACATAAATGTGCTGGGAGACAGGCAGGAGTGTCCTGGCTGGACACTTGACTGCTTTCTCCCAGGAGAAGCCTCATTTTTAGCTCATGATTTTCTCACCTCAGCTGCTAAATGGTGAGCAGCTGCCTTTCCCTGTCTTTTCTTCCTTATTTTTATACATCTGGCCAAGATCCCTGAGGAGCGCTTCCTTCCTGGTCATAGAGACAAGAGGGCTTTTGCAGACAGCTGTTTCCCTGCAGGTGACAGATAAATGATGAACTTTCCCTGTCTGAAATTTTGCTCTGCAGTCAAACCCCATTTTGCCATTGTCATTACTGCATTTCCTAATGGATGTCAAATAATTTGGATTTTTTAAAAATCCCTTTGCTTTGCATGTGAGCAATCACTGTTGTGTTAGTTATTGCACTTATCTGCTTTGTCTAAGGCAGTATTTGCGCATTAGTGAGATCCATTCTTGGAAGATTATATGTATAAAATATACGGGAACATGAAAACAGTGGCATGTTCTGGCAGCTGTGAGGATGATCTGCAGGTGTGAGCTGCAATTTGGGAAAATTAGTCCTGAATCTTGAAGGTTTAATGCTAAGATTTTTATGTCTTGCTTTTGCAGTCTGTATCCAATTGCAGTAAGAGTGCCAGTTCGTTACCTCTTTCATATCAAATAAATGCAGTTATGTAATTTTTTCTATCGTATCCAACCTGCATGGAAATTTTAACTAGGATTTTTAAAAGTATCAGGGATTATTTTAGATCAAGATCTTGGCTGGTTAAGTATCTAAAGTAACAGTTGTTATGGTTTCATTAAGAGTTCCTTGATACCGTTCACAATATTAACATTGAGCTGCTAAAGTTGCAGGCTTGGTGAAGACCAGCTCTTTTGTTGCGTTTTACGATCCATAATTTCTTAGTAATAAGCTATGTGTCCTTAGTGTATTTAGCACAATAGCTGCAAACTCGGCAAACACCAATATGTCTGTTCTTTGAGTAGGGTGCAAAAAAGGCTGACAATGCACAGAGGGTGCCTAAAGCAACTTGTTCTGCAACGAATTCAGCTGCAGAAATGTGACTCAGAGCCTGCCCCTCTCTTTAAATGTAATTGTCCACAACAGCTGACTCAGCTAGCGTATAAAACTCAGCCTGTACAAAGAGCTCGCCAAAGCCACTTGACTTGCTTTTGCTGCTTTGTGCCAAGCATTCTCAAACTATTCTTGCAGAGTGAGCCCCTGTCCATACAACGTCATTCAGCTCTCCATTGAAAGCACTGAGACCTTTGCAGTTGTCTTCAGTGGTATGCGGAGCCTGTGATCATCCCTGTACAGATATTAGTCCCAAAGCACAGCCCTACTCCTACCATCATTTTCATTATTTGCCAGACACCTTCCTCTCCCACTGCATTTTCAGGGATGGACCTCCCAACTTGCCATTCATTGGACTCCCAGGCTCTGGGACAATAATTTTAGGAATCAATGGGTTCAAAGTTGTGAGGCATTCTCAAGGGGATTCCCAAGGGACACTAAATTCCCCTAGTCACATGGAAGCGAAATAGCCTGTGACAGCATGGTCCTCCACCCACACTTCCAGCCTGGACGACGTCTCCTCCTATTAAAGAAAAAATGATAAGCATAACGTAAGCACCATCTTCTGAGGTAATCTAATGGTTGGAAGCAAGAGGGACAAAATCAGGGAACAAGCTTGATGCAGAAAAGTGACCACTGCTCATACCGAGCTATGATGAATTCTTTGCTACTGTGTGCCTCATCAGATCCATGCCAAGGACATATCTGGAGTTCTTCATAGCATTTCTGTCAGAGCTTACAGGTGGGGTGGCTCACAGAACTGGCTCCATGTTCCTGTGAACATGGCCCTTCCCTGCTGATTAGACAGGAAAACTTTGGTCCAAGGAGGAGAATTAGCAAGCAGAGTAATAAACACCAGAGAAGAAACTGCTGTATGAAAGAGAAACAAAAAAAGGGAGGATATGCTTGTAGACATTTGGGAGAATAAGAAAAGAAATAAAAACTCATGGAAAGTGGTTACAGAGCTAAGTATTATCTCAGTGTAACTTCAGTAACCAAGTGCTGCTCTGGTCTACCCACTGTAACCTCTTCTCTCCATTTTCTCTTACTCTAGCTTCTTACTCCAGTTCAAACAAAACAGCTTTTATTAATCACCAATTTTTAAATTATAAATCGTGGATTTCAATTCACTCAGCTGTCAGCTAGTTATATCACTATACCTCCTTCCTGTGTCCAGGACTTCCGTGTTTTAATTGTTCATCTCTCCTACAATTTTTCAGTCTTTATCTTCAGGGTCTGTTCTCAAGGCTTCCTGACCTTCTGCCCATAACTTCCTTACCACTCTATTCAATGGAAATGTCTCATCCAGTCATTTTTATATCTGCGTTTCCAAAATCCATTTGTATTGGTCCTGTTAAAAATGTGCAGGGATTGTGCAAAGGAGAGCAAAAACTTCCACTGAAAGGAAAACCTAGGAAAATAACTTTGATGAATGTGTAATCATATTCATTAAGTTTGGAGAGGTAACAAACCTGAATTTTCTTTTCAAAATTTCCTGTAATATTGATTTCATAATGATGTCATTTTGAAATACATTATTACAGTAAAAAAATACTAAAGACTGAATTTTTCACATTTCCAAAAAATAGCACGTACTGAATGTTTCATAAAGGGAACTTGGCATTTTCTTCAGAATTTCCCTTTATTAATGATACCAAAGCTGAAGAGATCTGCTTTGGCTAACAAGAAATAAAAACTTTGAAATGATAACACCAGCTACAATAGTCCTTCCTCTGCACAGCTTTAAATAAAATAAGTCGCAATTTGTTGTACATACCAAATTATTTTTGAAAGTCCAGGTGAAAAAAAAAGTATGGGGACTTTTGTGACAATTCTGTTTCCAAATGATTCTGGATGGGTGGCTAGCATGTTACAAGAACAATCTGATTTTCTTACAGGTAAGAGCATGTTAAATGTCCAATCCAATACTTTTGTGAAGAGTTCCTGCCAATTTCCAATTGCAAATATAGAAAAACCTCATGATTTGAAATGTTTCCAACTCCAAGCAATCATATTATAAATCTTCCTTCTTGGTATGCCAAGGCTATATACTCTTGAACATTCTTTACCAGTGTGTAAGATCATCAAAGGATAATATAAAATTATATGTAATGTCTGCCTTGAAAAACATGTCAGTATTGCATTTTAAATACAAAAATATAACTTCATTCTACTGTGAGTATTATTAAGATCTTCTACATAAAGATGAAATTGTACCTTATTTTAAGATGCATTCCAACCCGTTTCTGTAACAACTGAAAATAGGCTTGTGTGAATTCTTCAACAAACCAATTCTTTCCTAAGTAAAGCTAAAATTACAGAATCAGGTTATATTTCAGTAAAATAAAAGTGTTTTGACATTACTCATGGGCCACATTTTTAAGGCAAACAGAGAAGTTATTATCTCTTCCATGACACATTTGAGTAGCCACTTCTAAGTGGTTCCAGCTTTGAAAGCTGAGGAGTTTCCAGCCATGAAAAGCAAATGCGTTGTACTTCTGCTTCTTCTGTCACCTATAACTGTGCACTAGTGAGAAAAAAAATATTTTCAAAGAAACTATTGAATACATGAACTTTTAAAAATAATTGCATGATTTTCCACATGATACAAGGAAGAAATGAATCATTGGAGTTTATCAAATACAGACTAACCTGCTATGACTTTTAGAAATGTTTCAAGTTAGATTTCTCTACTAAAATTCTCTGTATCAGTTATGCCAAGGAGTTAACTTCCCCCAGATATTCTTTATTCTCAGTTAATGATAATTCTTTTACAAATACAGCAGAGCAGTAAACCATACTGTGAGCTAGTATATTAAGCCCAGGCAAAACTGTAGATTCCTACTTAATAAAAAACAAAAAACAAAACCAAAACCAACAAAACCAACTTGCGCATTTGAGAGAAGTGGTTGCGCATTCTCTGAGGTTAATATAATGACAGAAGAAAAAAAAATCTAAATCTACAGTAACAATAAATTGCACAGATGAGAAAGTCACATATTAATCTCATTACTGGAAAAGAATCATGAAACACTGGAGCATTGGATGTAAGGCTGAAGCTTTCCTTAGACCCTTCAAAAAGTGATACCAGATAAAAGGTGGGCTAGCACAGGCACGTTTGAACAAACTGCATCCAGATGTGCATCACAGACCTGATCCAAGCTGACTGAGACTGACGGGAAGACCCTCACTGATTTCAGTGCTGTTCAGAGCTGGCTCTCAGAAAAGTGGCTTCTCAGACAAGTGCCACATCACCATGTCGTTCCTGTGCCGCTGTGCCAAACACTCCTCCTTCTATAACAAACTCTTTAGTCTTTTGTGCAATGCTTCTGGTTGGTCATGTCAAAGCACTCCTGGGAAGGGATGGAAAAACAGACAGAAAATTAAGAACAAAATCGGCACTTAGTTGAAACTTCCTTGGAGAGAGAGAGAGAACAACTGGGAGTGATCAGACAGAAGTTTTTGCCAGGACGTGAGAGTAAATGACATCAGGCATTTATGGAAGTTCAAGCAGTAGCAGCCAAATTTCCCTCAACCTTGAGAGAACCCACTAAGGGCTCTGAAGCAGAGTGAAAGGAAGGGCAATCTGTCTAGTATGCCTGCTTGACGTATGTGCGTGTCCCGAACATCGTCTGTGCATAAGCCTCCAAAACCACAGCACTTCAGTATGCAATCTCGTCTTGTGCTGCTGAATCAACGTATGCACCTCTTGCATTACCTTGGAGGGGACCAAGAGCCGATTTGCCAAAGATTTCTAAAAAAGTTCTATGCTTTTACTGGTTAGGAGAGAAAATATCCGTGCCAGTGAAAGGAACACATGGTTTCCTGCTCGCGCTCTCAGCTTCTGTTGAAGTCTAACTATGAAGCTAACCACAAAGTTGTGGCCAAGCTCTGTCTTCGTGTTGAATAGCCAGACTCCATCAAAATTCACAGAGTCGAGCCCCGCAGCACAGCATACAGTTTTTCCCAGTGTTTCTATGTATTTTTTTTTCTTATGCTCACCTCAACACTTCTACACTAATCTCTCATTCACCTATTTTCCAGTATAGATCATTTTGCAGACATTTTACTTAAGACGTCTTTTTGTTATTGGTGGCAGTAGATCAATGTGGATTGGCCAGTAGAGGGTGCCACTTGAATTTGGGAATTAAATTTATCAATAACTTTTAAGAATAATCAGATTTCCTTGAGATTATGCAAATGTCATCACCTCCTTCTGCCATCAGCACTAAAGAAACTGAATGATGGTATATTTTTTTCCAGAAACGCTTGTCTCAACTGTTAGTACAAAATGCTGAGGAGTGATCTAAGTGAAGCTTTGGATTTATGCTCTGACAGCAGTCTGAATGGCACTAGATACTACTGCTCAGAAACAAGAATTGCATGCACAACCCAATACTCTCAGTTCACTTTGGTAGACTTCTTATTTTGTATTCCCTCCACAGATAAGTTGGAAGTCAGGTTTCTGCTCCAGGTTGGGCTTTTTACCTCTTTGCATTTAGCAGACCAAACCAATCTGCTTGAAATTTCATAAGTGCATTATTCTGCCAAAGTAGAAGTTTAGTGGAAAGATTGAGGTAAATTCAACAAGATGTTTGGGAGACATGAGGGCTCAAAAAAGGAAGCGGTTTCACCTCTTGAAAATTTTCCTAACATTTCTTTTGGCTTATAGTAACTGCAAAATGGCTTGGCTGAGAAACTAGAAATTTGTTTTAATATTTTGTAGATGGTGATTTCTGTTTCCTTTGGCTTCTTTTGGGGTGCTTCAGGGGGCAATTATTTAGTCACTAAAAGACATTTATGCAAACATTTAGGGTTCCTAAATCCGCATGTCAGCTTTTACAGGGCTTATGAAATCCACAATAGTGGAATGCAGCCTTCCCAGACTGCACAGACTTTTTCACAGGGTAACTCTTGTGAACAGGGCTGGGCAAACTTCATTTCAGAAAAGACTTTCGTAGGCTTCAATTTCCCTGTGAGAAGCTCTCAATAGTTCCACCCACAGCACGGTCAGGTCCTCTGAGACCTGCTCGAGGCAAAGGCCATTCCCATAAAGACATTTTACTTCCTTTTTGTATCTACATCTGCTTACAGCTCTCCTACTTGTCTCTGTTATCTTCACATACGTCTCTTGGCAGAATTTGAGGCAGAAGATGTCCTTCACCACAAATCTAAACTGGTTCTGTAAGCTATGCCACTCCCAGTGCACGGCCAGATGCAGGTCTGTATGTAAACATAAACCCCAATGGTATCCATTAAAAAACCCAGCTTTTGCGTTCTTCTCACTGGTTGATAAAATGTCCTGTATTGTCCCAGAGGACTACATCTTCAAGTGCAGTTAACAGTTTTTCAGTAGTTAGCAAAACTTTCCATGACAAGGTTTGAAGGTGTTCTGAAGTTTCACAGTATGTTATTTGTTATTCCTATTGGCCCAAAGTCTAAGGAGTGAAGAAATTCACTGGCAGCTTTTTTGGTAGAATAATATTTAAAAAAAGCTGAGGTTCCCTAATGATTTATGAACAGAATATGGTCAGAGTTAGCACCAACCTGGTGAAGATACTGTTCCATTCTTGAGATTTTTGTGTTGTTCCCAACTTCTTGAATTTATCATGCGTTATATCTTTTTTAATGCAAAAATACAGAAATAAGGAGGTAGGATCCAAAAATATAAGCTAGAAAGAATCTGTGGAAGTTTCGGAAACTTGAAAGCAAGGCTGTCAGAAAGGAATGAGGGAGATATGCAAAAAGTATAAAAGAATTAATATTACACCTGCAGACACAATTATCGTCCAAAGTACAGAACATTTTCTGAAAATAGTTTAGTGTTATTGAACTGTTGACTAGAAGGAACAGTGTACAAAGCCAGGTCTGAAACAGCCATTGTGTCATGAGTGAGATGCGTTTCTGTCACCAAACTTTCTTCTTCCCTATTCCATCTTTTCTCTTGTCTCTTCATACCCAGCTTTACTGTATAATCTGTTTTATGAAGGGAAAATATATTTTGAAGAAATCCTTGCTTAAAGTCACCTGTCAGCCTGGTATGTATACAGTTACTGGCCCAGAGTTCTATGTGTCAGTAAGACAGATAGTAATGCTACAGAAATAAAAAAGTTGTATCTCAAAAAATGTTGTGCTAAATTTGCAATGGTTGAACTAATTAAACTCTGCTGTGTTCAAAGAGATATGGACTTGATAGGGAGTAAGAGATGCTAAAAAAATGAAGTGAAGAATGAAGCAGAAGTAGCAGCTATCTCAAAATCGGGTGAGAAGCAAAATACAAAGAATAACCAAAAACTATGGAGGAAAGGGGTTTTCAAAATTTTGTTTCTGGAGGGCAAAGGGAAAACAAGAGGATAATTCTTTTTAATGAAAAACCTTGTACGTTTAACAAAACAGCCATGATTTGTAAGTATGCAGCCTGCTTATAAAGACATTGTAGGCTTTACTTTGCTAAACTCTTCTACAGAAGGAAAGGCTGCACTGGATGATTTTCAACCCATTTGTTGTTTTTCTTCCACCAGCCAAAAGCGTTGAGAAAGCACTGGTGAAGACAAGACCAGAAATGGAAAGCAGATCAGAAAAGAGCAGTACTAGGACACCTCAGGGACAACCCTGAATGTCATCCTTTTCCAAATGCTTTCTCAGGAAGAGACATATTTCATCCTTCAAGTAATTATGAGGACCAGTTATCCTCTAAAGAAAATATCTTCATTAACATCCACTCGTCCTGTAATGTCTCTGTTCACAAATATGTGGGATTTTTTTTCATCAAACAAGTCCATCACCTTTCCCATACTTGAAAGGGAAACTCCAACAAAGAGTGCTTGCAGGTTGATTATTTGGCTCAGTTATTTGCCAGATGTGAGTGAGGCTGTGTTTTGGCTAGCCTGTATGCTCTAATGTAATATTAAACCAAATAAAAATTTAAATGGGGTCCAAGTGCAGACCTGCAGCTAAGGGAAGCATTTTACGAAAAAAGGAAAATTCCTGAACTTTTATTTTCACTCTTGAGGTAATCTAAATTATTTATGCCAAAAACATAGACTCAATATTGTTAGAAATACGACAAAAGTTCACTGTTTTTTCAACACAATTAATCTCCAGCAACACCCACCCTATTTTACCTACAAGATAACTTTGCAATGTCTGGAAGGACTGCTTGTAAGGGAATCTGATCTCTGTTTACAATGCTTCTCCTGAGAATTGCAGACTATCTGGAGACCTGGTCTCACGTATTCCAGTTTACAATAACATCAAGAAATTTATTCCACCATACATCCTTAAACGGCAAAATTGCTGCTTCTGACTGGCAGTTCACAAGTACATCTGAATTAACTCATCCACAACTGTCAAACGGCAGGTTAGCTGCTGGTACAGTTATAGCCTGATTGAAAGCTGCATAAAACAAAAAGCATTGTCATATAAAAACACTTGGTAATTGATTTATTTTTTTTCTCTACATTCCAAAGGATGGTTTTGGAACATTGATAACGTGTTTATCACTGTGACTCCAAAGTCTGCTTGCACGATTTCCTCTTTATCATTTCTATTTTTATGAAAATGTACTTTACATGCTTTTATGAATTTATATGTTTAGCTGTTATATAGAATATATATAATAAAACACTGTCCTGAAGAAAAAAGGCAACAAATACATATTTAAGACAGCAGAAGCCACATGAGGAATCTCAACAACAACAACAAATTGCTGGTGTCAGCTGATGATGGAGATCTCTGACACAATGTCTGTTCTTTACTGGAGGATGTGCTTTTAGTACCAATCTGTAGCTAAAGTAAAAGTTGTAAGATTATTTTGTTGAAAAATATTCTTTTTCATTTACTGTTTACAACACTGGGTCCATACAGTTCCACAAAAGATATGTTTGAATTTCGGGGTTTTTTTGGAAGATCCTGCTTGACTTGAACAAGTTTTGCATCTGGCCTCAGTTCTCTATGAGGTAAAACTCTTCCATCAGAATTTTTCTGTCATCCATCGTATACCAATTAGGAGGAACCAGAAGGTTATCTGAACCTTGAGGTGCACGGATAATCATAAAAATTGCTTCTGGCTTCTCAATAGGAAGGATGTAAACATTGCCCTTATAATTGTTTGAAAACTCTCTAAACTAGCCTTCCAATAAGATTTGTTTAGTTTCTTGGAGCTGCTCTGGGATGCTATGCATTCTTCACTTGCAGCTCACCATATGTGACAGATGACCCACTTGTGAGTAGCACAGCTATCTTCAGCTAATTCTGGTATAAATTTGAAACTACATCACAGCATGACAACATTTCTTTTTCTTTCTTTCTTTCTTTCTTTCTTTCTTTCTTTCTTTCTTTCTTTCTTTCTTTCTTTCTTTCTTTCTTTCTTTCTTTCTTTCTTTCTTTCTTTCTTTCTTTCTTTCTTTCTTTCTTTCTTTCTTTCTTTCTTTCTTTCTTAATGTCTTTCTTTCTGTATTTCTTTCTTTCTGTCTTTCTTTCTGTCTTCCTTTTTCTCTGCATATGTATTGACAATAATAAATAGGATGATAACTAGGATTTCATCTGTGTACATGCATACATGCACATATATAACAACTTATGAAAGAAACAGAAAAGACAGATGTATGCATGGCCTAGAAAATAAGAAGAGTGTGTAAAGAAATAATTTTTGGTGTATAAGAAAAATAGGTGTAATTTATATAGACTAAATTCCATGTACATGTATTTGTCCTCAACCATATACACGTGGATCATTGTACACATATATGAAGGTAAGGACTTAAAGAGATTAACAAAAGAGTGTAAACTAACATCTATTAGAAACAATACTGAATCTCTTCTTAGGGCTAACTAACAGGAATGGAATGATGTTGAGACAGGCCTTTTGTTTAAAAGGCTTTTTTAGCTGCTTGAAATTTGGGCAAGAGAAGGCTTAGACCTGTCTGAGTTTGTAGCATTTTGCCTTAGCACCTCCACAGTTAATGAGCGTAGCAAAGCTTTGTGAAATATGTGGTCAAAATACCTGTTCGTAGCAGAAACAAAATATACAAAAGTTGCTACTTACATTTCAAAGCAGCTGTGATTAGCCATAAAACATAAACTTAGTAATTATTACAAGCATGAATATCTTAAAATACCTCTAGCAAGAACTGAACTGTGATTACATTAAGGCCATTTGATACAAACTTCTAATTTGGCAACAAATTGTTTGCTTGCAAATCAAGCTGTAGTAGCTAGAACTAACGCTAGGTTTAAGCAGACATTCAGAGTTAAATCTTCCATCAGCTGTGGTTAACTCTTACTTGTCTTCCCCAGGGAAATGTAGATTGCCATGTCATTGTTAGCTGTCCTCCCTCTGCCTCCTCTCCCCTTCTCTCCAGTTGCTTCCACTGAAATGATACCAGCCTTGGTGAAACAAAGACCATCCATAACTTCCTTGAAGCAGCAACTTGAGAAGTTTTTCAAAATATATTTCCTCTAAAGAAGAAATTATTATCTTCATATAAAAGGTATTCAGCAAAGAAGTATTTAGTTTCCATTTGTGCTTTTCCTTGAGCTAAATGTAGAAGACATTAAGAGACTCTTCATATCTCCCCAAGGCCTTCGGGATACAAGAGTTTGCTGTTGAGAATTCTTGTTATATTTACTCTCTTGTTTATCAATGAAGTGCATGTTCCCAGTGGGCTGGGGACAAATTTGCACCCTTCAATTTTGCCTAGGTACTTTAACTGTCTTGCTAGAGAACCACGCACCTGATGGGTCTCCCTGTCTGCCTGAGTCTGTGCTCCTGGGATCACAGCTTTCAACTCTAAGGAAAAAAAGGCCTCTGCTTCTGAATACCCTACACAACAGAGACCTCCTTCTCTAAATTAGCATGCTTTTTGCGGAGGAGTGGAATCTATGATGTCCAACCTGGTGGAACTTGACAAAAATCCAGGTGTCGCAGTCCCTGGATGTACACTGATCTTCAGGCTGTTGTACAAGAAGTAGGCGTGAACTAGTTTCTTCTGGGAAGGTGCCTACATGTAGTGAACTCAAACCCATCCGGAAGTGTTACATGCTCTCTGAGCAAACAAAGAATTAAGAATACTTTGTTAATAATTCTCAAATGGAGCTAAATAGAAAATAGTCACTTAACCATCTCAAGTGAGCAGCCACACTTCTGGACATGTACAATTTCAGCAAGCTACATGTGCTGGGGAGCTCCCATTAGAAATGATATGTGCATGTGCTATCTCAAATATTTTGATGCATAGGAATATGAGAGTGATCTGAGTGGTTCACACCACAGGTCCATCCAGCTCAGAGTCCTATTCTCAAAAAAGCCAGAAGATGCCTAGGGAAGGGTGTAAGTGATGCTACTCAAGAATATTCATCCAGCATTCAACCATTTGTGCCTCACTGACTTTTTGAATCAGATGTCTTACATACAACAATTCTCAGTGGATTTTTCTTACATGAATTTGTCTAGTTGCCTTTGAAATCATGTAAACTTTCAGCATCTGAAACACCCTGTGATAAGGAACACCACAGCTGAACTTCATATTGGCACAGATAGATTAGGGCCAGCTTGTTTGAATCACTCTCCTGGACCTGAATTACACTTTGGCTACATAAGTGTTGTTTACAGTTCACTCTTAGTCCCCTAAACTGGTGACTTGATTGAAAAAAATCTGAAAGACAAATACATGCCAGTTCCACTGAAGCTTAAATTTATTGCCATTACATTTAAGGTATTTTGCTGAGGTGATATCGCAGTGCTGTGCCAGGACTGAAGTCTTTAAACTGGGCCACTTATTAGACCTGTTCGCCCCTGCCTTTCGCCTGTTTTATTTGTTCCTTCATATTAAGTGCATTTCCCTTTGCTAACACTTGCACAGAAATAGCATGTATTAATGACAACTACAACAGGAAGAATAAGAAATTTACATTTCAAAAAATCCAAACAGACTCAGCTAAGGTAAGGTTCTAGGACACTGAAATCCAATTTCCCTTCTCAGGGGGAAATAAAAATTCGGTTCAGATCTTGGACAAGAAACAGCAAGGAAAGGTACTAAGTATCACGTTAGGTTTTGATGGAGGAATGGAAGCAAAAGTATTTCTGGTAACAGTTTGGATCTTTAACTCACATTGAACAATGAAAAATCAAAAGACAGATGGAAAAAAAAAACTGATTTGTGTTGCAAACATTTTGGTTTTGTCTTTTTATCTTTTTATCTGTGTGTAAACCATCCATCTGTTTGACTGTAACCCACAGGTCATTTTCTTGCCATTGTACATGCCATTCCCACTGTGGTATTGCAGACAGGCAAAGCAGATAAACAGAAGAAGCAAATAAACAGTCTTCAATGTGATGAATGCAATTTATGATTAGCATGGATAGGGAAAAGCTTCTAAGCAGAGGCTTAAAAAAATTACAAGTCCTGATGTTCAACTTGTGTCTAAATTCGTCTGTGAACCACTGATAAAATAGAATGAGAAAAGTCTTTGTAAAGCAAATTATATATTATTACACAAATTAATAGGAACATGCAGTGATGTAAGTATGAATTAGGCATCCTGTGGTTGACTTTTGCATTATATAAACATACTAGTCAGTCCAATGCCGAAAACAGAGCCAGGAATTCAGTAACTAGTGTCACTTGTCCAGCTATTAGTGACTCCCAAAGCTCCTTGGTATAAAGGACCCATACGGAACTACTCATGCAAGTAGAACACACTGCCAGAGCAAGCTGTATATGATGAGTAATAATCTATTAGTCAGAAATTGAGAGTATAAATATATGAAGCACAATTAAAGCTCACTGAATTCAGTTAGATTTTTCTGTTGGATTTGTTGGCATTGAATCATGACAGGAAAGGCAGACTTGCTTAATCTATGCCTAAAATGATACATACAAGTACATCATATTAGTCACATTACCAGTACATTGCATTTGTTGAGCGAACACTTAACAGAGAGTTTCTGATATGTGCTTTGGTAATTTTTGAGACAGGAAACTTTCGTTTAAAACTTCATGAAATTCCAAGGATCCCTGAGTGCTAACAATACATCAGAGTTATTTTTTATCCTTGCATAGTGCGGATACATACTCAGGGAGATGATCATCCTGCTTACTAATTTGGTTTAGTTGTCAGCAGCAGACATTGTGCTTGCTTCATTAGTGCATTAATCTATAAAGATTCAATATAATTTATTTCAAAGTTATTGCCGAGCCAGAAAAAAATAACTTCATGTTGATGGAGTGGCACTCACATTCTCCATTTACTCAGCCGGCCCCTTTCTGTGTTACCTTCTACATCTATGATATTAACGTTGAAGTTATGAACATCTCTTCAAATTTCATTAATACCATCCAAGTCAAATTAAGGCCATAAATGAGCAGTTCTCATTTCTCTTGTTTATTACACTGGATTCTAGCATAGACAGATAATTAAAGACATTTCTTTTTGTCATCCTCCTTGGTGCCTTGATTAAGGCTGCCCTCAACAGTCTGACATTCCACTATGTCTTCTATTGTTTTCCCCTTTGGTTGTAAATTTAGTAGTCTTCCAATTAGTGCAGAGGGCTGGTGAGACAGGGACCATTTACCTTTTACTTCTCTCCTTAGAAGGTGGACCATAATGCCTTCAACAAATTAAATCTTCTGCAAAAGAAATCTTTCTGTTTACCACAGTTGTCTTGCTGGTACTGCTGCCTGCTTGCTCCTCTTATGACTAGGGAATGGCAGCAATGGAAAGTGCAGACCAGCAACTCGAAGATACCATGAAGCTTATTAGTAGGATTCTTAGCAGTGTACAGTCCAAGGATAACCCAAGGAATCTGCCATTATCTACAGAGTTCTTTCATCATTTAAGTTAGCCCAAGGATCTTTCCTGTTCCTGGAGAATTCAGTTGTTAGAACATCCAGCCTTCTAGTAATCTTCCCCCAGGCACATTATTCTTCATTCTTAGAGGTTTAGAAGAGAATATGATCATCTCTGAGCTCTGATGCGTTGTGATACTTGGGATCGGTGTGGAGTACAGAGTTTCTCACTGTCTTTTATAGCACTGTCATGTTATAAAAGCATAGTATGCAGCTTCAAAGTTTCAAATTCATGTATGGGTTGCTATTTTGAGTACATTTTAAAGTTCATTCCAAGAAAAAAGTCATATGAATATAATGACTAGTCAACCTCCCAACAAATTTGGATTATTGTAAGGCAAAACATCGGGTATAATTTGAGAATAGACAATTTTTCGTTTGTAAATGCAAATCAAGTAAATTGGAAAACGGATCAAATTGATGAAACAGCCTGTGCTATGCCCTTGCAAAGTGGGATGCAAGACTTCTTCAGGTACAAACACAGCGCTGAGTCATTACAGATGGCTGCCTCATAGGTGTCTTTGTGACATAATTCATTCTGTGTTTAATAACCCATGTTTTATACCAAACATAATTTGGGAAAGTAGTGGGCACCAGCAGTATAAATAAGCAGAAATTAAAATACTTTTCTATATATTATACAAGGACTGTTTGGTAACAATAATATAACTTTTATTATTTTATGATATAAATAAAAATAATATTTACTCACTCTCAATAGTTTACTAAATCATCTAAGTCTACATTTGATTAACATGGCTAACCAGACTGACATGTATTAAGTGAAACAGAACTAACAGAACTAAAAATTATTTAAATACAGTTTTGTTGCTGTCCCAAAATTCCGAAGGAACACTTCTGCCCACCAGGCGGCATGTACATGGAAAAAGTGCTTCTGAAATCCTAAACCTAACATTTTCCTTTTAGCCAGCATAAACATCCTTACTGTAAAAATCTGATCATTTATTAAATTATAGATTATGTAAATAGTTGTGTTCATATAGCTTCCATAGAGATCATGTATATTTGATCTTCAGTCTTTTGGGATTATGTCTTTCCCAATGTTTTTTTTGAGGAAAGACAAGCTACAGAGGATGGAGGACAGCACCATCCAAAGGGAAATATGGTATAAATAACACTGGAGCCGGCGCCCTGTTCATCAAAGGCACTTAGTGGCCGAGTGTTGCAAACCCATCCCTCCTATCTTAGGGTGCCAGACGGCTCCTGGTCAAGCACTGTGGTGCTTCTGAAGCAGGTTCACTACACCGGGTCTGGAATAAATGTGAGTGAAGTCTGATCATCCCTGCCCTTTTGTAGTGACATAAACACCCCTAGAGACATCTGTCTGGTTCCAAAGAGAGACTTGAGTAGCCTCCAGTTTTCTTTACGCTGTCTCAGCCATGCAGCATACCTAAAGTCTGTACAGCACAACACGGAGTTGGGGGTGAGTGGTGGAAAACCACAATATTGAATTCTGTGTGATATCAGCTGGGCGGGCAGAGGATCTAGATAAACTGGTTTCCATGTAATTTGCATTGTTTCAAATCTGTTTCTACATCTGCATTCTCTCCCTTAATGACTCCTCACACTGAGTTCCCGTCCAGAAGTTCAAGGAGCTTTATCTGGATGACAAACAGTCTGGGAAATCCTTGCAAAAAGAATTTGCAAAAGTAATCGGGCAAAAGTTTAGAAAAAAAGACTCTGCTTATACCCTCTTCTGTTCAAGCAAATAATTTTACTGTCAGATATTTTCAAACAGAGAAGCTGAAGTACAGACTGGTAGTCATTAACAGTGTGCAGTATACCAGTTCCAAAACAGGAACCTGGATCTAAGCGTAGACCCCAGCCAGTCAGAATGGAAGTGTACTGTATGACCTATTTCTCCCACCTCACATAATCAAAACAACTCAAACTTGTCTTTTTTGAATACATGACAGTCACAACACACTAATTGCAACTAATCTCCAGGCCAAGAATTATTCAGAAAAATTACACGGTAGTTTCCAAAATCCATGTAATTGAGAAAGTTTTCACTTGTAGTTTTTAAACTGGAAAAGTACAGATGTTAAAAAATACATAGTGCTGTGCAAATAATCTCCTAAACTTGGACATTCATTTATCCTTTCCTTCCTTCCTTCCTTCCTTCCTTCCTTCCTTCCTTCCTTCCTTCCTTCCTTCCTTCCTTCCTTCCTTCCTTCCTTCCTTCCTTCCTTCCTTCCTTCCTTCCTTCCTTCCTTCCTTCCTTCCTTCCTTCCTTCCTTCCCCTTTTTCCCCTCTTTTTCTTTCTTTCCTTCTTTCTTTCCTTCTTTCTTTCACTTTCTCTTTCTCTCTCTCTCTGTTTCTTTCTTTTTTTCCATCTTTGAAAGACACTCAATAGAATGTGCTTGCATTAAGTATTCAAGAAAATCGATTCAAATCCTTGCTCTTCCTCACACAGCCTACAGGCTTGGTGCCTTACTTTCTAGGTAAATAATATATATTATAGTGTGGATTCATTTTCATTTTGAAATAAATCTCACGCTATGGGCCTGGTAGAAATTTTTTGTGGAAAAATACATTGTCAAAAGTTCCCAGCCAGTTCTAATTGCAAGTTTGTTTCTGGAAAAGGGAAAATGAAAGGGAGGAAGTATAACCATATTTGTTGGGTAAATCACATACTAAATGCATCCTTCTGGTCGAACAAACAGATGTGGAATGACAGGCTCATCCAAAAAACTCTGTCTTGGAGTTGGCAGCAGGAGATTTATGTTCTAGCCCTGGCTCTGTCATTGACTGATTTGGGCTTTACTTTCCAGCACTTTGACTTTCATATCCCTTATATGTCTTGCCTATATAACTTATAAAAAACTTTGGCATAACAGCATTCCCTTAAAATCTGTAGCTGTTCAGTGAAAGACTGGACACTCTGTGGTAGCACACCGCTGCATTAGCAATGTCAAGCTGCAGGGACCTCTCAGCCTAGATCTGAGTAGGCAAAGGTAGCAAGAGTTGCTTCAGCAGTGGGAATAAGAGCTTCTTAAGAGCAGCTTTTAACAGCCAGTTCTAGCAAACCAGGCTAGGTTGCTTCCAGCACAGCTCTCGGCTTCTAGTTGCAACTGCAACGCTCCTATTCAACCCCATTGTCCGGGGAGTTCTCTGTCTGCTTGCATAAATGTAGAGCTTTGACATAAAAAAGGTGGGGTTTTTCTCATCCTCAGGAACTTTTCCAGTTAGGAACTGAAACTGTTACTATTTACAACCAAAAGAACTTCTTTGATGCCACAGAGGGATACCAGCATAAGCCAAGGTCAATGTCACAAAATCAGCCCCCAGTGCAAAACGTCCAACCTTTGAAACAGTAGTAATTGACAGGTTGATTGTTGTGGGTTTTTTTCCACTTGACTGTGTGGAGTTTATGCATTAGATCATATTCTGCGCTTACGAGACTGAATCTGGGAGATGTGAAGTTAATATCAAAGACAGTTGACTCCAGCACTGTGCACTAAACATTTATCAATAAACAACATACTGTACATTGCATATTTTATTCTCAGTGTTAAAATGACACACAGTATCTTTATAAAACCATAAATAATTGTTCCTTAGTAATATATTAAAAGCTATGGCTATGTTTTATGGAACCTTCCTACGTGTAAAAAGGGCAGTTAGGTCGTGACACCAGGTTTTGTTTTTTCCTCTTTTTTAGTTTCATTTTTAGTCATTTAGGAGGAGGTTTTTTTCCATTTTTAGTTGCCTTGACTCATGCTTGAATGTACTAAATTACTCTTACCAAGTGCTCACAGGGAGAGTCTTTTGAATTAATGGATAAAGCTAAACTCACTCCCTTTCTGCAACTAAATTAGTATATTACATGCAATTATTTATGATTCATCCAAACTGGTTTCTTACGGCCCCATAAATCTTATAGAGTCAGAACATTGTGGCATCATCTCTGTTGATAGTTTTAATTCTTTTGCCAGGCCAAATACTCCTTGGATTGGAGAAAAACTGTTCCTACTCAGCAAGGACTAGTTACACTGCTGGCGCAGGCAAATTTCAGGAACGGTGTCCAGCCTGATAGATGGAAAGTACGTATTTCCTACAGGCCTGAGCACCTATGTCCAAAACTGCAGTCTTCTAAATTCCTGCTCATTTGTTGCCACACCCTGGAGGTGCCTAAGCTCCGCAGGCGTCAGCATTTCACATTAAAATTCCCCAGACTCCTGAAATTCTGCTGTGGGCATGTCCAGAAATGCCGGTTGTGTCATGGCATCGGGGTAGCTCACAGCCCAGCACTGTCAGATCCAAGAACTCAGGCTTCCTGCAGGTGCATCCGTCTTGCCCAACGGGTAGAGCTGGTGAACATTCCCATAGCACAGAGAGCTGCTTCTCTGCAAAGTGCAATGGCAGCATTTGCTGCTCTCCTCTGCCGTGTTCAAGAGATCCTTGGTCAGAGCTTTTACCCTAGATGTGGGAAATCTGGGTTTTACACCCTCCTGTGCCTGAGGGGATCAAAACCCACGCCCTCGCCACGAGGCCGGGGCTGTTCTGGGTGAAAGTGCTCTCCACCCTGCCCTTTGAAGCTCTTCCATCCTACAGGAGCAAATCACAGCTTCACAATGGCTGTGGAGAACATAAGTGAGCATGATGCTTGGAGGGGTTATGGCCCTCATCGGACAAGGCAAGGGAGGATGCCATTTCCCTCCCTTAGGGAGTTTCTAGGTATTACGTCCTAGGTCAAATCTATAAATGGTCTTTTTGGATCACATATGGGAAGGGGCTTCCCCAGTGCTGCTCCATGGGATGCCGAGGAGGCTGGTAGCAGTGACGGTGTCACCCCTCCTTGGTTGACACTGCCACTGGAGACTCTGAGTACTGCTGCAGCTCCTCCTGGCTGGCTCTACCAAGAGCCTCGTAATGGCTGATTTTCTCCACAACTCCTCTCCCCAGAGAAGCAAAGTGACACCACCACTGAACAATGACCCCGTGCAGCATTTCAAGCACATACGACGTCTGTCCCAGCCACCCCATGGTCCCACACACCGTCGTAGCTGCAGCCACCCCACCAGAGACCAGCAGGCACCCCGGCATCCCACAGCAGCCCAGCTGCCAGGTGGCAGGGACGCCACTTCTCCTCGCTTCCCGTGGTCCAGGAGCTTTGCCCTCGCAGCTTGCTGAAGCTATTGTCTGTTTGACAAATGGCTTGAGGAAAATGGTGAACTGAGTTTCTTCTTTCAGAGGTTTTGGAGAATGAGTTGCATATTTCTCTCTAATATGTATCTAGCTGGGTGACAACCCTGCCAGCCCAGGGCTGGCGACTTCTGCTAGCAACCATTGTTTCCCAGGGTAATTTTTACAAAGTGGTAGCAGCCTCCGGGACTCCAATTCACAGAGCTTTTTGTTTTGCCTTGACTGTTGGAAGTCTCCAGTGACTCTCCAGTTTCTAGCAGCAAAGTCATATGCGACACTCAAGTGCCCTTCAGCCTGTACCCTTTTTCATGTGCTACTTCGGATACCTTGGCCTGCAAAGTCAAACCACTACCCTACTTCATAAGCTTGAGTGAGTCCTTCGGCTTGCCAAGTGCATTATTCAAAGCTTAATTCCTGACCTTCAGTGCGCTTCTTTGACTTTTTTAGGTATGTTTCCAGTGGAAGTGAAACTTGCAGCATCAGTCTGTCTGCACATCTGTGTATTTGCCTCCTTTGTCTGGTGTCAAACCAACCTGACAGGGGCATACAGGTTTGACAGGAGAGATGGGGCCTGAGCACTCACAAGTTCTCTCCAACAGTATTGCTAGCTGATTTCTGTAGAGACATATGTGTGTACGTGATGCATGATACATATATATCATTGCCAAAATGCTCTTCAAATGCAGATTAGAGATATACAAAGATAAAAAAAAAAATCACTAAACTAGTCAACTGACAGACAGAAACAGGTAGGAAAGCAGCCTTCACTACCATCCATATTTATAGCATCATTATTGCAGGGCCAGCAACAGAACTGGGGTAAGTGTTTGAGAGGGCAGGCACTGCACCAACAGGTTTATGAGTGCGTCCTGTGCAGCTTACCGGGCGAGGACAAGGGCTGGACCTGCCTGGAGGCAATTGTTTATAGCTACCTAAGGAGTGGTTAGGGCTATATTACTAATGCCGGGGATTCATACCCACCCCATAAATAACTATGTAACACTGTTTGTGGAATTTATTTTGATCTGGTCTTTTATAAGGAATAAGTTCACCTAATTCTAACCCTTTTACATATGAAGCAACGGCAAGGTTGTCTCTTGAACTGTGGTATTCTTTGTTTGAGTACAACAGTCATACATGTTTTGTTTTTCCTGTGATTTGCAGCATTCATGACTTTTTTTTCTGTTGTAGAAGCTGACTATGCTATAATTACTTCCAAATACTCCCCCTGACAAGGATAAATCAGCCTATGCTGAGCTCTGGGCTGCTGTGGCCAGATTGCTGCCAATATCAAAGCCTGTTTAAAAGTAGCTGGGGGATCTCAGTGCTGCTCTGCAGATACAGATGTTTAGCACTTCATTACCAAAGTTTTATGCTAGCCTCCTCCAGATGACTGAACCAAAACCTTTTCAAGATACCTAACACTACAGAATCAATCATTGTTGAAATAAGGCTATCTTCTGTATATTGCCTCCTGGGCTGCCAGGTGCTGCTGGCACGTACAGTGAATTGCTGTTTACCCCTCTTCCATCAATCTCTTACACTTCTAGAGCATTTCAGCCATGACGGGGCTTCTAGCAGCTCCAGCAGTGTGCATGAGGCTCCTCTGTTTTACTCCTAGTGCCCTACGTGCTTGAGAAACCACTCAGAGTTGAGGACTGTGACTAGTCTGTTTCTAGATGGTCAGCCCTGCAGAGCACTGTCCTTGCAGGATCCCGTTGTGTGGAGAGGATGGCCTGGAAAAGCCCAAGAACACTCATCGCTGTTGCTGGCACGGATCAGGAAGCTGTTGCAGCTGTACTCCTTTATGTACTACTTAGCTGTGCTTTTGCTATTTTCATGCACTAAACACCTGCACTTGTCAAGTTAGAAAGCCTTGTTGATACTTAGAGATAGTAATAAAAGCACTGAATGGCTTTTTCACTTGAAAGAGAATCTCCCTGGTCATATATCAGCAAGAAAGTTCAGAAGATCCCATTGTTTTCATGTGTCTTTACAGCCTGGGAAATATTTTTTGGAATTGTATCTTGGACTGCATAGAAAGAAGCATGAACAACAGATAAGCACCTCAAGGGAGGTGATTCTCCCCTGTCTGCTCTGCTCTGGTGAGACCCTACCTGGCGTCCTGTATCCAGCTCTGGGGTCCCCAGCAAAATAAAGACATGGACCTGTTAAAGGAGGTCCAGAGGAGGGCCATGAAAATGATCAGAGGGTTGGAACACCTCTCCTATGAGGGAAGACTGGAGCCTGGAGAAGAGAAGTCTCCGGGGAGACCTTATTGTGGCCTTCGGATACTTCAAGGGGGCTTATAAGAGAGATGGAGAGAGAAGGGCATGCAGTGACAGGACAAGGGGCAACAGTTTTAAACTGAAAGAAGGTAGGTTTAGATTTGACATAAGAAAGAAATTCTTTACTGTAGGGTTGTGAGGCACTGGAACAGGTTGCCCAGAGAAGTTGTGGATGCCCCATCCTCGGAAGTGTTCAAGGTCATGCTGGCTGGGGCTTTGAGCAACCTAATTTTGTGGAAAATATCTTTGCCCATGGCAGGGGGTTGGACTAGATGATCTTTAAAGGTCGCTTCCAACCAAAAAATTTTATGATTCTATTATTCTATGAAGAAAATGATCTAGCTGCACTGTCAATAAAGTAGAACCTTAGTATCATAGAATCATAGAATAGTTGGGTTGGAGGGGCCCTTAGAGAGCATCTACTCCAACCTGCCTGCAGTGATCAGGGACATCTACAACTAGATCAGGTTGCTTGGAGTCCCATCCAACTGGACCTTGAATGTTTCCAGGGATGGGGCATCATTAGTACCCTGTAAGCCTTTAAACTAAGTTTGTTGTTATTCTATTTGTTTGACTTTTAGCAGCTCTTGTAAGACTGATCCACATCATAGCTTTGGTAGAGACTGATTTAAATCACTGCCTCCTTTTTTCCATCAAGATTACAGATCAACTGATTTCAGTAACATCCTACATGACATCAATCTTTGGGAGGTTAAATTTAATGAAGTTCAACACAAAAATATAAATAAAATGGAAATACTGCTAAATAGATTAAAATGACATCTGGCAGTTTTTCAAAGACCTAACTAGAAGGACTGCTTGAATAATGTCAGAGGATAAAGTAATAAGATATCTTGTCCCTTTAATTTCAGGAAACACTGTATTTGCTTGAGAAAGAACACTTTTGCAATGGCATCTGAAAATCACAAAATTTCATCTATGTAAAGACCAGTGTAGTTTCCAAAATAACTCAATTTTCATGAAATTTCCATCAGAAAGGACTATATTTGGTCCTTTAAACTGAGCTGGTTTTCCTTCAGCACACTCTAGAACATGTATTACTCCATGTGGCAGCAGACATTTTGGGTCACGACCTGAGGCAAGCATAATTCAACAAGCCTATACCAAAAACAGCAGAGGTAAGATGGTTTAAATCAATTTAGAATATGGTGTATTGGTTGTACAAAAGTGCTCTTTGTAAATGATAAAGTGTCCAAAAAATGGCTTTCTTTTATTAATTAATTTGTGCTAACTACTAATGGAGACAAAAGGATCTCCGGGTCAGGGGAGAACGTACCACGGTTTTGAAATGTGGTGAAAACTTTACACAACATCCTCTCCTGGTAGGACCGATTTTTGACAGTTTTCAGATACAACAGATTTAGACCTTGTGTACATATTACACATACAAGACTACAAATGAAGCATTTTGAGTCTATTTTCATGTGAGGTATATTTACAGCAGAAGAGTGAATTTGTGGACCGTCCCTGTTTCATCCTGCAAGAAATCACAGATACTTTTAAAAAGCAGGCCTATTTAAGCATCAGTTTTAATCCCCACTCCTTTCCCAGGGGCCACATAAGGGCTAGCCCCAGAAAGCGCTGGCCGCCAGCTTAGGTCCGGGTGTGAAATCTTTACCACCTTATATCTTTGGAGGAGAGCCAGGTACTTCTGAATGAGATTCAAAACAGGCAGCATGCTAAGCTTGGACCTGCCTGCAATTAGTACACTCAGCAGGCAGCTGCCGAAACCTACTTATTAGGGAGCGCTAAGGGCAGGGGACGGTCTGAAACCCAGGGCTGGCACAGAGCTGCAGGTAGCCAGCCACCTCTGCCCGCTGCTGCTGCTGCCCAGCCTGCAGACTGCCCTTGAGAAAGCCCAGAGGTGAAATTCCTTCAGAGAACCAATCAGCTCTCCTTGTAACTGCCTTGAAGAAACAACAGCTGCTCATCACATTGTTTTTTTAATTTGCTGTTGGGGGGTTTTTTTGCTGTTCTTTTTTTTTGTTTGTTTGTTTGTTTGTTTTTCCCAAATACACAGTCCCAGTGGTAAAAGACTAGAACTAATCTACCTTCGTAGCATGAGGGGTTCAAACCCACCACCCTCAGAAGACCAGCCCGTATATCAACCTGTGAGATAGGAATGAAACTTTCCACCCACTCACCCCACTGAAACTGAACCGCAGTACAGCAAAATATTCAGGAACCACTGGCTTGGAGCTGCTCGTTCCTGTCAAGACCGGGGCAGCTCTGGGCATGTACAGAGAAAGCTTGTGCTCTGCATGTGCACAGACAAAGCCCCAGGGGCCTGAGAGATGGTAAAATTAAAAGTGGTGTCTAAAGGGGGAAAGTTCATCTGGGATTGTTGCTGCTGGAAGGATCACAGCCCTGTGCTTTCATGCTTGTGCTGGACGGTGCTTCCATGCTTCTCACCTGCAGCGCCAGTGCTTGAACTCTGAGATGTGCAACCTTCCATTGCGGTATGATCTTAGAAGAAAACATCTGCTAGCTCTGCTCTCTGCCCCTCTGCCAAGTCTTTGCCTTTATGACCTATTCCAATCTGTCTTTGAGAAAGGGATCCCCCCTTACTATCTCTCTTCTACCTCTAGACCATATTATGTCTTCAAGGTGATACTGTAATGTCAATAATAAAATGAAATCCAGACCCTGCTTGTGCTGCTGAGGTCAGTGAAGATGAATCTACTTACAGCTGCTGAGAAACTGCACAAATGTATTTGTTTTCCTTCTTTGCTGGAGAAATCTGAACCCTTCATTTTCTGTTGCATGAAAAGACACCACATAATGATTATTTTGGTGGATCATTTCCCATCTGCTCTGGGTTGTCCTTTTTTCTTTCTGAGTTTATACTGAAGTCTGGACAAAATCTTTTTAAAATTCTATATTTTCCCGTGAGATGCATCCTGAAAAAAAGAAGCAAAAAAACACCACAACTTTTTATTTAACAAAAAAAGTTTTTGGGTCTGTCTTGGAGAGGAGTAGGAAATATTCCAGGACCATCATAGCAGTGTGTCTGTGTAAACTTGTACAGGATATTTCGTCAGAATTTGATAGCTTTTTATTTTTAAGCTGACATCTAAATGAAACTACAATAAGCCTGAGATGATAGGAAACTTTGTTTGATGTTTTAATTCCTTGGAAACAGAGGGATGTAGGTTGAAATAAATCAGTTTCTAGCTTTGGTTCATGTACCTGAAAGGCTATGTTACTTCTACTGCACACAGTATATTAGAGGCCTAATTAGTCACTGCCCAGTACAGTGATTCACAAATCTATCCCTACTCAGAAAGTACTTAAGTGTGTGCCTCTATGAACCTAAATAATTTCTTCCATATTTTTCAAGCAAGAGGCCATATTTTCAAGAAAAGTGATGTGGTAAGATCTCATACCTGTTTACACTACTTTAGAACAGCTATAAATCATAGCAGAGTAAAATCAGACCTGGGAACTCAGAGGTCCGAACAGCCTGCCCTATTTACATAGACTGGGTGGTAATGTTGACATTTTAATTGCTCCTTAAAGTTGTCTCAGCTGATACCCTAGTGCTCATTAATTTTGCAGTCACTTATGGCTACTATATTTATCCTAGAATCCAAAATCCACTTCCTAAGCTGTCCAGGTGCCCAAACATTCAATTCCCTACTCCCCTTTCCTCCATCCCCAGTCTCTTATCAGTTGAGTACTTAATGCATTTGCAATAACAAAATATTTGGAGCATATCACAAATTTACTATGAAGCATTAATAACATGGAAGCTCCTAAACTATTTCCTGAATAGATCTTTCCTTACAGAATTCATTTTAATCTGTGCTTGGGATGAAAATTAACATATGGTCAACCTCCATTCTCCAAGTACCCCTCTCAATATTTAAACTAAGCCAGTACTTCACAAAGATGTGTAAGCATTTAAATCTACTGTTGACTGTCAGAGGCATGTAACTCCAGAACACTGCAAACACAAACTGTGCTCTTGCATCCCATGTAAAAAAAAAGGCCACTAACTGCAGCAAGTATTGCAGAACATCAGGAAAATTAAAAAGTCTGAACAACTGAAGCAAATATTGGAACCAGTTTTGCCCATAAAATTGGTCTCCCAGCAGATTTACTTCTATATTAATTGCTAGCACAAATACTTTGGATGCAATAAAAGTCTTTCAGCTGAACAAGACTTCTTCATTAAGAGGTTGATGTTGAGATCTTCAAATAAACTCTACCTTGATTTTAACATTGACTGTCTCAGTAGGGATAGTTTGACCAAGGCTGTGCCCTTCAGAATCACCGTACAGATCAAGGCTGTTACCTATGATGTTTTTCAGAAGTTGAAAGGCAGGCAATGTGCTTTATACGATGAGAAAAATACCTTGATAAAAACAAATTATATGAAGCTCCACTGGAATTTTGAATGCACCAAACTTATTATGTGATAGAGGTAGAGATGTTAGGTCCAAACAGCACAGAATATGCAAAGTCTTATGATGCTTTTGCACCATTCATAAATTTATCTGATGGCTCTACTTCTACATGTAATGTTTAAAAACATGCTAAACATTAACTTGCATCTGGTTTTATTTTTATGTGTTTATTTGTACTTATTGTATATTTTAAAACGATCTCAGCTTCTTCTTTAACTTCTCATTCTAGAAGGACTTTGTTGTCAAATCTCCACATAAAGATAGGTCGCCTATTGTGTGCAGGGTAGGATTGTGCCATTTCTAAATTATAATCAAATGTGAAATCTTTTTTTTTTAACTTAAAACAATACACTATGTTTAAACAGGGCATTTTCATGAAGCTATGAATAACTCTGCCTCACACAGAATTTGGGAGAAAATATATCATTATCTCCATCAAAGGTCAACCGCAGATTATAACCCCCTTTTTGCTTGTTATGATGAATGCCTTTTCTGTGGACAATGATAAGATATGGCAAGAAATGTGTGAGAACAGAATCTTAAGCGGAATACGTAGCATTGGGTCCAAGAACGTTTTTCCATTATTTTGCATTATGTTAGTTGGCTAATACTGAATTACCACACTCCAAATTAGTTCACTTCTACTCTTTTTCTTTCAAAGGCATCTAGGGGAGCACTATACATCAATGAAAGCTGATGGGTGCTCATCCTCAGCTTCTGTGACTTCCAAGGCACTCAGAAAATTATCACCAAGGGAAGACTGGTACAATAATGGAAAATGGAAATGGAAATGGAAAAACAGACCAAGAAAAGAAAATCTGAGAACCAGCCACATCGATTTGGGGTCTGCAGGACCCAATTATAGAGCAGGATTGCTGAAAAGGATGTAGGTTTAGAACCCAAATGCAACTGGTAACGTTGCTTGAGAAAGCAAACCGTCTCTAGGCTGGATGTGTGCTGCAAAGCAGGAGCAAAACGACGTGGCAAAAATTTGGAACATGTAGTGATTTGCTCCTGTCGTAGCAACGCACAGGAAAAGGCTCTGAGGAATAATCAGGCTGGACTGGAACAGGGTAAGCTGAAGGAGACATTAGCCGAGGTTCTCTGTGACCAGACTTTAGCTCATCACATATAACAGCCAAATGTTGCCTCAGACAGCTTAACTCCCACTCCATATTTTGTAACTTGTTTCTACAGTGCTACAAGACAGAGCTCACATCCAGCAGGCAGTGGCCATGCGACTGTGCATGCAACTATGAAGTCGTGGATTGAGGGAGAACAGGAACATTTGCAGTGCATCCACAGAAAGAGAGGTCCACAAACAGATGCCTTGGTTTTCAGACTACTTAGCAGAGACTCACTCTCTAGTTGGGAAGCAGAGGGGAGTGTTAGGCTTCTCCAGGTGTTTTGTTTTATTAGAGGAGGTATTACTGAACTTTCTAAGTTTTAAGGGCAGGGTACACATATGTTAAAGAAAAAAAAATAAGAAAGAAAAAATGCAATCTCTCTCACACATACTCTCATATAACATATGCACTAAATTACCAAATTCTTGGGATTACACTATTTTTCCAGTGAATTTTCTTCATTAATTGGTCTCTCTTCACACACTTTTTAGATTTGAAGGTAGCACACAAGTCTAACATTCAGACTTGTCCATCTCTAAAACATATTTTTATTTGTTTAAAAAAAAAAAAAAGAAAGAAGAAAATAGACTGGTCTCAATTAGCTGAATCATACAGCCAATTCATTTTTTTGACTTGTTATAATACAGCTCTTAAGCCGATGAAGAAAGAACTGCACGGTTCTTACACAGGCAAAACTCCCCAGAACAATAGTGGAAGTCTGTCATAAAAGAAAAAAAATAATTTCCCCAGGGTTAGCAGCAAAAGCACTATTATGCAGCAGACATTTAGTATTACAGACAAAAGCTATGGTCCTACTGCAGAACATAGCTTTGCGGAGATTTTGATTTTCTGACTTGAAACTAAGCCCTGTAGTTTGCCCACTTTGCTGCATTTCTCCTGCTTCATGAGATCTTGCAGCTCCACTGCTATTACTTATTTATTGACTGTCCTGTAAGAAGGAGCCAAGCACAGACAGAAAAACACTTCTTAGTATTCAGTTTGTCTATAGGCGTACAGGGCTATGCAGAGAGGGGAGGACAGCGCTGTGGAGTGTCTCCACCTGCACTGACATTAGTAAGACTGATGGTGTTTCTCCCACTAGGAAGAAATGCATTCTTTAAAAAGGAAAAAAAAAGGTAACTTATCATTGGCTGGAGAGAGGCTGAGCCAGTAACAGTGCCATGGCATGATTGATTTGTTTTTTCTAACACAGCCTGTGCAATATCAATAAGTTGAGAACACCCAGATGAAGGGAGGAAGATTAGGTAATACTGATTGAATTTCTCCTCATTTCTTTTTTTTTTTTCCTCTCCCCAAAAAACATTTTCTTTGGAATAAAACACTTTTGGCAGATTATACAAAAAAGAATACATTTTCCTGGTAAAGAGGATGTTCTTGTGGTTAAAGCACGAGCCTGGTAATAGAGGTTTTCTGTTCTATTCTCAGATGTTTGTCACATCAGGCCACATTCAGCTCTGGCTATCACAGCAGCTCCCACTGGCTTCAAGAAGAGCTCTATCTGCTTGAGTCAGGTGTGCTGTTTCTGTCTGGGAATGGCACAGATATTACTCAGCGACTCTCCCAAGTGTATTTATGAAGATCATGTTCACTCACATCTTTGAGCATTCTGAAGTGCTGCTGGAACACCAAATCTTTTTATTATTTACCATTAAGTTACAATCAGCAGTCCAAAAGGCCCAGCTGGCATCAGATATTTTATTGATCTGTTTTATTAGGGGGCCATCCTTATGGTTCATTACAAAAGTGCACTTGTCCTGTGATTGGATTCCTTCTCCGCTTCGTCTAGAAGGGTGCCAGGCAGACATTGTTCCTCTAGCCTTTAAAAGGAAGGATTATGTATGTTCACAGGTCATGAACAATTTTCGGAAACCACAGGCAACTTAACTCCTCTTTCTCTCTCCATGCTGACTTAGGCCTGCCTGGTTGTGGATCCCCATCAGAAGCAACAGCTCAGGTTTTTCGATACATCCATTTTCATCAGAGCTTCATTTAAGGAAGCTAAATTAATGCTTTTATTACATCTATTCTCAATCTGCTGTTCTTCAGATTTTAAAAAAATTCAATTCTGTCACATTTTCATTACAGTCTTCTTTCCTCAGAGCCCTTTCTGCGTATAATGCATTGACTGGTAGGTATGTAGGCATGTGAAAGTGAAAGGTGTCCAGCCTGGGGGTAACAATACCAATAAGGTACTGGATTCCACCTTTTTGGGTGTCCTATATAGCCTGTTACTCCAAGCTATTCCTGGGCTGATGGTATATAGCTTTTAGTCTTTATTCTGTCTCTCAGTATCTCTACCACTCTTACTATTGATTCAGGGGACTGATTTGAGCTCATTGCACCAGGTAACAAAATGGATTGAAGTTACTCACTGCTCGTTGTGAGATGATTTTACCATCCTTCTCCAGGGTTCACTCAAACCGCTCGAATTTGTGGTGAATGCAGATTACCATCTGAGGGAAGCTCTGCTAAGATTTTCCATCACATGACATTGCGGAGAAAATTGCAAATCCCATGAAAGACAGAAGAAAAACAAAACCACCCTACTAATCTGTGTTCAAGGACTTCGATTTGTTTACTTCAGTCTTCAAAGTGTTATCTTGCTAGGAAAGTGAGAATTTGATAATATGGACAAGGTCATGGGAAACACAAGTATTATTTTGGAGGTGCTCACTCAACACAATCGTTTAAGCACTACTCTTATTCAGCAAAACACCTCTGTTTACCTTTTCTTATCATCTTCTTAAGCAGGCAGCCTGGAAAAAACAACCACGCCACAAAGATCTCCACTGAAGTTAGCAGCCACGCATGAGGATCTCTGAACTGAGTTGAACCCACAACTGGCCATTTTTATCCTGTAGCAATTTCTTGAGAAATCTTATAATTGCTGTTTTGTATGTATGCCTAGCTCCGTTCACCTAAAAGACACTCAGAGCCATCCTCACATTGTACAGAATAAGAAAATATACTATATTAAAGAGGAATCCAAATTTTCTTAACACCCTGAGTGCTGAGAGCAAGTTCCTGCCTGCAGCAGACCATATGTCCAAACATTCTCCAGCTTCTGACCAAACCCAGGTCACCATAGAGCTACCAAGCCCTCCCTGAGGTGGCAGGTTCAGCTACTCTGTAGTCAATGGCTCTGATGCCACCTTCATAACCGTGAGAGCCAGGCTGTATAAACTAACAGCGCGCTCTCTGTCCTGTGAGACCACCAAGGAGGGTTTCGGGAAGGGAGGCTGCACTAACAAATGACCCTCCCTAGCCTTACCAGTGCCCTAATCTGCAGTTAATCACTTCAGATGAAGACTTCGTAGTGCCAGTCAGCAAGAAATAAGCCATAATAGTGTGGTCAATTCAAGCAGTGAAATAGAAGCATGTAAAGCACTGCAATTTAATCCCACAAATAATACACACATCAGTGAACACAGAAACTGATCCCAGCCTCTTCTTTACGCAGATCCCATTAAAGCTTTGCAGACTGCTTCCTTAAGAGCACTAAACCCTCTACAAACATAACTTATTTGGAAAGCAGTTAACCAGTTTCTCTACTGCTTAAAATATATTAAACAAAGTGTGGCAAGGACAGTATTGTATACTGGTTGAAAATGAAGCCTTGTCTACAAATGCCAGTCAATTTTTTTTGGCAACAAGAAATGTGCCCATGCTCAGCCCTTTCCATGCCCACCCAGAGTAGGGGGAGGCATAGTCGGCTACTTGTGTTTCCCTTAGCTCCCCACTACCTGTGTTGGATGGCCCCTGCCACTCTGCAGGCAGCCTCCTTCCCTTCAGCAGACAGTGCAGTTACCTACTGAAAACCAGTGAGATTTGTGCTTCTGAATGGTTTTGTCTTATTTTTTATTACATGCTTGTTAAATAGCCCACCCTGAATGTGGAGCAGGACATTGACTGTGGAAATATCAGAGTCCTTATTTCTTTTTGCCTCTTCAACACTGGTGTCAGTGGAGGAGTAAAACACAACTACAGCATTTGGCATAAATCACAGTACACTCTAGCTGAAAATTCGCAGTATCATTCTTCCGCACTTGGCACAAATCCCATTTGCTGAAAGTGCGATGTCATAGAAATGCAGTTATCATGCCACTGCCAGCATTTGCGTAACAGATGCTCATTAAAAGGGAGGCTGAAGGACATTACTATAGAAACAGTTAGCTAGGGAACATCAGCCTCAGTTAAGGACAGCCACTCTGGCCAGAAACTTATAAACACTTGGAAACCGAAAAGACTGATGAATAGTAGGTAAATTTATCTACTTCACTTGGCATTTTGATTTCTTTTTCATTCTACTAGATTCTTATCCTAATTTAAGCTTAACAATTTCCAAATATACAAAAGTATTTAAAACTCTGGAGAGACAATACCAGATCCTCCTCCAGACTAATCTGCCAGTCCAAGAGAAGTGGCGCCACACATAAAGCAGCATAAAGCAAGAAAAGTTATACAAAGCCGTGCAGCTGCACAGATTTGAATTAGACCATCATAAATCTAGTGTGTGGCCCGGTGCGGCCACCTCACAGTGCTCGCAGCAAACCAGTCTTATTCCAGGTAAACCAGTCTTACACCAACGCTTTGACTAGCTTAATCACTCTGCCCAAGAGGCTTTATGTAATGCCTCAGACAACAGCATAACAAACTGATCAAAAGCAGAGTAGCCTTCTATTTTTCACCATGAACTCACATATCAGTGGTGAATTATGTCATTCACAGTACACCAGGAGATTTCCAGCATATGGCAGCATCTCTCCTAACTCCAGATCAACTGCTAGGAATAAACATAAAGTTCAGTAAGGTGTGTCAAACTGCAAGGCAGCGTGCACACACACACACACGAGTGTTTGTTACTATATGTGTTAGGTTGTTCAGTCTGATACTTCTTTGCCCTGAATTGATGTCAGCACTCTGCAGCACCATCATAACAGAGCACTTCAGCTGGTCCATCTGATCATAGCAAAATCCATTTCAGTGATCGCATTAATTCACTTCAGCTGAAGACCTCAGTGAAGTTGACTGACTTTAGGGAGGCCGTGAAGTTTCACCTGGGTCTTTCACAATATCTGTAGTCATGAGGGTGTCCATTTTACATTTCAGTGGTGCTAAGAAAGAGCCAGTTTTCTTATGCAAGAGGTCTCCCAAACTGAGCTTTGACTTGCCTAGTGATTACATGATTTCCCTTTTCTAGCAAATATTTTTCCACCAATCTGAAAAAAGTCATGGCTATCTTATATCAGACATCAGCGTATTTTGTATCTTACCAGATCAGCTCTTCATCTGTTAGGACCAGCCTTGAAAGGAAATATCTGTCTTATGAAATGTATTCATCAGTAGTAATTTAACAATACAAAACAGTCATCAATAGAAAAAAAATATGTCTGTCAAAACTGTACAAACAGACTATTACTCCGTACCTGCAAAGAACAGCTTAGATGGTAGGAAATTATTTTTCTTTATTTTTTCATAGATAGGCTCTTCAAATGATTGCATGAGTTTTTCCTATCAATGGAAATTTAGAATTAACTTTAAAAATAATGTGTTATGAGAAATATTATGTACATTAAGCTGTTAGCACTGAGATCTTACTTTTTAGATTTATTGTGATTATTTAAATATATGCATATCACTGTAACAGAGCAGAGCCATAGGAATTCCAAACAAACGATATTTCTGAGTAAAGGGTTCTTTACTGTAGTTTATATATATGTAGCTTTTAATGTAAATATACTGCAATAAAATTAATAAGAAAACTTGGCATTCAAACTTTCCTTAAGTAGTTGAAAAATTCTTAGCTTGAAATTGTCATTTATCTGCCATTCCTGAAAGGTCATTATATCCATAATATAAACCACGATGTTAAAAATAAAGGCACTAAACATTTACAATAGAATATGCAATCCCTCTTTACATTAATCATAGCATTCATGTGCATGGTTTATGCTGTAATTCTTTTTAGCTTTGCTGATATTTATTTCATATAATTGTTTCTATTAATTGCAAAAATTACTCCATTTAACTTCTTATTCTTTTTAATATTCCCCCAGTATTTTCTTGCACAGTTGCTTTAAGGCATTTAAAATGAAGACTCTTCTAAAATAGCTCTTGACTGCTTTCTCTTACAGAAGGAAACTCCTAAAATACACAATTCTAATTAGCCGATACCTTTACATTCCACAGTCTTCTGCTATTCTGCTCATAATAAGAATAACAAGAGGCAAGTAGATGTTCTCTGTTAATGATTCACCCACCGATTAGAAGCAACACCAAGCCTCAGGCTCACTCAGGCACTGGTGTCTCCAAGGAGGGTGCCAGCTGAAAAGGTGTTTTTGAAAAAATAGGCAGTTTTATGTGGGAAAGCATTGAGATAAGGAGCACCAAATGCCTCCCCCTAGTCAACTGCTTGACAGCAGGTAATGACTTCAGCAGTGCCCGACATGGCTGAATTCATTGGTACAAACAGTTTTTAAAATACTGCCACTCCCAGTTGCTGTACTGGAGACAGAGGGCTATTTGCTCTGTAATATTTCTTTGATCTTTGTGGCAGGCTTTGAACAAACCAAATTTTCCACATCTTTTCCTCCCCACTTCTGGAGGAGTCTATTTCCATTAACTCCTCCACCTCAGCGTTCATGCCCAACATCATCCTTCCCACCAAACTCAGAGGGAAATTATGCAGTTATTTTAGAGGCCAAACCTACGTTATCTGCCCTGTGCTTACTTATTACTGCCACTTGTTTAATGTGAAACATCTTGTTTCCTTGCTTTTTATATAACTGTCAAATACATTTTTGCTATTGCTCCAGTTTTCTTTGTAAAGTTGAACTTATCTCAGCTTCTAGCAATTCCTACTTTTTCCTTCACATTTCTCAAACAGATATTTTTCTGCTAAAACGTTATGTCACTCTACCTCTAATACCCTTCTGAATCTTGTTCTTCAATCAGATAGATTAGGAACATTTCTCTATTAGCTTTTCCCCCCAGCATGGACTAGTGAATCAGCATAGCTCCTAGTCTACCTGATATAACGAAATTCCAGCCTGCACACACACTGAAGTACTTGAACTCTTCAGTTCAGCTGATGTTTTTAACAAATCCACATTTTTGCAATAGTGGGCTTATTATGATTTTCCACATATGCATCAAACGATGAACACTTGCCCTATGGACAGCCACATCACATACGTTGTTGCTTGTTTGGCATATTCCTTGTCCTTAGCATTTTTACTTTCTGGAAGTTTTTCCTGACTTGCTTACATGCCATACACTTGATGATTTTCTGGGAGGCCTTTGTTTGCATTTCTGTTTCTGATGGTTGTCTGGTATAGGAAAATTCTTCTGAAAGCGTCAGGTCAGACAGTAAGTAGCCTTTTCCCTACCTTTTTACAGCTCAAATCTTACTTACAGTTGGCTTCTAATGAAGATACTGCTTAAAAATGTGTAAAGATGGCTTTTTAATTGGTTTCTCTCATTAAAAAAATGCTGTCTTCAAATCCTTTATCATTTTCTTCTTTCTGCATAAAGTAATACACAAAACTTCCGTACCTTTTTTTTATTCTCTGAATGTAATGATCCTCTGTTTCTTTCACTGCTTCTTCAAAGCTTTTTTCCCCCTTTTTTGTTACCCTGAGTATGAAATCTTCTGTGTCTGCCCATTGCTTCTGTACCAAACCACTATCCCAAGTAGTGCCATTTTTAGCTCACACTCACATCTGTGGATTTCCTGTACAGTTCAAATTGCTGTTTGAAACTTTTTCCAGGGCTGCAAATATAAATTGAAACTGCCACCAGTGCATTTGTTTTGCAGTAACTTCTGTGCCAGTAAAACTCGATCATTAGAGTAATTACGAAAAGTGGTCTTGAAAAAGATGAAAGATGAATCCTCTCATTTAGTGTCTCTCTCTAAAAGAGGGGATTACTAATCTTATTTTCTTAAAACAGCTCTCTGTTCAGTCAAGAGATTGGACCTGAGGCTTTTGAGATCTCAAATCTGAGTCCAAGTACCAACAAAATCGGTAAACTTCTGGCTTAATCTTCATAACTGAGGAAATCATTGCAGATATATATTTTGCAGTACTTATCCAACACTAATGAATTTTTACCAAGCTTGACAATTTTTCCAATTTTTTAAGCAAAAAGCAAAGGCAGAAAACAAAAATATTTTTTTCTCAACAACAGGTTCATATGGTACAATTTTTCCTACAGAATGGCAAGATGATCAAGAGTCCAGAAGAGGCCACATCCTAACCCATGTCATTTGGGTTTAGTCTCCTTCCTCAGTCAATCTGTCCTTCAGACTTTGAAATTTGAACAAGGGATTTTGGGACTTGGCTAAAACCCAATGAGTTTCACAGTTTCAGAATTTCAAAGCAATCTTTATGATTTCCCATGAAGTCCAACCTTGTATATGGTAACGATAATTCTAATTTTCTGTCCTAGCCACAAACTATGAGTGTGACTCACCAAGTAAGGTCTTTTCTGACTTTGAGGGGTTTTTTTCTCATCTGTGTGACATAGTGTTAAAATGCCAACTGTGGTTTCTGCCTGGCCCTCCTTTTCATTTGCCACTGCCTGTACATGTAGCTATATTTTAATAAATGAAAAGAGTTCTTACAAATAACTCTCCTGAACAGCTTAGATGCTGTGTTGGACAGAGCAGGTACGTCTTGGTTGAAGAGCCTTCATTCCAGCTGGAGACCTGGGACTTCAAAGCACGTTGTCATACATTAGCCATCTGGCAAAACAAGCATAGCAATGAGATCTCCAGTCTTGCTGCAGGCACAAATGCTGTTGTAGCGACTCTTTCCAGGGTGGATGTAGTTTCTTCCTAAGTACAGTACACTGCAGTAAATATGCTGAAAGTTGCTGGAAGTCCCAGCAACAGGGAAGTTACTGTGACCAAGTTGCCAGGTATGTATCTCTAGCACTTCTGCCACTCACCAACAAAACAAACACACTACTTCAAATCCATAAAGATGATAACTGCAGCTGGTTATCTGACAGAGCAGAGCTCCCCATGGTGGGAAATGCTGTGGCTAGTTCTGCCAAATATTGTCCATTTCCTCATATTATTGCTTCTGTTTTTCTCACTGAATTTTAGCCAGTTGACCTTTATGAACGTGCTAATTTTAGCCAGGTGTTCAGAACTCTAGATTATCAGCACTGGGAATGAAGAAGATGCACAGCTGAGGGCACCTGCATGCTGCTGACCTCCTAGATGTCTGTGATTTCCTCCAGGGTATTCAAATAATAGTTGAAAAAGACAAGCAACTGTAAAAGGCACATTGTACTCATTCTAATTAGAGAGTCATCACTTTGAGTAAAAAAGATTAGCACTAGAAGTCTTTAATGTGCTCTCTGTAGACAAACAGAAAATTGGGAAACCCAGAAATCCCTCTGTTCTTGTGCTTATTACAGGGTTTTTACAGCCATTAGAGGTCACCACAGACCCTGGTGAGCTTCTCTATGAAATAGTCAGACAGTTCATCTGAGCATATAATGCTCTTCAAGGTCAATGTGATATAGTAGTAACTGATTATATGATTCACTGGACTGAAGAGTGTTGGTAATATAACTGGGACATGGAAAAAAAGACCATGCAGCATGAACTATGATCCAAGAATTATCTGTTGAAGACAAAATAACCAGTAAAGAACATGAAAAATAGAAAGTCTTAGGCAGTGCTTGAAAAGCATGGATTTAGAGTGACTGAACTGGTAAGGAAATGAGGACTGGATCTCTCAGTGTTAAAAGAAAATGAAGAAATGCCTAATAGTCAGAATCCAAGTTTGGCAGTAACTCTGTTGTTATTGTTAAAAAACATGTATGTTGCAATGGAAAGCAGAAACCTTGAGACGCTAATGATAACTGCATGATTTCTCTGTGAGTTCCAGTCACTGACCAAGACCCTATAGTGCTGGATGGTGAAACAAATGGTAGTCTCCTTCCTCAAAAAATTTCTAACCTAAAGGGGGTTGGGAGTGGGAGAAACGAGGTTAATATGGACTGTCAGTACAAAGGAGAGTAGAAGAAACTATGAACAAGCATTATCAACAGTGCCAGCATACCAGCAGTTTACTTGCTGGGGTAGCAAAATTTAATTTTGCCTACTCTGCTGAGAAACCTTGAGCCGGGAATGTGCAAGTACATGTCTGAAAATCTAAGATGTGGGTGGTGAAAGCTGTCCAACAGAGAGAACAGAACTGGCTGCTAGGGAGGATGGCAGCAAGCCATGAGGCAGCCTGAGAAGAGCAAGAGGTAGTTCATTTGCTGTGGCAGTGAAGGAGAAGTCAGCAGAAGAGCAGAAATGGGGAGAGGGCCATAAGAACAGACAAATAAGCACTGCAGAAGCCTCCTGGAAAAACAGGAGTAGGACAGCATTGCATTAGCCAAAGAAAGAAATGAATGTTGCAGTGTAAGGTTAATGGTGCATTAACAAAGACTCTAGAGGATAACTCTGGGCTGCCAGGAAAATTTTCTCTTAAAGGTGTTACAAAGAAGAGTTTAGACATAGCCTAGATTTGTAGAACTAAAGGAGGCAGTGTGGAGTTAAGAGTAGAAATGGGAATGACAGGCAAGAGGGCAGTGTGTGAGGTGTTGTAGAGACATGAGGTAATCTCTGACCTGAGAAGTTTGCAATCTCATACACAAGGCAGGTGTTTAAGACAAGCAGTGGCCAGTTAAAGTGGAGGGGTGAAATGTGCTTGTAATGCTTAGTGGAGCTGTAGCAACAACCACAGGTCACAATTTACATAAGATGTTATTGCACAGCAGGTTCCTTTTATGCATTACAGCACAGATGTATTTTAAAGTGGCGTTTGAAGTAAGATGAGTTGAGACACTGGCATGTCCATACTTGTGGAAAGCAGCAAAGACTCTTCTTCTGTGCTAGTACCTAGTTGTAGAGACAGGAAAGGACTGAAGGGAACTGAATCTTCTGGTTATACATCTGGTTTTGGGTTGTACAGCATTTCTTGACTACACTGCTGCTAAACAGTCAGCTAAATAGATATTTGCTTGCATTATCACACAACCAGACTAAGGTCAATATTTTCCTTTTAAACTGTTATCAGTATATGGCATACTCCTAAATGTGAGAATGTTTTTTCATGTTACATGAAAAGGGAATGAGAGCAATAAACCCAAACTGAGAGAGTGACAATAACATACATGTCACCATGAGTTTTGAGGAGCAGTCTGAGCAAGAAGAGAGGATGCTGAAATCATGGAAACTGAGTAAATAAATCCTCTGAAGCTCAGGAAATTACTTGTAGGACACAGAAAATTTACATCACAAGTTGAAATCCATCAGGGATTTCTCTTCTGATAAGAAAGCTGAATGACAGAAATCACAGACACACTGTTCACACAGATGTTCTCTCTCCCGGCTTTATAGCATCCTTGGACCATGCTGAAGGGACATCTCACCCCTGCACAAGACGATCCTGTGCAGTGGATTCCGCAAGCTCTGTTGGGGACCTATTCCACCACATCATTGTCTTCCAACTTACAGCTTTTTCCCAAAAGTGCAGCAAAGCCTGTTGCTGTAAATTAAATCACTACCTTCTTTTCTACTCCCCATCGACATGGAGAACAGCTAGCTTTGTATACTGGAAGGCTGCTGTCACATTGGTCTCGTCTTTCTAGACTAAACAGAATCAATTCTCTTGACCTTTCCTCATGTGGTATGTTTTCTGTGCCACTTATCATTCTTGTTCTTCTCCTCTGGACTCCCTCCAGTTTGTCTCTACCATTTTTAAAGTGTGGTGCCCAAAACAGGACAAAGTACTCAAGCTGAGTCTCCCCAGTGCCAACAGAGTAAAACAGAACAGCCCTCCACATCTTACATAAGATACTCTTGCTAATATGCACTACAGTGACATTCATCTTTCCTCAGCCATGTGATGCAGCTCGCTCTTACTCAGTTTAGGGGCTGTACAACCTTCGTATTTCTTTCCTGTCCTCCATCCCACGTAAATATTTCCCATGTTGTATTAATGCAATTGATTACTCTTGTCTGTTTTTCTGAATTCATACTACTCAAATCAGATTGTGTCTCCACTCTAATACAGTCATCCAATGTGCTGGCACTTCCTATCTGCTCGTGTAACTTAAAGGTCCACTGCTTCATCTTCCAAGTCACTCATAAAAATATTGAGTAGAACTAGACCTAGAAGTGACATCTGTTCCATGTGTATATTACGGTGAACTCATCTACACTGTATTTTCCTAGTTTACTTTTGAGAAAAGCATGTAGGACTATGTAGAAAGCCTTCTTAAAACCAAGATCTATCCAGTCTACTGCTTAACTCTTACCTCCTTGACCAATTGCTCTGTCAAAGAAAAATGAGATGGATTTGTTTCTGATAAATCCATGCAGCACTTTGTTATCACTGCATAACGTTCACAGTGTTCACAAACTGATTATATGCTGTAGTATTGTAGGATTTGCCTGGTAACAGGATTACGTTTCTAGGCATCTACAGCTTATTAGGCTCCCATTTTCACCGACAGGTGCTATAGCATACATTCTCTCCCCCAAGTATCTTCATGGTATTCCATATTTTCTTTAAAATACATGTTGATAGTTCAGTGATTGCTTTTGGCTAGCTGATTAAGTGTTGCAGGGTGTGTATGCCTGCCTGTTCCTGTTAACAAACTGTGTTCGATGACTATACTTCCTTAGTGGAACAAAGGTGTCCACATCACACACTGAGAACTGAAACCTCTGAGGACTTGAAGGAATACAGTGACACAAGAAACAATCTGTATTTTCTAGTCCTTGCTAATTGTTCCCTAGAAGAGTACTAAGGATATTCACTCAGTCAATATAAGGAAACTTGAGCTGCAACAGTGGAGTGGGAAAAGGATTCCAGTTTCAAGGGTTCAGTAGTCATTTTGGTTATGTTAAGGCTAATGCTTACAAACATGAAGGTGAATTTTTAGAGGTGTGTATGATAACCAGCAGTTAATTATTATCTGTCAACAACAATATCTTAATATATTTTCCATACCCTCTTTGTATTTTCTTTGATCACTTCTTAACATAACATCTAAAGCTGTGATTACAGTTTATCTTGCTAGTTAGTTTAAGGGTAAGCAGTATTTCCTCTCTTTGTTGGTTATCCCACCTCTATCATTGTAATATATTGCCATCTATTCCAAACAGATTGAGAAGAGCAAAGTCTTTAATAAATTCTATGCATGATCACTGCTCCCTCTCGGAGTAACAGAAGGAATCGCTTTGGGTTAAATGTTCCTGCTCACTTGTCTTAAAGGTTATTTAATTAAAACATAAGCAAAAGAAGAATGTCCCTGCTCTATCCAAACATAAAATGCCATCCTAAAAATAGAACTAAAATCCTCACTTTGATGTGGCAATGCTCAGATCCAACTCGAAGTTAGTGAAAATCCTTTTGCAGAGCACAGAGCGAACCTCACTAGCTCAGTGAAAACATATTTATTGCATCATTCCTCAGCACCTCCTGTTGGCTAAGAGACATGGAGAGACTTTTATTGGTGTGACGGCGAGCTGAGCATAGCCAGCATATAAAATCATGCACGCAAAGCTGAGCTACACTTTGCCACCACTCAGAAAGCCAGCGTTTTCTGTAGTGCTGTCAGTAGCGATGAGAAACAGAAAGAACAGGTTTGCACAGGACAACAGAAAAATTAGAGACTTCAGCAAGTAATAAAAATTAATTGTCTAGGCCTGATTCTTCATATGTTTCTCTCTATCAGAAATAATACTGCAGAGACAACTGGAATTGTATTGGTGTGAGGGATATGAACATCGAATAAGAATCAAGCAGAAGATAGCATCAGTAAAAACGGCACGCTGTAAAACACTGAAGTGCTGCAAAGAAATGACGTATATGAGGGTTCTTTTGTTGGCATTTATATCTCCATTTCAAACATATGGTAGGCTAAAGGGAATACTGTTTTGGAGTACAAAGTCTTCAAAACTAACTTTACTGTAACCCCAAAGTGTAGCTTAGTATCTGAGGGTGTGTATAGAGTGAGTATCAAAATAAACTACTAGTGTTAACCTTCTGCATCTATTCAAAATGAAAATTTTGGGGAAATTTGCCAGCTATAAAAAAATAAACATTGCTGGTTAATGTCCGTGGACCAGAACAAGCTCAGTGTGAACAGATTTTATTTACATAAGTGAAGAAGCAGGTTCCATTTGCTATTAGATCTTCTAAGGTAAAATTTTTTACATAAACTATGGAATCTCCCACTAAAATAGTATAGTGAAAGAAAGCCAAAATTTGGAGTTAAAACACAAAGGCTGTATTTCTTCTGTGAAATGCACACAAAACCTCATACTTCTGCCGTTCTGTTCATCCAAGGATCACAAAGGCAACCATCAGTTATAATATTGCCTACATCTCCATTATATATCGTGGCACAATAGGAATGGACCTGCAGAGCAAAACAGTTAGTACCAAGGACCCAACATCCCCAATACTAAATGTTTTGGGGGTTTTCCTTTAGACTAGCTTTAATCCATTCCCGTTGATTGGACTGCATCAGATACGCAGCTGGAGTGCGTCCTCCAGCCGAGCACAAGAAGAGGCCCAGATAGCATCTGGTGAGACTGTTCCATGGTGTGAACCAAAGGGTAGTAACTGGGGAGGATGAAGAAGTCCACTTCAAAAGCATGCTCTGATCTGAAATAAAGCACCAGTAGAGCCACACCCAGGGAATTAAGCCCTACCCAGCAACCCAGCGAGAGAGGCAGATTTCATTAACCCCATTCCTCAGGTGGCAGAGGGAGGTACAGCAGATTTACATGAAAAGGAAGTGGCAGAACCATGACACGGCTGAATAATTCACTGTCCAGACATTGGGTGCTGTGGGGCACTACGTCTTCTGCAAATGGACAGGGCACAGTGGTGTAGTGAACTAATGCAGAAAATCTGTATCAAGAAAAACAAGGCACAAACAGAAATTAAAGGGTCTGGCTTGATTAAATGATCTGTGAATGATCTTGTTCAGCTTTACTAGTAACAGTGATAGGGAGGATAACAGATTGGCTGTGATAAGTAGTGACGTAGAAATGGACCACAAGATGCAGATTTAAGTAGGAAATATGAGGGCAAAAGAAACTGCAGCCCCTAGCTTGACATTTTCAGATACAACACATTCTCTTAGTCACTGGATGAAGAAAACGCGACCCCACTGGCAGCCCATCCACCTCCATCACGGCTGCCTCCAGGAATAGCTATATTCAACACCAGAGCTTCCAGGGGTATTCTCAAAACCCAGTTATTAGGACTCCATTGCTATCAGTTCAGTGACTTCACTACCACAGAAATGTGTATGTTATTTTAACCAGCAATAAAATCTAATAATGTCTTATTTTGTATGATGCATTCTGAGGTTATCATACAAAGCAGAGCTTGCCATTACTATTTTTGTATGTTTTTCTGCCATTTAAACTCTGATAAAAGAGTTATCCAGACCAGGCATGATATCAGCTAGATATTTAATTATTATGTGGCTGTACTGGAAAGCGATGCCAGAAACTTTAGACACCCCAGATGTGCCAGTGTTGGTTTTGGGCTTAGCCCACATTTTTTACCAGTGAAGAAGTTTCGTAAGAACATTAAAGACATAATTCTACAGGACTCTAAAGCAAAGAGTTACCACAAAATCACTGGGCACATAGAATGACCCAGTTCATTGGTAAACTCATAAGAAGGGAAGCAGCCTGAGTAGAAAAATGGCTCAGATATCTCTCATTTGCAGCAGAAGGCGGCAGCAAGAACTAGTCATGAGATAGGCCCTCAACTGTAACGGTTCCAAACCAGTCATTTACTAGATGTAAAAATGTCTATTAACGAAGATCCATGCCTTCATCTCCTCTTCACGAATCCACCTAAAGGAACAATGGATTGTTTCCATGAAAGATTTTATTTTTTTCTCTCTGAAGTGATTTTAGAAGGAAGAAGTCTTGAATACTTTCTCTCTATTTGTTTTCTAAGTGTGCATTTGAAATTATTTGATCATTACATTAAGACAATTGGATATGAGATTTAATTTTTACTTTTAAATACTGTATAACTGTCTTTTAAAACACTAGCATCTGATCCTCACCAAAAATTTGTGCTGAATCTGTTGCTGATCTATACAAAAAAACCCACTCAGGTTCATCTCTCAACCTCCATTTCCACCAAAGTTCATTTACAACTGCTGTACTGTTTAATAGGAATGTGACATGTAATTGTTTCAAAAGTCATATCAACTCTGCTCAAAGGATTGAGCAGAGTGTCCTGCCACCACAGACAGAGGTGCTGCAATTCCTTCTGGAAATTCTATTCCTTCCCTTCATCGCTACAGTCGAGCTCCAGAGCGTGATGCTGTCAAGACACATATATGCAAGTCAATAAATATGAAGCCATACCAAGATGCTGCATTTACAGAAAATGTGGTCTGATGGTCTGACTATTAATTAGTCTTTCCCTGACTGATATTTCCCAAATTCTCTTTCATACCTCTTGGCACTTTCTTTCGGGACACATTTAATTTAAAGACTTTGGTAAAGCCCTAATGCACAATGATAAATACTGACCAAACGGTACTACTCAAAACTGGAAGCACGTAAGTTGATGAAGAGGCAAAACCATGTCATGAAGACTAGGAACGCATCCTATGGTATTTTAGAAGATGGAAAGAAAATCATTTCAAGGTTGCCATAGAGAAGCTTTCAGTTGTGCCATTTTCCTTTTACTCTATTCTCTATCTATATTTACAGATGGCTGAAAGCAGTTGAGCCTGTGGAAATCAGCAGACTTCTGGCAGTTTCTAAATTGTTTGACATCTTCATATTCCCACCCATCTGCCCTCCTATGGTGATCACACCTTTTCAAGAGTCAACTTGGCAGCATAGATAGTGGCAGGCTATATGTGCACTCCTACTGTGCCTTTGTGAATAATAGTGATGTTCCATTTCCAGCAAAGTTTAAATTCAGAACATTTTTTCTAATTAGCTAGACTTTGTAGCTAACAGGATCATAAAGCTGGTCATTCAGTAGATTTCTTCCTGTTGCTTAAATTTTTTATCCTGAAGAATTAGAACAGCTAATTCATACTTTATTTGCTTACGCAGAGAGTTTAGCTGTTGTTTTTAAGAACTTTAAAATCACCTAAGCTCTAAGCTGTAAAGCAACAATCCCAAGCTAAGATTTTAGAAAGATAGACTACAAAAAAAAAATATGGTAGATTTAATGTTTTTTGAGTTACAAAAGCCTTTCAAACAAAATGTTTGCTTCTCCTAGATCCTCTTTTTATTTTCGTTTCTGGACAGTCAGATTTTCTTGAGCTCTGCATCAACTTCAACACAAGTGTTTAAGAAATTTCCTTCTATATTACCTTAGTTGCTTTGTGCCTAGAATCAAGAAAATGTTTGGAACCTGCACTACCTACAGTCTCCTGAAGATCATCACGTTGTCTTCCTACAGTATTTCTGTAAGGTTTAATATCTTTCAAAGTGGTTTGTCTGTTGTCAGGCTTGCATAGCATCGCTGCACATTGCTAGGATACAGTAAATGTTTTTAAAAGTGAAAGACCTCCCCTTTTTCCTATTGCTATCTAGAAAATAAGATCAGATTTTACCCTCCGATATGTGCGCACAACTCCCTGTGGAACAAATAGAGTCCTGCATTTGTAGAAGGGTAGATTTTTGCCTTGAAGATTTATGGAGCTATAAAAACACAAGAAGATAGCTTACATGATGTTTTCTGGAACTGAGGGCCGAATCCACACCCCTAACAAAAGTTTCATCTTAAAAAGGCATTAATATCCCTTGGAATATGATTTTGGATTATTATTATGCTCTTTTAGGTCTTCAGATTCATTTGACTTTCAGTCTGATCTGTCAAAGTTAAAATTTACATTTTCACAGCAAGATAGCATGGCTCCCTTCCCTCTTCTTCCCTGTCCTATCATCTGGTTTCATGGGTGGGGCAATACAGGAGAGAAGTCAGGAGCAGAAATACAGTACTGTGTAACTCAACATCTCCTGGAAGTTGCAATAGAGATTCTCCCACTGTCTAGGAGAGATGAGGTGAGCTGGGAGTGGAGCTACGTGGTTTGGAACGACACCAGAGGCAGCGACCTAGAAACCTTACGTAGGAGGGAAACAACACAGGCTGTGAGCTGCAATAGTAATTTACTCAGGCTTTGCGCAAGTGGGTAAATCTCATTCTTTTTCTGACTTGTCATGGTGTCACCAGAATATTCTCACCTTCTTCTTACATTGTTGAAAATAATTTTCCTATCTCGTAGGCACTCACTGAGGAGCCCTCCATTAGCCTTGTGAGAACTATGTAGCATAATGTATTTATCACAGGCCTCCTTTTATTTACAGTCTGTTTTTTCCACTCTTAAAACAGAATTATCCCAAAACAAGCGCCAGACAATGAGAACCAAACGCATGTGTAATAGCCATGCCATTTCGTAACTACTTGCTACATCTTTGTTTGGCACACTGGACTTTGTTTAGCAGAAACACAGCACTGTCACCAGGTCAGAGTCTCCACAACTTACTGCATCCCTAGCAAAGGCTGGAATTCATATGACACAGACTTTTGTACAAAAGAGTTTCAAGCAAAATTAAAAAAAAATCCTCTCAAAACGGTGAACATAATGTAGTTAATTATAAAGAGGGGAAAAAATTAAAAAAAACCTCTCCCCAGAGTCTCCTCAGTTCACTTTTTTTTTACGGAATGAACACCATATATGCAAGATGCAGTTGCTTTGTTCTCTTGACTAGGTGCTACATCACCTCAACTGTGAACATGCTGGATCTCATTAACTAAGCAGGGCTAAACCTGCTCAGCGAAGTTACTCAATGGGTAGCTCTCCAAGACAAGCACAGGCGCTTGCAAGGCTTGCAAGCAGTGTTTTAACAAGAGTGGAAGGAGCACTCCTCTTGGAGTCATGGATTCATGCTGGACCTTAGGAAGAGTTGTGCAAGTGGGAAAATTACTGCAGCTGGTGTCTAAAACAAGTGGTGGTGAAAGACATTACGCTGTAACTCATAGGTGAAAGCATACAGGTATGTATGGATCACCTGGAAAAGTAAGAGCTTGGGAGGAAATCACACTTCTGTTCCCCTGATGTTCATATTGCTATTTTGCAAAGCAGACATAACTCTAACCTCTCCCCTATAGCTCAATGCCATACAAAGGTCCCCCGACAATTCTTCCAGTGTAATAATATGCACTGAATTCAAGCACGTGAAACATCATATCCCTTCTAAACCTCACTGCAACTAAGAGCAATTCAGGATCTTTTGCATCTTCCAGAGCAATACCACCGCTTTCATGCATTTACAATCTTCTTTAGCTGCACAAAATCCAACTGACTTGTGGCCAAAAGTACAAGAGACTATAAGTAGCATGAACATGTTCTTTTAAATAGCCCTGGGGAAACTCTTCCCAGCTGTATGTCTCCTCCTTCTTTACAGAGTGCTATTGGTGTTGCAAGACCAAGAGTTGTTATAATGGGAATTACATGTTTCACGACAGTGCGAATTCATACTCTAAATCTAGCCTAGTAAATGAAACTATTTAGTGATCATTTTCTGTCCTCAAGAGTAAGTGTGAGCTCACAATTTGCATGCTTTCTGTGTGGCTTCCTCTACCTCCCTGCCACCCCAGGACATGGTAGCCTCAGACATACAGCTTACTGACAGCAGTCGACAGCAGGTGATTTGCCATGCTTCTCCACAAATTGTGTCTAGGACACATCTGAGGAGCAAGGGCTAAAGCCATGCCAGAACGTAGATTAAAAACTAACAAATGTGGATAGTTATGGGAAAGTAATCAAGCCTGTGTCATTTATATTACAGTAAGGATGCAACCTATGATCCCTGGAAAATGAGCAGGTGGCTCTGTGACCTACCATGTGTCCTTGGCAATTAGAATATTACTGATAGGGAAATGAGAGATCTTACTATTAATGCTTTAATCACAATGAACAAGACAATTGCCTTTTTAATTAGTTTAGTACATACCAGCCACTAAGGCCACATTTGTGACAATTGCCATACGCAATAGTGTCCTGGTTTTGGTTAAAACAGAACCAATTTTCTTTTATTGAATCTTCCTTACAGTTAAGTTCTTCTAAGTAACTCCATTTGTCTGAAGCTGGCTGCATATTTTACAGACAGTGTCCGCTCCAAAGCTCGTAACACCTAGTGTTTATAGTTATACTGAGCTAGCGCTACGAAAGGAAGGCAGAAAAAGGCCCCTGTTTATAATTATTGCTATAGTAGCCAAGGTCACCAATAGACCTCTTAGGTCCCACAAGTGAGGAGGTTGTAAAGGGTTGTAAAGGGTTGTACTCGCAGGGAGGGGCGGACAGAATAGGTGAGCCGACATTGCTCAACGCGGTATTCCCTGCCATGCACATCATGCTGAGTTTAAAGCTGGGGGATCACGAGGGTCTCTCTCTCTTCATTCATGGCCGCCTTCTGAAGAGGACCCTGCTGGCTGTCCTGCCTGCAATCCTGATCCAGGTTCCAATCCGTGCATTCATAAGTCCAGTTTCCATCTACTGCTGAGTCCAGTCCAGGACTTCCTGGTGCTGCCTGGCAGCTGCCGGCACCCAGCTCTGGGAAACTCAGTATTGATTTTGTATATTCAGTATTATTTTTCTTATTATTAATATTATTAGTATTATTAGTGTTACTGGTAAAGCTGTTTTTATATTCAATTTGTAAGCCTCTCTCCCTTTTTCTCCTTTTTCTCTTCCTCTGGTGGGAGGGTGGGGGTTAATAGAGAGCATCTGCCACTCAGTTTATTGCTGCCCAGCTCTAAACGGTGACAAACAGCAACAGACTGTAGCTTGACCAGCAGTGACACTTACGCTTACGTCCAAGTGATGCCATTAACTTGATACCTAGTCAGCAGAAAAAAAAAGAGTTTAAGCTATCCCATTTAGCTCTTGTCAATTATGACTACACCATGAAGTGGTTGCAATAGCATTTTAAAGCTTTCTGGGCTTTTTTTTAATGTTTCCTTCTTCTTTAGATTTGGCTGCTTTATTCAAAGCAGTGCACATATAACACATATATCACAAAATCATTCCTTTGGTCTTCTTCCAATGACAGTGATGCTGTCACCTGTCCCCCTTGGAGGCTGACAGAACGCACTGCCCCGAAGCCCCCAGTCAGAAGGTACGTATTTCCTGGCTGGGCAAGCAACCAGTTGTGTGTATGTGTGTACACTTCTGACTGAGCCTAGAGGAAATACGCATGCTGGCCTGCTGGCTGCAGCTGAGAGCTCTAGACTGCTTTTCAAGATCTCAAGCAAGCTAAACAGGACGTGTCTACTCCCCAGTGCAACTGGTTTGGTGTTAGTAATTGCTGTTGCTGGGGAGGAAGAAGAGAAAGCCAGGCATTTGCAATAGGAAGGGGACTTGTGGTAGGCAGGTGGAAGAGAGAGGCATGGTTTAACCTTAATAAAAAGGAATCTTTACTGGTTTATCCACTCATTTGTGTTGATGACATTATCCACAAAGAATGAAACTGAGCTAGCAGTTAAATTACATCAAATACACCAACTCAGCTTCTGTTCTCACTTTTTTCTGTTCTCTTTTTTCAGTTGTAGTAATTTTAAGTGTTACTTGAAACCATCGCAGGTAGTGTCTCCAGGCAACCAAATACTTGAAAGAATTTTTTTTTTTGTGACATCGACCAGCTCACTCTAACTGTTAAGTGAATGTGCTGTACTCAACAGCATAGACAACTTCATCTTTGTTCAGGCTTGGTGACACAGCAAGGCTTGGTTGCTCTTCAAACCAGACTCACTACATTTGCTTAGAAATGATTTTACAAAATTTGTAGTGTTCGTCTGTGCTACAGGGTATTTCTCTGATGAGCATACAAAAATCTTTGTTTAACGCACGCCCCAGAGTAACAGCCCATAATAATACTCTCTACAAACAGCACTGAATGGAGAGATGGGAAGTTCAGATTGCGAGAACATGTACATTTGCATTTCAATAACGCTTTCTATTGAACCACTTTAACGCAGTGATAGCCTGATCCTACTTCCATTGAAGCAAATGGCAAAACTCCCACTGAGGTCGAGGGGAGGCTTGATCTGACCCTAATTCATGAATGGCCAGAGTTTGGTACTCTGACTCCCACTGAATAAACTGCTCAGTCCGTGTAATTCCACTTAGCTACTTATTTTTAAAGCAAAGTACTACTCACTCTCAGTGTCTGTCATGCAGCTCATAACACTCCTTTGAGGTTCATCAGTAAAATTTTTGCATCTATTCATAGTAAAGAAAATGTCTTAGTAGTGCGTACCATGTAGCTACTCTTTCAGTAGTTCTGAAACACTTCTGATAACATATTTGCAATTTTGATGTTTTTATGACCGGATGGTTTTATGACCTTTTTCTGACTTCACTATTTCTTTTGTGAGATTGGTCAACTAAATCACATGCATAGTTTATCTTTCCTGACTGGATGCTAAAGCTTTAAGCTTAGCTCCCAAGTAACTGTAAAGAACAAATTTTTGGTATGAAACTTCATAATGTATAACAGTGGCTAAAATTTGTGAAACTACCTTCCTGAATAGCTGAGAATTGGCCAGACTCCGAATAAGCCAAACAACAACCTGTAAACAAAATTCAAGAGCTTTTTTGTTTGGTTGGGTTTTTTCTTCACAAAAATAGCTGTAATGCATTTACTCTCTTAGGTTATGTAGAGGAGAGTATTTTGGAAGCAGAAGGGCAAATTCACACCTGACTACCTACGAAGATCGCTAAGAATTGAGCACAAAACATACTTGTCTGTTAAAAACCTCTGCATATATTAATTTATATAGTTACCTGCATTGTACATTTTGCACAGAGCATTAAGTAATTTTTCAAGGCTGGGGTAATTTGTGTAAGTAAGATAATGCTCTCCTGTCTCTAAACTGTATGTTTTGACCTCTTTGTTCTTTTTTCCATAAAGGAGGCATCCCTTCCTGGCACCACCTTGCATACCAAAGAGATTGGAGAGCAGCAGCTACAGTAAATTCAAAAGTCCTTCATGAGCACATTGTAACAATTAGCCACAGAGGGAATGGAAGTGATGACTGAGACTGGATGCAATCATTCAGCATGTGTGATGCTGCTAAAGGGTGCATGTTCACCACCACAGCTTCTTTATAGTGCCTAAACTAGATCTTCATGTAGACTTTTAACAAAATAGCTAAGATTTTTTTTTTTAATTTTCAGTATGAAGTTGGAACAGCAATGTCCAAAAATACTGAGAAAAAGGCTTGTTTTAATTGTCTTAATAAACAACAGAAATGACAGAAATCTCATGCAATAGCTCAGATTTACAACGCAAAAAAAGGGTTCAGATAACTCAGAGAATCATGAAACAAAACCAAACTCAAATATCATCAATCCCTCATGTTAACAAAAGATGATCAATAATCTTTTCATTACAAATGCAGGTCTATAATAGAATGGTGAATTGAAGAGACTAGAATAAACTAGAACTTGTTCCCTAACAGCTGTGAATATTCGGACAGTTAAGTAACTTTCTGACTACAGTTCAGCAGGAGTTACTTTATTTGCAGCAAATATTGATAATAAATACAGAATCTGCAGGGCCTGGAAAACACTCTGCTCCAACACTCCTTTGACAATAAATTTATTTTAATAAAAACACTAAGATTTGTTCAAACTTGAAAGAAAATACAAAAATTGTTCAAGCTTAAACAACGAATGTTTTATTCTTATCACTACTATAGTCACTCGAATTGCACAAGACAATATGTCAAATACATCGAAATCCACAGTATTTAATGTCCAAAGTCACTTCAGTTCTGAACTTGCACTAAGATTCTTGCCTTTTTTTAAAAAAATATGTTTTAATCTGCTTTATTTTTTGAACTGTAGTATTATTTCAGTAAAAATCCTCAGCTTTGTCTTCACTGGGTTAAAGGGTGACTGAGATTAAGTTGGACAATTAAGCTGTGCTCATCAGGACTACAATCTGTTAAGGTCTGTTGAAAACCCTCAGTAATCTTTGATCCACTCTCAATAATCTTTATCATGGTGATTGTGAGAAGTGCCCAAAGATAGAAGGAAAGCAGAAGTTGCTCTTCTCTTCAGGAAGGAGGACCCAGGGAACTACAGGCCAGTCAGACTCACCTTGATCCCTGAGAAGGTAATGGAGCAGCTAATCCTGGAAACCATTTCCAGTCACATGAAGGACAAGAAGTTGATTAGGAATAGTCAGCACGGATTCATAACAGCAAAGTCATGCTTGACCAACCTGATAACCTTCTATGATGAAATGACTGGCTTGGTAGACAATGGGAGAGCAGTGGATATTGTCCACCTTGACATCAGTAGGGCTTTTGGCACTGTCTGCCTCATAGAGAAGCTGATGCAGTATGGGCTGGATGAGCAGACAGTGAGGTGGATTGAAAACTGGCTCAACTGCCAGGCCCAGAGGGTGGTGATCAATGGCAGGAAGTCTAGTGGAGGCCAGTACATAGCAGGGTAACACAAGCGGTCGACATTGGGTCTGATCCTATTTAACATCTTCATTAGAGATCTGGATGATGCAGTACAGTGTACCGCCAGAAGCAGATGACACAAAACAGGGCGGAATGGCTGGTACACCAGAGGATCATGCTGCCATCCAGAGGGACCTCAACAGGCCGGAGAAATGGCCTGACAGGAACATCACGAAGTTCAACAAGGAGAAGAGGAAAGTCCTGCACCTGGGAAGGAACAACCCTTTGCACCAGCACATGCTGGAGGCTGTCTGGCTCGAAAGCATCTTTGTAGAGAAGGACCTGAGGGTCCTGGTGGACACCAGTTTGAGCCAGCAACGTGCCCTTGTTGCAAAGAAGGCTAATAGTATCCTGGGCTGAATTAGGAGGAATGCTGTGAACAGGCTGAGGGAGGTGATTTCTCCCCTCTGCTCAGGGCTGGTGAGGCCACACCCAGAGTATTGAGTCCAGTCCTGGGCTCCCCAGTACAAGAGAGATATCATACTGGAACGAGTCTAGTGAAGGGCCATTAATATCATTAAGGGTCTGGAGCATCTCTCCTATGGGACTTCTCAGCCTGAAGACAAGAAGGCTCAGGGGCATCTTATCAGTGTATATAAACACCTGAAGGGAGAGCGCAGAGAGGACAGAGCCAGGCTCTATTCAGTGGTGCCCAGTGACGGGACCAGAGGCAATGAGCACAAACTGAAACACAGAAGATTCCCTCCGAACATCAGGAAATGCTTTTTCACTGTGAGGGTGACTGAGCTCTGGCACAGGTTGCCCAGAGAGATTGTGGAGTCTCTGTCCTTGGAGATATTCAAAAGCCATCTGTACATGGTCTTGAGACAATGGCTCTAGGTGGCCCTGCTGGAGCAGGTGGGTTGGATCAGATGACATCCAGAGGTCCCCTTGACCATTTGGTGATTCTGTGGAAATGCAGCAGGTTTTGAACTGAGACTGGATACAGCTGGAAGCACCTGTGTCTCTGAACTGGAACTCTGCAACTTTTTGCCCTCAAGCAGAATGTCAAGCACTGGTAATCGTTACAACAGTCTTACATGGACTGAGACAGGCTAGCCCAAGGAGATGTATTTCATCCCATGTCATACCTGCAGGCTATAGCAGTACTGCACCTCGCTCCTAGAGAGAAGCAGCTGACAGGCTCTGGAATTTGCAAAACATGTGCAAAACAGTCCGACATAATGGTCCCTGTAACATGCTTTAAGACTTCAACATGAGCTTTATTAGAGTCTTTTTTTTTTCTTAGATGATGACTAAGTGGTAAATAGTTCGGGACATGGTGGCAGGGTTCCTGCTGAGGGGGTCATCACATGACTGCTGAGATGCGACTGCATGGTCTGTAACTTGCTATAGGACACCTGCAACATGAGTAGATATGCTAGTTACTATTAAGATTTAAACCAGTGACACATGTTAGCTTATGCGTGGCAGCAATCATGAGGTAACATTCTAGGCCTTGTCTCCATGAAATTGCAAATCCAGTTTTAGGGTTCCTGATACTTCCCATATGGTGCAAAACACTGATCTGATATCAATTCACAGCACCAGCTCAACCATGTTAAAAGAAAACGACCAAGCAACTTCACGCTGGCAGGTATCGTGCTGGTTCAGGTACCACGGGCTGCCCTCCCTGAAGTACTCCACAGGTTTCTTTCCCTGCCTTCATCTCTACCCTGTATCTCCAAAGGTCATTGTCCCCAGATGTCCCTACATCACATCATGGCTGCTGAGATGTGATTGCCCTCTCCTTATGCAGTGCCTTCACATGCAAAAGTGCAAACTGTCTGTCTCTAATATTTGGCAAAATTACTTCACATCTAAAGGTCCCTTCCAACCCAAAGCATTCTATGATTCTATGAAACAAACCACCTTTCCTTTTACTATGCACAACAGTTGCCAACACATACTACCTCACACTTGTGCAATTCAGTTTTTTAAGCATATAGGAACAGATAATTTGTATTAAAACATTTTAGATAAACAGACTTCATTCCAGAAAAAGGGACAAATACTGATGAAAGGTCCTGTGTTACTTATTTTCCACTACGTAAACACTGGGCACACAAACAGTAGTGTTGGGGTCTTTCCTCAGGACTAGAACTACCATATGCTGGAAATCCTGGTCAAGCAGAACAAAAATCTTCTTGAATAACATGCGTAGGTGGGAAATCTGGGTGCCATTAAATACAAGATGCCATTAAAGTGATGAATAAAACTATACAGAGACTAGCCCTGTATGTGAAAGTCATAACATCAGCAGTGTTCAGCTCTGCTCTGAAGGCCTCAAATACTATACTAGAAGAAACTTTGCACTGAAATACAAAGATGAGAGAAAGACACATTCATCTTTTGCTTCAGTACATTTCAAATGAGTTTTGGAACCAGTCCTAGGAAACACTTCTCTTTGTAAAGGTGGCACCTGCGACTCTTGTTCTAAGATCTAGAGCTGGTATACCATTATCCATCGAAACCCACCACAAAACTCAGTTTTCAGGTACTTAGAAATTGATATATATGCATTATGCTACTGACTTTAATTATACATTATCTCTGTTTTCCCCCTACAAGATGGTAACAGTGGCCTCTTGAGCTGCATCAATACTGTGAAGTAAAGAAAATTCAGTTGCAGGATCCCTACCAATGACAGTCACTACAGTGGTTGCAAATGGGTAGTGAATGACACAAGGGACTGCAGAAGTATTTCCTTCTCCAATTTGGACATTGGCCTGGGGAACTAGGCTCTTCTCATGTGTTTCTACTGTGTAATTTTTAAAAATTGACCAAATCACTCACCATTTGAGACACAGTAGCTGTCTTCACCTTTTCATGAAGAAAAGGTGATTTGAAAAACTGCTGAGCTCTTTCAGCTGTAAAAGAGGTTTAGGGGAGCTGTGCTGGCATATACATCATGCCAGATAACACAAAACACTTAAAAATCAGGTCTTAGATACCTCTAGTCAGCTGCATAAAATTAGCAATTATTCTAGCTTAATCTGTCCATGCTCTGGTTCCTTATCTCTAAATGGAAATAAATCCAGTTTATTTCAAAGCAGTCTGAAAGAGATATGCACTAATTAGTTTCTGAAGCTCTCTAATACTACCACAAGCACCATAGCAAAGCCTGTGAGGAAATTAACAATTCTAATTTTAGAAGGGAATGCAGTAAATAAGGCATCCAGCCACACATTGAACAAGAAGAATGCAGCTGAACATTGTTTACTATGTTACATGAGTGCAGCCCATCAGATGCACTGAATCAGGCAAGGATCCTCTTAAAAAGATGATACATGATCACAAAATCAAAAATCATATTATAATGTATATGTAAGAAAATTAATTCAGCCTTATTCCCTGGCACTAGTATTTCACTTGGCAGCCTTAGTCATCTACCTCTTTTTTTTGTTTGTTTTTAATCACTCATGCTACCACTCTGCTCCTCCAGAAAGTTATTCTTCCAAGGGACTCCACCACAGTTCAAGAACTGACAACAAAAGGTAGTATGACTGGTTGAGCCTTACCCTGTACACTGCCAGAGTTCCAAAAAGTTTAACAAAGATATCATAGACATTTCTAGGAGTAGCAGAAAGGACTACGGCAGTTGTCTAACTCCATGTGCTACCACTCTTGCTTATCCTCTTTATGAAACTTGGAACAAATCTGGAAATTGTAAGAAGAGATTCAGATCTTCAGCTGAAGGAACCGGGTAAGGAAAACAGGAGAGGGAGCACCAATTCCTCTGTCACTCACTCAGTAATGAAAACCTCCTGATACTCCTCCCCACACATATTGGAAGAGAACAGCATCTGCTTTATTGGGTCAGGTTTCACTTGATATATACTGGGAGGCTTTAATTCCTACCTGTAAGTAGAGGAAGAGACAAGGGATAATAATTTGCAGTTATTTATCACACATGCCTGACAGAAGTTGCAGAAGGCTCCAAACTCCTTGCCCTGTGTTCCAGCTTCCCCTCCTTTCACCACTCTGACTCCCCACAGATGGGAATCTCCCAGTTACAGCACACCACGTCTTACTCTTGCTGTGTTCAATCAGAGGTAGCCTTTGGGCTTCTTAATTTAGTACTGGAGAACCATGATAGTAATTGTGGAGGGGACTTACCTGGCTTCTTCCTGTGTGATGATTTTCCATGTTGATAGAAAATGTTGTACCAGCAATTCAGCGCTACTGCTTTTGCATCCAGTTGATTGTTGCCTCATATCCTGCAAATCCAAGGCAAATCCAGAGCAACCAGACGGAACAGGCTCGGAATGATGAGCACAATATGGAAAAATGGACTTTGCTTGAGAAGAATAGGACTCTCAGGCTGACAGGTGTTTGAAAAAAAATTCACCAGCCTTTAAAAAAAGTCCATCTGAAATTAAATTGAAAAATAGAAATATAGAATTGATATACTACGATAAAAAGTCCATTTCATTTTCAGGGAAGGATTAGCCCCATCTGTGGGGTTTTTTTACAATGTTTTTAATGGTTTTCCTGCCTGCTTTAAAGTGTGCCCACTGTTGACTAACAGGAAAGATTACGTTTCTGTAGAATATTAGGCTTACATTCTCACTGAAGAATTAGACCTTTTCCACATTTTGTCTTTGAAAATGAAAGGTCTACAAAAGAAGGAAAACTATTTCTTCTGCCACAGCACATTCAGTGGAATGTAGGAATTTTGTCTGCATTAGAAGTAGGATGGTTAACTAGGGAGAATAAAAGATAAATCAACGAAGCAATTATTCTGTCTTCTTCCTACCTCAACCATGACCATTTCAGATAGATTTTCTGTAGGACAGCTCATCACTGTGCAGAGCTCCCTCTCTACAAACATCACGCTTACCACTCACAAGAATTGCACGCTGTCACTCGTGTCCCTGCTCCAGTGGTGTCTGCCATCACGGGTCTTCTAAGGTCCAGCCGTAAATCACTCAATATCAGCTCAGTGTAGATTGTCCCAGAAGCTCTTGGGAGCTTCCCTGCTCCCACTATCTGGACTGTGCAACTGCAAGTTTCCATTTATCTGGCCAGGGTTTCTCAGCATCCTTGCCATTCAAGTGGCAGGAGGGTAGTTTAGGGGCAGTTTAATAAAATCGGTAGGTCTCATATCTATATCTTTCCCCTTCACCTCATAGACCCCATGCAAGTCATCTCCATCCATCTGGCCTTGGGATGCCCTAGAGATCAATGTCTCTGGTCTTGTCTCAGAGACTTACACCCCTTCACTTGACAGGACCATGCTGCTCTCTGCCCTTGGGTCAACTAATGATATTTTTAACAAACCACTGCAGATACCTTCCTATCCCCTTCTTCCCTCTCACTATTGCCACCAAGCATCCTGCCCTTCTATTCAGGTTCGTTGTGAGTGGACTTGCTTTATCACAGGGCAGACTGTGTGAACTTTACCTTACAACGTCTCCACTTCTTTAAAAAAACTTTGAATTTATTATGAATCTTTTCATACACTTCAGTTCTTCAGTAGACTATTTGATCAAAATGAAAAAAACAGTAGAAGCCTGACTAATAATGGTACAATACTGAAATGAAAAAAAAAGCAAAATCTAAAATGAAAATTTTAACAGCCCCCAGACCTTTAGATATCGATATTCATTCTCTTGAATATTGCATGTCCTCTAGAAAATACTATATTTAATTCCTGTACCACTACAGGTGAGATATAAAGGTGGAAAACGAAAAATTATAAAAGGTTTTTTTTTCTCAACTTTAAAATACATAACAAACTTAGCAGTTTGTTATATATAGTACAGTAGCAGAATAATTAGTCAGTAAGATCACAAAAACTGCCCCCAAAATTCTCAATACCTGCATGTCCCCTGAGGAGCATGGTGCTATCAGGTTTTCTGTCCTGTACACAACAGAGGTTTTCTTGTTTCTCTGATCTGCTCCAGTCTGCAGGGAACAGTGTGATCAAGATACTATCTTTAATGAACAACTTTTCAAGTTACACTGCTCACCTTGGAAAAGTGCTCTGAGATACAAAGAGAAGCAGTAAAGCAGTAAAGGGGTAGACCGCTGCGAATTTTTGCTGGTGTTCTTTCTTTTTTTTTTTTTTAATAAAGCATTTTAAGTAGTTAGCTGAAGGAGACGCATGTTGTCTATTATGCAACATGGGGACTACCATCCTTTGCTGCTGAACACACTGAAAATATCATGGATAATATAAACATCCATAGGACAAATAAATACACTAAACTTACCTATTCTTTTACCAGTTTCAGATCATACCATGTCAATATACTGTGGCTTGGGAAGCCAAAATTCATTTCTATTGATTGCCTGGGGGAAAAAGAGGGCAGTATTTTTTCCCAGTCTAGGTTACCAGAAGACTATAGTTAATGCTATACTCCAGATCACACACTAAATGCCCTTTTTCCTATTCCATCACCTGGTCCCCTAATAACAGAATAAGAAACAGGACTTTGAAAATGGAAAAAAGAAACCAAAAACCTGTATCAAATACACGCATACATTATATAAAAACATTCATGCACATGTATACATATAATCAATATAAATAATTGCATACTCATGAACACTCTTATGACGGAAAGAAAGATCAGATGCAGATTCAGATAGTCAAATACACAACTGATTAACCTTAAAAAACAGCCAAATATATATGTCATGGATTTACCTCATTAATACTAAAATGTTCTATTTTCCGTACAGTCTTCCACAAGCTCCCTTAAAGAATACGTTGTTGATGAAGCATCAGTCCTTCCCATCTACTGTTTTCCTTACCATTTAGAGTTATATTTAGGGGCACTGCTGATAAGGAGCTGTATGAAGAATGCACAGCGATAATCTGTGGTAATGATTGTTGCTTGACTTAAAATAAAGAGGAACAGCCTTTTAAGGCCATCATCAGTTCCATGTTTGGATTGTTTTGAGTATTTGGAAGAGGTTGACATGTTTTAAATTACTAAGTAATGTGAAAATACATTACTAGCACAAGACTGTTGTCTATGTAAATATTTTATGGGTAGAGTCACCCGCCTTTGGTTAATAAGGTAACACAGATTCAAAGCTATTTATGATGACTCATATTTTTAAGATGAGGAATTTATAAACAAGAAAATGTGACAGAGCTGATCAGGCCGTAAGACAGTGGCTCACAGACAGACTGTTCGTGTCTTGCATGTCATGAACAGCTCTTTTAAATTACTTATTGAAAAGAAATGTAACATTGTCCATGTGAAATATATTAAATGAATAACGCAATGAGTCACCTAATGAACCTAAGTCAAATAGCTGTAATTCTTGGTTTTGCAGAGATGAAAGAAAAAGATCCTGATAGGCTTAGCTTCTCCTGGAACAAGTATTCTCATAAAAATAGGAACTATCGTCTCCCATGGGTACATGACATCAAATACAACAGGAAACACACACCTATAGTAAGTGTACATGAACACTCTCACCCTAGGGTTAACAATATGACTGGGGAGTGAGTGCAGCTCATGGGCTCAACCTGCAGCAGCCTTCCCCTTGCTGCTCCCCAGTCTGCCTTCATGGACAGGCAGCAAAAGGGCTTCCATGCTGAATTGCTCCGTTTGGACCTATTTGCTGCCTGGGCTGGTGCAGCTGGTCTTTCTCACTGTTCTTGTCTGAGCTTTGTCACACAAGACCAAACAGAAAGACAGTCCACACTGTCCCACTGCCACTGTGGGAGGGTCCTGAACAGGGAGATGGGGGATGCAGTGATGTTGTGCAGGGGCTGCAATACGATGGCTTGCCTTGTGCAGAGCCCATCAGAGAAGCGTCATCGCAGCCGGTGGCTGGCAGGCTTCCGGAAGCCATCTTCCTCTGCAGGTTTGCATCAAGAGAGATAAATCCTGCACCACCCTTTCTTCTGGGCAACACTTCAGAAGCCTGTTTCAGTCTTTTGCAAGGGACTTGAGAGTAACAAAACACATACAGTTCTTGCCATTGATTTTACAGAGCTGCACGATGATGAACTCCTATATGTCATTTCTGTGCAGGACAGTCTTTCAAGCTTATTGTAAGGTAAACATTTCCATCAGCTGATCACAAATTTCATCAGAGCCATGAAGGCTTTGACTCAAAGTCTCTCCTGAACGCTATGGCCAAACAAAATACATGCCTTTGCTTAAATACTGGACCATATGGCCCAATTAATATGCATTTGAAGTGTTTGTAACTCAGCTAGTTCCAGGGAGGTCCTCAGGCAGCATTTTAATTTCATTTTACAAGTTGGTCTCCTACAGTTTTACTGCGTTTCATTAGTTTTTGGACAAAAAAGTCTTATGTTCAACATACATTGTGCATACTGAGGCAGGGTGAGAGCCGTTTAAGAAGAAGCTGCTTCATATTATTGACTGTTTCACAGTGGTAAGTGTGCAGAGGCAGATAATACTCTTGTTTAGAATAATCTGGCAACCTGATACACTAGGATTAAAGCCACAGGATATCAAGGCATCATCCAGACCTGGAGCCGAACTAGAGGTTCCTGTTCTTTTACCACTTAGAGGTCATCTCTGAATGTCCTCACTCCTGTACAGCTGGTACAAAGATGACCTGTCAATACTTGCAGGAGCCTCAAGTAGTTCACCCAGCCCTCTCTCACAGCCAGGAGAACATATTTAGTGTGTGTCAGCACTTGCAAGATATTTACTGTTCAAATCCAACAGTTAGAACTACATCTTTAGATGCCCCTTCTAGGAGGCTTTGTAGTTCATCCACACTTAGACAAAAAAGCCAAAGTGCTACCCTACTGTTCTTAGAAGAACAGGAATGTGTGAATGATGTTCTTAATGAACTTGAAAGAAGGTGGCTATAAAGCCACATTTCCACTCTAGAAGATGCATTTAAGCAAGAGCTGTGGAGAGCCAAAAGTTTGGTGGAAATACAAGACAGCAACTGTAGCGAAAAGGTTTCTGAATCTGTAAAGAAGGAGATATGTATGTTTTACTGAGAGGTCAGGGTATGCCTTGGGCAATGTCCTTGCTGACCTGTTCCTAAGAAAACAAATCACACAAGAGTGAGAATACTTCTCGCTGTGCTGGCTGGCACCATGTGTCACTCTCCATAGGCCAGGTCAGAGCTGCACAAGCAGTGAAATTATTTTCATTGGAGTTTTGGCAGACAATCTAAACTTATGACAGGCATCCTCACACCCTCACACATAAGCATTGCACTTGCACACAATGGCAGAGGCACAGACGCACCCACCCACCCTGAAGCAGTTGAATACGAAAACAAAAATCCAAAGAAAAAAAACCCAACCCTTATGTTCACAGTTTGGTGCTGTGAAACCCCACATGGGAATGATCTGTTTCTGGGCCGCTAAAATAAAATCCCTGAGAAACACAGTTTATGATGTGTGAAATAACGTACATGGACAACACTCCCTTCCCCCCACTCCTCAAAATAACCTCCATGCTCCCCATGTACGCCCAACAGATCTCCCTCTCCGAGGCCACAGCCCAGCGGAGCCTCACCCCGTCCACCCCTCATCCCTCCCTTCGGTTTATGCAATAGATTATATGCAACGCATGATATTCGGAAGCCACATCCTGCTGTAGGCAGGGCTGGCTGTACTCCCTAACACAGCACTTGGGGATGACTCTGCTTCCAGCAAGTGGAGTCGATGTGCTGGACGTGGTTTAATTGGTGCCAGCTTTGTCCTGTTAACATGTGTCGGCTTTCTTCACTCGGTGCATCAAGCGGTGATGTTCTGCAGGTTATAGCACCCTTACACATTAAAGCCTTTTGTATATGCTGCTGCCTGATTAGACAGGAAACAGTGCATGGCACCAGGGGATAATTCATGTGAGTGAAGTTACTTGCATGCATATGCATGCGCAAAACTGGGGCTCCAGATGCGAAATACATCTTTTTCTAATCCCTGAGCTATTCTCTGTGGGTATGTCTATATACACATTGCATGATTATTAATTTTTATTACTTTTAAAATTTAAAAATAAAATTGGCTTGCATTTAGTTTGAGGATTGGCACCAATCCAGGACAATTCTTGTTTTAACTGAAAGAGTTTGCCCACTGCTAATTTTAACACAAACGATTTATTTTATTAACATGGATGCAAATGGTAAACACACTCTCCCTTCCTACCAGGAAGCCTCAGAAGCCTAGCACAAAGCCTCGGAAACAGCGATGCCACAGACCTGGGGAGATGTTCTCTTTGTCTGGAAAAAGGTGTTTTTGAGAGATGCCTAATTTTCATACCTGCCTTCGCTACCTACACAGGAGGGAGGGAGCTAAAAGCCCCACACTCCCAAATGTCTGCAAGGACATAACTGAGTGAGACAGTTTAATTATTCCAACCCTTTCCTTCTCTTTAACTTCAGTGAACATATAGAGGACCTGGTTCCATTATTGTAGATGATGAAACTGTAAGCACTAAATCTTCAACTAGGACCAGGGGAGGGGAAAAGTGAGGGGTAATTGCTATGTATAGACAGTATAGTCATGGAGAGACCTTTAACCTGTATCTTTCTTTAATGAAGTTTTTGCAGTCTGTGAAAGAATGACTCTGTTATACCTCAGCAAGCTTCGGCACATGACCCAGCTTTTTCTACCATTCAAGGAATGTAATTTAAACTAGATTTACACTCCTCTGCATGGCTAAGTGTGATGCCCACTGGAATGTTCAGCTTATGTGGAATTGTTTGGTTTGGTTTAAATAAATAAATAGCATTAAAATCTAATCATGGAAAGTGTTTAAAAATAGACTGAGGTAGTGCTCACCCGAAGTGTCAAGAAAAGGTATGCGCAGGAGGGATTCTGAGAGCCGATTCATCAAACACAGGAGTAACCAGACGACCAACGCTGGCGAGGTTTCAGGCACGTAAGCTTCACCACCGAGTCTCCCCACCCTGCAGCAGGAGTTCCCAGCAGGAGTTAGACCTGTTTTCTTTTTTTGCACTTCAGCCACCTGCTTTCCTTTCAATCAGATTCTCCATGGGGACACAAGATCCTCATCGAGCTACCTGTAGCGAGCCTGGCACCCAGCATGATGTGCAATAGTTCTCCACCTGTGAAGCAGCTGTTTAAAAATGAAGCAATATTAGAAAGGATTTTACTTTTTTTGTTTGTAGCTTTTGGTGCTGAGTTTTGTATGTCTGTGTCACAGTAAAACCTCATTAAGCAAAAGGTGTCATGAATCCAGATGGCAAAGACAGTTTCTGTCTCAAACTGTTTCACCTTGTGCCCCTTTCTGCTTACTTTCAGTCATCGGCCTTAAACATGAAACTGTTATCGTTCTTTATTAGGACATATATGTTTATCAGGGCATTTAATGAAAAAACTTGCAAGACATTTTACGTACCAGGTTCCATGATGAGGTTGGGTTTTGTGTATTTGTGAATATTCATGAGTGGAAAAGAATATTCCCTCTGGTGCGACATATTTTGGATTTTCCAGGATGCACTATGGGAATAGAGGGTTGGCCATGGTGCATCATGGGACCTTTAAAGTAGCCTGGAACCCAGCCAGGAGAGCTTAGTCTGGACAGCAGCTGCCACAAAGACCTGGGATGGCTCTTCCAAATAGGTGCAGTCCCTTTTTCACTAACGTTTTCAGTTGGAATTCCACTGAATTCCACTTTCCTTTTTTGCTCCTGCAAAATTAAATGCCTATGGAAAACAGAAAACTTTCTGACCAACTGTACTCAAGTGTTTCCGGGTTTTTTGGTAGTTGAGTTTCTGTCTATGCGCTTTTGACAGACAAGTGATGGTGCTGTCAGTAGGGATGGCAGACAGGGTGCTCAGCCGCCTGTTCCGCCTGCACTGCACAGAGAACAGACCAATTCATGCATATGCTCCTGAGCCACTAGGTTACAGTGAGATTTGGTTTCACATATTACTGATTAGAACTTGATTTAGAGGACTGATTTACACATGAAATCTCTGCAGGAACTGACTGATCAGCAGGCCAGATCTTCCTGAGGTGAGGACCAGGTGGACAGCTCAGAGCAACAACTTTATCCCTTCTCCAAAGGTGAGCTCTCCCAGTGTCTCAGCTAAGCCGAGTTCTGCGTAACACTAGTCATCTCCTTGTCCCCAAACCTTACAATTTCCATATATAAGGAAGACAAAGGATGGAGGTAAAATCAGCATTTTTCAGAAAGGGAATCCATCACTCAAGGTCATTCAGTCACAGACTGGAGATTTCCTGAGTCTTCTTCCAATGGTCAATGCTATCGGCTCAGACAAGTCCCAATTCAGATGTTGTGTCATGGGTGACATCAGGTCACCCTGAAAAATTTCACTAAAGACTTTAAAAAGTGTATGTCAGTTTTAAATTTTTCAGGAGAGAATAAAGGAAGTAAAAAACCTATGAGAAATATGTACATTCGTGATGAATGTTGCCTAGAGAAAGCTGCGTAAGACTTCCAGTCCATTCACTTGCAAATTTATTAAAGGGCCCAAGAGCATGCAGGTGCCAAAAGAATCATTTCTCTGACACTCTGTTTCTAAAAACCTGCACAATGAATCTTGCTCCTTTGCCCAATACATCTAACCATTAACAGATCAACCACCCCATTTTCATGCTGCTGCCAATGGCCCATTTACATGTGACAGGGAACGCCTGAAAAGCTCACAGTTCGCAAAGCTCCTGAGTGGGGCCCAGAGCAACGGACAACCGAGCAAAGAGGAGCTGAGCTTAGAGGCGAGACGCTGCAGAGAGGGGACGGGAACTGGGAGTGTAAGGAAAGCCCGAGGAAAGCTGCGCGCCGCAGCCCGGTGCCGCCGTTGGCCCGGGCTCAGCCCCAGCTAGCGATGTCACCTCCTCTGTCAGCCACCGCATCGCTGGGATGGGGAGATACTGCTCCCAGTCCCAGGACTGGCTGGACCTCCAGATGGCTTTAGCATGGAACAGGTTGCCCAGAGAAGTTGTGGATTCCCCCTCCCTGGCAGTGTCCAAGGCCAGGTTGGATGGGGCTTTGAGCAACCTGGTCTAGTGGAAGGTGTCCCTGCCCATGGCAGGGGGGTTGGAACTAGATGATCTTTAAGGTCCCTTCCAACCCAAACCATTCTATGATTCTATGATTCCATGATCTCTGCACCTTGCTCAGCAGGGCGTAGCTGACCACGGAGCGGAGGTAAAAATGGAAGCAATGATAGAGAAACAATAAACAAAGCAGGGCCGAACGGGGGTCCAACAGGGAGTGACAGTGGAAAAGCACAGCTATACAAATGGTTTTGAAAATGAGAAGTCTGAATGTGGAAAAAAAGAAGGAGAGTAAGCTTCCTCCTCACACCCTCGAACAGCATGCCTCAGCATGCCTGTATACTGCTCAGCAGAACCGTGAAGCAAACTACATCTACCTGCCGAAATAGGTATTCATCATACCTTTCAAAAGAGTGCACTGTCAGGCCCAGAGAAACTCCATGAATTCCTGGAGACTTTTAAGCTCTGAGTTGCTCACCTCCAACACCTTCCACACCATAATCTCAAATTCAAAATTCCTTTATTGTTGCATTCGGGAAGATCACAGAACAGCTACTGTAGCGCAGCTCTTTCTTTTCAAACATCCGTTTCACAGTTGTCAACTTTTTGCCTACACCACCTCTCATGTATCTGTGCCTAGTCACTCCCTTTCCTTCCTCCTGCTCTGAGACCTGCAGCTCCACCACTATAAAAACAGCCGGCATGGAAGGCTAATGTCTCTTGCTAGAGAACTGAGACAGCTGTGGTTGCTTGAAATGTGGAAGGACTTCCCAAATGATTTCTCTTGTTGCTCTTCCCCAGCCCTTTTCTTGCTTTGCTGCTTTTCCAAACCATTATTTCTTATTTGCAGATAGCTGGTTGATGCGGCCGTGCTGATGAAACTGTCCTGATGCACCATGGGAAACAGAAAAGGAAGCTTTAGGAGGTACCTCATACTCTTGAGGTCGTCTGTTGACTTTTCCTTAAGTAGTCCAGGAGTAGCTAAAAATAGGCTGAATACAGCACACACAGAGAATATACTTCATCTAAAGCAAACGGAATATGCAGTAAAAATAAAAGCAAAGAGACTGAGTTCAAACCTTCGCTCATCAGTAAAAACCCCATTCTGACATAGGGTTATGTTTATGGTTTTGTGTGATATTTAAATATAACAGGGAAGAACACCAGTTTTTTAAAAAAAACATTGATCTTAAAATAGAGCAAAAATCAAGACATGTGGACACATGGGAAGCAGAGTTACTTCTGCCTGATCACAACTTTCGAAATCTAGTCTCAAGATTGTTCTTCAGATGACTATTAATATACATTACAGTTTAAAAGGGCATTGATTTGCCCTATTAAATCTCCATAAGACAAAATTACTTGGAATAGGCAAATATAGCACATTAGCCTTTCTGCTGGGAAAGTACATGCTAGTCAGTGTACAAGTCTGGGGAAGACAGAAACTGCTAAAGTTCAGAAATACTCCAAGTTTTCTTTATCCAAAATGTTCTGTTCCTCTGCACTGTTACATTCACCAGATTGAATAAGCTGCTACTGCTCTTTTTTTCTTCTCTTTTCTTAATGATTTAGTTTTGAAAAGGCTGTTTACAAATTTATGTTGGGATGATAATCTCCAGCAAATGCCAAGCTCATTTACAGGGCAAGCTCCCGAAAATTCACAAGGACCTGTTGTAAGATTGCTGGAAATACTTAGAAAATACTATAATCTTTAAATTGTGCTCAGCTGGATTGTCAACTGCCAACAGTATACTCCAGATAAGTTGCCCCCCTGGAATGTCACTAAAGTCTGTAGAAGCCTATTTATTATGTCTGCACCTCTTTTGGCTCCATCAAATTAAAGTTTTTTAATAAAAAAAAAAGATGGATGTATTCTAGCTGCATGAAGATGAAGACTCCATGTAATGATATAATCTACCTGTGATCTGCTGCCAGCTTGACTCAGACGTAGTTCAAGGTAAAATGTGTTTAGAGATCTGAAGTAGTAGATTACCAGCAAAGAAAACATTCCTGTTTCCTTATCTTAGGGAGACTGGCTTCCTGCTAGTTGTGGATCCTCCTCCTGCACGAAGTACTAAAATACCCTTGTTCAGCATTTTCAATTTCATCTTGTAGTGATAATGGAGATTATGTATAAGCTCTGTGGCTGTTCAGATTCCCTTTTTGGCTCCCATGGTGGGTAGTACTAGAGTTCACGCAGTATTGTAAGAGATGACTCTGTAGCACACTAATTACACAAGGTTTTCAAAGTACTTTGAAGATGAAACGTGCTGTATCAGTGCAACTCCAGGTATTATTATTATTTATATAGCATGCATAATCATTAGTGGAAGCCTAGCTTTAAGCCCCTTTGGGACTAAGGTGGGAGGAAGATTTGGACAAACTCCATGTCTTCGCACTTTCACTGCATCTGGTTAAAGCAGATAACTAGCATCCTGAGTTCCTCTGCTGTCTCCCTTAATTATCAAATTCTATGAAAAAGAAAGTGATTGAAGCAAATGTGGACTCCTATGAGGTGAGATGCAAAGTTACTTTCTAAGATGTCAGCCAAAACTTATAACAGTTAACACCTGTGAGATTCATTCTGAATGAAATTAATAGAATGAAATTCTGAATGAATGAAATAGGAGAAACACCACCCTGTTAATTAATTGAGCAGGATAGTCTAAGCTATTTGAATGCTCCTTACCACATGATGCAAGGAAACCAATAATCACTACAGAAAGCTTTTTCAGTACAAAACATTAAATACCTGCTGCATAAGTGATATGCAGAAAAGAAGTGGGCGGTGGGAGAAGAGGGCTGCATGGGAGAAGTGAAGATGATGAAGATTAACAGGATATTACAGCTCCCAGCTGAAGTGCCAGCAGAAGGGAAGAGGGATTAATTTATACAGTTTTCACTATCATCCATGCAGAAATCCCTTCACACATTTACACCTAAACTTTTCAGGACAGGGAATGGCAACTGACTAGTTTGCCTCGATTCTACAGGAATGAAACAATGCAGACCCACTTTCTCTCCTCGCACACCCTTTGCGGGCACTGATTGAACATCCACCCTACCACTGAGGGATAGAGCGCTCCAGCCAGTCCAAAGTACACAGAGCTGGGGGTTACCAACAACCAAAATGGAGGCAGAAGAAATTCCTCAGAGATCATCCCAGGCCTCAGCAAGCTGCACAAGGCCCACGGATTCACAGTTGGATCCCCTATGTGCTCTTGAAATAAAACTACAGGGACTTGAATAGAAGAAGGTACACAGTAAAGCTCACAGCAGGGTTTTCATCTCACTCAACAGAAACTCTTTGTGCTCAACAGAAGTACACCAGGTCAGACCAGGAAGGATTCTTGCCTGAGTAATACTTCTTCGCCTCCACACACAAAGCCCAGGTGACAATCTTACAGCTGGCTATATAGTCAGCTTTCAAACAACTATGATGAGTCTCCCAAATATATGTCAGAATACTCCCAGCGAAACACTTTGAAGTAACGATGCATGGATAATTTTGAATATTCCCCTTTGAATAGGGAAATTCAAAGTGTAAGTAGAGCCTCTGATTTGAAGAGGTCTCCCTGTGGAGGTTGTCCTATTATATGTAAATACCACTGAGAATAGCATGCAAATACGGTCATTAGTGAAGGTTTGAACTTTTCCCGAACAACTTCAATTTTGAGCCAGCTACTTCAACCTTCAAAGGCAGCAAACTCTGTGACTCAGCAGAATTTGAGACTGAAAAGCTTGTTCCAGCAAGCACCGATGCTTTTAAGATGTTAAAGCATCCAGAGTCTTTTCTAATCCCTTAAACTGTTTTCCATGCTGTTTCCCTATTCAGTTAGTTGCAGACATGTAAAAGAGGACTACTGCATATTACAGAATTGCACTGTTTTGCTATCAATTGTCATTGTATTTCCTTACATATTTGGGGCTGCTTATGGTTTCCCCTACAGAGCTTATATTACACATGGAAAAACAAGCAGGAAGAGGAGGATGCAAAGGCTCCCACCCAAGCAAAGCTCACAGGACAGCTACTGAGAACAGAGGTGCATCCAGCAGCACGGAAACACTGCTCAGGTGTTTGGGATATGAAAAACTTTCTGACAAGGATGAGGAGAGGTAAAGTGACAATTTCACTCCTCAGCTGCCCACCCCAGCAGAGTTCAGTGCATGTTATAGTGTACCCTATATTCCCTCATGTGGTCTTGTGTAAATTTGACATGGACGTGACATAAATGTATTTTCTTATATTTACAAAGTTCACATCTGTTTATAAGAAAAGCAAACCTTTAGATTACTTGTCATAAACTTGCCTCTGCACTGAGTTACAGTAAAAAAAAGTTGTGAGGAAATAGTGTGATTACACGTATTCAGGTGGTCACCATTCAATACCTGGTAGCTTACACCCATAAGCTTTCCCTTTGCGGTTATATCAATGAAAATTAGATGTCATAATATATCTTTCTGAATCCAATCTCTTTATGTCTGAAATTGAGATGAACATTTACATTGATTTAAATGGCTGAAACCCTGGAACTCGTGAGCATTTTCTGTCAGTTCTAATGGGAAGTATGCAACTGCGGTCTAGGCTTATTTCAAGGTGCAATTTAAATGTCTGAACGTTTTCCCTTTTATACTGGTCTAAGCTCCCATGTCTCATTTTGTTATGCACATTTCCTCAACACAGTAGCAGAGACGCAGTCTTTTTAAGTGACTGCGAGATTCCACAGTCTCCAGAAAGCCATTACTTTTGACTGGCTGACTCCCTCGGCTGTGTATTACGAATTCAGCACAGCCTGTCCCAGACTCTTTGCCTCTAGCTTCTAGCACTACTCTTCTTCAGCATTTAAGAGGAACTAACGCAAAATAATCACCGTAAAAACTTGTCTGTCTTTGCCCAACGTGCCTTTGCATTGCAAATTCCAGCAAGCCAGATGCACCATTTTGGCTACCATGAGAAAGGGGTGAGGGCAGCCATTTTGGAGGCAGTTGATCTTACCAGGTTACTGAGCAGCTGTATCTATTTAAAACGTTTCTAGGTGTAGTACCCATAGACAATGCTTACCATGTATACATCCACAGTGCCTGTATTGCTTCACAGGGTCTCCTGGTAGTGCGGCATGGTAGGAAGGATTTCAGACATGTTTAAGACAAGCATTCTTTTTTGTGTCTATCATAATACCTTTTAAATAAGTACAGGAACCTGTAAGCTCTTCCTGTTTCAGTCTAGTGATGTGCTAGCATCATGTAATTTGCATCTGACACACTTGCCAGGACTGACAGAGTCTGGGTGCGAATATGACCTTGGGCACAGCCAAAGGCACATGGTTTAAGTCAAGGAAAGGCAGTCATCTCTTTGCAGAGCTGATCTTGCAGCCTCGTGTTTCTGGAGCCATTATGTTAGAATAAATCAGAATAAAATGGAAGACCCTCAAATAGTATCAAGGGACTGAGCCAGAGAATACATCTAGTGAATTCTCAGACATGACTTACACTTCTGACCTTATTGTCTGTGTTGGCAGTAGAAATGAAAGTAACGTAGGAGTAGCTTCAACAGCTCTATACCATCAGAGGGTTGCTTTTTGCCAGAGAAATCCTCAAGGGCCATGTGCCCCACCTCAGTTGTCAGAGTTCCCTGGCAGATCTAACTGCAAAGGGCTAGAGTGAATAGCATGAGAAGGAAAGGAAGACATCTTCAAGGAGATTATGGTCAGTCTGACCACTTGTATAATCCACTGTGTTAAAAAAATATTCTGTATCACGGGTAGTTCATGAGCTCAGTAGAAGGCTCAGTCCTGCCAGGTTTGGATTAGCAGTAAATAGAGAAAAAAAATTCTACTGGAGGAAGGTAAATCCTATTTTCTGCCCTACTTTGTTCAAATTCTCGAAAAAGGAGCAGTGGTAATCATGGAGGAATTACAAGAAGAATTAAAAGTACTCCTGACCCCGTGGGGTAGAAACAGCCTCCACCAAAACTGGAGGAAGTTTTGATCTGACATACCCAGAACTCCACATTAACCAGTCAAGGTAACTCCAGATCTGGATCGACTTGCTGATCTGAGTTGCAAAACTCTGCCCCTTACATCACTACTTTTTTTTTTCTTGACTCAATACCAAGCTGCAGAGAAATTCCGAGGGAAATGCCTCGGTGGTGGTAACGCACAGTCGAGCTGGTGATGCTGTGCAGCACAGCAGCACTGCAGACAGCCATGGTTCTAGCATGGTGAGACCAGTACATTGTCTAAAAATGCCCAATTTCAGGGGATGTGACAGTTACACTAAGTTTGTTCTAGTTCTCAAGCTATTAATGTACTTTCCACTTCAAATACAGAAATTTCATTTCTAAATTAGGAAACAACCTTCAGTATGTGCTCACTGTATTTAAAACATCTTGAAATTATATGATCTGCATATAGATTTTACGCTGTCTGTAACTTGTCCTTCTAACTTTATTCTTTACAAACATTTCAAATCACTGGGGCAGGGTGGAGGCCTTAGGATTAATTTGCCTTTTTTCAAAATACTTCTGCACAAAACATCAACACAAACTTTAAACACTTAACAGGTTTTGAATTTGGGCTTTCTCAACGTTTTGTTTGTAACCCTGCTTTTTTTTTAATTACCTTCAGAGATGTATGTTTTTACAACACCTCTTCCAGTTTGAATTCGGTATTTAACACATCCTTCTACAGAGGTTGAGAAGTCTCCACCAGCATTGTATTGCATTATTTTCTGTCTGCTGCAGACAATGCAACTGCTGCTGCAGTGATGCAGTGGGAGAAAGTGTGTAAAGAACCGGATGAATGGCACACAAAATTATGTCACTGCGGTGATTTTGAATTGTGTAACAAATACACTCCACGGAAATAGACCTAGGTGTGAGAAATGGCCCATGGAATGTCTTCACCCTACACACGTACACACATTGCATTACCACCAAAAAATCACTCAGCGAGCCTTGGCACTGAAGCACTAATTTGTATTAGTTGTCCAAGATGCCCCAAGAAACCGAGTCCTTAATTTGCAACGTACCTGACAATCGGCCTGTCTAGGAGACACTAGATTGTGACTCAGGGTTAGCCCTTCTCTGGATGTTTCTTGTATCCACCTTTCCAAGGCCATGATCCTCACAAAATGCTTGGAATGCCCTTCCCTTTGTACAGACCAACTAGGACAAGCCAGCTTAAATATTACTCATTATTTAAGGAATACTTCAAGGAGTCATGCCTTGTGCTGGTGCTTGTGTAGTATCTCTCAGAGCTGTAAATCCACTACCATTGTCCTGCTTATTTTCCCCCTTCTTTACTAATAGGAGGGAGAAGAATTTGGACTCAAAATTAACACACAAATTTAAAAGTAGAAAGCTGTATGATAACTGCATGACCATTATATTTTGATTTTTCAAATAAAAGACGAGTTGAACCACCTCCCCTTTATAGTCCGATGCTGGAAAGCCAAGTACTCTGTGTGTTCATTAGTGATGGGAACCTAAAATGGTGAAGCACTAGACGGTAGGCAAAATCCCAGCCTTACCAAAACCAGTACCTTTTCCCCACTGACTCTGAAGGAATGAGGATTTCATTCCAGAAATTCAAACTGACAGTCAGTCAGGCAATCTGATTAGATGGGGAAATGTAAACTAGAAGCCATGTTTTCATAATGTTTAATCTAGGCTATATATAAAAATTATGTGATAGTATCTTGCTACTATCCTTTTCGTAATAGTCTGCAAATAAATACATATTTTCTGAGGCTCATGGCAAGATTTGAATTACAGTGGCAAAAACGATGCTTGTTTTTCCAGCATTGTGAGGGTATTTGAATCTGGTCCTGTGAAATTTCAGTTCAAAGTAAATCCAGATGGATTAAATCAAGAATACTGCCGAAATGCAGAGTGACTGGGGAAAAACGAAGAGGGAAGGAGTAGTCTGGATTGTAAGACCAAAACAAAAGATATATGGACATACAAAAAAGACAATTAGAAAATATATTTATACTAAATTAAAACTTTATTGACTAATGTTCTTCAGACAACATGATCCGACGGACTATGGTTGCATACAGGCAATGAAGTTGAACATAACAGTAGTTTAACATGGAATGTCAAACAAATTAATATAATGAATTAGATGAAACAATTTATCTGTGTTGCTGCAAAATGACACCAAGCTATCTATTTCCTTGGTCAATCTGTGTTCAGCTAAGAGGCTATGCAATTGAAGAAACTGGTAGATTTCTTTAGCATATATTTCAAATAAATTAGCTAAATTGTACTCTTTAAAAATCCTTTCAACTTCACTTGCATTTCAGACAAAATCTAAATGTAAACACTAAAGTTGCCAGAGCCATCTAGAAAGACCTAACTGTCAAACTCGGAGTGGACCTTACAGTTCAGTAAATGTGAATAACTAGAACAAGAAAAATACCAGTTACTGCAAAAGTCACGTAGGCATATTTTATTATTAATCCAGCACAAAGCATTTCTTCTAAGTTTCTCACATAAAAGACTAAAGCTTGCTTACAGTACTACATCTTCTATCATTCAAGCATCATTATTACCTATCAGGGATATTGGCTAGATGACCTAATGGGCCTTTTCCACCTCTAACTTCTACAAAAGAGAATCATTCATGCCAGCAAGAACATGGTTCACTACATCTTGGGCTTGATCCTGTAGCCTTCATTCAGGCAAAACTCCCATTGACTTAAAAGAGAGATTTTCCATAGCAAGACATCCAGGATTACGCCCTTTTTATTTTTAAAAAAGCATCCATTTAGGATACATGGAAAATATTCTATAGAATTAAAAAAATATAATGACATGTGCTTCACTTGCATTGAAGGAATTAGAGACTGTAAACACCATAGTGGCCCACATCTTCACAATATCCATGAGAAAGTGTCAACTGCAAGTAATCTATGTGCGTTTATTTTTCAACGTATGCTTCTGAGGGTGTTTTGTGTATACCTTTACCTCCACATCTACACATGCGTACACCCTTAATATACACAAAGGTGTGATAAAATTCACTAAAGGCAGTTGCTTCCCTTAACGCTTGTTAGTCTTAATATTTAAATCAGCAAGTGGCAGCAAACTGGGTTTTAAATGATGCTTATTAGACCGTATGTGAGCAGCAGGACACGGATATCGCTGTGGGCAAGAGAGTGTGGCTGACAGTTCTACGAGTGTGGAGCCATCCCACTTACGTGCATCACAAAATCTACCTGCGTGAAGGGCTGGAAAAGCAGGTGATAAAAGTATTTCTTAGTGGGCCATGTCTGAAATTTGAGTTGAATGGTTCAAAGGCTGTAGATTGTCCCCATAGGAGTCTTTCGACAACCTGGAGGACCACCCAGGAAAGTTTACCTTCAAAGTGCACTTTCTAAGAATGGAATGTTCTTGACAGGGAAATGATCAGAGGCAATCCTGGACTTTTTGCTTGTTGAATAGGAAAAATGTTTTCATCTTCAGGCAGCACTTCACCCTGACAAATATGAGTTCAGTTATTATTGGGTTTTAGTATTACAGAAGATTCTTTAGAAACAAACATGATAGAACACACATACACATACACTCAGATATTTACAGCCTTTCTAGAAAAACAACCCCCTACCTTAGTACTGACTACCTATCTTTTCCTTTTTTTTCTTTTTTTTTTAGTATTTAAATTCTTTAAACCAGCTACATTAAATACCAACGTGTACTGTACCACCCCACACCAACCCCACATCCCCCCCAAAAAACAGCAAGTATTTTAAAAGTTTGTTCGCTTGTTTGTTTTTTACGATTGTTAAAATCTCCTGCTTGTGACTGTTAAGTACCACCTCCACTGGAACGCGATCGGTACTGACGGCATCTTCCAATGCACGTCGTTTCATAGTTGAGCAAGTACTGCAGCTGGAAGCCTAGATCTCCAGGTCGTCGGGTCGAGGCCTGCTGCTGGCTCGGCTGCTGGCTCTGCTGGGAGGCCTCTGGTCCACAATGGTGAGGGGCTGCAGCTCGTGTCCCGATGCCAGTTTTTTAGCGTTCTGGTGCTCGTCGGAGAAGTCGAAGGGCTGGGCGTGTGAGTTGGAGATGGTGCTGCCAGCCTGCCCCATTCTGTTCTGCTCTGCGCTGTAGTTGGCCCAGTTTTGCTCGCTGGCTTGCTTATTGTAGTTACGACAGGAGGAATTGTTCCTGTCTCCAGTAACGAGCTTGTACCCCGGGGGAGACATGGGAGACAAGGGGGCGGTCGGAGAGGAGCAGCCATTGTAGTAAGCGTATTTGGGGGAGCCACAGTCCTTGGAAGGGCTCATGGTACTGCTGTGGGAGTAGGGGTCGGTTTTCCCTTTCACGCGATCCTTGACACCCTTGAAGAACACGTAGAAAAGCTCGATGATGTTCAAGGCAAGAGACACCAAGGACACGACCAGCATGAAGAGAATGAAGATGGTTTTCTCAGTGGGACGAGAGAGGAAACAGTCCACTCTGTGCGGGCATGGGTCTCGCTCACAGGTGTAGATGGCATTCAGGCTAAACCCATAGATGTACCACTGTATCAGCAAGAAAGCCACCTCAAAGACAGATTTAAACAGGATGCTGATGATGTAAGTGCGGAGCAGCCCCCCACGCATCTTCACTTTGCCATGCTCTTCGATCCCATATTTGAATTTCTTAATTTCTATTTGCTTGAGATGCATATCCACATTCACACCATCATTTTGGACTACCTTGAGCTCTTCTTCTCTTTTGTTCAGCTTCTCTTCTTTCCTCATTACATAGAACACATGTGCCAGGTACAAAAGGGTAGGTACAGACACAAATATGATCTGCAGAACCCAGAAGCGTACATGGGAGATGGGGAAGGACTTGTCATAGCAGACGTTCTCACAACCAGGCTGTTGAGTGTTGCACCGGAAAGCAGACTGTTCATCTCCCCAAGCAGATTCGACTGCTGTCCCCAACAGCAAGATTCGGAAAATAAAGAGGACAGACAGCCATACTTTCCCTCCTGCAGTAGAATAGGCTTGAACCTTGTCAAGAAGTTTTCCCAAGGCACTCCAATCACCCATCTTCACAGGATGCTGGCTAAAGAAGGACACAAGGAAAAAAAAAATAGTGACGGTTAAGACAGAGCTTTAACACCTTTGATACAATGAATCACAGATCAGTGCTAATAGAGCAGTGATGTCAGCTTTAATTCACGTGTTTTAAACGATCTGAAGAGAAACCAGAGTTTTAGTCTGCAGGTGGAGTGGGAAGTCAGGGAAACTGAGAAGAGAAAGTAACATATAATGTCTTGGAGCATAATGAAAAAAGAGGTTTCTAATTTCACTCCAGTTTCCAGGCAGTCCATGACAACCCCCAGTTGCCACTGTGGTTGGCTCAGCTTCCTCGGTGGCAGCCTTAGCTCAACGATCCACACCTGCCTGGGGTGGCAAACAGCTGTGACACACCGCTGAAGCAGGGGCTGGAGGTACGTAGTGGCACTGCCCGAATACGCTAGGAATAAATGAGAGATTTCTCTCCTTCAGTGTGGATCGTTCATGGTAATTTTTACATTCACTCTTCAAAAGAAGAGGAAAGCAAACTGTAGTATAATAAGTTAACGTTAGGGTCGGATACCTAAAATTTTATAATTGCAAACTGTGTACTATTTTTCCTACAGCAACATTAAACTGAGCTCTTGCATATCACTACATTGTATGTAACACATATAAGAGTACAGTGCTTAATGATGTCAAGTTTATACTATGCTCCACTTCAGAAAAATCTTGCTTTCTAAATAAAGTTTATACATTAGTATTTGCAGCACAAAGTTAGTATTCTTTACCTACACTTTTATAAGGAACCAAAAATAGTAAATACACGAAGCACAGCTAAGCTCACATTAACATATTGGAGAAACTGGTTTCCTGTTTATCTGTGGCTTGCTTAATTTAGTGTAGTTTCAGCTTCGTATTTGCATCTTTTTGTATTTAAATTCCTTCACTTTGTTTTGAAAGGAAAAAAGATTTAGCAAGGAGAAAAGGTGAATGAGCCCCTTCTGTTTTTAAGGCAACTCCCAGCGTGCAGTTTGCATTCCAAGTGTTGAACACTGCAAGTTTAAATCGTCTCTCTGGACTTGAATTTTAAAGCGCACATTTCTGGGACAGAGGCAGCTTCTCGGGGATATCTGGAAATACAGAGGACGATATATAAGAAATTAAATGGTCTACCTGATGTTCTAGATTCCTAGGAAAAACTAGGATTTTTATAACTGGAGAATGGTAACCTGATCTGCATAAAAACTTACATTTTAACTTGCCCCTCACGAACCCACGTGTGAAATCGGGCACTTGAAAGGATATACAATCACAAAGTTTCCCTTTTAAAACCAATGCTGCTGGGTACTGATATTTGTTCCGTGCATGCTGAGTAATCCCTTCCTGGTATTAACAGTTTTGATAATGTCCAAATGATTTCCTCCCTACTGCATCATGGATATATTCCCTAGCGAAGGTCATTTATAGAAAAAGCCCTTTTTGGATAATTCATAAAATAGGAAATCTTAGCACCACGGAGATTTTCTTTCAAGAAGCAGTGAGTCACTGGAAACACAAGATTATAAATCTGGCAAACTTCATCATAACAACAGATGCCAAATAAAAACACACCGTTCCTGCCATCGGAAAGAGTCTGAGAGACTAAAGGGAAACAAGTGTTTAAAGTACTCGCTCCCATAGCTCCAAGATGCCAATTATCTTCGAACCCCTGCAGAATAACCCAGGGCCATCTCCTCAGTCCGCTTGCTCTGGAGTTCACCCACTGCGGGGTGCAGACCCTTCCTCATGTAATTAGCTCTTCACAGGAACGAAGCCTCGTCAAAGGATCAGCCCCGCTTCAGACTTTTAAATCTGGAAGTTTTAAGCGCGCAGCGTGTTTATCTCCGACACATCCCTGCAGCCACCCGTCCCCAGCTTTGGTCCTTGCCAGGAAAGGCTAGCTGGTCTCTGCCAGCTTGAGGTGGCAGAGCAGGACTCAGACACACGAGCGCACACCGAGGTCCCTGGAAAGGCTGGAATGGAATGTGACCACGTTCCTCCTCAGGCTGGGATTGTTAAAACAGAGAACAGCCTGTAACTATACAACACGTGAAGTTTGTTTTAAAAGCAAGCTATTTGCTCCATGTCCTAGAAGTGGAAGCGGACAGAAGGAGCCTTTTTCAAGTAACAGCTTCTTTATTTAATTAGTCAGCCTTCTGATGATTCGAAACTACTGCATTGACAGACTTCCCTCAACCTCAACGTTATTTTTTTACTGTCTAAGTGTTATTTCAGATTGAAAGTTTGATTAAGAAAACAGGGGACGTGTTATTTCTAGGCAGTTATGCGTTGTTTGTTTTTTAATTACACCCCACTCCGGTCTATTAATGCAACGTGATTTACTTCAGTTTTGACCTACTTAATCCCACACCTGCAGTATTTTGAGAATTTACTACCTATTTCTTAATTTGCTTTAGCTTGCAAAATTGCCAAGTTTCATTTATGTCCTCTGGCAATATAAACGCCAGGAGGAAACATTCCATGCTTGAATTACTCATACATAGTTTTGAAAAGCAACTTTTTTTTTTTTAAAGAGATCAGTTACACGCTAGCCTTTGCCAGTGATAAAAAGCCCCACATCAATTCAAAACATTGTACTGTTAATCAGATAACCGTGTGGTGGCACATATATATTAGTCCTCTGCTTAAGTGGATTCTACTGCTTCATGAAACATGGTACTTCGTTTTGTTGCAGAGAAAATTCATTCATTGGGTCTAACCTGTTTACTTTCACGACACTGAAAGGCCATTTTTATCAACTGATTACAGCATCTCTTTACTAGGTATAAGCAGAGGTTTTTTAAGTATTCTAGCTTTGCAAATAGTTTGAAATGGATGGAAAATAACATTTAAAAATAGCTCTTCAGCGTTCTGGACTTAAACTTCTTTTAACACTTCCAAACACCTTGAGTCCACTGAGTGACACAGGTTGACCTGATTGATTGGTACAATTTCAGTACTTCAAGAACTGAAGGATATGGCTGATGATGAGTACGTGCATTTCACAAGTTCTTACTGATTATTACTTTACAGGATTATAACCTTTTTCTGAGACAGACTAATGCCAGCCTAGTAAACTCTTTAAAAGATGGATTTCTTCCAAGTCCTACTGTGTGTGGGTAAAGACAGGAAAAAAAGCTACAGAGCAGCAGGAGATATGACAGCATTCATCTGCATGAGTTTTGGATGACCACAGATAGAAGAATTTTGATTTGTAAGCCACAATTAAGAAATTCTAGAACTATTTTTTATGGACAGCATTCATCATGTCATCTGGTTCATATTTTCCAGGACGAGTAACGCAAACTCAGGGCTGTGGTAACATGCCCATGTCTGACTACAGTGTTAGAAGGTCACATGTTAGTGGATGGAAGAGCAGTTAAGGGTTAGAGTGGAATCTAAACCGGGATTTTGCAGCTGAAGCAACTGGGAAACAGGCCAAAGTTTCTGCTTTCCTACCTTTCCTGCCTTTTTCTGTGTGCTCCCACACACGTAAACAGCCAACAAAAGATTCTGGATCTTGAACATCAATCAGTGTGAATAGTTCCGAAAAGCAACAAGCATTGCAGAGAAAGCTGCTGAGATGTACAACTGATGGGATTTGGATGGGTTGGAATAGGGAAGGCTAGTTTTCTGAAATCCTACAAAAACCACCAAATGTCTTCCAGACATTCCCCTGGAAAGGTGTAGCTCATTTGCAAGTCTGCAGATGAGCTTCAGTTCATCTCATCCACTGGACAAAGATTACATATTAAACAGTTTCTCTAACTAGAACTTAAAACTGTCACAACCGTGGGCTTTTCTGGCTGCCTGCTAGAATTGCTGGTGGTCAGCCACTAGTGGATCCAGCCCATAGCCTTTGCCTCTCCCGTCTCATACCCTCTCCACCTAATTTAATTCTGAAGCGTAGCTGCAGAAGGACCTAAAGCAACTGTCATAAGCACTTTGTTAGACACTCTCTAGTTGTACAAGTCAGGCCTAACCCCTGTGTTACTGCCCCGATTCATCCTTTTCCTGACTCGCTTTCCAATTAAGAGAAGAAACACTGAATTCCCTGAGGGGGCCTTGGGTCCTCTGACGTTCCTGCTTGCAAACCTTGATTTCTAAAACGTACATGTGGCATGAACAACAGACCAGGTGCCTCCATACGAGATAAATTCAGTGGGTAACATGGAGAGGAGATACCAGAGACCGGGGAAAAGAGAGCAATGCATCTGATGAAACAGACGCATTGCTCAATGTCATCCAACCTTCCTCATACCCACAGGAATCCTTGGCCTAAACCGACATTCACTTTAGAGACAAATAAAATTAATCTTTCAGGCTTGCATAACATGAGAACTGAGATAACTTTACAGTGTTGAATCTGTTTGCGTTGCTGAGTGTACGAGCATTCAGATTTATGCCGCAAATCAAATCCCTGGTGTCCCTCTCTTCCCTCTCCTGAACCCAGCCTGCTGCTCAGCCCTCTCCCATTTGTATGCTTGTTAGGTACCATGTGCCAGTGTTTGCCTTTGAAGTTTTTGAAGGAAACACTCCAGTAAACATCGCAAAGACTAGAGGCTTAAATTCTGCAGTGCAGTGTGCTGTCCAGATGTTAAAAACGGCAGGATGAAAGCTTCACGCAAGTCCTCCAGCTCGCTCCCTATGCGCGCACACACACACGCGCACACAGAAGTCAGGTACAAGGTGTCCGCAGCCTATTTTTTTTGTCCCCATTACCAGAGGTTTTCGTCACAAATCTCACATACAAAATCAAAAGGAATTCCTCAGACGAAATATGCCACTTCAAGAGGCTCGCTGGTTATCTCAAGGCAAAACGCGAGGACACACATAAGCACACAGTATCCTTGTTTAAGCAGAGAGCGTGTTACTCGATAAGATAGACCCTGTGCTTCGTCTCTCAGCTGAAGGCTTTTTCCTGCCTCCTCGTGTTGCTCTTTAACTACTGGCAAACAGCAGGCAACAATTGCTGTAAGGAATCACTCCAAGCCTTACAACGTAAAAAGCTTTTTAGTTCTCCACGAGATGCTGCTCAAGTATTTTTTTCTCCCTCCGCATTTCAGTATTTAAGCCTTCAAGGTAGTATAAAGGGAATGTATCACACTGGGATTATGACACATATTGTGGATATTCTTGCACAGTTCTTCCTAGACAACTTTCATTTATATCCACCCAAGACTTTCAGACATTGCCAACGTGGTAAGGCACATCACGGTATCTCACGTTCCTTCTCTAAAAACCCCTCACGGAGGTTGCTAAAACAGAGTAACTATACACAAATCAGGTTAAAAATCCATAACCCACGTCTGGATTTTGTCACATCTGTTCTAAGAGAAAAGGGGAAAACTCATCGGGGAGACCACGTGAAGGTCACCACTCCGGTAGCTGCAGCATTCAACAAAGCACCTAATTAAGACCCTTGCTCTGCGCGAACCATCAGGCATCAATCAGGACTTCCACGAAACGTGTGGGGCAGGAGGGGGAGGCACTCCGGGCAAGGTCCCCCCCGTCGCTAACTTCTGATGCGGCGTCGGCAGAGCCGAGGAGCACCTCGACGGTGTCTCCCGGGGGAGCCGCCGCTTCGCCCCAGCACCGGCAGCAGCTCCGCCCTGCAGCGGCCGCGCCGCCGCGGCTTCTCCTCCAGCCCGGCACGGTTAGGAGTTGTACAAGTGTAGTGTTTGGAGAAAGGTAGAGAAGCGTGACAGACACAAGCAGAGAGCTCCTACGAGTGTGAGCTGAGCACTTTCAGAGAGAGGTCAGGCTTTCAGAGATGTGTATTTTTTAAACGAGTTCGACCATCAGCGCGATTACACAGAATTCTTAGGGTGGAGGGGGGAAAAAAGTGTTTTCAGAAAAAGTGATACACAAAAAAAGATGAAAAAAGGAAAACTTCCAACTTACCCTTGCTGATCAGCAGTGAAACTGGATCAGAATACTTCTTTGGAGGGTTAAAGTAAAATGGAAGAGCACGTTCAGGCACTCAGACCTGTCTATTTAAACTTTAAAAGCCTACTGCTGTTTTGTATTTTTCATCCTTCCTTCCCCACTAATGAAAGAAAAGTGCTGATACCTCGTAAAAGTTTTTTTCTAAACTTGGAACACTGGGAGAGCTTTTTAACAAGTTTTCAAGCCTCTGCCCGTGGAGGAGGAGGGGAGAGGGAGGGGTGGCAGCCCGGGAGGAGGGGCGCGCTGCAAATGGCGAGGAGGAAGGTGGGGGAGGAGGGGAAGAACTGAAGGCACAGCAAAAACTCAGCCCGGGGAGAGGGAGGGAGCCGAGGCGTGAAGGTCCGCTCCTGCTGATGTAACAAAACAAACGCCAGGGCGGTCAGCAGCAACACCCCCCTCCGCCCCCCTGCCCGCACCCCCCGGGGCGCCCGGGCCGCCCTGCGCCCGGCTCTCCCGGGACACCGGGAGCGGCTCCGCTCCCCGGCGTGTGGCGCCGGGGGCTGCACCGCGGGGGGAGGGCAGAGCGCGGGAGAAGGGTGAGGGGGTCAGCGGGGTGCAGCTGCTGGGCGCCGGGGCCGGACCGCACCGCTGCTGTCTCCCGCCGGGCCACCGCGCAGGGCAGGGGAGGAAGGAGCCCTCTCAAGCCCTCTCCCCGTGGTGTTGTGAGCGCGGCTGTTTCCTTAGGTCTGCTTCCTTTACGTGCACACATGAAAGTACACTCCGGGAGCAGGCTGTTTGTTTCTACGGGAGATACCCATCACACATTTTTTTTATTATTATTTGTGTGTGTGTGTGCGCGTGCCCGTGTGTGTCGATCCCATGGGAGAAATGAAGAAATGATCTCACGTTCCAGGAAACTCTTTCCAGGAAACTTCAGAAAATACAGCATAGCACAGAGAAACCGGTCTTCAATAGCGAGAAGAAATGCTCCCGATAATTTTTTGAGTGTGTTTTACAGAATAAAAGCATGCTCCAAAACCGATCGATTCAATTAGAACGAAGCTAGTTTGGCTTTGCTACTGACCAGTCCCTGGTTAAACGCTCCTTGAAAAATGCCTCCTCTGCAGGGCAGATATTAATTTATTTCTCTGCCTGCGTCAAGCTCCTCACAGATGGGAGTCCATACTGCGTTAGGAATAGGTCTTGTACTTGTTCGTGTCGTGGGGTATTAGCTCCCCTGTGGGACTGCTTAAGATCTTCTCTGGAAGAGGTCGTGGTCAGATAATTCTCAATGAAGTTTCATGTTTTGGGTGGTACTGGGCTCATTTGAGTTTCTGTTCGTGTTATTCTCATGGGGTATTCCTGGGCTCAGTAGCATGGATGAGCATGTTTTGCTCTTTAAGGGCTAGAAAGGAGGAGAGAAGTCCAGTAATGGCTGTTGAGGGGTTCCCAAATAAAGGTGCTCTTTACAGTTTCTTCTTGAAATCATGAATTTTACACTCTACCACACAACCTAGATATTACTGCTTATTTTTCATAGTCTTTACCTACTGCTTTTCACCCAGAACTCTCCGGAGAACTGAGACAAGATCTTCGTAGAAAGATACTCAGCAGGGAGCTTTGAAGCTGGGACAGAAACACACCCATCCTGATTCTTGCTCTGGTGCTGTTTGTAGCAGACCACACTGCCTCCTGTTTGAGAGTTGGTACACTACAGCTGTACATCTTCCATTCTGCTTCCTCTGGCTACGGACTGGAGGGGGGAGACGACGGCTGGTTTCCTTAGCTTGCCCCTTTCATTTGATACTGGCTGTTAGTTTTGACAGTTTTTTTTTGTTTTTACAGTTGCCCAAGCCATATGGCAGAAAGAAACCTTTTCTTCATGTTCTCTGAATGTTGTTTTAAGGTTGCATTTTCTCTTTACAGTGGGGGAGAAATGGAGCTTTGTGCTTAACAGGCTGTGGGCCCTTCTTCTTGAGAATTAAAAAATTGTAATACACAAACCATAGTGTTTCACTGCCTTCATGACTATGGCACAGCCAGTGAGTGGAGTACACAGAACGCCCCTGCTACTGCCCCATAGAACACTGGTTACTTTAGAACAAAGTACAAAATACCAACCACATGGCTATGTGTGTGCTGGTCCTGAGATAATGAAGAGATTTGGAATATCGTGTGTGTTGGTGCTGAAAACACTGCCCCTTAGGAAAGCAGTTTTCTGTCAGGAAGAAAAACTTATATTATAGAATTCTAACGTACAATGCTATTGTTCCCTGTCAAAGCCGGCATGATCACAGGGGCCAGCTTGCCCGATCTTGCATTTTCCCAAGTATCTTCCTGTATAGCCTTTGCAATTTTTCAAACATTCTGTTTTTAAAAGAAGACCCGAGAAGTATTTCTCCACTTAAATAAACAAACAGTATTTTTGAGAAGCCCACCACTCTTACAATCCACTTTGAAAAACAAAATGTGTATGTTAGTAACAAGGGAAAAATAATTTTGCGGCAATAATAAGCATAACAGTTTGCTTTGCTATGGCATTATTCACATGAAAAGGGAAAGTATTTCAAGTCTGCACTGTGATAGTGTGTAGAATTAGCAAGAATTATTATTAGTCCTGACAAAAATGCCTTGGAAATGTCTCTTGGAGTTCGGAAGTATGTCTCCATGATCATGTTTCACAGCCTATTAGCAGAACATATTCAGCTTCAGACGATGCAATGATCTACCATTTCACAAAGTTACCAGAAAGTCTCAGACTCATTTGCATTGCAATGGAAATAAGTTTTTCGGATTGAACAAACATCTTCACACACAATCCCTCTTCAGCTGAAGCAATGTTCAACAGCAAAGCACTGGGCTGTCAGACCTGAGATACTGGCAAGTGTGTTCTTAATTGTGGACTAAGAGACAGGTAGGAAGATCACAGTTGGATCTAAAGCAGACTCTTTTTACACCACAGAGCCGAAGATTTTGGAGCCCAGAGCTCTCTGGGACCTCTGTTGCCATCCATTGACATTTTGCCTTGTGGAGCAAATGGCACAGCCTTGTGAAGCAATCTCTCAGCGTGGCAGTGCTGGGACTGCAGAACCTGTTTCTCTTTGGTTTGGCAGGCTACAGCGCAATCCGTGAGGGCACGTTCACACTGCGACCCAGAGGCAGTGCTGGAGCCCAGGCTCCATCAAGTGCATCTCCGGGACTGAAACTCAGGGTGACTTTCAAAGGGTGTCTCTCCACTCTTTACTGCATTCTCGGCTGAATCGGTGAAATAGTTCAGAGTTCGTAGTAGCGTTGCTACACAGACTTATCAAAGGGAACCATAAATTGGATTATTTAGTATTTACAGCCTTTGACACAGATTCACAGTTAATACAGAACTGAGTCCACTATTTTCTTTCTGTTATTACCTGGACATAAGTACAGAACTCTACACACAAATTTTTTCCTCATATCGCCTCCAAATACTTCCTCAAAAATATTTTAGTAACCTGATTCGCCAGGAAAGCCCTAGTCAATATTTCATTTGGAAGGCTCTCCATTCCTTTGACCATTACAAAATCTCCCATTGATACCAGTGGGGTTCATGGTCTACTCCCAGGTAAGGATGTTTGTGATTTATGGAGCTCTTTACATAAAGAGCATGTCTTCACTTGTTTTCGATTTGTTTGCAAACTTCACTTCCCAGTACTCCCATGCACAGCACTGGCCTCATCCTGTGCAATGTGGGAGAGGAGTCCATGGACTGAGTAAACTGATTATACAGTAAACCAAGATGAACCTACACATGCAACACAGATTTTCTTGGGTGCCTTTCAAGGCAGCTGTGCAGTCACCCACGTCCGTGGATGGCACGTAAGCTTCGGCACGTTTTCACCGATATCGCTTCTCACACATTTGACTTTAAAGAGAGACTTGTGAATAATGCGTGACCCTGTTTCATGCCCTGTTGAGGTAAAGCTTCTCAGAATGTCCAAGGAACAATAATGCGGTATTTCTTGATTACCTAAGCACATAAATGTGCAGACTAATGACTTTTTTTTTTTTTTAAAGCAGCCAGTGGGTTTCGCTTGTTTAAGGAATTTACATCATGTAGAAATATAACACAGCTTTGAAGTTGCTGGCCACAGCGCTTGCACGTTCTCTCAGCTGGGGTGGACTGGGCTGGAGCCCGCTGGAAGCTGCTGCGCCCAGCACCGCCAGGCCTGCAAAACCCTCAGCCTCCCCTGCTGAGTTTCAGAGGGGCATCGCTTGTTCAAAGCAAAGGCAATGGTCATCCCTGAAGGCGGCCGCTGCTCTCACTGGGGTGGCCCAGCACATAGCATATAAGACAGTATTTTCTGATAAACGTAAGGATAGTAGCAATAAAAAGTAGGATAATCACAAGACTGTCTCCTAGTGAGCAAACACTGTTCCTTGTCGAAACTGGTCTCAGATACATTTGCTACGGGGCTATTAAAACTAGATATTGCCCAGGGGGAATGGAGGCTTAGTCAGCACGAGATAGATTCTGCTGTTACTGATCTGCCTGGAAAAGAAAAAACTGCCATTTTAAAAGAGACCCTACTGGAAACACATCAAGACTGAAGCACCTCAGCTGAAAGTGTGGAAACGTTCTCAGTGACCAGATGCCATCAGGTCAGAGCCCGGCCTACCACATCGTCCCTATTCTCTGAAAATATTTTGCCCCGTTGGACAGTCATCTGTCTAGAAACTCAGAATGCTTTATAAACATTAACGTAGAACAAGTTACATTATATTAACCTCTTTTACGGAGATGAGAAGTTTGTCATGGAGAATATCAGCAGCAATTCTGACTCATAGGTAGCTGATGGCATAACCAGGATTAGGAGCAACATTTCTTAATGCCTGGTCCCATCCTTTAAGCACAAAATTATTCTGCCCTATTGTCTGCTTTCTTTTTGAAATATCAGCTAGCAGTGACAACAGCTAAATGGGTGTTTCCTTTTAAAATTTATGAGGATCGCAGAGAAGGAAAATACAGTGTTCAAAGTTTGGGGTGATTTTCTTCTTTCTGTTCTTTCTGCTGGTGTCTGCCACTTCATACCGTGAAGATGTCATGACACCTTCTTCATGGTGGTACTCAGCTTGCTCACTTTCCCATGCTACATTTAAATATATGAATTCATTCCTGGCTCGGTGATGGACAGAAAGAGAGAAGGGTAATAAATACATGGAGGCTCAGATGCTCTTCATCTGTGCCAAAAAACTTCTAAACCTCATTACAGACGGCTTAAATACCAGAAAAGTTGGTCTTAAAAGGATTTATCCCAACATTGTAATGGATTCTGATCAAAATCTCCTCTGAGCTAGCTGCCCCTCCAGAAAGACAGTAAAAAACCAGTCACACAACAAATGAAGTATGGGTTCACAGATCCTTATGAATTTGGCTCCACCTTCTGTACACAGTGAAAATAAACATGAATTATATTGGATCATGAATGTTAAGCTTTTTGTTTATTTTATTTTTCATTTCACTTTCAAAAATCCTGCACTGAGGTATTCTTGTGGTATTTTGTGAGTTTTTATTTCTCTATATTGGTAGTGAGGTTTTCCAGTCATTTGGTTCCAAAGGATGAGAGTTTTTTTAAAAAAATATGGCCACTTCAGGTTTTCAAACTGTAAAGTAACAGTGTGAAAGTAACCTAGTCTTTCACAACACAGTCTTTAGATTTCTTCAGGAGGTCCTGCAATGACCTAATACATTAACACTGAAATAAAAAAAAAAAAATCAGAATTGAATATTGACCTTACTCCTTACTGATGGATTTCAGTGGATCCAACAAATCTGCACACATTAAGTGCTATGCAACAATGTAAATAAAGGCTCTATAGCCACACTCCAAAATAGAAACCTACACAAATAAAAGAAAACCAGAGTAGGTAACCCCCCTAAATTCCTACCCAGCCTAAGATACTTCTGCCCCTATACTGATCAAAAACATTTTCTTTATTACCAAACAGAAAATCAGCTGTGCAATAATCATTGTGCTTTGGATGTTTATGAAAAGAGAGTGATTTTGACTTAAATTCTAATACTTTTCATCCAGGCTTTACAAACAGCAACTGCCTTTCTGTGGCGATCTTTGAATCTTGTGGAGGTTGAGGAGTTTTCCACATGTGGCTGAACTGAGGGACAGAAAGTTTGGCTACTTTGGCCACGTCAGGAGAGCAAAAGGGAAATGGGTGACCTCTCTTCCCCTCAAGAAATCTTGCCTTTTCCACCCTGTCCTCAGAATATCCCCAGGTTTTACTTAATTTTGATTTTTGATCTTCTCATTCAAATCATTCCAGTGTTTCACTCGGCGTTTGAGTTTATTTGGTAATTGGAGGCACTGTGTTTTAGTTACAAACAATATTTTTGTGTTTAGTTAGGCAATATCATTGGTTACAGTGAATTAAAGTGAGCTGCTTCAATACTTAAATAAGCATTGAAGTCTAGCCAGAAGTACTTTTTATCCAGAAGATCAAAATGAACCTTTTATTTATGTCGGTCTACAAATTGTTTAGTATTTGGAAATAAGTCCCTTTTTTCTACAACTTTCTACACAGAAACAGAACTAGAATCAATTATGTATAGGCTCTCATTTGTTATTCCATATATTTGAATAACATTTGTTAATCACAGTATTAATTTTTTTTATTCGTCACAAGATTAGAGAATGCTTGTGGGCAGCCTTTTACTGTAGAGACAATCATTTTAGATTGACTAGTTGATTCGCATTTAGCTGAGTGACTCTGTTCGCTCACCTGCAGACAGCCTATGCTGGCCATTTTAAAATCTTCTTCCCACGTAACTGCCACGGAAACAAAGAGGATCTGCTATACTCTCACTTCAAGTTTTTTGGTCCGCAGACAAGAGAAATTTAATGTCACCTAAGAGAATGGGCCTGAAACATGCTATTTCAAAAGATTTCTGAAAGACGGGGGCAGGGTGTGTGAGGTGTTCCTGGCAGAAAGGCAGAGGCACGCTCCCTGGGTTTCTTGATAGCATCACAGGGGTGTTTGAGGACACGAACATTTCAGAGCTTCCCTCTCATTTTCCCTACGCCACTCCATTGCCACTTGCTGCACAGCTGCATATATGTTGGCCAGAACCATTTGGGGAGCAGAACTGCTCCTTTCTTTTGCCAGTCTGCAGGATTAACAGTGTTGTAGACATGAAAGGGTCTGCAGAGAACTGAATATCAAGCTATTTTACATACAAGCAAGTTAAAATTATTAATAGGGTTGGCTGCTGGTAAAAACACACATCGATTAAAAATATACTACTAATTAAGGAGTTCCCATAAGAACAGCTTTGGGAAAACAACTGGAAAATTAATCTACTGGAATTAGCGGTTTCTGTTATTTATAAGATTTTCCCAGAAAGATATCTCCCAGTATAATCTATGACTCCTTTTCCCAGGCAGTAAAGAACATCAACTCTAGTAGTCTGCTTTGAATTTAAATGTATGTACATTCATTAATTTAATTTCTCAGAAATTTTAAAATTAACCAAACTGGAAAAAAAAAAAGTAGTCAAATTACACAGTGTATCAGTAATTTAATGACATGTACAAACAAAGCATAAAGAACGTAAAAATACCTGACTCCACAAGTCAGGCTGGGAACAGCTCATTAGCTGTTGTTTGCCCTGTTCAGCAGATGTGAATGGTGCATAAGGGAAAACACCACATAACAGATAACAATATCTTTCAGCTATTGAACTTTAATACACACTACTTTATATCAAAAGCATACAAAATAAAATCAGTTCAGTGAAGTGAGAAAAAATAGATGTAATGTATTGAAGATTAAACTAAGGGTTAACTTGTGCATGTCAACTTTGAACAATAAAACCCAGCAGCTTTACAACTTCCTGAGGTCGCATTCAACAGAAACAACTTTCAATTACCTGCCCTCAAAACTTACACACGCATACTATTCATAAGCACAGTTCAAGTAAACTTGATTACAATAAAAAAAAAACAGGTACCAATAATCTCAGATCATTCCATATTTACAGAATGTTTTCAGAAGACAGGAATGTAAGAATTATTCAGGGTTCTCCCACAAAATCAAGGTAGTATCTTGCAAATTATTCTGTCTAAAACCTACGTAAAAATTAGTAACAAAACCAGCCAGATATTAACTCCTATAAAATAGAAAAGTGTCCTTTTACGAATAAGTGCTTTTTAAGGGTGATTTTGTGTAAGCATTGACGATGAGAATGAACAAAGAGTTTAGGTTCTACTACAGACATGTGGGACCGAGGCACACAGGTCCTAATTTCTGGCCCAGCAGCCTTCCCCAGTGATTACCAAGCTCTGGGAAAGCGTGAATTGCTGCAAAGCTCGGGCAGCACCGGCGGTGCTCGGCATGCCCACAGCCAGCCCACTTTGTGCAGCCTGGAGCCCCCTTCCCATCCTTGCTCTGGCCAGAAACCCCGAGAAACCAGAGGCACCTCCATCCCCCCTCCCTTTTTTTCTTAAAGATTCACTAACTGCAAGGTACAGGGTAGAAATCCAAAGACTTTCACAGCACGCGATGTGAGAAAGCTGCTTTTATGGTTTTGGAAACTTAGAATACTGAACACCCATAACTTACTTTTCTTAAAATATTTTTCAAAAGTACTCGTAAAGATGGGGAAAGTATTCCTAACACAATGTTGAAGAAAGTATATTTGTTTCTGACAATTTCAGCTGGGCGCGGCAGGAGCTGATACAATCTGCAGGAGCCTGAGAGCTCCTTTTGCCACCCCTTGCACTCTGGTTTATGGAAGTTGTGAGCGATTCCTACATTTCTGATGAACTTCTTCAGTCACTGTTTATAATCCTCTGGGTAAATTCCTTTTCTGAAATCTGGAAAGTAGTGACAGGTACAAAGCCAGTTAAGCTGATAAGCGCAGAATAAACTGCAGAAAATGTTTACTGATAAAGGAAGATCATGCTGATTAGTCAGATGAGCCAGAAAATGAGGGCTAATCTTAGGTACAGGAAAAGAAAATACACACTATAAACTGCAAGCAAAATGCTAAAGCTGAAGTAAAAACTCTTTGGATTACTTCATGAAACTGCTGCATAAAGCACAGATAATTTAGTGAATTCATGTAGAGCCAAGTGAGAACAATGCACCTGCACAATTTTTTTTCTTTCCATGGGGCATAAATAGATCTTCATTACTTTTCCAACTTTTGTTCCTTGCCCTCAATACCCTTTGATTTCAAGTAGGAATTCTACATCAAGAACAAATAGGGTCTCTACCAGCCTTTGAAATGGAAATGTAGGAGTCTCAGTGTGAAGTTGTAAAAGTCCTTGATACGCAATCTGCTTGACCCACAGACTATGCCTGAAAAGTGCTGGTGTCTGTGCTGGAAGCCCTGGTGTTGCATACCGTCGTAAACTGGCTCACTTCTACCACTAGTCTCTGATGTAACAACCCACCGTGAGTTTTTAAAAAAGTGTTTTGCTCTGGTGGTGGCTATGTGTAGATATAATGCAGGACAGGGAGCTGGGAATTGAGTATATATTGCATGTAATTATTCTGAATACTTGTGAAACCTAGGGAAACACATTTAAGGCAATACTACGCACTTAAAAATGTGTGAAACTTCTTTTGGCTCCCTTGCAAACTCCCCGTGCAGGACTGGTAGGCAAAAGCATATTGCTTCTTTTATTCTATAAAGCATCCTGAGGAAGGTTCGTTCCCCTACACCTATGATTGGTTGCCAGTGTTTTCAGCTTAGGAGTGACAACAATAAACGATGAAAGAATGACCCAAAAATATAGCAGCATTGCTTGTCTTATTCTTGAAGATTATATATATAATATAAATACAAAAAACATCCAGGTAAGGATAACAATGAGCTTTGCAGATCAAAGCCGTAAAAGGACCCTAACGCTGCAGAACTAATCGACGCGGCCGCACCGACGGTCACCACACCCGGCCCGTTCAGACTCCCGCTCCAGCTCGGCAGGATGCTCTCCCTGCGTAGACTCCACAGGCGGGGGCACCCGGCAGCGCCCTGCTCCCAGGACCTGCACGCTCCTCTCCTACACAGTCACGGCAGGAAGCAATCTGGGGGCTTCGCAGAAAATTAGGTGCCTCCAGACATGGCAGTCGCTGACTTGGAGCCTCCAGGCTGTCACAGAAGTACGGAAAGACCTAGAACACAATTCAGCACCAGAAACATTGCGTGTCTTTCGGCCGAAATCTTTATCTTAATTCTAAATGTTATGCTGAAATGTAATCGTTCTTTATGTCACTGTTAATTCCTGGATTTACTACAAGCTCGCATTTCTCTGCAGCTCTGCGAACCAAGGCTGCAGATAGGCATCAGACAGAATTCTCAGGTTATGCCAAGAAGAATAACTGCTCCAGGGCACGATGCCCGGCGGGTTGTTTAACACCCCAGCCCTCACCAGGCTTTGAAGCTTGGGTGGCGAGGAAAACGTGCCATCTGCAAACGCAGCCAGCTAACCTGGAAGACGCTGACAGACAGCACAGAGGAATTTCCATGCTGTCGCTGTGCAGGTTTGCACCACTGCCAAACACAGAAGAGGCTCCTCCCTCAGGACAAAAAAAAAAAATTAAAAGCACAATAAAATGTTCAAAAAAAGGTCTCCTTAATTTTAAAGAGTTTTGCTGGTGGCTATATTGTTGTTCTAAGCAATTTAACGATGACGGAAGATACTTTGGATGTCATTCGAGGCCAGTGCGGGACAGGGAGTGCCCTGACAGCAGCGGGGCGCGGGGCACAGCGGGACGGCGGGGCGGCGCCGCTAGGGGGCGACGCGAGGCAGCGGAGGCCGCGGCTGCCGGTGGGGCGGGGTCAGGCTGGGGTGCCGCCAGGGGTGGGAGGGTGTGGAGCCGTAGGGGGGGGGTCCCCGGCATTCTAACCCGTGGCCTGCTGGAACATCAGCAAAATCCACCAGCTTTCACGGAAGGCAAGCCCGTCTCAGAAGGTCAGTCCTGATTTCTCCTCTTGTACCAGGGTTTCTGCCTTATGTACGAATCACAAAATGTACATGGTGCAGTGCTTTGGCTGGGACCCCAGAGCTTCCAAGGTTTATCAGTGCACATAATTAATTGTCATTAATTGTCTTCCAGGTTCTTCACTGTCATTGGTATTACTCTGCTAAAATGTTCTGGCTCTTCACTTCCAGAAAAGGCCCTCCATGTGTTTGGGACATAAGGACATATCCCCCCCTGCCCCGCTACCAGCTGTGTAAGGTAAATAACCATACGTAACATCTGGAGTCACTGGCAGATGCAAGCAGCAGGAATTAAAACCCTTTCTTATTACTATCTATAGTATAATCAAATCACAGACATCCCCCTACTTGTACTGCAGAGACAAGTAAATGTTAAGGCGAAAAAATCAGCAAAAAGTCAAGCACATTACCACTTCCATCAGTCTTAAGTTATTGTAGCAGTTATGCAATGTTGACTGCAATAGCCGTAGTAAATAGTATATCTAATTAATTTAGACATTTTCTGTCTTTACATGATATTTTCAGGCACAGTTTGATAGTTACAAATGTACTCATTGTTCAAAATTATCCGTTTAAATGTTTACGTTAATGTATTTCAGGAATGCCTCAGGAATGGTCCTGATAAGCATCATTCCAACCCTTGTTTACAACATGAGTTATTTGTAGGCTACAGTTTGTGTTGCTATTTTTTTCTACTGCTTGATTGACTTAATCTTAAACCCACAAAGGACCTTCCAGAAGATCACGTGTACTCCCCTAGTTCACCACTAATAAAAAGACATGTACAAAACCATATTCATTTGATTCTAATATTTGATTTTCAGCAAAAATCCCTGATAATAAGGCTTGTCCTGTATGACTGTCCTTAAGAAAGTGTAGAAGACGGTGGATGTGTTTTAGTAATAGTTATTTGGCTCAGTACAAAGCTATAAAAAAGAAAAAGCATAATTGGTACAGTACTTAGGAGGTCAAAATAATCCAATCTCCTCTCTTGGTCATAAGCTTTATGACCACACTGATGATAATGAAGCAGATAGGAATTTTAATTCAAAACACACACTTCCACAGAATTTGTCCTGCATAAGGTTTTTGTGTCTATGACAAATCTTCTGATGCTGGCTGCATCTGAATTCCACACAGACAAATCAGGACAGTAGGCAGAACAAGTATATTTACACTCCAAGCCAGCAATACAAATTGAAATGCAATATAATGTCGAAGTTTGGGATTTTCCTGTTTGCCTGATTATTTCATTTTCTGGAGAGAAGGTGAGAAAATACAAGAACTGAAAAGAGAAGGCATACTACTAAGGATGCTCTCAAATGAACTAAAATCTTTTCCAGCTATCAGGGAATTCAAACTAAAAATTAATTGCTTTTGTTCTCAGTCTTTGTATGGCCCGAGCTGTTTATAACTAGTTTCAGACAAAAGCCCTGCAAAGACAGCAATTCTGAAATGGCAAAACCATAAATGAGAGGACCTAATGAAAGCTCTTTCCAGCTCTAAATCTTCTGATTTTGTATTTCAACAATTCAGGTCTACTCCTTCATTGTAGAGGGGAGAGCTGAAATATAGTCATAGGAAAATCAGAGATGTCTATTTCTTGTGTCCTCTCTGAAGGCTGTGGAGATTGATCTCTGTGAAGTGAACAGTATAAAGAGATGTTGCCAAAGTCAGGGGTGATTTTTAAACACCAAATCAAAGAAGATGAAACAATCTGAAAAAGAAATGTATCACATAAAGATGAAAACCTCTTACCGAAAGCCATGCACTGCATGATGGATGTGCACAAACTTATTCAAAGCACACTTTGCCATGGCAATTTCTAGTAAACTGTTATCTCTTTAGAAAAGATGCTGTGATATTTAAAAATTTCCAGTAGCTGAAAAGACCCGTCAACACAGAATTGCACTTAATAGTGGTGCATCCTCCAGGAGTGTGAGAGATTTTCATAGAAGAAAAATGCACATAGATCTGTGTGAAGTATTAATGATACAAAACAGACAGTGATATCATTAATGCTCCAATATGAATTATACTTCTGTAAATGTATTCAGATTTGTTCTTGAAACAACCAGACTGAGGTATTTGTTTCACTGTGATCATCACACTGACTTAGATTTTCAGTCTACCTTTTTGGTTTGGTTTTTTTTTTTTTGCTTTGTTTGACTTTTTACTTTGTTCTCTATTTGGTTTCGTAATTAGCAGTGCTCCCCACTCAGTATTAAGGACTTTGCTGGATTAACATAGTTCTCAAAATCAGACTGAATATCCAAATAACTTGGACTTTGAATCACGTCTAGGGGTGGAGCAAATAATTGTTAAATGTAGGAAACAGAGGAATTATCTCAGCTGTAAGAACTTAGTTTGAAAGGTAATTCCTCCAAAGTTCAACAAGGCCAAGTGCAAGGTCCTGCACCTGGGTTGGGGCAATCCCAAGCACAGATATAAGCTGGGGGATGAAGGGATTGAGAGCAACCCTAAGGAGAAGTACTTGAGGGTGTTGGTAGACAAGAAGCTTAATATGACCCAGCAATGTGTGCTTGCAGCCCAGAAGGCCAACCGTATCCTGGGTTGCATCAAGAGAAGCGTGGCCAGCAGGTCGAGGGAGGGGATTCTGCCCCTCTACTCTGCTCTGGTGAGAACCCACCTGGAGTTCTGAGGCCCCCAACACAAAGAAGGACATGGAGCTGCTGGAGCAGGTCCAGAGGAGGGCCATGAAGGTGATCAGAGGGCTGGAACACCTCTCCTATGAGGAAAGACTGAGAGAGTTGGGGCTGTTCCACCTGGAGAAGAGAAGGCTGCAGGGAGACCTTCTAGCAGTCTTCCAGTAGCTGAAGGGGTGCCTGTAGGAAAGCTGGAGAGGGACTTTTTACAATGGCATGTGGTGATAGGACAAGGGGTCATGGCTTTAAACTGAAAGAGGGGAGATTTAGATTAGATAGAAGAAAGAAATTCTTTCCTATGAAGGTGGCGAGGTACTGGACCAGGCTGTCCAGAGAAGCTGTGGCTGCCCCCTCCCTGGAAGTGTTCAAGGCTAGGTTGGATGGGGCTTTGAGCAACCTGGTCTATTGGAAGGTGTCTAGTGGTTGGATATGATCAGTAAGAAATGTAGCTTAATCATGACATTTATGCAAAGTCATGGAGCACGCACATGCAGTGCCATGCCATTAATGTTTTGGGTAGATCTCGCTCTTGCTCATTTGGTTGCCTTTTTTCCCTAGCTTTTGGAAACTATTCTCTTTTTGTCAAGATGGGTTATACTCTACGTGTACCACCTCTGGTCACATATGGAAGGAAGACGTAGCTATGCAAGTGGCAGGATTAAATGACAGATTCAACTTTTTTCAACATAAAATTTCTGTGGCACCAATTGTATCTACAACAGATTGCCTGCCTTAAAACTCATAACTAGAAAGATCAGAATAATTAGTATCTGGTAAGCAGGTGCAAACTCTTACCTGGAGGTGAAAGGAGAACAAGAAAATCATTTGGGGATTAACTTAACAGGGAAGGATATTCGAGTCTGTAGGTACCCTCTCAGTCTCAACGCCTTCTCCCAAAGATGAAGGTCCACCAGTCTTCCAGTTATCCCCTGATACAATTTCTCCTGTAGATTAGCCCTTCCTATCTCCAGATTGTTACCCAATAATTGCTTCCAAGGCTGTGCTTTTTGCACAGGTGAATGCACTAATGTGATTTGCCAAATGATCAACAGGTTTGTATCTTATTCCTGTAGCTTAGTACCAGTAGTTTAAAATTAGAACTTTTTCACTTTCTGAGAGCAATTGTAAATAAAACTCCATTTTCGTGGAGACAGGGATTTTCCTAGCAGTGATTCTCTATGTGATTCTAGGAGCTGGTTGCTTTACTCCCAACTTTTCCTCTAACTGTAAACACAGAGGCATATGAATTCCACTCGGATGGTTTTCAAAATAACTCGGCTATTGAAGGATTAACCTTCAATTTCTGTTCCTTTTCTTCCCTCCAAAGCACAATTTGCCAAAAGGTAAGACTGTTGAATTTTCTTTCTACCTTGAATTGAGGCATGAGAAAACAGGTGGCTTACACATGTGCTTCACTTCGGAGTTTAATTACTAAAATTCTCAAGTTCGGTACATAATTGAGTTTGCTGAATTATTAAATAATGCTGCAGGGTAACGCAGTTGTTTATGGTCTGCCCATTTAAAAATGTGATGGCAATTTTATCAACGTTTTTAATAGAAATTCATATTGAGACCCAAGTAGCCGGCTATTAATCTGAACGATTTCTGTCATACTGAGGCAAGAATATTGATGGCTGTGTATTTGTCGGAGTGCAGAACGAAATAATAAGGAACCATTTTAATAAAAGGCAGCTTCCCCTTCAGCAGGAATTTAGTTGCAGTTTACTTCCATTATTTATTTGAATTATTTAATAATCTGTTGCAGTCCAATTAAAAAGACAGATTGGACTGAACCTGTATTTGGAAGAACAGGGCGTATCACTTTCTCCCGCTGTCAAAATTCTGTTTAACTAGCATTGAAATTTGCAGCACCTACCTTTCCACCTAAATTACTGTAGCCAGCTAAAATGCAATGTTTCCATACCTGTAAAACGATCAAGATAATCAGGAAGAAGCAAGTTGTGCCTCAGCTCAGAGTTTTCAGATTCTCCTATGTACCTAGCTGAATACACTCACAAATAAAATCTTTACTGGTATCAAAGCAGCAGATCACAGACCTGGCAATACATTCAGATTCGTTCCAAAGCAATGAAGCTATTCAATAATTAAGGTGAGTTGAATCCATTACTATCTTGTTCTGAAAGCAAATCTGTTATTTTAATGCTCAGCGTGCTCAGTAGAGCGAGGCTGTGGGATGTGTGTGTATACATAAGCAAAAGCAAGAGGAGGAACCGCTAACTACAGAAACGTTAAGGCCCATCTGTTCCCAACAGCTGCACAAGCTGGAAAATTGTCAGAAGCTGGGCAATATTGGTCTAGCAATGTCACCTGCCTGAGTGTGCAGGGTGCATGGTTTTAATGTCGCAGTCAAATTACTGCATATGCTGCTATCTCAGTGATAGCTGTGGAGACTTAGCCTACTCCACAAGCACCCTTCATCTTCTAGATGATTTTAGTGAAGTGAATAGCATCTTTCTGCCCAGGAACTCCTATGGAGTTTCAGTGGGTGTTTTCCAGGACAAGAGACTGCTCTGCTGAGAAAGGTTGGCAGATGAAGAATAAATCAGGAGCAAAAAGCTGAGAAAAACTGAGGGATAGTATTTCTTTACAAATAATAGTTTCTTTGTCTTTTTGACATCATCAGGAGTTAGACTTTGTATCTGGGCACAGGAATTTTAGTAAGCGAGAGCCGCATCGAAGCAGTTTGCCACCCCAGCATGATGATTTCATATCGGAGACACCTCTCTCCTTGTCTGATCCATCTAGCCACCACTAACTCTCCCCACTGACCCTACCTCTTCTGGGGTGGCAGCTGCAGGGTGTGGGTTTATTCTCATGGAATACCTCTTGAGGACCACCTTGACACAGCTCAAGGACCTCCATGGAAGCAGTATGGTGCCCAGTTTTCAAGTACCAGTCATTTGCTGGTCCATAGTAACAGGTAACTTTAAGTACAACACGGAACAAAATTAGTTCCTAATTTATTGCTAGACTATTATAAAATTGTTTCCATTGACACATCCTAAATCTCTTGCCCAGATTTGTCCTTGAGAGCATTGAACTAAGTTTGTGTTTCCACTGTGAAGCTCCTGCCATTTTGATGTGCATTGAGCCGGAGCTCTTCCTAGAGCTGGTTGAAGAGTTCTTCAAGGTGAGTTGAACTGTGCAGCTTTGAAATATGTTTTTGTATTAGGAACCTGACAAGTATCACATTTCTACCTTGTGCATTCATTCTTTGAAATATAACTACAGTCAGATTCTAATGTGTCAAAAACCTATGCCTCTTTTTCCTGTCATCTATGAAGGAGTATTTTCTTGATATAGAAAACTAGCTGTCTTTTTTTTTTTTTTTCTTCCCTGGAAAACAAAAACTATGGGTTCTAACTTGAGTGGTAACATCACTTCAAAATGATGAATTGTCACTTTACCTAGGAAAATTCAAAATTGCTAAGAATAACAGACTCCAATGGAGATGTAACTTGGAGAAAAACTTCTATGAAAGCAGTTTTTTTCCTGTGCTAGAAAACAAATTTAAGAAGACACTGCTAAGGCTAAATTGATCCTCCCATCAGAAATCATAAGCCCTTGTATTTTATTTGAAACATAAAGAAAAGGAGTTGTCTTTAATTTTCATTTGTTTAAATTCTGTGTTCGCAGCCCTGATCCCACACGGTAGTTCATTTCTGCATGAAGTGCTTCAAAGTTAAGGGGGACGAGTGTATTAGTGAAAAGCAAATAGAACTAACATGTTAGACTTAAATGACAGGTACTGTTTCATACACAGGGTGTAGGAGCCTAAACAGGAATTAAGCAGATGTAAAGGATGAAATCTAGTTGCATGAATTGCATGCAGTGAAACTGCCTATATTTACAGTTGGCTAGGGCCATTTGGTGCACTTGGGATATCCATGGGACTTGGAGAAAATCATAGAAATACAGGAGATGCTCAGCTCTCTGGAAAGACTCGCCTTTAAGTTCACCTTAAGTTAGTTCCTCTTAATCCTGCCTTCAGTTCAGGCTCACCTGAAAGAAACACAGAAGGCTTGATTCAGTGGACTAAACCAGGCCATTTGAGATGCCCCAGGACATTTGAGACACACGTGTGTCTGGCAGATGTGACACAGGACAAACAGGATGCCTGTACTTCTCTGGAGCAGCTGGATACCACAGACTGTGCCCAAGGACATCTCAAACAACACTAAATGCCATTTTTAGACAACTGAATTTGCTGTTTATTGCCCCCAGAAAACTTTCCAAACCATTAGCCGCAATACTGTATTGTAATATAGAAAAAGCAGGCCACACTTAACCAAGGAATTTTCATGTGAATTGCTCCAGAATAAAAACTGGATTTTGTTAACAGATGGATTATTTTCCCATTGTTATCTTAACATTGTTCCAAAGCATGTTCAGTGCATCTGGAGGGTACTTTACAGTCCTCATTGCCAATGAGAACTCGCAAATACCAAGCAAGATGGTTTGGCATTGCCCAGTTCTGCACAGCAGCGTGTTTCACATAGCCAACAGATCCACACTTGCCCATACAGCACCAGGTAGGGCTGGAAACAATTTTATGGGATTCCTTGGAGTTTACTAAACAGAGTGTTTTCATTAATTGTTAATTGTACGTTCATTCTCAGCACTGATGATGTGGCAATTAATGACCCAGCTGTAGCCAGAGCTGAAGCAAGGCTAGTGATTGCTGCGAGAGCCTCTGAGCACTTGCGCACTTCTGTTGCAGACAGTCTGTCGGGGAAAGGGCTAAGTTGTTACATACCAAAAGAGGTCTAGCAGAAAAACTATTTAACATGAAGTCTGTGAATCCATGTCTTAACATGGACCACACCCTAAGTAATTCAGTTTGTGTTTTCTTTTGGCTCCTGGTTACGTGATTCATACTTATGGAGATTTTGAAAGTTTATTTCAGCCAGATTCTGCCATCAGTTGCAATATTATGAATGAAGGATGACTTCCAATGGACTAACTTACTAGAATAAAATAAGCAAAAACAAGTAAACAAGTCAAACAATTTCCAATTGCCTGCATACCTTCTATCCATTTACCAATGTGCCACTAAATCCCCTCTGAATCTGTTTTGTTTATTCTTCTAGTTAGCAGCTTCTCAATCAAAGAATGTACTTTTGCCTTGTTATTCTTAGACTTCTAGAATCATCTAAACGAACTGACTTCAGTATTTTATAACGTAGCTGGTTTATACTCCACTTCCACTGAGGAGTTTTCATTAATGCAAATACTTTAAACAAATTCAGTGTTCTGCCTTTGTCAGGTTTGAGATTTACAGTCCTAAATGCCTTCAGATTTACCCAGCAGGATACTTAATAGTAAAACAAGAAAGATGCAAATCAGTGAGTTTACAGAGTTAAAACGGGTAAATTAAAGAACCTTGAAGGTTCAGAAAGTCATGGCAAATTATTAAACTGAAAAAGCTCAATACTGGCAGTTTGACACTTTTGAAGAGAGGTGCTAAGTGTATGCAAACATTTAAAGGGTAAAATACCTGCTATGGAGAAAGCTGTTCTATAGCAGTGCCATGCTGAAAAGCACAAGACAAAGCCTGTGAGAGTATGGGAACAAAGCATTCCTCAAAGAAGGGATGCAGTGATGGTAAAAGAAAAAAATTAGAAGAGATGATATTCTGACTTTCTTTAGGAAGCACAGTAAAACCTTGAACAGAAGAGACTCTCTGCTCTAAGAACCACACTGCTTTGTACTGAGAAACATTAATACCCTCCTTGTCCCCTACCTGAATTGCAGGAACCTGAAGAAAAAAAATCAGTAAACCAAATTACTAGAATCTTGAAAGTTAAAAATCACACAGCCCAAGCAAAGACCTACACTGAAAAAGAAAAATGCCAAAGAAAAGAAAAAGCCAGGGACTCTGTGAAGTCCTTTAGGAACTTCTTTGTTATTGTTTAGCATGAAAGATGATCAGATACTATGATAATGAATTGGAGTATAAAACTATATGGGAGTTATTCTCAAGATAGTAGCAGTAAGACTGGCTAAGCAAAATGTAAGTCTGATTATCTGAACCCTCCCAAAGGTTGTTGTTTCTGCAACATCAAAAAGAAAACAAAACAAGACAAGCATGCACTAGAAAAACCTCCTGGAATATCTTATAGGGGGAAAATCCTTGACAGACTTGAGGACAGAGGTTATGACCTTAGGGGCCAACTTTCAAAGGGCTTTCAGCTTTGGCTGTAGGTTGAGTATGCTGCCTGCAGGCACAAACAGGATCTATGCTTGGAGAATTTGCAAAGTTCTCAGATCACTGCTGGGTCAGTCACTTCTTTGTATGCAGTAGATCTGCAAGAAGCCATTAAGGACTCTTGTAAAGTTGGTATGACAGGTCATTTCCTTCTCTAATTCAAGTGTTTCTGTGACACCATACACTGATCTATGAACAGTTTATAGCATTAACATAATCAGGAATTTTCCACGCTCTACATCCAGCAAGAGACAGTTTCCCTTAGCAAGTGCAGATGGCAGTAAGTGATGAGTTTACTCCATCAGCAGGCTCACAGCTTTGCACTACCAGGAAAATTATGCCATTATGTATTTATAATCCCAACTTCAATTTCATTGTGGCCCTGTCTTCAATTTACCTCTTTCTTTCTAGTTCCTCCACACCTTTTTCTCTTTTTCTCCTGGTCTTTCATGCTGGTCTTTCTCTTTCTGTCCTCCTACTCCAGCCAAAAGCATCTGTTCTGGGTCTGCAAGAGGCTGCAGGTTTTAGTGTGCTTTCTGGCATCCCTAAGCTGTGGCTTTACTTTCAAAAATAGTTAAACTGGAAGAATGCAAACTCTTTATTCAGCTTCCTCAAATAGAGTTTTCAACTTTCAATTTCCTGCTGTTATGGACAAGTACCACAGGATAGACTGGCACGCTCACAGAACAGATGCCATTAGTTGGAGAGGAAGGGTGTACAAACAGAAGTTGGAGTGAGTCATTCCACAAAGCATGTTTTTTCTTGTGATGCTGCAATGGCTCTTTTAATTAATTACTTTTGGGAGGCTTCTCTCATTACCCAGAGTGATGGCAGTATTAGTGAGAAACACGACTGCAAATGGGTAGCCTGAGATTTTCCACAGTGGTTGGTGGCCATGTGTGCAAAGGAGACACTCGGGGAGCTGCAGGGCTTAAAAAGCAGGCCTCACTGAAGTTTCCTGAAAAGTGCTTAAGCACCTCAAAAATCTTTTTGGAAAACCCTGATCTTAGCATTTTATTGTCCTCACACTCTGTCACTCTGAAGGGGCACTTCAAAGCATTCCCCTTCGCCTGCTAGTGGAGCCTTCTCCCACACACAGCCTCGCTGAAGTTCGCCAAGACTGTCACTTACAAGGTGATCAAAATGAACAGAACCACAGTATGGCTTGTTGCGTTAAAGATGCTATCGCTTCAAATAACCAGTGTCAGGGGGTGTTTTATTTCAAGCCCTCGGCTTCTTCCAGCAACCATGGCAAAATCCATGTGGCAGAAACAACCTTCCCATTCAAGCACAAGTCCAGCCTCCCTGCTTTTCCTCCGTCCTCGATGCAACTGCCGCTGTCCTGTCACTCAGGCCATAGATTGTGCTTTCTTTGTATCTAGTCTTGCCATTAAAATGTATTGGGAAATCACTGTGTAGCCATAGTTCATTTTTTGTTCTCTTTGCACTCCAGAGATAATGTCAGGGAGCCATGAGGGCTGGCTGTTCCCTAACAGTTACAATTGTGCTGAACAATGCTGAAAACTCAGAATTAAGAGGAAATCTGAGCTAGAAACAATGTGTGAAAATTAAGCAAGCGTAGCAAAGACCATCAGGAAGCTGTGTTAGAGAAGACTAACATGTAACTACAGTATCTGTATAGCTTTTCTTAATTAGCAAGGAAAAATTATTTTCTTAAATTTCATTTTATTATGCATAACATCTGTAATATGCTAGTGGTTTTTAAAAGTGAACACATAGCCTCATCAATTTTTCATATTTCCCATTTGTTTATATCATTACAATGGAAGCTGTACTGGGGGACAGAAAAGCAGCCTCAGTGGACAGAGGCAAGGATGCTACAACTTTTCACTAAATCCACTACTGAGGGTAGTGGTACCACACTAAGGTGTCAGCATGATACCTTAACATACCTTAAACACACACAGCAGTATGCAGCGCTGCCCAAGCACTGTCCTCCTTGGTGGGAGAAGTGGGAGCTTTATGGCCAGCCTGCACGCTCAGTCTCTGTGATCTGGCAGAGGTTCACAGAGCTCACTGAGTCCCGTACAGCTGCCTGCTTGTTTTCTTCCATGGACCCTGGGTGTCTATTCTTCACACCGGTCAGGCATAAGCCGAATATTTCATTGCAGGGAAGGTTATACTATTATACATTAATGGTGTAAGCATTATTGCTGATACACATAATGGAAAATTAAAAAAAAAAATTGCAGTATACTGTGTGTGATAAGGAATGTGGGGCAGTAGCTGCTGTGCTGAAGGAAAAGCCTAAAGCAATGGAAACACCTATTTCTGCCTAAGTATTTCTGCCACTATCATATCATTATACCACTAGATAGAGCAGCTGCTGTTGCTGTCGCTGGTAATCTCCTACTCAGCACATGCATAGTCAGCGTTTGCGCCCAGACTAGCAGCCATAGGCATTGGCATCAGCATAGATGACTGTATGATGTTTGCTGTACTGTGCACATCATTAGGCAGAGCTCATCATTACCAAGGGAGAAACCCTCCAGCCTTGTTGGGTAGGCAGGGATCCTGCCCTGAGTTTCTGGGACCAGGTTTCCATTACAGGTACCTTGCATATAGAGAACACACCCAGGATTTAGTTTGTGAATGGCTTCATTTCTGTGAATAACCTTCTTTCTCCTTTGGCAGCTGAAGACAGGCTCCCATTGCTGACTCTTTTGGGTTTTTCCCCACCCACCAAAAATAATCGCAAGGAAAGGAAGCTGCTGCGCTCAGAGCTGTGGACTGTACTGAAATGCAGCTCGGCTATCACTGCAGCAACATCTCCCCAGGCCCATTAGACTTGCTAAGTGCTATCTGCAGGTCTGCTCAGCAACACCGAGAACGGAAGCTTTTGTTACTATCTGATCCCACTGAAAATAACTGAAAAAGATTTTTCAGCCTAGAAAAGACTGTAGGAATATGAATGAAATTAACTCCGTCTCGTCTAGTAATCATTTAGTAATTTTTAAGAACGATAATTTCTCTCAGAATTCTCCTCCATTGTCCCCCCAAAATCTTAATCAAATATTCATTAGTTAAATAACTGCTTTAGATTTACTGTCTTGTCCTGAAGGTGTAGGCAAATTTAGGCTTTGTTGGTTTTCAGTTTTTTTCCCCCACTACTTTGTACAGCCTGTCTCAGTTCATATGGGGACAATAATAACACCAACTGTATCTTTAAAGTATATTAAGTAACTGTTAATTCACCACACAGTAAGTTATATTGTAATGTAAAATTAGTTTCATTTTCCTTATTGTTACTACAGCCATTTAAAGCATCCTTTGGTAACATAGTGAAAACAGGTCTATAGAATGACTCCTCCTGTAACACAAGTCCTCTGTTGTCACACGTGTGGAGGGGAAGAAACAATGCAGTGAAGCAAAATGCCTGTTCAGGAGGAGTACGTCTATGATTCAACAAGCAGGGTATCACTTTTACAAAGCATGCCCATCCATCATTCTTTAAATGACTGTAAAGAATTAATAAACTTTTTTTCCTCGGTGCAGTTTCAGCTTTTTAAGAAAGAGTTACAGTCAGTGAGGCACCTTGCCACTACGCTGCAACTGTCTTGCTGCTCGGTGCCTGCAGACGCATCTGTCTGGCTGATTTCATGCTTCTCCATTCTCCCTCACTTCAGCAGATCACCAGACTACAACCATAGGCACAGTGGGGAAATGTTCCTGTGATGTGGTTTCTGAAATTTGGCTCTGTTTTTCTTTGCTTGGCAAAGGCTTATTCATAACCATGCTCTGAGCCAATCCTGTTCCCAGTCAATGATAGCTGTGTGAATGCAATTGAATGCTGAATTTGGCTTTTTGTGTTCAGCTGGTTTCACAATGACTTTTTCTGACTCAGCGCTCATTCTAGCAAATAAATTAAATTTTTAGTAAGTAGAGTTGCTATTTAGCGGGGTTTTTTATTAGTAAGTAGATCTATTCCTACTTGACTTGGATTTTGTTTTCTTTTTTCTTAAATTAAAAATCAAGATCTTGTTTCTAAGAACTATTTAGAGTTCACACTAGATTAAATTTTCAGGTGTAAGTAACACATTGTTCAGCCTTAATAGATCTCAGTGATGTCTGGTGCCTCCTCTAAGTAGTTTAAAAGTTACTTGCATGATAAGAACAGGCATTCAAAAGCAAAAACCTAGCACCATTTATAAACATACCCTTTCCAGAATGCAGACACTGACAGTTGCACAAAGGATATACCATAAAAATGCTCGGGCGGTCCCTGGCCCAGCCCCGCCGCAGCAGGCTCAGCGCTGAGGTCCGACCAGGCTGCTCTGGTGATGTTGAACAGAACGGGTCCCAAGGCAGACCCCTGTGGTACTCCATTGTCACCAGCCTCCAGGTAGACACGATCCATTAATCACTGAACCCAACCATCCAACTGCTTTTTAAACAACTAGTTGTCCACCCATCCACACTGTAATGTCCCAACTTAGCTACAAGAACATTGTAGGAGACACTGTTGAAAGCCTTGCTAAAGTCAAGGTAAATGACATCCACTGCTCTCCCCTGGTCCACAAAACTAGTCATCTTAACACAGAAGCCAGTCAGGTTGGGCAGGCATGAGTATTCCCTGGAAATTCCATGCTGGCTGTTACCAATCACTTCCTTCTCTTTTACGTGTCCAGAAACATCTTTCAAGAGGAATTGCTCTATGATTTTCCCAGGGATCAGAGTGTCCTGGATACCACTCCATTGGTAGGAATTGTTCCAACTTCCATGTAAAATAAATTGTATTGCATTTCCTTCTATGCTACCAGATGGATTTGAAATCTTCAGAGTGGATACAATATTTGGTTAATCACTCAACTTCGTTTTAAGTTGGTGTTTTCAGGAATCCCGTTCATTAAATTCCAGTTTTTTCATGACACCTTTTTTCCTTTGCTTGACAGTGGAATTTAAGGCTTGGGCTGTAAAATCCCACCAAAGCTCCTGAAATCTGTGAATATAGCTGAAGTAAGCTTTTTGTTCCTTTGTACCTTTAACATTGCCTTGTATATTAGTGTTTGGGGTATATGCCCAGTCCTAGTGCGTACTGAAATGTCTGAAAGCTGGTTCTGCAGGAAGAGTTCACTTGACATTTCCAAATTTCAACTCAGAAAATTCATATTTATTTAAACATATGACTTCTTGTTTGCTCCTGTTATTTCTATGCTGTGATTGTAAACCGTGACAGGGACCGTCTTTCTGTTCTGTGTTTAGACAGCACCTGGGGCAACGCACCTGGTGAATGCCTGAGGCTCCTAGCAATAGTGAAAGGGAAGGATGTGTAACAACTATACCTAGCTGCTAAGTTTTGAGTCACTTCTAGGTTATGTATCACTGTCCAAACGGATTTTGCCATAACTTTCCTTTCTTCCTTTGTTTCTCTATACATGTATAGCTTCATAGTATGAAATGGGCATTGTAATTACCTGGTCTGCCCATTTACAGGCCTGGGAGGTAGTTAAGAACTTGGATTTTCTTCTCCCCTCCCCCTTCTCTACATCATACTGCAGGGAAATACATGGATTTTCAGGGGTCCTGCAGCAGATCTGGAGATACATCTCACTCCACTGTTTTAACAGTGTATTTTGGCATCACATATGGATGGCATTAGAAAGAAAAAATGCTTTGTGCTTTGGCTTCTGAATCAGTCCAGCCACAGAGCTTCACACTTTGTGAATATTTCAGCTTCTGTCATAGTTTTTTCTTGTGATGCATGGGCAAAAGAAGGGAAATGGCACTATCAAGCATTTACATTTCAGCAGAAGCTTGCCAGAATTTAATACGACAAAGAACAAATATTTCATTAACTGTAAGTACTCCTTCTTGTCCTCAAAATCCTCCTGCATATAATATGAAAAGAAAAATGCCTTATAGAAAAAATTGCAAGAATTTTAATAATGGAAAGTGTTAAAAAGCCAGGATACATCATCCCAACTTCCCTGGGTCTCCCTCTAGTGATAAGGGTAGAAAGCATCCTGATACTTTGTAGTCAGGAAATTTTAGTTGATTTTCAATATAGGAAAAGGAGAGTAACTTAAATACATTTCTGAAGGGTATCTGCAACTGCACCATTAGCCAACACAAATGAGGATGTGCTTTAGCAATACATATTCACCATTGCATTCATTAAAAACAGCCTTTATTTGGCTTAAAATACAACAGGAATTTGATAAAAATGCCTAGAATAATCTTGTTGAATCAAATTAAATGGTGCAGTCTCCAAAGGTGCATTTGCTCAACAACTTTTGAAACAAAATGCACAAAACTGCAAAAGATGCTGTTTTATAGCATTTTATTTAAAATCAGTAGTGACTTCTATGAACACGAACAATCTCAAGAGCACCAAGAAGTACAATCAGCAAACATCTCCACAGAAAATATTTAACACCAGACAATAACTTTTTATTTTCCATTCAGTTCATATCTCCATCACTCCATTTTTTTTCCAAGTAATCTGTTCATCATTTTTTAAGAATATAGTTTTAAACAAGACACAGACAAAAAATCCTGCATGTCCCTTTACCTTCTGCCTATGGGTAAACCACCTGATCCGACCATTCAGGTTGTTTAGCTTTCAAATACCTCCTAGCTTTCATAGGCTTGAAACAATTTTCAGTCATCTCCCCTACATGTTTCAGTGGTGTCTCCTTTTCTCCCTTACAAAAACTGCTGCAGGCCACTACATACATATTGTCAGAACATTTGGACTCTGAGGAATATGGTCATTTAGCTTCCCATTTTTAAAGCCTTATATTTAGTAGGGACATTTTCTCCAAATGTTGGTTCCCAGACCCATATCCAAACCCAAAGCTACTACTGAAAAGATATCCAGCAGGGATATTGATGACCAGATTAAACAAACAAACAAAAAAAAACTCCTCACTAAAATAAAGAGAGACTGCTAAGTAGGCTCCTTACTCTCAAATGAATTTTGTAAATGAAGTTGCCCTAAATTAAGGAAGGCAAATTTCCAATGAGGAAAAGAAAGAAAAAGCCTTCCTCCATCAGGCAAGATCTGTCACTTCGTGTTCTACCCACTATCCTTATGAAGCTATCACAGAAAGCTTGGGGACACAGCAAAAAGATCTATCAAAGAGAAATCAAAGATGTCAATTGCTAAAAAAATTTTGAACGAGTAATAGGGTAGAGTGACAGAGAAAGGTTTCAGGGAATCTGTTCTTACCCTGATAATCTGGTGATCAGTGAATAATCTGGTGATCAATTGTTTTTACGCAGGCTGGCAGCCTGTCACAAGTGTGACAAGTGATCACAGGTGATACCTGGTCCCCAGGGATCAATACTGGGCCTCACACTGTTCAACACCTTCACGAATGGGATTGAAAATACCCTCACCAAGTTTGCTGATCACACTAAACTGAGTGGTGAGGTAGACAAGTCAGAAGGGCGAGGCATCTTACAGAGATACCCAGACAGGCTGGAAGAGTGGGCAAGCAAGAACTGTATGTAGTTCAACAAAGACAGGTACAAGGTTCTGCAGCTGGGACAACACAACTAAAGAGCCCAGTACAGGCTAGGATCTGTGTGGCTGGGAAGCTGCCTTGCTGAAAGGGACCTGGGGGTCCTGCTTGGACAACAAGCTGGACAGGAGTCAGCAATGCATTGCTGTAACAACAAAGGCAAATCGTATCCTGGGCTGCATTCACAAGGTCATTATTAGCAGAGATTGAGATGTGATCATCCCGCTCTACTCAGTGCTTGTCAGGCTGCACCTGGAGTACTGTATCCAGTTTTGGTCACCACAATTCAAAAGACACACACTGGAGAGGTTTCAGAGGAGGGCCATGAAGATAATTCAAGGGCTCGAGAACCTGTCTATGAGGAGAGACTGAAGGAGTTAGGTCTTTTCTCCCTGGAGAAGGCTCAGGGGGGACCGCATCACAGTTTTCCAGGGTGGCCACAGTGAGGATGGAGGGTCTCTTTTCACAAGGAGCCACATGGAGGGGACACAGGAAAATGGGTACAAGTTTTACTGCGAGAGGTTTCATCTTGGTATAAGAAATACATTTTTTACAGTAGGAACAATCATTCACTGTAATAGCCTCCCCAGAAAACTGGTGGAGTAGCCACCACTGGAGGTTTCCAACACATGACTGGAGAGACCACAAGATAATCTCATCTAGGCTCCCTTTTCCATGAAAGTTTGGACCAGATGATCTTTTGAGGTCTCTTCTAACTTCGGCTGTTTTATTATTCTATGATGCAAACTACACTAAGGTTTTTGCTAACATTTGGACATGCATTTTTTATTAAGAAATTGTCCACACAATCTTGTTATTAACACACAGTATCCTCCAGAGAGCATCACATTTAGCAGTTTCTCCTCAGAAGAAAACAGGCCAAATTCATCCCCAGAAAAACCTAGACAGAAATGGTGGTCCAAGTGTTCTCATTTCTATTCGGCTCCATAGTGTTGCCTTCTTACCCAGTGTCAGGCAACACTGGCAGAGGTTGTTTGGTTTCATTTCTCAACTTCCAGTGATACAGGTCTCACTCAGCATGTCTTAAAGAAAGACAGGTGGGGTTTTTTGTTAGACCTGCAGGAATCTCATCCAAGCCTGAAAACGAGAAGCAGATGGGACAGTTCACCATTTGCTTGCCTGAATGAGATAACGTCAGAGATCTCTCTAAAAGGTTTAATTATTTCCTTTATCTCATCCTCTTTACAATTCTCTTGGAATCTGAATCAGGTAAGATAAATTATTTGAGGATTTGGTTTTGACATTGATGTCTTCTGTCCTGGCTCCAATTCATAGTCAGTGCTGAACAAATGGCTGATTTGCCACACATTACCATTCTTTGACTATGTGACTTCTGGCTGTCTAAAATAGAAAAATTATCATTGTTGCAGCCACCCCTTTTCTCCTTGATGAAGGATCATGCTGATTTTTTTCTAAACTAAATTACTTTCAACATACAAGTTGACAGAGATACAGAAGAAGAAAAATTCCACAGCTGAGAAATCTTAATAAAATGAGAAAAGGATTATAAATATCAAGCAAGAAAACATAATTTATGGGTCAACTTGCATAGATTTTGTACTGTCTTCATTTGACATAGATGATAACACAGATCAGCACACGACACACAAGTATTTAAAACCACATGAGATTCTAGTTATTAGGAAGAAATAAAAGACCCAAGAGGATATTCTGAGTTAGTCTTAAAGGCTGGAAAAATTGCAAAATTACATCCGAGGTCAGAAGTAACTAGCAAAAAACATTTACAGAGGAAAGATCTTGTTGTGAAAGTTAAGCCAAGAACTCACGAACACCAGGGTATGCATAGTTAGGAGAGAGATGCCAAGAAGAAAATTAGGAGCTCCAAGCTTTGCAAAGTAATTTCTTCCATGGTTCATTAAAAACACTAATATAAGGTGCCCACCTTGTTGCACCAATTTACCAGTCAAATGTTGAAATATGAATGGGACAACTTGGCTATTAGGTTGAGAGTTTTAAAAATAATTTCAATAACAGAAAAAATGTTACTAAATGAAGAAGAGGTTCAGTGAAGAGTAACAGAAATCATCAGAAGGCTGATACTGATGATAATCTACAATTAAAAATGCTAAATACATCAAACTTAGCAAAGGGTTGACTGAGGGGTGATGTAACCATAGTTACAGATATATTTTTAAAAAATGTTAACCTCAATATGATATGGATAAAGTAATGCTGGAAAAAATTGTTTAAATATCAGTAAAAAGTGAGAATGAGTGTTTTCTGGTTTTCTTGATAAAAAAATGAAGGAAGTTGCATAGCCTGGGAATATTTGGTACATGAGGCATCATTTTAAAAGTGCAGATGGATTGTATGAATCAGTTGGCCACTGCCTTTATGAAAAAAAAAGGGTTTCTTTTTGTAAAAAAGGAGTGAAAACTCTTAATATTACCATCACTGAAAAGGTAATTACATTTTAAGTAGCTCAAGACATGAGTCAAGAAAGAGCTCCTCACTGTTGCTGTAGTTACCACTGACTGTAACAGTAAGCAAGTGTTCTGGGGAATTAGGGTGAGCCATGGCATTCCTCGGGCTTGCTGGGTAGTGTTTCTACAGAAGGAAATTCTGACCAACACCACCTGTCCTGTGGTCTCACAGCTATTATTCAAACTTCTCCAAAATCATTGGGAGGCTTTCCACTGACTTAGACTGACATTCTCTCATAGTGAAATGAACTTCTGGCTAGCACCCAAAGTTCAGGAAAGCTCCGAGGACAAGGTCCTGACCTTTCTATGTGTAACAAGAGCGAAAAAAAATAATAGTAAGGGAGGAGGCCAGGCAGGACTTGTAAAGAAGAACAGCAACTTTGAGGATTTCTCCCTTGAGGCCTGTGTAAGGTAATGATACGTGCTGGGACTCTGCTCCAAACTGATGGGGATGGGAAGAAGGATGGTAGGAAGCTGGGTGAAGGAAGAGGGAGAAAGGGCCTGGCACGGCAGAGGGGAATGAAGAACCCAACTGGCAGCCCTTCCACAGAGTTCTGAAGAGCTGCAGGGATTTAAGGTCCTCCAAGTACCTTATGAATCTCTCTCACTTTCCTATTTCCTTTACAAATTCAAGAGAAACTGAAAGCAAAAAAGCAGAGGAGAGAAAGAGGAAAGGCTTTGCATTGGTGGCAAGAGGAAGGAAGTAGCCCAATTACAAGGAAAAAAAATAATGTAAATCACAGACATAAAATGCAGTGTCTTGTATTCTGCTGCTGTAGTAGCGTATATTGCAATACTATGAGCTTCAAGGCTGTTGGGAACTTCAAGCTTCTCTGAACTACATAGAGAATGGAAAGACTGGGAAATGTATATGACATAACAAATGAGGGGGAAGAAAGATACATTCTCATGTTTGATCTTTCTCAGTAGATGACAACATTTGGTTCTTTTTCTCATCCAAGCACTGGATGCAGTAACCACTAGGTGTCAGAGAGATGTATTCCTGAATCAGATGTAATCTGATGAAATACTGAATCAGAAAATTAAGAATGAGAAATGGTGTGGTGGCAAGTGGAGTGCATCTGGTGGGCAGGCAGAAAGAGGACAGTGCCCTCCCTCTATTGCACTATCTCGGGTGACACACAATCAGGAGCACGCAACCAACCTCCTGAGAGGGTCCCACCTCAGACCGGTCCCTTTGTTTGCCCCGAATACACACCACCGACTTCAAGTGGTGGGAATGAAAATTTGGAGCATGTCACACATTCTGTCCTCCTATTCAATTTATTGGGATTTTAATGTTCCCTGTCATGGGGCTTGTGCCTCATCGAGGTGGAAATACAAGCTTGCAACTGATTCTGCCACTGGAAAATCACATATCACAGAATTACAGGCTCTCAAACATATTGTACTATTGAAGGCACAGAGCAACTGCAGACTACAAGCATTTCCAGTTAGTTCAGTAAAATTTAGTCTTCCTCTTCAGTGGGACACAGAAGTTCAAGTTAAATTTCTTTTTCCCAGATGTATCTATCTACCTACTGTATTAGATGAGAGACAAAGCTAAACAGAGGGACAGTTTCCGTTCCTAAACCAAGCAAATCACTCAGAAAGGGAAAAGCAAAAACTGACCCAAGTTGTTAATGAAGGCCAATTTTGTTCATTTGAAGAAATCAGGAAACATTGTCATAACTATGAATAGCTATCCTACACAGCCATAGGTATACCTGTGTATATTGATAAGTTAACACTGAAGAGAAATCTTTTGCTCAGAAAAAGCTTTCTGGTTAAAGTGAAGAATCCATAATCATAAAATACGATTAAATATGGGCATGGAATAAGTGGTCCGATTTTACTCAGGAGATTCCACCTTCCCCGATTGAAGCCGAATGGTTGGCCTTAGAAAGGGATTATGAGAAGAGATGGGAGGAAACAGACCATCCACATCAGAAAACTGATGACATCCATAATAATAATAATAAGCTTGCACTAATAATGTTTTAACCCAAGGCTGCACAGAGAGTGCCTTTAAATTTGCCTTCCTGGGAGGTGGCGAGCCTCGGCAGTCACAGACCAACTCTGTAACTGCTGCTGAGGGGACAGCCCCCCACCCAGGCACGGGCCACGTTCCATGTGGCAGGTGCTTCTCTGGGCTTTCACCAGCAGCAACTCCAGTGGAAGGATTTTGCCTCCCTCCCCCTGCCAGCCAGCCCAAGCACAAATATTTATTCAAATGGGATAAACAGCAGAAACAATTTTTGGAAGAAATAGAAATTCATATTATTAGGACTGTGGAAACACAGTGCCAGACATTTAAAAGTATAATCAAGACACTTAAGTCCAGCCATAACATTTAGATTCTATTTAATCCTAATGTATTTTTGTAACTGATTTTTGATGAATCAGCCTTTTAAAAATCTTTACCTAAACTGTTCTATGGATTTATATGCAAATACTACCCTTTGTAAACCTAAATGTTGGCATATATTCCTACCACAGTTTACAAGTAGCCTAACTATTTACCTTTCAGATTATTCCTAGATCTTTTGATGTTAAATAGCATCCAAAGAAAGGAAAGTGCTACCTTTTGGTACATCACTAAAATAAACAGACTTGGGGACCACAAAAGTCCCTCTGCTAACAGGCTGGCAAGCAGGCTAATTTAAACAAGATTGGTTAGCTCAGTTTTGTTCAGATTATTTGCTTAGCATGTGCAAGAAGCATAGTTTGGGAAATTATATGCATTATAAATGAGCTACTTCAAAGACTGCTAGAGTGTGTCAAACGTCAGTTCACCTTTTGATGTTCCTAGTTGACCAAACTGGTACTTTTGACTGGAACGAAACGAGACACCCGAACAGCACTAAACTCAAGACAAGCAACAAAGCAATCTTGTAAAGACCTGCTAAGCTTCCCTACCAGGTCAAGTTCATGCAGGAAGAGGTAAGACTGGGACGAGGACTGTGAACATCCTTCTGCTTATGAATGAATTTCCTATTCTCTTCTGTTCCACAAAAAGGGAAAGAACCTTTTATTTTCTTCTTTGCCACGTGTTGCCCCTACAGTAATGGATGCTTCTTAAACTCTGATCATATTGGAGACTTGCTTCTACCTACTTTCATGGAAGTTTCCAAACTTAATTTCTCTTGCACTACAGATATCTTCATCCCTCACCAGTAGCCTGGAATGATCAAAAAAGTCAGTAAGACTACAGAAAACAAAAGTGACAGTGTGAGTTAACAGAGCGAGCAATGAGATTAAGATTGGGCATAGCTATAGCTTTACACAGTGTAAAGGGCCCAGAGATGGCCAGCTAGAGCAAAAAGTCCCTAACCTCACCTTTTAAGGGAAACAGAGATTCAAACTTCAGCTTGTCACCTTGGATTTCGAAGAGATCTTCCCACACCCTGTATTGCAGGTGACAGTCAAAGCCATGATTTCACTGAAATGTCTGTAATATTCACGCTGCATTTTGATGCAATCTATAATTTAGTGCTCATATGGAAGCTGACAGGTCCACTCAACTTCATTTATGTATTTCTCGTTGCAAAGGTTCACAAAACACTCCCTCTGAGTAAAATCTTCTGCTTAATGTACAGAAATATACATTAACAGAAACATACATATAAAACCCCTCCAACGACACATTGCTACGTTACACACAGTACTGCAGCCCTAATCTCAACTCACACCATTTTCTGTTAGCGCATCCTAGATAAACACCCTCAAACAATGCATTTGAAATGCAAACATACGGGATAAGACATAATGAAATACTATACCATATATATCTATATAGTATAATATAATGTAAAGACAAAGCATTATTTTCTCTTTCTCATAAGAAAATTCAGTCTTGTTTAAATAGGCACTAAAAATATTTAGGATTTAAGGAGTCAGACATTTTAAAGAGTTAAGACAAAGCTCTATACAATACTAAAATAGCTACCAAATGTAACAAGATTTACCTGGGGAGACTTTTAGCCCATTCCCACATATGTTCTTTAAAACTACTTTGTCCCTTGGTGGTGCAGAAGCAAATTAGCAGCATGGGAAAAGTGCTAGGGAAAACAGAAGGTGTAGATTAATTTCACACCTAATTATTAATTAATTTGCTCAGGCTCAGCTGGAATAATCAGCACTTGAACAGCTTCACTTGTTCCCAGCGAGCTGCTGCAGTGTCTGTTTAAAATTCCATGGGGGTCACAGTTGCATCAGGCTGAATAATAATGATTGCAGGTAGCTGGAGTCCAAGCCCAAGCCCCTGTTCATGGGATCTGCACCACATGATTTTATAGTACCAAGCACGACCAGGTCACCATTGGTGGGGCAGATAGACATGATTTCTCTCTAATAGTTGAGTTACACTAACATAAAACCGAAGAGGAGGAGTATTCAGCTGAAGTAGCTCCATTGATCTTGCATTGCTGTAAAATTGTAAGAGTGTTAAGACAAAGCCAGCGCTGTTGACATTGGAAGAATTATCCAAGTAAAATTAATCTGCATAATGTACCATGCACCAAGGCTTTGGTGCTCTGATACAAGCAGCATGTAGTGTTGGCAGATGACAGGTTCCACTAACTTATTAAATAACACAGAAATCATCTCTGACTGATAGATGGTGTGAAAGGCTGGCTGAAATTTTCCTACATGCTGCCTCTCTTTCAGAGAAAACTTCTAAAATACAGCATATATAAGCAGTTCCTTGTACATTTGATCCAGATTGCCTTTCACTCCCTTCTGTAGCCCATGAAAGTTGTAGTTTGCTGTAACATCTGTCTGATCAGAAGCCTTCCATTTACACAAAATAAGCAACAATTTGAAAAAGAGTGTTATGCTTATATAAAGATATGACACATCTGCTACATCCTACCCTTATTATGTTATCCTAGGTATCAGACACTGGTAGAAAAACTGTCATTGACCTAGAGAGAACTGAGTAGAGAAAGAGGCACAGGTGAAAAACAGAAAACATTTGGGACCAGATTCAGAAGGAAGTCTGGTATAAGCAGGACTCGGTAAACGTTATACCCCAAACTGAAAATTAGTATGCAGCCTCCTGTTCGGCTCTGAAGATTCCAAATAGCTGCACACCTCTTTCTGCTTCAGTCTCGCAGTGCTCACTGATGCTGTCTAGCTCTGCTCTAGAAACTGGGAATTCAACACAAACCTGCTCCTAGGACAGTTTTATAGCTGCTGAGGAGTAGGCTCGGCTGAGCAGGACTTTGCTCTTCTCCTGCTGGTGATTTGCAAAGCAGGTCAGGATCTGCCACCTGGGTAGGAGTGAGATGATGGGACCATCTCTCCTGTCAGGACATCATGCATTTTATATTAAGCAGTTACTGGACTTGGCAGTCATAAAAGGACACTCCCACATCAGTGCTTAGCCACAATGCTACAGTCAAGCTCCATCCCTGTATGCACTTTTCAGCTACAGGAATCTAGCACTGCTCTGGGAAACCTCCTTCCCCTCCCCGCGGCACTCACGCTACGGACTGCTGATTGGGACTTTGCTGACAGTGGAAGGTTTGGGGTCCCTCAGGATGGAGGATGTCTAATATGCAGATCTACCATGGCTAACCTCTCCTCAGACAGAGCTAGGGCACACGCTGAAAAGACACCAGGAGCTTTACCTAGCTTATTCAAGCAGTCTTGATGAGCAATTACCCTCAGAAGAGAATGTGGATACCAAAAGTAGAGAGAAGCACGTACCTGCAGCCCCAAATAAGGCACCTGAGCTCCAGAGGAGGATTTGAGGGACGGTCCCTCATTTTACATTTTCTACCTGCATCTTCCATGTTCAGTTTGTTGGGGGAAGGCAAAAAAATGAGTAAGAATGAGCTGAGGGCCTTAGGCCACCAAACCTTCCCATGCACTGTCTAAAAAACGCTATTTCAGTGGTCCCTTTTGGATATCAGGTCCCATTCTGGAATAAAGTCCATAAAATAAGAGCCATGCAGTATATTTCTGTAAGCAATCACAGACATCTGCAGGGGGCAGCTCATATCAGTAATCTCAGTGAAGTATTTCAGTCTCTGATGGATAGGAATTGGAGTGTCCTGGTTAAAATGCAGAAAATTCTACATATGAGTAAATAAGAAAAAGAATAAATGGTTCAGTTCTGCAAAGTGAGAGATTCTTGGCATCCATTGCCTTCAAAAACAACTGAGAATGTGCAATAACCCTTAGGACTGATCTTCAAGTAACCTCTGAGGGAAAGCATTACAAACATAAGCTAATTTTAAAAATCAGGTGTAAAACCCATAAAATTATAGCAGAGCATATTTACTGTTTTATACCAAGATCTATGTTTGTATAAAATTTCATGAAAATTGCACGTAATTTACCACGGGTTATTTTTTTAATAAAAAGTAGGAAGAAAGGGAATAATAATTTCCCTATATTTTTATATTATTTTCATCACAGTAGGTAACCTACCTGTAATAAAAAAAAATGCAGCCACTCTGTTTTGTAATGCTGTGCTTATTGTATTGAGTTATATGCAATATAATACACATCAATACCATATGGTGCATAAGCAGTAAAATAAAGAGTATGAAACACAATGGCATTACAATTATTTAGTGCTATAAACACTATAAAGCATCAGAGGAGCTAACAAAAAATTATACTGAAAACTGAGCAGGACTGTATTTTTAAAGTTTTTTGAGAACTTTGCCAAGAACCACTCATTTGTGAGGGCTATGAGGATGATGAGGGGACTGGAGCATCTCTCCTAGGAGGAAAGGCTGAGGGAGCTGGGCTTGTTCAGCCTGAAGAAGAGAAGGCTGAGAGGGGACCTTATAAATGCTTATAAATATCTGAAGGGTGGGTGTCAAGAGGATGGGGCCAGACTCTTTACAGTGGTGCCCAGTGACAGGATAAGGGGCAATGGGCACAAAATGAAGCACAGGAAGTTCTGTCTGAACATGAGAAAGAACTTCTTCCCTCTGAGGGTGGCGAAGCACTGGACCAGATTGCCCAGGGAGGTTGTGGAGTCTCCTTCTCTGGAGATATTCAAGACCCGCCTGGATGAGGTCCTGTGCAGCCTGCTGTAGGTGACCCTGCTTCGGCAGGGGGGTTGGACTAGGTGATCCACAGAGGTCCCTTCCAAACCCTAACATTCTGTGATTCTGTGATTCTGTGAGTATATGCTCCTTTAAACTGGAGTTGAATCCTCCACTGGTGTAATTTAAGATAGATCCATCAGCATAAATCAAGTTAATCAACATACACCAGCTGAGAGTCTACATCTACAAAGATTCTTCCCTTCAGCTATCGCATTGTTCTCTGGTACAAGCCCAGGAACCTGAGTTAAGCAATAAGAGTGCACCAAAAGGGAAACAGACTTTAAAATAGTAATTGTCACATTATTAACATACTTTGCATTGGTACGGGGAGCACTCCAAGGATTCCAAGCAGAATAGTCAGTCTTCAATCAAATCATTACAAGTTCACAAAACCCATTTTACAGATGAGATATTCATTCTGTGAAAGGACTGAAGATTATACTCAGTCTTATCAGAACAGAATATTGTCACATTTTCTTTGACCACAAAGTCAGGTTATGAAATTCTGACCCCCATCATTAGCTGACTTCTCCCACCCCAGAACCACAGGTCTTTCCCCCCTCAGCAGCAATGACTTGTCCACTGCAGGGCTGGTGCAGCAAACAAGACCATTCACACGTCTGGAAAAAAAGTTACCTCCAGAGTCAAGGGTCCTGAGTCCCACCTTGTGAATTTAAATAAACTGATATCCCAGGAGAACACGGAGATGGTGTATGTTTTTTTCTGGTAGATGCCCCAAACAGGTATGCGTAAGTACAATTGCCTGGATGGAGAAGGTGGTCTCCTTAAAAATAATTGAAGAGTTCTCTGATCTGAACAAGATGGGGGATATATTTTCTGCAGGCTGTACAATTTTCTTCCAAGTCTACAGATGGAGATTAAAAAAATCAGGACATTTCATGTCAAAAAGGCTGTAATATTTAAAGTCCTCATTGGCAGGAGAAAAGACCTGTCCAACTGAATGCAGCTTTGCACTTTTGCATCCTAAAGCACTGGCAGAGAACCCTAATAATTTCTGTTATGCCTGGCCTGTGGATAGATTTCTTCATTTTGCTGCAAGCCATATGGCTTTCATGAAAAATACTTTTTTTCTCAAAATACTAAAATACAGTAATACGTGGCTAATATTTTATTTACTTGCCAATATCTTTTGGGGACAGTAATTTAGTCTTGGATAAAATTACGCACTACAAAATTTGTAACAGTTACTGCCGAGGTGTATTGAGATATAGAAGTATTTGTCTTCTTCCTCGCTAAAATGAATTTGACTGATAAAACCATGTCTCTATTGGAATTTTACTCATGCCACGAGAGCACTAAAATAAATGTCAATGAAAATATTAAGTATTCTGTTTGTTACTTAGAGATCATTATTCATGTCAGAGAAATGTATTTGCAGACTTACTGCATCAACTTCATCCTTAACACTAAAATTCACTGGAATCATACCAGAGATGAGTGTGGCATACTGACTTCAATAATACAAAACTATAACATGTATTTTTTTATCTCTCAGAAGAAATGAGATTCATTATCTTAAGGGATTTCTGTGTGTTACCAATGAGATTCCATTTCACAACAGATTCTGTTACACAACAATCTTAAAATCAGTTTTCATTAAAAGACCTTTTTTTTTTTGTGTGTGTGAAGACATTCAGGACTGGTGTTTTTCTTCATCCGTCCTTCTTTACTCCAGACATGGTATTTGTTCAGAGAAGCTCCAAAAACTTTTCTCAGATGTAAAATTATGTTAGGATCCCAGACACTATCTAACTGAAACAAAAGAAAAGTTGAAAAAGCGCTTTCTGGAATCTAAATAAACAGTGTTGTTACCAAGGAATGCTTTTACTATTTCTTTAAAACATCACTTTGATGTTTGAGGAAGTTACAGCTTGCTAGGACACAAAATATTTGACAAACAAAGCACACATCTCATGTTGCTGAAAGTACACAGAGAACTAAAGCACGGCAAAGTACAGGCCAAATTCTGTCCTCCTAGGCAAATCTTACAAAAGAGTATAGCTTCAAATAAGCAGCAAAGAGCATGATTTGCTGACTTCTCAAGCATTTTACAGCATTCCAAAAGTGAAGAGAACAAAGTTTTCTGTGCATCATAATCTGGCTAGATTAAGCTGTACTTCTAGAAGAAACCCTTAAAACTAAGACTATAGCTTTTATTAACAAAGAATATAAAACAACAGCTTACGTAGCACATGTGTCAAGTATTTAACTCCCTCCAAATATTAAGATTACAGAAAACACTTGGTGTGATGGTGCAGGGAGGAAACTGTATTGTGTTTGACAGTGGTATTCAGAACCACAGCAGGATAAGTCACTGGGTAAGGAGAGCTGTAGTTTATCTGGAGGGATACAATTTTCAGAAGACATGGAAAACAGAGGACAGAGAAGGTGTGGTGGCTCAACAGAGAACTACTTGTACAGACTTTATAGTGCAGATGGTATAATAAAGAAGGGGATAGCAATAACACATTTTAGACAAAAAGGAACAGCAGTCGGTGTCTGCAGCAGAACACCACAGCAGCAGCTCAGAAGAGCTGATGAATGAATTCTGAAATGTCAGTGTGATGGGTGTGGGAATTAATGCTAATCTAGGGAGGAAATCTGAAAGAAGTTACTTCAGCAATACTGTACAAAAGATGAGCATAAAATCAAGCAATTATAAAAATACTCAACAATCAAAGTACCGTTTTGCAAGGTAGCACAGACAGTAATTGGGGAGTACGAGAAGAAAGACAGACAATTGTAAAGCACAGCAATCCTCATGTACAACTACACAGAAAGGCCACCAGGTCTGCTGAGCAGACTCCTTAGCAAGCATAGCGTAATAAACTCTGTTGGCATAATTTCAAATTGTAGCTTTTGTGTTCCATGCACATTTAGATGGGGAGATTGCATTTAAAACAAATGCAGTTCCGTCCTTTTTTCTCAGGACAAGACTTTCAGCTCTGAAATTATAAGAGGATTTGGGAAGTCCATTTGAACCAGTGAAGACTCACAGGGAAGCCTCTGCCTCCATTTTGCACCTCCTTTGGCAGCACGACCATCGGCAGCTATGCATTTCCTTTCCTCAAGAGCAGCCTTTCTGGTTCAGCAGTGCCAGAACCCAGGCCCCTGTTCTGGATGCGCTGTGAGAGCAGAGCTGGAGCCGACAGAAGACTTGCAGGCATGAGAGTCACCTAATGTTACGCAGTCCTGGGGTGAAAGATGAAGGCAAGGAGAGCCCTGCCACAGCGATGTCTTTCCTGGCTTCCATGATTCTCCACTCAGACTGCAGCTGGGACCAGCAAGTCCCTGACCAGATAACTGCTAGCAAAATAAAAGAAGAGAGTTATCTAAATTGTTTCCTGTTTCTGATGTTGATGTAATTGCCTCTCCTCAGTAGCAAAAACATTTCACAGTAATGCAAAGTGTATTGAGTCTAAGGAAAATGGAGAAGTGTTAAAGATTCTTTTTGAATTAAAACCCTGAGATGCTGGCATGAGATGCAGTTGGCCTGAGTGACTCCAGCAGTGATTATAAAAGATTAAGATCAAATAGAAGAATGGAACTGAAAGGAACCCTATAGACAGGCTATAATCTTCCCTCACTGATCACAGATAATATTTGTAGTGTTTTGAAGTGCTAATGTAGTGCCCACAAATGAGCCAGCAGTTCACTTCAGAAAACGTACATGATCCAGACTTCATTGACATCAATGACATGGATAACATTAACTGCAAGCAACAGTAAAATGTTAAATAAAAATATTTAATACTTCAGGAATATTCCTTTAGCTTCTGAATTTTTACCAGACAAAAGAAAAGCAATCCCATCACCCCAGGTCAACATATTTTCTTCATATCTTGTGGTGATACCGTACATCACGTGTCCACAACTACCATATGTAGGCCATCAAAGTTTGATTTTAGCATATTATAAATAGCCATTAATATAAATACATTTACTTTGAAAGAAACGCTGTATTCCAGGTCAATAGGTTCAAAAGTCAGACATCCATGCAACTCTTGAATATTGCTGCCACCTTCAGGAAATACATAATAAAAAACCCCAAAAATATTAATTAGAAAAGAAATGGCAAATAAACCAGAGACTTATGATGCTACTTTGTTACTATATTGTACTTCTGTGACACGAATTTTCATAATGGCATATAAAGATTATTTTATTATCCTCAATTTCCAATAAAGAAGTAAGTCCAACGTTAAGAGATTTGCCAAAGGCCAATCAGAGCCAGTGACACATATGTCCTTAGCTCCTTGAAGTCTCACTGAGAAAGATTTGTGGATCAGAAAATCATTTCATTGGCATTTGGATATTTATATTGTCATTGAAGCTTATTTTGGCTTTGATTCATTGAGGCAGTTACTTAGCATTGCAGTGTAGATTTAATCGCCTGTACTAAACCTCAGTTCCAGTAGTTAGTTTTACAACCACATGCAGAGTATCTATTGAAAAATGCATCATAAAATATAGATAGAAATATCAGAGTCTATATATTCACTAAGTTGCATTTTTGATCAGTAACATTCCTGATTGTTATTGGGCAGGATGGTTCCGAGTTGATGCTTTACAGTGTTATGCGAGAGTCCTATTGATTTCCTGACAGCTTCTCACTTCTTTTTCTCGGACAAGAAACATCAGGAATAGTGGTGTAAGAGCTTCAGTATTCATGAAATACCAGCATAACTGAAGTTTAATTACCAAATAAGTAAAAAGACCCAATTTTATTTTTTGATTCTTTTAAGAGCTGACACGCAGTTTATATTGGCTTAGCTCTGAAGTAGTAAGGTACAAACTCATTTGATGTAACTTTAGACTAAAGTCATGATAGTTTACTTCTTTTTTGTGATGGAACCAATGTAAATTCTGTATAGCTATGTTTTAACGCAGGCCTTCCCAGTGGAGCTGATGGTATGAAGTGATCCAGCCCGTGACCCTCATGCCCGTTTACCCACCGATTCCTTATTGTTTAACGGAAACATCTAGTAATGGGTTAGTATTTCCCCAGAGTGCACAGGGAGGAAAGGACAGATGGTCTCCAAAATAGAAAATTTCCTTTGGAGATTATTTAAAAAGACTTTCCCATCGGCAGCAATATTTTAAGCAGTTTCCTTTTTGATAGTTATGATTAGATTATGATCTAATGAACTCTCAAAACATGCTTGTTGTTCCTCCAAATTTTGGAAACTCTTATGATTAGTTACGTGAGATGGCAACAAATGCCACAGTGGTCATAAAACAGTTGGTGAAGTTTCTTTATCTTTTATTTGGGGGCTCAACAACTGCTTGAGGGATATCAAGAGTATTCAGAAAGGTGAGGTAGGCTTCTTGTGTTATCTCCAGAGCCAGATTTCACACTTATTTCTCCTCTACCTCAGTTGTAGTTTGGGAAACTTTAAAGTGGGGATATCCTGGCTTCTCCTGGCCTTGACTTAGCTCTGGAATGGAGTATAGAAAGTGGTTTGGTTTTGTTGTTTATGAAGTGTTGATTCCCCTCCCCTTGAGTTCTTCTTTGGTATATACTCCTATGAAAACCGTATCAGCCAAGGAAACGTATGAAGTGAAATTTCAATACATAATGGTTACAGTAAGTTTTTCTGTTATATACTAAAATCCAGCTCTTTAGCTTGCTAAAACAAAGGTCCTACCTACTGAATTGCTGACACTAATGGCTGTGTATCAACTACATAAAATCAAAATCTCTCCAGACCTTTGTGTGCCATCCACAGAAGTGTGGTCTTGTGGACAGTTACCATGACAGGAAAGAGAAGAAGAGGGCAAGGCAGAACAGAGCAGAAAGGGAGGAAAGGAGGGAAATTGTGTCCCTGGTTGAGAATGATATTAGCACTAAGATCAGATGCTCCCACTACTATCATTAGCTGTAAAGAAGATTTCTTTGCTGTTCACAGTTTCCTCCTTTCTGAACTGCCATGTTGAAGACAGTGAAGGAGCATTTTAGATTTACAGAAATTTGGAATAAACTAGTAATGCAAATGTTTGGACATGTTCAAGGTATGGCGAGAGAATCTTCTTATTAATCATCAGGTACGAAAACTAAACTTCTCTGTAATATTTAGATGACTCACATCCCTCTAATATTTCACAATTTGAAACTTTGCTTACCTTATATGCTATACATTCTAAGAAATGGTGCATTTGCTGTTTGCTCTAAGTTTCTAAAATGATAGAAGTCAGCACTGTGACTTTCTACAAACGTTGACATCCTAAGAAGACTTGTTTGCATCTCATGTGTTCCTGAGCTAGGGTAAAGAGCCAGGGGCTTTCCTGCTTGTACAACTAGGAGAGAACATCTGGAACAGTTTTGCCATTGAAAAAGATGCCTTGGTCTAAGAGACCATGGAATTTCACCGGTGTGAAATCCGCATGAACAATTTGACAGCGATTGCAACCTCTCTCATGTGACTGGCATCCATCCACACAAACATAATGCACTTCAGAATAGAGTTGCTCACCCTGGACTGTCACCCTCAGAAAAGGTATCTGCCTGGATGCACCCTGATGATCATGCCAAATGGCACCTGAGATCTGCCAGCTTGGCTCAGGAGAAAGGGCTCCGGGCTCTAACTGCTGCAAAACATGTGGCAAAAGAAGCTGGATGAAACACAGAAGGAGGAAGAGAGTAGAAAGGAATGGAAGGATTTCAGAAGCACCACAGGTACCATGAGAACATCTTTCTGTGATGCCACTACAACTGCCAAATTGCCTTGTAAGGTATTTTGTAAGATAGGAAAGGCATGCTAAAATGGAGGCTTTTTCAGTAAGGACTAGGAATGCTGAATGTTATGTATATTGGATTTATTTCATACCAGCCATGAAACTGAGGTGCTGTCACTCGAATCAGCACTTGTGAAGTGACAGAGGAATTAGAAGTGTTGTACCACAGCACCGCACTTCTCAGTCAGTATGGGGACAGGAAAGCAGCAAACCTCTCGATTGCCTCTGAAAGAGGAGCCTGGATTGGACCAAGAATAAGCTGCTGTCACTTGAAGCCCATTCCAAACGGTGCACTAGAAGAAGTGGAGAGTGCACGGCCGAGCTCACAGGACTCCGGCGAGTCTGCTCAGGGTCCTTTGCAAGCAACAGTCAGCAGACAACTGTTCCAGTTTTTGTTTTGTGGGTACCTGAGGGCACCGGCCACTTCAAAGCGCTGAAAAGAACAGCTTTAAACGTACCACAGACTCAGCTGCTACTAATCCAAATCTTGTTTCTGAGGAACTAGCAGTAAGACGTGTTTCTGTTTCAATTCCCAAATGATCATTTTTCAATAGAAATATTGTATTTTACATGCTTGGCCCCAATGTGCTAGCAGTTCCGCAGTGGCAGAGTGAATCCTTATGTTTACGTAGAGCTCTATTAACCGAAGGGGCTACAGATCCACTTACAGGAGCATTTTGTCATGGAAGATTCGCATTTCTGACATAAAGAGTAAAGGATTAATATCTACAGTGTGCCACCTTACACGCTAGCACTGTCATACATCATTGTAAGTGGTTTTTTTAGCTTATTTCCGTTTGTTACAGCTAAGCTAATGGAAAATGATTTCAAACCAAAATGCTTTTGCTGTTATGTCTGTATTTGTTGAATCAGCGAGAATCCTGTTTGCTCTTTTTGCAGTATTGCCTCCACCCCAGGAGGGGATGAGGCGTTAGAAAACATCCCGCCGTTCATATTTTTACTGGTTTTATTTGCTGAGACACTCTGCTCCCCTGCTGATGTAAACCGGGAGCGGGGAACTTGGCCACAGCGCTGGGAGCGGGGGCAGCTCCGCATCCATCTTTCCCCCGGTCAGTGCTGCCACCTCCGCCTTACATCGTGTGGCCCAGGGAGCGGGGGCCGCTGAGGCGCGCTGCGAAGAAGGACCGCGAGAGCCAGAGCAGCCTCCGATGGAGACCGTTTTATCCTTGAAACCGTTGCCCGAGCGGCTCCGGGGCCGCCGGCCTCCCGCCCTGCCCGCCCCCGCCGCGACGGAGGGTGCTGGCGCGGTACTGGGGCCCGTAGCCAGCGAGGGTCGAGACCCCCGCCCCGGGGCGGGCGGGGACAGCGGCAGAGCCCGGCCCGGGCGGGCGGCGGGGTGAGGCGGCCCGGCCCTCCCGCGCCCCGCCGGCCTCTCGCGATGTTGCTCAGGGCCCCGCGAGACTCGGCAGCGGGCGCAGCCGGTTGTTAAGGGCCGCCGCCCGGGGAGACGCGCGGCCGGCGCGACGGGGAGGGCAGCCGCCGCCTTAAGGTGATTCCCACCGGCCTGGGGGGCTGGGTGCGGGGCGAGGAGCCGGCGAGGGCCGCGCACCGCTACGCTCCTCTCCGCGACGCGCGGCGACCGGCGGGGCCCAGCCGGGCCGCCCGGAGCCTGGGGCTGGGCGGAGCGCGGAGTGCGGGGCCCCAGGGCCGGGCCGGGCCGGGCCGGGCCGGGGAGCGTCTCGGAGGCCCCGGGGGGGGAGGCGAGCTGCGGCAGCCACGGTGCTAAACCGGTGCCTGAGGCGAGCGCGTCCAGGGTGCCCTGGCAGAGCCCCTCTGCCCTGTCCGCCGCGGCGTGAGGGAAGGGCCCGGTCAGATTTGGCCCCTTCTCCTGGCGCTGTTGAAAAGACGAGCCGCTTCCATGCGTGAGCTGTCGTCAGAAGCCTGCTGACTGCCCCAGACTGTAGGCAGCTGAGGGGACAACTGCAATCGAGAGGGAGCAGGAATTCTCGCGTGTTAACGGCTGTCGTTGGTTTGTTGCTAAAATTGCCACTTATGTTTTGGTTCAGAACCTTCCTGAAGTGAAGGCTGGTGTAAGGAGAGATGCTGGCTGCAGCAGGCCCCTTCCGGAATCGCCCCGTCGGTTTTGGGGCAGGCTTTGCAGCTGTGGGACAGTGCCGGGAAAATTAATTTGAACTTGAAAGCACTGCACAGGCTGGGGTTGGTGTACAGTTTCTTAGGGAGAAAATGATAGTTTAAATTTTTCATGGAAACTGCATGGGCCATATGCCTGCTGGAAAAAAAAAGCCAAACCACCACAGAAACCAAATGCAACAAACCACAAACCTGTACAAATGAGTTTTAAGATAAATATCTCTGTCAGTGATTGTGTAAGTCGAATAAGACTTTTCAAAGCAAACTGGAGGTGAAACTACAGTATACTCGTGATTTGTCTTTATGAATAATTTGAGTGGGGCTTTGCACTGATTGCCAGCCAGTATCCAGATGAAAATGCCTAGTTATGCCAAAATAACAAGTGAAGTTTTTTGCAGAGCAGTAGGATAATACCACGGTAAGGTCAAAAGATAAGACTTATTAGACCTAAAAATGCATTGACTTTGATTAAAGATCTTGAGACTGTAATGTACAAGAGGGCTGCAAATCAGGGAGCTAAGATTATTACAAGGGATTTTTTTTTTTTTTAATTTTAATGCTATTTCTAGTAAGACTATTAAGTTAATGTTGAATTATGGTTGATCAAAATAAAATGTTCTGCAACTGTGCCACTTACCGGAGAGAGCTACGAGCTCAAGGAATCGTTACCTTTCGTAAAGGGTAAAGCCTCCAGCTGGTGCTATATGGCTCTGATTTTTTTGTTAATTAATAGTATTTAAGTTTGAAGAAGTGATTTATTATATTGCCTCTTCCAAGTGTGCATAGTGTTTATTCACAGGTGCTTAGAGAGTCTTTGATTTAAAAAAAAAAGTCGGAGGTCTCACAATCATTCTTCCTCAAATAGATTAGAAATATATGAGCTAGAACTGCCACTGGGAGTTGGAAGTATTCCTTGTCATATAGAGAAGTTTAAGCCATGAGTTTAGGTTAATTAATTAATCAAGATAGAAACAGAGCTTATGGGTTTTTTTGCAACCTTTGAAAATTAAACTTAGAAGACAGTGTCTTCTGGACTTGACAGATATTTCCAGTTTCTTACTGCTGCTGCTCCTAGTTTTTCCCAGTAGCTGTAGTGTTAAATTGGCAGGAGTCTTGTCACATCACTACAGTTGATTACCCCAGGGAAATTAAACAGTTCTGACAGTTGCACCTGGCCCTTGTTGCTTGCAAAAACTGCCAGCACCTTCAGTCATTGGCTTGGCAACAGCTCTGAGTAGAGGGATCCAAAAGTTAGAGCTGGGTAGTAACGGTGGATGAGAAGCAGCTGAGAGATTTATAGAGGTTTCTCATCAAGATACAGCCATTACATCTGTAAAAACTCTTTTTTGTTTTTTTAAATTATGGTGTAGTCTTGTGCAAATCCTCAAGCAATGACGAACAGGAATATTCAGGCTTTTCTTAATGCAATATCTGATTTCAGAATGTTGTACTAAGGTAACAGGAGGTTTATTAAAACTGATTTGATTATTTTGTTTGCAGTTTGTCTGAATATAAGCTCTATCAAATATTTCCTGACTGTGATTGTGTCATCTGATGTTGTTAACAGGAAAAAGTGGCAATTTAAGGGATTTATACTTTTCTTAGCATCTTGAGGGAAGGAAAAAACCCGAAACTATGAGAGCTTATTATTGTTACATTTGCTTTACACAGATGTCGCACTTTACAAGCAAAGATGAAGCTCTGTTACAGTCTATGCTTAGACAGCTGCTGCAGAGTGTGAAGGAAAAAATCACCAGAGCCCCATCAGTAGAATGTGCAGAAGAGATTCTCTTGCATTTGGAGGAAACAGATGAGAATTTTCACAAGTAAAAATACTTTTGCTATTTTTAGTATTGTGAAGGAGGTGAAATGTGTTGAACTATGTTATTCCTGGGAGACGTTTATAATTTATATTGCTGTGTGAATGTGTATGTATTTATATATAGATATTCCTGTCACTAATCAACTCTCAAAAGATGCTAACTTAGAAAATAAAATTAATGTTGCAATTTTCCTGGGTTTTTTTTCCTTTTTTTTTCATTCTTGATAATATATTTTTACTCTAAGAGTAATTGATGAGCCATTTGTGAGGAAGGAACTTACAAAACTACCTAACTTTGCCAACTCTGATGCATGTGTACTTGTAATCTACTAAATGCACACGTGAACAGAAGCTAGAAGTCCTCGCTATAGGCGTTCAGGCAGTATTTCTGACACCTGCTAGGCAATATAATGTTATTTTTCAAAATAAGGTAAATTTTTTTAGAAGGCTACTTGGCTTCCATATGTGATTAGAATCATAGAATCATAGAAAGCTTTGGGTTGGAAGGGACATTTAGAGGTCATCTAGCCCAGCCTCCTTGCAGAGAGCAGGGACACCTTCAGCTAGACCAGGTTGCTCAGAGCCCCGTCCAACCTGGCCTTGAATGTTTCCAGGGATGGGGCCTCCACTGCTTCTCTGGACAACCTATTCCAGTGTTTCACCATCCTCATGGTAAAAAATTTCTTCCTTATCTCTAGTCTACATCTACCCTCCCTTAGTTTAAAGCCATTGCTCCTTGTCCTGCCACAAGAAGCCCTGCTGAAAATATTTTCCCCGTCTTTCCTGTAGGCCCCCTTTAGGTCCTGGAAGGCTGCTATAAGGTCTCCCCACAGCCTTCTCTTCTCCAGGCTGAACAGCCCCAACTCTCCCAGCCTTTCCTCATAAGAGCAGTGCTCCAGCCCTTGGATCATCATGATTGTTCTGTCTGGCTTGTATTACTGAACCCTTGTACGTCTTATCAGGTAGTCATTCTTTTAATTTATGCTTTGAATAAGGCAGAAATGAATCCCCATCACACTTCTGTTAAATCAGGCTTGACAGGTTGACCTCAATTACATGCGATCTTGATTTCTGGAGCCCACTCTCCTCTTTCCTTTCCATGGTGTTCTAACTTGGTTGTTTTTTAGTACATGGGAGATTTTTAGTATGCATTTGTAACAAGTCAAGAGAATATCAAGCTGAAATGACATTGAAGAGATTTTAGTAAGGACCAGAGTTGCTTTGTCAGTGGTACAAGTTAGGTAAAAGTAAGTGGACTAGAACTAGGGTTTATCTAAAATTTCACTATAATTTTAAGACGTTCATGCCTTTGTATCTTCTGAAGATGCTAAATGCTTTAAAATGTACAATTTTTATTTGTATTACAAATTATATCAGATAACACTTTTGTTTACAGTCTTTTGAATTTTGAGCATCAGGTTACTAGGTGACAAGCATGAGAGTTAAAAAGTTGGTTATAAGCATAACAAAGTTGAAAATTACATGTAATTTTGAAAGAAAAAAAAATTTTATTTAAAGAAAGACATATACAGTGAAAAAACCCAAACAACTAAAAACCTGTGGAATTACTTCTGTCAAAATTTATTCTGAGGACTTATTAGGAAAATACCTAGGATGAGGGAGTAAAGTCTACAACTGGTACAAACAAGGCTTAGATAGCTTTCTCTGTTAGAACAGCAAAACCATGCCATCCATTACTTTTTCTGGTAGGTTAAAAGGTTGGTGATCCAAAAGATACTTTCTTTTAATTAGAAAAATTTTAACTTGCATTTAATGGAAAATCAAGTGATGCTTTAAGTGCAGAATATGAGCGTTACTCTCTGGCACTGGAATATTTCTGGAGATATTCTAGTCTTGTTCATGATCCATGGCAGTATGGGTTGGTTTTCATGGAAGGTCAGAGAAATCATGTGGTGTTTTATTAGTGAAACCATTAAGAAACTTTCTCTTTGACCCTTACCCCCCTCTTATTTTAAATTATGATATCTTAGTACTGTGTTTTTGGATTGTCCAGTCCACTAGTTCAGCTCAGCATTTTGATCAATGCTGTTTCTGCCTCACAGTTATTTTGCCTCAGTAATTTATCAGATTTTGAGGCCTTACTTTATCCTTTGTTCCCATTTTGATGTAGAAAAGACAGAAACACAGGATCCTTAGAAAACTAATAAAAGGGAAAATTCAAGTTCAAAATTTATGTGCAGGATTTTTAACTATATAAGCAGCATGTTTTCTGTTGTATTTTTTCCTTAAAGTCTTTTTTTTTCCCCCCTTCCCTGGTGCTTTGTAAGCCCAACTAAGTCAGTCTAACTTGGTTCTGCGTGTGAAGAAGCAGTTCTTTTATTGCTAAAACACTTGTTACAAAACATTTTTAAGGTGGAAGAATGATGCAGAGGATCAAGGCTAGGACATCAAGCAGGCATAAACTTAGTGGCATGAATAATGATGTGATTGCTGTGTATTTCACAGCGAAGCAGTCACTGCAAAAATGTGTACACTGGAAATGTTACAGTCATAAAACAAATGGCAGAAAGTTTTATGAAAGCTTTCATTCAGTGGAGAGTCGTGTGCAATTTCATTACTGCAGAAGTAAAAAGCCAGCCTTGAAGACAAATGAAAATGCAGATAACATGTTTGCATCTTTCTTGAGATATATTTCTGTTACTTTCATTGAGAACAAAATTGATGTAGGAATGGAAATAAGTGGGAAATGAAAAAAAAAAGAAAGACAGTTATACCTGATGGAACTTGAGGACTTGAGGTAGGCCATCCAGTGAGGATGTATGTGTCATGATACAAGACACAATTTTCTGTGCTTATTTTTTGATGTATCTTTAATGCAGTCTGTTGGTTTTTTTTTTTTTCGTATCCAAGAAAGGCAAAAGCTGCTGCCTGTTGTAACTGTTGCTTTTATTTCTGTTTGCATTTTATAGCTTTGGACTCTGTACCTACATGGTGAACTGACTTTTTGGATTTTTTTCATTCTGTATTTATCCAAATTAACACAATGTAGTTGCACATCTGCATTTGGTATAATGAAAATATAATGATGCGTCTACTGCTCATGTATGATAACTTTTTTTTTTTTTGCCTTGTCCTTTATACAAATCAGAAGACTAACCCAAAAAATGTTTATATATTCTGAGTAGTACTTGTTAGCAATTTCTGTAGCTAATACAGAGTCTGAGGACCCAGTGAGTCTTCTGTTTGAAATCCCCCTCTGATTATTATTTTGTTTAAACAAGTTTCTGTGGGTATCTAAGAATAAGAGTGCAAAGTACCAGTTTCCTTGTGTTTAACATGTACATGTAATCACAGACAGCTAGTTTGTCAGTTTGACTGAATGAGATCTGCATACGGTCGTGACACACAGACTTTCACAAGCCTGAGACATGTTCAGGTGCTAGAATGTATAAATTGGATTTTCTGTGTTTCTTCTCATTTTGTGTATATACAGCATAAATAATACCAGCTGGATATACCGTAAGATAGTGCTGTGTTCAGGATGCTCTGAGTAATGTTTCTTTTGGAATTTTAATTTGACATTTCTTGATATTCTGTGATTTTTGTCTACAAAACCATAACCTTTTGTCTGAATAGATCTTTATGTTTAGAAGAACATAAGTAAATTAGAAACTATTTGTTTTTTTTTTTTGTCTTGGAATATGCCAATAATGACCATAATGAAGAAAATAAAACTTTATTGTGGTTTTTTACACCGTTGAAGTTTATTTCTCTGCAAGTCATAAACCCTTACCTTAAATTAACAGGTCTGCTGGGAGAGAAGATAATGACTGTTAATATAAAGTTGAAAATGTTTGGCGGTGAGTTCAAGGAAATCTGTTACATTTTATTTTTGTATATTTGTTGCAGCTATGAGTTTGTGAAATACCTTAGAGAATATATAAATAATACTGTGGGATCTGTGATTGAAGAAGAAACAGAAAAATGTTCTGCTCAAAATCAGGGTGAAGTATCTGGCTATGACACACTTGTCCAACATGTTACTAAGAAGACCCGTGAATCAAAAGAGTGAGTATATACATGTAATTCACATTTTTGTTTCTTCTTGGTATTTGTCTTCCTTTCTTCTTTCCAGAACTCATTCTGAAAAAACAAATTCTGAACCAGTAGGTAACAGAAGTGATTCTTGTTTTCAAAAATCAGTGTTAATCAATTCAGATATTCCCACCACTGCAGTTTGTCATGCTTCCTCTCACTCTGAAATTAAGATTATGAACTATTGCATGAAAAGATCGGTAGCAAATCTGTGAACTTTTTGAGGTATCTAGGACTGGAGTTGGGCTGGGGCAAGATTTGAGAGAAGAATCACTACTTCGTACTGTTTCACTAGCTGCAAATTAAATTCAGTTGTGGTATGGAAGTTGGACTGAAAGAAAAATTGGTTTTACCAGGTATTAAAGTTCGATAATTTCATTAGATACAAAGGGAGAGTCTGCATGCTAATGCTGTTTTCTAAAAAAAAAAAAAAAAAACATTTTTTAAGACTGCTTGCTTGGGATCTGGCCAGGTGTCCTGCGAGAGTAGTATGTTTAGTCAGATCTGCTTTCATTGGCTACTTTAAAAATTGAGCTTTGAGCTATCTTGCTTTGTATTTTATTGTACGTGCAAAGATATTTCTGCAGTGCTGTCCGCATAACGTAGAATTGGTATGTGGATGAACTGTGTATAATGATCCAAGATTTTTTGACTCAGACTGTCAGATGGCTATAAATCAGTAGGTGTGCGAAACCATGTATCAGCTTATTACAGAGTCTACGCTCCAAATTAGTTGGCTTTGAACACTGTATTTAGTAAAGAAGCCTTAAACAGAAAAATCTCTGTGAGTACCAGTTAAATTCTTTTTTTAGTCATCTCTTCCCTACTAATTTTATGCACCTTCCTATGGACATTGAAATAACTTTTCCTTGGAATACAGAGGCTAATAGCTCTCTTACTGAATTTTCCTGCTTTGGATTTTGAATTTGCGTAGGCAGATAATTGCCATGATTCTTTAAAGCAGTGGTCAGTAGTACTTACAAAATGGATTTTTATACAGCTGTTGTTTCCAGAAAATATGTACAACTTCAAAGGTTTAGTCTATATATCACATTGTTTTCAGAATTCCTGTACAAAATCTAACTACATCATAATGCTTAAAGCGGTTCTAAAAGTATTGTTTCTGTAATTAAATCAAACAGTATACTTATGTCATCTTAGTGGATCAGATCCTTGCCTCTATCTTTAATTGTCATAGAAAGCTATGATGAGGGCTTTACTGAGGTTGAACCATTACAGTGTGAAAATGATGGAATTAAAGTGAGCACTTGAAATAGTGAATGTTGACAAATTAAAAACAACTGACTAACTCCACACTCTTTTATCATCAGTGGTCATTTTAGTGTTGCAAAGGAAGAAAACAAGAAAGACAATATTTGGCTCTCATGTTGTAGCCACTAAAATGATTTTACACAGTACTTCAGCTGAACTATTTTTTCCACTCATTGCACAATTTTAACTTTGTTTTCATCTCCCTTTTTAGTGGAACTAGAATTTTACTGTGATGCCTGTTGTTTACTATGTGTCCTCAGTAAGAGGACCTTCTTCTGTTCTAGAAGATTTTATTTTCTGTTTGTTTTCAGACGGTTTCTTACCTAGAATTACACAGAAATAGGTTTTATGGACCATGCTTTTATAGGGTCCTTTTCTTGTCACCTGTCTCCAAGCATTCTGAACTCTAATCGAGCATTATTGGGTCTCTCTGTGATGGTCTTGATATCATTTCAGGATCATTCAAGGTTCCAGTTTTGTTTGTTGCAATTACGCATTTTCTGTGGTAGGTAGTATGCTTAAAGGTTTTTATGGAGCAAAATACATTAAGGGATTTACCTCCTTAGTGATACGTTCTGTATTTTCATAGTAGTACAGTCATTTATGTTACAAAGCTGTTATTAATCAACTACACTTGCTTTTATTTTCACCTAGAAAATAGATGTTAGGATGACTGTTTTTCAAATTAGGCTGTTTGTGTCTCTTTCAACGATCAGGACGTTAGGGTTCTTGTGCTCTTTAAAGTTGGTGAAAGAAGCTCCAATAAACTATGTCCATATGTTATATTTTTAATTTGAGAGGTAGGAGGATATTAAAGCACAATATGGTAATTTATATCTTTGGTGACTGTAAAATAAGTAATAGTAGCCTTTAAGTAAAAAATAATTTGAAATAAAATATCAGCTTTTTTCAATAGGATATTTTTCTGAAGCAGCTTTTATTGTGAATTATTATGTGGTTATTATTATTCAATTTATGTAACTTAGAAAAACCCTGGTTTTGTCAAAAGAAAATTGTTTTGTGTGCATGACCTGTACTCAAGATCTTGAGTTAGGATCTCTTCTACTGGTTCTGCTCGAGGCTTATCGCAGAAGAAGAATTGGATGTTGAACTTGAAGAAACATAAACAGTAACAAGGATGAGAACTTGCCTGTTTACTCAGGGGCAGATTCTCCCTTTTAGGGTATTCATGTTGTTCTTTCTTAAGAATCTCCTAGAACAGGATTATGTTAGTGCTATTTCATTGAATGGTTTTAGAAGGGCAAAAAGGAATTTTATTAAATTTTAAAATTGTGTTAAATCTGAAACACTTAAGGTACATGCATGTTTTGTTGCTCATTTTTGATTTACATTTGTTTTTCATAAATTTCTGTAAATTCAGTGAGTTTGGGTCTGAAGAGCATTATGCCATATTCAGTTATTCAGGATTTATTGATTTTTTAATTAGTGATTTTAATGCTCTTTAATATTAAAATCTTCTTTCCTTTGAAGATACAAGGAAATGATGCATGCCTTGAAGAATGTCATGATGGTTGTGGTAGAATCTTTGGTTAACAAATTTGAAGAAGATCGGATGCATAATAAGGAGCTGGATAGTAAACCAAAGAAAGACCGTCAGAGTGGCTATTACACAGACAACTGTTCTGACAGTGACTCCTCATTCAACCAAGTACAAAGTATTTTCTCTCTATGTTACGAAATAAGCATAGTACTCCAAAAATTGTGAAGTTTCTGTCGGTGGAGATTGAGTAGCAGCCCTAGAAAAAGATTCATCCTTCCTATCTTTGATATATACTGAAACAAATTAATTACCTTTCACTCTGAAGTACTAAGGTTATACTAGCTGTGTAACCTTTAGACAGCATATGCTAAATGGGAAGAGTCTGATGCCTCTCTGCTCTGAAGTACCTGTGCAAGTACTGCATAAAAAAAGATAAAATAATGGTGAAAGCAACACATCATCTAACTTTTTGTGATTTTACTTTAGGAGCCAAGTAATGTGCAGTTCATTTCCAGACTACTGCACTATGCTATATTACTTACTGAATTAATTGTTATAAGGGATTTTATGAAGATACAGGAAACTTATAAGTAAAGCAAAGCAAAATATGTAAGGAGAATTTTGTTGCTGTAAATTTAACTTTCAGCAAGCGACAGAAAACATTTAGAATATTGACTTTAATGTTAAAATAGTGCAGATGTTGAAGTCCTAATTATTAAAAGTAAATTAGATATCAGAAAGAGTGATGATTTTAATCTTCTGCTGTTCAGTTTAATGAAGTATTCTAATGGGCATTTTATAATGTGCATTACAGAGTTATGCGTTCATGAGTCAAGAACAGTTGCAGCTGCTTGTAGAAAGGCTTGACCCTGTTCAGCCTAAGGAAGTAAGTTTCAAAGAGGAAATAAAATGTTAATAGGAACGAATGTTTATGGCGTATTGGAAAACAGCCTGTATGTACCTAAGAGTTCATGCATACCTACGTGGAATCTTGTCTTTGTTGGTTTGTATATCTTAGCTTCGTTGTACCAACTGCTCTGCATTGTGGTGTTTCAGTGTTCATAATCATCGGGTTCAAAGGGTAGTGTTGCAGCAAGTATCTTATTTTTTTTGTTAGGAGTTTATGTGTGATAGATGAGCGATTTTAGTTTGGTTAAAGATCTTCTGTGGCAAATAAAGTTGTTGAAGCTTGTTCTCCTGTGTATGTGCCCTTGCCCTTCGTAACTTCATGTTGTGCTTTGTGTAACCCCTGTCAGAAGAGGGATTGGCCAACAGGCTGCTGCCAGATGGAATGTATAAAGTCCAGGTTAGGTTTGCCTTCCTGTCAGTGACACTTTTGGGTCTTTAACCACCAATCAGCACCAACTGCTGATATTTTTGAAGCGTGGTGAAACATTGTTTTGAGAATACTGTCTCAGTAAGATTTGTTTGGAGTTGTCTGGCCCTTGAAAAAGGCATGGTAGATGGGAGCTGGTATAAACACTGTGATCGAGTTTTTTTTGGAAAGCCAGGTAAAAAGTCTGAGGCTATTAAATATTGTTAAAATTTCCTACAGTTTGTCTCAGTATTATGAACTAAATTACTGGAGATTACAGTTGTCTACTAAATAGAACAAAAAGAAGTTCTTTTAAATTATGTAGATTATAATGCGGATGAAAATTCACCAGTAAAACATAGTTATGTTATCTCTGTTTCCACTTTCCCTTACTGACTTTTTAGAGAGCTGCTAGGTACATTTATAGTATTTGGTGGTAGTTTCTTACATTCCCTGATAAAAAAAAATACTTGTAATCAAGCAAAAAATAGAGCATATTCCTTGCATCCAGTATTGAAAACCTATAGAAAATGGTTTTATTGCTTCTTCAAATACATCTTTGGGTTGTTTTATCTAAATCACCATAAAAACAGAGCAGAAGATAAGGACTCTGGAATTCATTTTCTTGTTCTACATCTAGGTCCTGTTCCTTCCTTCCTCCAAATTATATTGTAAATTATGTGTTTGAGAGGTTGCTGTGAAGGTTTTTGTGGTGTTTATCTTTTTGACCACTTCAGGTTCGCCAAGAAGCATTGCAGACGCTGTGCTTTGCCCCTCCCTCTGATATACTGAACTCTGAGAGTTGGCCAAATCTGCGCAGGCATCTAACGATGTCTCTGTCAGATCCTGATGCGACATTCAGCGTAAGATAATGTTCTGTATTTACTTCTCAGATGTGTAGCCTTAGTAAAGAGTGGTGAAGAGGAATAAGAAGTTACATGTGTTCTATGAGTAGTCCAGCAGGGTCCCGAGACATTTTATTCTTTCTGTATGCATCAGATAAACTCTTTTTGAAGTAAAAAGAACTGTATGATTCCAGTAGGTCTTGATTTAAAGGATTACAAGAGGATTTCAGTAGGATTTTTAGAGACTTGAGTTCTCATTTATGTGTCTTTTAATGAGAATGAAGAGGTTTGAACGTCTTTTAGCAAATAGATGGAAAAGAAATTGGCAAAACTCTTCTTTAAAACATCATGTTAATATTTCTTAAGTCTGGTGTATGCTCCATGATGATGAGAAAATGATACATAGTAATACACAGGCAGTGATGGGGGGGGCAGCTGTGTAAACTGCTTTGAAGTTATTTATTATGCCAATTAAGCCTTTTTTTTTTTCTTTGTATCTCAACGAGGCTTTGTATTGGTGCTGTCAGTTACAGTATTTGAGTAAAATTTCCTTTGGACTGGAGGTTTCTGTAGTGCCACACTGTGTATTTTATAAAATGTGCTTCACATCTGTAGATATATCTGAGCAATGTGTCATATTAAGAATAATGATATGACATACTGATTATTGTGCAATAATAATACACAGTTACGTGATTACTTAATACATTGCTTGCTTTTTCTCCCTTAGGAGAAAATTCTTAGGTTCTATGCAAAAAGCTTTTCTTCTTCTCCATTTAACATGACAAGAGAAGTCTATACGAGTTTAGGTATGTGCATTTAATTACATGTAAGTCTTCATGAGTCATGTACTTCCTGAAAATCAGTTAACTTTTATAATCGAGCTCTGTAATAGTCTGTTTTGCCACCATTATCATGGAGGTGAGGGGTTTTTTCCTTCTTTTTTAGCAAGACACTTGGAGTTGTACTTTCTTTCTGGAGAATATTCTCTTCGTATTTCAGCTGGTCTGGATGTATCTAACACAGACATAAATCGTTTACTTAAAAAGGTATAAATGAACTTTTCATGCCTTTTTTGTCATTACTGAAACATTGTGCATTATTTATTTTTTAATTTTAATAATTATGTTTTCAGGTCCGCCTTTTAAATGAGTACCAAAAGGAAGCTCCCTCTTCCTGGATTCGTCATCCGGAAAAGTACGTCACCTGCAAAAACTTGTCACTGTTTCTTAATTTAATGATTTTCGACATATAATTAGATGTGTATAATTTTAGCAAAAGGTTGATTACAGGATGGACTGATGACTGGTCAGTGATAAGAGGGGGAAATATAAATAGAGGGTGGGAAAAGCAGAATAGGGAAGTTGCATAGGAGTCATATTAAGCTGCTTACTTAGCTTTTGAAATGTTCTAAGTGCTTTTTAACAAAAATAATTTGGGTGTTTTACAAAGTAGCGAGTTAATAAAATATGTAATAATGTAGGAGAATACACACATACATAGTTGTTAGTTTTATTCGTGGTAATACAAAGAATTAATATCCTTACAAGATCAAGTTAAAGATAATGTTGTTGATATTTGTGATTTATCTGAACAATGAGATTTTACCAGAAGTTTGTTCCTGAGTATTACTGGTGGAAAGATTGAAGTGATTTTTGTTTTCTGTTCATTTTTTTCCTATTTTTCTCATAAGGTACATGGAAGAAGTAGTGGAGAGTACCTTTTCACTTTTGTCAGTAAAACATGGGCTAAATCATCCTGCCTCTCTAGATTTCTTGAGTCCAGTCTACTTCTTGGCTCTGCTAGATATCAAAGCAGTATGGTTTAAAAAGTGGACGGTAAGCAAAACAAAACCAACCCGGCCCAACAACCCGTAACTTGTTCATGTCTGATGTATTTTGAAAACTTTGATTTATGACTACTGTTATCACAGACACATTGTCACCTGATAACAGCCTATGAGTGCTGTAATTAAGGAAGTCTGGGGATGTTTTTAGGCATTTATGTCCTTTGCCCTTTAACACTACTCTCTCCCTCCATTTCTATTCAGTTACTAGTTTTCATAAAATTTCTGAGAGCTTACTGCGCTTTGGGACTTCAGTCCTTTTGTCAAAATTGACTGACAGCTATCAAAAGATAAAAATATTTTTGTGGAGGAAGTGATGAGCATGAAAGTACAGTTACATATATGATATGCTGCACACAACTTGCTAACCTCCAGTGGACATCAGAGTATCTTGCAGCCTAACATGTATAAACTTCTAATTTAGAATTTACATGGCAATGTCAAAACACATTGTCTAGCATTTCAGCTTAACTATTGTTTTTCTGTTTATTGCATGTTCTGCTACATGTTTTACTAAAGACTTTTTTTTTTTTGTCATAAATGTGCTGCAAACAAAAGGCTCGGCTGAGTATAATACTGATTTACACAAGGTGGAGTTCAATATGCTGGATATGTAATGTGCACAGGATCCCTAGCAGAACAGATTCGGAGATAATTTCTACTTTAATTGAAAAATGAAACGTATGTTTGAAGTTGACGTAAGGTGTTTTTTGTCATTTTAGCATGCGTTTTACAGCAGAACAGTGGTTTTTAGGCTTTTGGAAAAGAAATATATAACTTTGGTAAGTATTTTCCAAGGCAGAGTTATGTGGAACTTGTTCTTGCTTTGCACGTTGTGATTTGGTAATTTTTTTTCTCTTTTCGCTTTTGTCAAAGCTATTCAATGTTGTTTAGCTAGATGAGCCTTTTTTTTTTTTTTTTAATATCTTATGGCTTAAATGAATCATTGTTAAATGCAAAGAAGGGTATGTGACCAGCTCTGAGTAAGGGGAGATTTGGATATTTTATAGCGGGTGTTTAGTTAGGAATATTATTTATTAATTTCTTATAGTGCATTCATATTTAGATTTATTTCTGACACTGTATAAGAATATCAAATGGTGCATGTAAAAATACCATAAAAACTGTATGCTGATTTTGGATTTTTGATGGAAAGAGACTAAAAAACCACCATTGTGTTCTTTAAGTTGTGATATGAAGCATTAAGGGTTCAAAGTGTCAGGAAAATAAATCAAACTGGGAATATATCTTTAGTAATGTAGGTGTTAATCCTGTCACATAATCTGTATGAGCAGATCTCTTCGTTGGGGTGGAAGTTCTGTTGTTTTCAGTAAGACCAATACAGATGTGAGATTCATTCATATAGACAGGGCTTTGGCTGTGTTTTGTAAAATCCTGTAATACAAATGAAATATAATGCAAAATATATGTGACTGAAAAAAACTTAAGATGAGAGACAAGGATACAGACAACGAGATGTTTGTCTTGGTTATCTTTATGTGTAGAACAGAGCATAGAATACAGCATGTTCAAGGATGGGGCCAAACTCTTTTCAGTGGTGCCCAGCGACAGGACAAGGGTCAATGGGCACAAACTGAAGCATAGGAAGTTGCGTCTGAACACGAGGAAGAACTTCTTCACTCTGAGGGTGACGGAGCACTGGAACAGGCTGCCCAGAGGGGTTGTGGATTCTCCTTCTCTGGAGATATTCAAGACCCGCCTGGACAAAGTCCTGTGCAGCCTGCTGTAGGAGTGCCTGCTTTGGCAGGGGGGTTGAACTAGATGACCCACAGAGGTCCCTTCCAACCCCGACCATTCCGTGATTCTGTAATGCAATAAAAAATTTGTAATGGGAAGTCCATGAGCAGGGTAGTCTAGTCTAATTTATAAGCATAGAGTAAACATCTGATTAAGTTTTTTTTTTGTTACATATATCTGTATATTTTACTTACACTTGTGAATAAATCTTAGCAGTTCCAAACTGTAATAAATCTAAATGTACTTCTTTTTCATGTGCTATATTTGTGTTTCCTTTCTAAATCCATGCTGATAATTTTTAAACTTTTGCATACGTTGATTAGATGATAATGCTTTGATAATGATACAGCACTTCTGTGAAGAACAATAATAGCACTGACAGCACCCACTAACCAAACTTACAGTTTAGCCAGTGTATTCAAGACAAAGTTTTTCACATGTGGAAAATGAAAATCTTCTATAGTCATGACAATATGGCAATCACAGATTGCCATGAGCTTTTCAAAATACTTGCATGTTCTCTGTACTCTTTTCATAGATTGTCTTAATACTTATAGAGCTGGTAGTGTGATAATGTAATAATAATGGCAATGTCTTGTAATAGCCTTGTAAAATATTGCCTCCTGTTGATTAACTCATCCAAAGCACTGAAACATGAGGTAATTGCAGTGAAGTGGATATTTAGGTTCTTGTGTTAAAGGACAGTACTTGGATACGCAGGAATTACATTACTGTAAAATACAAGTCTTTATGATTTTGTACTTTTTTCCCACAGATTAGGGCAGCTGTCCAGCAATGTCTTGATTATTTTGAATTTTGCAAGGCAGCAGTTAGTAAAAATTCCAGAGTCAATGACTTCTCCCAGCAGCATTGTAGTGAGTATCTTTGCATGTCTTGCATTATATGCACATATGTCCACATTCTCTGGGTCTTTGAGCATGCTACAAGAGGAAGACATTCTATCTGTTCTTTTTATTCCCAATGTTGTGTATGTTGGTCTTTTGAGAGAACACTAATAGCAGTGGTTGGTTACTTAAGCTAACCAACTTTATATACGAAATGGTCCACATATGTTGCAGGTAGTAGCTAGGTACTGTAGATTAAATTAGAAGAGTCAAGTTCTAAAATGTTTTGGTTTTATTGGTTAATTATTATTTATTTATTTTAAAGGTGATAATCAGAACTTTTCTTACACTGGACCAGAATTGCAGTACGCCTGTTTTGTTCATTCGCTGTGCCTTTTAGGGAGACTGTTGATCTATAAGCAAGGCCAAAATCTCTTTCCAGTACAACTGAAAAATAAAAAAGGTAAGGGGAGGGCTGAGGAAAATGGAACCTGTTGAGCACCCCTTACCCGTACTTGATATATGTTTCCACTGCGATACTGTGGGCATTGTTAGGACAAGACTCTGTTCAGTGATCCTGTACCTGGAAACCTTTCTTAAAAGATGGTATAGGCAATTTTGAAAATCTACACAATTTTTTAATCTGTGATGGACGTGATTGAATAGATTGCTTTTATCCTTACGTTTAGTATATATTAATTTCATGTTGAAGGAGAGTTGAATCAGTGTGTAAGTGATTCAGTCTTTCTAGGTATGGGTAATATGTTTTAGCAAAGCAGTTGATGTAATTGGTTGGAAGAGTGACATGCCCAGGGATCAAAACTGTTTTTCAGATGTGAAACAAAATCAGTATTTAAAGCTAATTGCAAATTGAAAACAATTGCTCTGAGCTTAACCTATTAATACAATTAAGGTAAAACAATGGTGGAGGAAAAGGTCGGTGCCTGTGGAACAGAGGTGTTAATAAGGACAGAAGATACACGATGGAAAAGCCTTTGGACAGCCAGAGAAGTCTGCAGATGGTGATACATTGTGCAGGGTTGGCAAATGCGAATGTGTGAGAACAATTGTAGTGTTTCATTACATTATTATCTCTGTTAATTCAGTGTAGAATTCAAAACCTTACTGGATACAAATTCTGAGACTTGTGTTTTAAAGGTATTGTGTCCCTCTGGTTTGAAGATCAGGACTTAATAGATCCAATGCAGAGCAGTTGTGAGGAAGAAATATCTGCTAATCGAGTGCTTTTGTCATTTATGGATTATTTTATAATACCATTCAAGCAGTGATCCATTGGTGATGGTTGCTTTTTTCTCTCCCCTACCGAAGTAACAATCTCACCATCTGTCTTCTTAATAGTGTCCTTCTCAGCTTCATAGATAGCAACCCTTTCCTTACAAATTGTCTGATTTATTGACATAATTACATTAAACTTGGGGCAATAGTTCTCAGGCTGCATTTAGCTATGTTTGTTGTTTTTGTTTCAGACCTGAGGTAGAGTTGTCTGACAGCTTGTCTCTTTTCACTTAATGTAATAGCAAGGTAATGCTTTTTTCTACAGCTGTGTATAGTCAGCATTCTCATACTTTGGCTGCCATTTGTTTGTGGAAGACATGGTAAAATTGCAATTGTCTAAACTGGGACCAAGATAAGCCATACAAGTTGATCATGAAATACTTTGGTAGAGTCCCAGGGACATGCATGTCCTTTGCTTCATCAGTTGTACACATGTTGATTTACTCAATAAAGCAAAGCATTGTTTGCATATATTTACAAAATCCATTTTATTTGTAGAGTTAAAGCGGCACTTTAATTTTCAGAGTAATTTCCTCTTTTTTTTTTTTTAATAGATAGTGTATCCATAACCGATCTGGTGGTATTATTTACTCAGCTTATTTATTACTCTCCAACTTACCCAAAGACAGCTTTGGCAGTGCATGCAGGTAAATGTTTGTTTTTAATATATACTAAGACATATAATTATAATGAGGCATGTGGTAATTTCTTTTGCAGTTTTTAATTTGGGTCTGTTATTTCCGCAGATTTTTCCCTTCCCTTCCTCCCTTACCTTTCCTTCTTCGCTTTAGCAGTTTTAAATCAGTGCTTATCAAAATTATAGTTCAGAAGCATCCACATACACCATATAGATATGTTTGCGTAAGATGAAATATAAACAAGTACTTCTTGTGTTCACCAGAGAATTATTCTCCAACAAGTCTTGTTACGGAGATTCTGCAAGTTATTTGTGATCAAACAGGATGTGCTGCTGAATGTTTATATACGGATGCAGTGATAGATGCCCTGCTTCATCCTGTTCGAAGTTTACTGAGTGGCACAGAGGTTTGTAGTAATCTTCTAAATAAATTTTAAATCTATAGAATATTATAATTTTTCTGTATTTTCTGCATAGAAGATTTATTTAATCACATGAGAACTTCCATAGTATTTTCTACATTAGCTATTATAGTATGCCTTAAATAGCATAGGCCGTCATTCCGATTGGTCAGACAAACTTATTTTCTTGAAATCTTGTGGATAGTAGTGAAAATAGTGCTGTAGTGAGACCATTCCCTTGGGAAAATCACGTAGCTTTTTTTTCCAATGTTTTTGTGTGTCTTTTGCATATTTCTTGGATGCTTATTTGCTCTGCCTGCTATTTAAAAGGTAACCTACGTGTATTCCTTTTTAAATTCAGCTGGCAACTTGAGGTTAGGTGTTCTTAATAATGACTATAGGTAAAATATGTAATTCTTCCTGGAAAATTGTTTTCTGAATTGGTAAAAGAAAGAGGGGTTTTTTTGTTGTTTTGGGTTTTTTTAATATTTCTGTAAGAACTGTAAAAATCTTAGGAAACATTATCTGCCTCTAGGTACTTTAATTATAGTTTCAGCCTGTCCTATTGTTTTGATTGAGGTGATTTAATTGATCTAGGTGACTGTAAGTCTCAAAGACAGAGAGGCTGAGGGCTTGAAATGCCCATGGAGGAGCCTTAGCTGTCTTACGTAAAGAGTCTTTGAGAGAAAGAAATGGCTGAGAAGGTTTGAATTTACTTCCTGAGACTCATGCTTGCAAACACAGTCTGGGTTCCTAACTTAAATACCTCATCTAGGTTCTTGAAGTTGAGTTTTCTTAATATTCTTCAGATTATTTTTTTCAGTGCAGTTTGTTTATTTTTCAGAAAAGACTCTTCATATTAATTTCTGAAAATATTTTTACCTATACAAAAATATTCTAATGCTATTTCAAAAGTGTAAACAGTCAATTTCCAAGTAAATATTTTAAAGCATGTATTTCTGTAAAGCTTTAAACCGTGGTCCTGCAAAAATTTGATCATGTCAGTAATTTAGCTCTTCTGTTATATCTGTGTACTGAGTACAGTAGCAGTGCTTATACATTTTATTATAAGGCTATCTATGGATATTTCTGCAAGGTTAACACTTTCAGTTGTCTTGTTTTTACTGTACATTGCAAAAATTTAGTGCAAGTTTTTTCAAGTACAAAAAAATGACTAAGCCTGCATATGCTTTGAACGCTGATAGTCAAATTTAAAAACGGTACTAAGGGACTACTTCATCAATTTGCTGTGATGGAGGCCTGTGTAATCCCCCAGGCAATCTCTATTCACATGGTATTCTAAAGCATATACAACTGTCTCTCTTCTTTATTAAACATTAGTAGTTAAGAAAGAAATTATCTCAGCATTTAACAGTTCTTTCTGTTCGTTCTTTTTTTTTTGTTTCTGCCGTGCTCAGCTGTCTCTCATAGGTAGCTGAGCTCTTAACAAATTGTAAGCCCTCTTGTGACATAGTAACTGGTTTGTTTAAAAAAAACTGGTCATGTTCAGGAATATTTAATACACAGTAGCTGTAGTAGGTTGGTTATCTGTTGTGAATCTGGAATATGTGATATTTGTTCTAACGAAGGTGCAAATTGTTTTGTATTGCATCTGGCAAACCGATAGCTAGAAAAGGTAGACCAAGTCAGAGTGACCCTCTTCCTCTTTCACAAGAATTTAAACTGTTTTTGCTTCCCAACCAGACCATTGGCACTTCTTAGATGCCCAGGAATCCCAATGCTGGACTCTAATACTGGACCATGCCTGTCTCAAAAGCAAGGCTGTGGCCACGCACGTATCTTCCTTCAGCTGGGGTTGGGGGCTGGGTAGCGCTGGAGCTGCATATGGGGCTGGTTGGTTGTACAGTGGGCTTAGTGAGCAAACAATGCTATTATTTTAGATTTGAGCTGTGAATTCACTCAGGTAAGTGCAAGCCTTACTTGCCTTTTAAGCAGAGTAGTATTGTGTGTCCGTAGTAGAGAGGAGAGGAGAAACTTGGTGGCTATAAGCAGAAGTTATTAGAAGGATCAGTTTGTGAGCAGCAGTATTGACCTTTTGTGCTCTGTAGCCTCTGAGTTGCTGCTGAAGCATAGCTGGTGCAGAACATTGCATTTACATTTTACATAAACAAAGTACCATGTTTGGGGTGTTTTTTGGTATTGCCCAAGGAAAGCAAAATAATAACACTCTTGAAGAAACACTGACAGCATAGTATGTTCCTTTGGTAGAATTGTGAACAATGATACCCAGTAACCTAAAAATAAAAGGTCAGGGAGATTTTTAACCCTCTGTATCACTGAAAATTTTAACTGAAAAAAGAAAGTCTAAATGATACTTTTCTCTTGGGTTACTTTGGCCACCGGCATTAGTAGTAAATTCCTTAATTTTTAAAGTAGGAAGACTATTTATTTTTACTCTGTGCACTATATAAAATACAGAGCTACCTGTAAGAGAAGAAGCAGGAGCTGAATTGCATAGCATTTTAAAAATAATTTCTCATGCGAGTCCAGCTGTCCTTGATGAATGACAGAAGAGTGGAAAAGATTTAAGCAGTGGACTTCAACTTCAGGAGAGTGGTGCTTTGTTCCCCATTCTGACATACTAGATATTTAAGAAGTGTTGCTGGGATCAGTAATCCCTGCTAGCTCATCTCACTGTTGACTGCACTCTGGTGTCCCAGGTGTGGTTAGCAAGAAGCTACCAAAGAGGACTTCTCACTTTGAAAACTGTCCTTCTTCTTTGTAAGTGCGTTTGTATATATGTCATAGGAATTTAGAGTGTTTCTCAGCCCTTGAGTGAGAAGGTGTGCTCTGATTACCTCATGACCAACTTATTGAGGCATATGGACAGGAGTCGAGTTTTGGTTAGCACCTTTAGGACACTGTGTAAGTCCTGCATAATTACAGATGCGGTCTACTGTCAGGCCCTCGGCACGTCTCCCCATTACTTCCCCTCCCCTGGGCTTGTCAACATGGGCTCAGGGCCAGCATGGGTAATAGTGTGAGCATCCAACCTTGGAGAGCGCTGTTTGTGAAAGCTGTGCTAGGAAGCCTCAGCAGAGATTCCTGCAGCGATGTCTCTGCTAAGAAGTCTCAGCATGAACTCACTCCGCTTTCCACTTAGGCGTGTTTTAAGCTGAGATTCTTGTCCTCATTCCCTGCCTGTACTGTGTTGTAGCAGCATGGAAGCCCAGTGTCCCATTGATCTGAACTCACCCACAGGCATGACTTCTTTGCTTGCCTTGCCTCAGACCTGGTTTGTCACTATAGATCCAGTTGCATGGTGATCAGGCTGTGTCTGACCCTGGTTACTGTGTCTGGAGCTGACACTGACTCACTGACTTGGCTTCCTGGCTTAACCTTGGACCTCCCTCATCACTGTGGAAGCAATATGGACTGTTGGGTGAACCTTGTTACTAGCAATGGACCTCCTCTGCTCGCCTTGGGTATGGTGGGACTACCTGCCCATCCAATGGCAAGCCACTGCCTCTGCCTGCCTCGTTATTGCGCTCAGTTCCTGGCTTCTCGTCCCTTGCGGAGCATCCTGACCTTGCTGCTCCCTGACAAGTTCTTCATGGAACACCCATGTTCTCCTTGTCTATTATGGGAATATTGACTTCACTTATTAATAAGCAATGGTAAATTTAGCATTAGTTTGGGTAGTACATTTCATTAGTGATGGTATCAGACCAAACAGCCTGACTCTCAGTGTTAAATGTTCATGTTTGCTTGATTACAGCCTAATTGTGCCTCTACAGTGCTCTGAAGTGAATAAGGAATTGGCAGATGACTTCTGCTTTGCTCCAGTGGGGAAGACTTTTCTCATGATTCATAAGCCGTTTGGTCCTACCACAGCCTATAGGTTAGGTGGACACAGAAGATCATCTTGCGAACTAGAATTCCATTTCTAGCCAAAGAGTTGCCAATGCGTAAGCAGCAATGAGGGAGTTAGTGTGTTTCTCACCTTGATTTGGGTATTGCTCTTGTACTCCTAGATGGCATATCAAGAGCCTTTCCACGTTCATGGTGGGAAAAGAGAAAAAGGACTTCGGAAATGTGTGTCCGCTATATCTGTGTAGTCATTGAACTTCTGCCGTAATCATTAAAAGTGACAATTATTGCCATTTGTGATGAAGATTTCTATGTGATGGCATTTGAACATAGGCTGTTTACTTATTTTGTTTAAGCCATTAAGCAATCATCAGAAAGGTGACCTTCAGGTTCTGCATACATAAGCCAGACTTGAATAAACAGCTTTCACAAAAGCATTGAATTGAAAACCCTTTTTTTATTTACTTCCAAATAGGTGTATATAAATTGTATTGAAACCACTTTAATTGATGTAGCTGATATTTTGGCAAGGATTGCTGCTGTAGAAGATGGTCTTTCTCTTCTTCTTTATGGAGAAAATAAAAAAACTGCCAAAGAAGATAGGTAAGAGTGCATTAATGAATAGCATTGTGAGTACTTTAATTAATTACATTAGTCTTATGAGACTCATTTTCTGTTTTTTCATTTATCTGTAACGTGATATGTTTTCTTTATGTTTGGAGTAAAATAGCTGATTATCAAGTAAGGTAGTAATTGTTTTAGAGAATGTATTAGAGAGATGTTTACGTGTATAACCAAATGAAATGACAGTTTAAAGAAATAATTTATCAAAGGAGATTTCCATGATTTAGTTGTTTTCTTGTTCATGTGAGAGCTTTCCGTTCTCTGAATGTGATTCCATTATATTCATAGTGCTGCTGTTCAGGCCAAAGGCCTCCGTTCTCTTTTTTTTTTTGATTGTTTGTTTTTAGAATAAATGCTAAAAATCAGCCTATTTTATTGAAAGAATGTAGCATTCAGTTTTCACTACATCTTGTAGAGACAGATCTTGTATCAGAAGCTGACATTCGTAACACTGTACCCAACTTAAGATCTGTGTGATCCTGTGGTTATTGTTAGATGATGCTAAAATTTGAAACAGGGCAGTAACATTGGTACTAGCCTTTAAAAATATCTAAGCTGCAGGTCATGAAAATGTATGGAATGCATGTCTTTGAAGTTGAGGAATCTCAGAAGTTGCATGTGTTTTAAAGGGGGATTGGAAGTAAAAGATAGCTTTTTGGAGAAACAGTTATTCAGGACTTCAGAAGGAGATCTTGTATAGGAAAAATGAAGAACAAGGACAAATTTTGTTTTGTAGTGATATCCTTAACACTGATTAAGCAGAAGTTAAAATGATTGTCTTGTTGCTCTTCCCATCTGGACTCCTGTATAACACACAGTCTGTGTAGTTCATGGCTGTGTGGGCTGGATGGAAGACAGTGGATGCACTTTTTGCTTTATGTAGACCTGTATGTATATCACTTGCCATAGTGCCGAGTTTCAGCATCCGTGCAGGGACAGGAACGACTCTCACACACTGATGTAATGCACAGTTGGTTCCCTTTATTATTCCGCTTGTGTGGTTATATACATTTTTCATATCTGTATACGCGATCATGCTTATTCGGATAAGGCTACAGACATAAATCACGCGCTGTTCACACGCTCCACATTCCCTTATGATTGGTAACTGTGCACTAATGTCAATAGCAACAGACTGCCTCCACGTCCTTGAACACATCTTATTTTTGCTAACCCACATCATGTGCACTATCAGAACTTTCTCAATGGTTATTCTTAGCTGTCCTTTCCAGTGGCCTGTTCAGTTATGCTAACTGCTTTGCTTAAGCGGCCTAGTCATGCTAACTCTTAAACTACATCAACCCCAACACCATAGATCTTTTTCTTCTGGTATTACGAGTTATAGTATAGTTGACCTCTCCATAGTTGCTTTCCATAGTTTCTTTTCCCCTAGAAAAATTTAAGTAAGTTTAGTCAGAGGACTTGTTTCAAGACGTGACTACAGAACAACATTTTAAAAGTGTTATTTTATTTCTAGTCCTACAGCTGTTCATGTAATTGTTCAGTTTACAAAGAAACTTCTTCATGACGACATTTCTCTTTTATCTGGATCCGAGATTTTGCCGGTTGTTAAAGGAGCTTTCATTTTTGTATGTCGTCAGATGTACAGAACTTGTGAAGGCCTGCAGATGCTAATTCCTTATGGCTTGCATGAATCTCTCGGAGAGGCCTGGAAAAAGGTAAATCTTGTTTTAGATTGGGAAGATTGGAAAAAATCGTACTGTAAGAGGTTCAGTTTATGTAACAGTTGTTCTTTTCTTCAGGTTGCTTATATTTAAGTAGTGAGATAATGCTTGGAATTGTTCTAAAAATGAAGTTCTACTTTTCAAATTTTCCTTCTGTATGTGAACCTAGCAGAAGCTTGCTTTGAGACTTCTGTGCCGCCAGATTAAACCAAGAACTCTAAAGATGCATTGATAGACCTATCATTCATAGATTGACTCCTTTCTAAACATTGTCCTTGATGGTAGAGTTCACTTGATGTCATGATAGCTGGTGTCCACCACAAATCAGGTATTTGCTCTTGGTCTGGGATATTTTGAAAGGAAAAATTCCTGAGATGTGATCTTAGTAATTTTTAGGTTAAACTAGTTAGTTGTTGTGGGAGACATGAAGAAAAAAAAAAAGGCGATTCCAAATATTTGCCTTAAATAGTTAGAAGCCATTGAAATATGCTCAAGAGACCATAATAAGAAGCGCTAGGCAGGAGTTCTTGTCTTACTTGTGTACTTGGATGTCTTGTGAAGTGTAGAGTCCGTACTTCAGTTTGATTGCTAGTCTGATGCTTTTTCTGCGTGGAAAGCGTGGGTCCAGCAGTTCTGTGTATTCTGCTTTGTGTTTTAAATTTACTGAACAAGGTATATGGATCTCTGTTTCATTCACTAATCTCTTCTTTTGTCATTGTTCTGATAGCCATATGCGATGTGAAAGTTCTTGTCTATTACTATAAAAATTTAATTAAGGTGGAAAAATGATAGCAGATGCTGCAAGAACCATGTTCAAAAGTTCACAGTGAAGTAAAATTCAAAGAAACGTTCGAATCATTAAAATAACAGTGACAGCATTTGAGTAAGGGTAGCATATAAAGCTTCAAATGTGGCTTACAGATAAACTGAAAGCAGATTTAAACTATAGGTGTTAGAACTCTTAGTCGAAAGCCAAATTTTACCTGTGTTGTTTCACTTTATACTGAAAAATGGAACAATCTCTTTTTTTGCTTCCAGTGATAGTAAAATATTTTCTCAGAGAAGGAACAGACCAAGTTGGAAGAAAAAATTGCCTAAAAATCTAAAGATTCTTTCTGGAAGTGAGGAAGCAGGAGAGAGACTGAATGCAAGGGAAAGAACAGCTTTTTTTCTTGTCAAATGCTGTATGCTTTTATTATGATTACAAATTTAAAACGTACAGTCACAATGTAAACTGAGGCAGAAAATACCAGAAAGCTAGAATGTGAATAGAAGAGGGACTTAAATCACCAGCTTGTGGATATTTCTCACTGCTTTTATATATGAATTTTATCATGAAAGCATATGTTTTGATTAAAAATAAAATATATTATTACTTACAATCACAATTATATCACGGTAAACTCTGTTTCTCATCAAAGAATGTTGGTTTTGAAACATTTTCCTTGCATTGAGAACTTGAGAGTTTTGTTGAATTAAGGAGTTATGTTCACTTGAATCATGCTGTAATTTACATAACAATCTGTCTGTCTTTTTGTGCTTTCTTATTGTGTCAGTAAGTCAGTCTTACTTGAACTAACCTATTACTCTATTTAGTGTATCACAGGCAGACTGTTACATGCTTTTGATGGGCATTTCCAGTTATTTGCTCTAAAGCACCACAGTGTTTGCACATGCACAAAAGACTTCTTAGCATATTAAAATCCTTTATTGTGGTACAGAACATCATTTAGACAGATTGTTTTGACACATACAAGGTAAGTAGGCTGAATGTGACGAAAATAAAAAAAAGCATGAAACGTTTAACTGCCAAAATGCCATTTCTTCACAACACTTTGGAGGTCAAATTGAGACTGAAGTGGAATCTACACATTGAGGACTTCAACAAGTTAGTACAGGAAAGTCACATTTTCAACCCTATCTTCTTGATTACTTTTAAAATTATTTTCTGTTGTTGCTCAATTTTAAAACATCTACAGTTTATAAAATGTTCTACCATTTCTAGTGTAGTAAAAATGGTGGACTTTGATGGACTCTATCCAAACAATAGTGACAAGTTTTTAATGATAGACGTTTTTACAGCTCTCCTGGAGTTTAAAGACTGTTGGAGAAACAATTTTTTCTTGGCATATTCTGCTGGAATTCTGGAACATAATTTGTACAGATGTTAATGAAAGGAGAATTTAAGAGATCGAGGACAACTGACTAGTTTAATAGAGGAATCTTTTTGTGGATTTATTAAACCACGTTTGTAAGAGCAAATTAATGACTGCTCACTTTAATTCGAATGGTGCAATATGCTTTTTGTCCCTAGAAACATAGAACAACTTAAATCATTCATCTTAAACATACAGGTTTTTTTCACACCAATTATTTTCAAATATCATTTAAATTAGAAACTCCATCAAATATAAAAATGTGTATATCTATGTATGTCTGTAGCTCTAATCATATCCATACTGATATAAATTTATATAATTTATAAATAAATGAATAAAAATTGGCAGAATTATGTTATAGTTCTGATATTGAGTTGTTGACTCCAGAGGCTATTAAATGCCTTTTTTTTTTTTTTTTGCTTTGGGAGTCTCTAGTTAAAAAGAGCTTTTTATTTTAAGAATTTTAATAAAAATTTTAAAAACATAGTAGCTTCAAAATTGTTTATACTAAAGGCAAAAATAATAAATAAGCTTTTCTGGAATAAAAAATGTAGTGGAGTAGTGTATTCTGTGCCAAAGGCTAGACTGCAACCTAATTACTGTTATTTTTTTAATATATAAAAAGAACGAGCAATATCTGGAGTTTAAAAATGGTGTAAATAAACAATATTTGTTTATTTTGTTTATTTCACAGGCAAGTTTGCTTTCAGAAAGAGTACCCACTCCTGTAACTGGTGCGGGCTCGACTTCTTCAAAAAGTTTGGTGTCAAAAAACGTGTAAGTTGATGCTTAATTTATGCACATGCACAAGTATGAATACACGCTGCCACTTTATCCACAGTTGATGCATCTTATAACCCTGTGATTTTTTGCCAAAAGCATAGGGGTAGGTAGAGGGAGTGAAGTCATCCTAGCATAGGTCTCAGTAGAATTACAAAATTGTTCTTGACCTTTCAGGAATTTCTTGGCTTACAGAGTTGTGTCTAATCTATGTAAAATTGACTATCGTTGATTCTCTCTGACTACAGAAATTGGCTTGAGGAAAATGTGAATTAGAAAGCATAAAACAAAATAGCTGTCAGAGTTTGTCTTACGGGTTTGATGTGCTGTTAATTTAAAATACAGTTCTGCTGAATGGTATCCTCACCTTCAAAATGTTATGTAGCAAGATTGGTAGCATGCTGGGTGAAAGCCTCATATATATTAAGTGAAAAGTATCCTTCCTTTTATACTAAAACTTAATGTCCCTTTATAGATGTTTGTATGCATTAAGATGAGAAATACACAAATGGTTGTGAGCCTGAAAATTCAGGGTGATGTTGGTGTTAGTGCAGAGCCTAGTTATTAAGTAAATTCTTGTTTATACTTTACCATAGATTTCGTCTATAATTTGCAAAGATACCTCAACAGTTACTACTCTAGGCTGTAGTGGTGGCACGTGAACTGGTTATAGCAATTCAAATCTAGTGGTAAAAAGAAATCTAGGGATGCAGAGCTCTGACTGAGGAGGCTGTCACTAGTCACTGCCACTGACATAAGCTACACTTTCCTCCTAGCATCTAGATTTTTCATTTAACTATGGAACAAGACATGGTGATGTGTTTCTGGGTAAAATTTTTGTTTCTGAACAAGACATGGGAGGGATTCTACGGGAGAAGTTAATTAGGGTTTGTGGTGGTGGTGGTTGACTGCTACGACAAAAGCTGTATGCTGCTTGCTGGCGATATGAATCTGAAATGGGAAATGAGAACTAGAGATGAGAATCCAGTAAGCAAATGAGGTTAGAGAAGCAGAATCACAAGAGCCTAGCAGGAATGGTACCTAGTCAAAGGTGATGTAATTGCTTCACTTTTTAGGCCATAGAATATTTTGCAGGGCAGAGAGTATCATCATACTTGATTCTTGCAATTGCTGTTCTTCCTGCCATGTCTGTAGAAAATGTTTTATATTTACTGCTGTTGATATGTGAAGCTATTGTGTAAATATAGCACCTTATTTTCATGATTCTGTACTCATTTCTAGCAGGAGCCTGTGTCTCCTCATTAGCTCCTCTTAGTGTTTTTACATTGGTGAGAAATTCTATTCCTGCTTTGCCAATTTGTAATGGCCACATTAGTACCTTGAAAGACTCATCTAGAGTCGGATAGTAAGGTGTAAGTACATTTAAGAATGGCATGGGTCTTTTGGGTTCCCCATTACATCATCTTTCTGTTCTATGTTCCTACCTAACCTTAGTTTTGCCAGGATGAATTTGAATGTTTGTACAAAATACAGTCTAATATGTGTTACAACTTTCCCAAATGTTTTTTTTAAACTAGCATAGGGTAAACATACAGAGTAAACATAAAGTCCAGTGAATGAAGTGGTGATGTTTTTCAAAGTTAGTAATTGTTGTTTTTCTTTTTTTCCATGCTTTTTTACATATCTTTTTTAATTATTATTTTGCAACTCTTGCAGTTTGTTATGGGAAGAGACATTGTTAGATGCCTTGCTAAATTTTTCTGCCACACCCAAAGGACTCCTCCTGCTTTATAGCACAGGTGCCATGAATGACTGTGTGAACTTCATGTTCAGCAGTTTCTCAAAAAAACTCCAGGTAAGCATTACAGAGTCTGCACAGTTTTTCTTTCTTTCAATGATTATAGTAAAATAAAGAAGAAAGAAAATAGTAAGAAACTAAATCCAGAAACCATTTTGTCGATTTTTGCAAAAATGAATTTAAAATATAGCTTACCATCTTTGATATTGGTACCACGCTGATGTAAGTTTGTTGGATGTTAATTATCTTTAGAATGTCAGGCATATATTTACCTTATTCTGACTTTTTACTGTGAAGTTTGTAATGTTAAGCAAAATATTTTTTCTTTTTTTCTTGTAAGTGCTGATTTTTCTAGATCGTGTTGGTGTTGGTAGGTTCTGTTGAAATGTAGGTACGGTAGACAATACTTCAGATGTAAACAAAAATCAGATAATATGCATTTTAGGAGGAAAAACGTAATGGTACAGACATCTTACTGAATGTGTGCAAAAAAAATTATAATGCTAACATTTTTATTCTTTGTTGATGTTGCTTGTCTCAACCATAGTATTTTGCATTTCAATTTTGATAAGATACTTGATAAAGACATTTGGTGTGGAAACTGATCCTGGTAAGTCTGTAGAGGATAATATTTATGAACTGTTCAAGTCTAACCATATAGTGGATTAAATTCTCTAAACAAGTGTAGGAAAGATCAATACTTAAGAGATCATTTGAGAGTTTCATGCTAACTGATTAACTAACACTGTGCTTTATATTTATTAATAACAGACAAATGAGTATGAAGAGTTTGGTAGTAGAGTGATTGTTACACAAATGGCAACAACACCAACAGGTGCAGTAGCTCTACAGAGTTCAGGTAAATTGAAGAATGATGTTATGAATAGTTACTGCAGTCTTGCATATTAGAAAAAGATGGTGAGAAAGATGTTAAAAAAGATCAACTGTGTGGAATAATTATACAGTATTAGCAAAAACTGCTTAAATGTCTGTTATTTTCTTCTTGATGCAAATTTACTTCATTGGTTTGGGTTTCCAGAAATTTCCTGTATGTGCATGAAGACATTTATATCTGTTAAAAAATGAGTTGCTAACAATTTCCAAGTGCTTCTTACTGATCTACAGGTCAGAATTCGTAACTGTTGATTTCTGTAATTTGTATGTACTTTTCCTGATTACTGACTGCTCAAAGATTGAGAAACTGTGAAGGCCTGAATGTCCTTGGCACCCGTGTACAATAGTTGAGATGGAATTGAGATTGTCTGAACTGGTGATTCTTCTCATATGCCAACCCATAGCACAAAGTGCCTGCAAATTCATTCTCAGATAACTCAATCTTGCCATACCACCCAGTGGTCTAGGTAGTTGTTGTGTTAAAACTAGAATCTTACCAGTAAAGTGAAGCTACTGTCTTAAGTTGCTAAGGAAGTCCATGAGGTAGAAAAGTTACAAATGTTCTCTGTGAGTATCTAAATGGTCAGTAATAATAATGAGTTGATCGAAAGACTGTCAGAAAGCAGGCAAATTCTGCCAATCAAGGAAACTAATTGTCAGTTGCTTATTACTTGTCCCTCTGGGATCTTTCAGAAAGCAGGGAGCAGATCTACTTAAGGAGTAACCCATCTGTCCCGTTTAAGGTTCTCAGCCAAGTTGTTTCTTATAGCCCTTGGTATCCAAGACAAACGGTAGACCAAAAATAATCAGCATTGATTTTTCAATCCTGAGAGGAGGTTGTGTAGTGCATGTGAAGTTTGTATTAAGCCTGTAACTTACATTTGGCGATTTCAGAGTTAGATGGCTATCTTTCCTCTTCTGTTTTAAGATTTAACATTTTAAATTCAGCTAGTAGTGCTTCTCTTAAAAATATTTTTTTTCAGTCCTTATCTTTTTGTTGTGGTATGTTTTAATTTATTAATGAGTTACAGTAAATCTGTCTTTTTAAAACCATGAAGCCAATACTAGTTAAGCCTTGATCTGTAGCAGACAACTTATTAAAGAAGGTCAGCAGCTCATTTACATGGAAAATACATAAATATCATCCTACTCTAGTTTAATAGTCTTTGCAAACTGTTGCTGTAGATTTTAGATTGAATATAAGCAGACGGCTGTAGAAAGGTAATTTGACTAAAGGACTGAGAATAGCAGGGAGAGTAACCCTCAGGCAGTCTATCTTGTGAAATTTTAGTCCACAATGTAGAGAATTTTGAGAATCTGAGTTAGAATTGTGGTATAAAATGCTTTTAATATGAATATTGTTTTTCTGGTGTTCTTACCATACCCATGATTAGAACAAAAAATTTGTTTTAGGTTTTATAAAGGCACTTGTAACTGAATTATGGGCACTTCTGGAGTGTGGAAAAGATGATTTGAGGATAACCCAACCCAAATCTACTCCAGTTGACCCTATTGACCGAAGCTGTCAGAAGGTGAGAAATGACTTAATCTTCTGTATTGGTATGGAAAAAGCAGTGCTGTGTTTCAGATAGGATGATACATACCTTTCTGTAAATTTTTATTGTGGCCATACTTGCTTCTTGGCACGTGGGGTAAAATTAGTATAATACACTAGTCAAATAATGACTGTTAGAAAGGATTCTGGTGTTGCACAGCAGGTCACAATGCCAAGGATCCATTAAAGTCAATATGAAATAATAAATAACAATCATGATGAAAGTCTTAAAATACTAGCCATCGGTTCATGTCTGATTACTGTAGTAAGATCAGAGTGACATGTTTGAGAGTATGTTGTGCTGCTAGATTTTAGAATTATGTGATAATGAAAATATTACAATTTTTAAAGTTGCTTGTACAATGTGATAGATAATACATATTTCACAGACACTACTGCCCTTTTAGATTATATAGACACCTGCCAGGGTTTGCAGTCTTATTTTGGGCAGCTCTATTTATGTGAAGTTCAGCCTACAATGAAGGGTAAGAACAAACTTAGAGTAAATGGCAAATAATTATTAACCTTTACTTGGTTATACTTATCTGATAAACATTCCCTTTTGTTGCCCCTTTTTTTCTTTTTGTAGTTTTTTCTGTCTCTGGTAAACTTGCTCACTTACCCTGCAGTTTTTGAGTTCCTGAGTAAACAAGATATACCAAATAAACCAAAGTATTCACTCCGTGAAGTACCTACAGACATTATTGTAAGTATAGTTTTTATTGTGAAAGAAAAAGAAATACTACTGTGAAGCCGTTTTTCCTGAGAAAATGTTACTGTAATAATAGAATAAGTTTTCTCTTCTTACTGAAAGATTTTGAAATTTTCTGCATTTTATATTATATACAGCATGAGGGCAGTATATGCACATATCACTTCATGTTAACCTAAATTTTCATTTTGAAATCCTACAGGTAATATAAAATTTGATGCCTAATTTAAAGATCATCTTTCCTGGCTTGTGTTAAAATTGTGGTTTTTCATGGGAAAAAAAAAAAGTGACATACATAAACACCTCTGTATGTGCATGCAGTTACATGCTGGAAAATATCTATACTTGTATTTTATATAATACTGCTCTATCACACTTATCTGTGGACTTAAGCAAAAATGAAAAAAAAACCCAGCCAACCGAACAAAAAATCTCAGGCTTTCTTAATAGCACGGATGATTCACACACAGAAAAAATCGCTAGTTGGAAGGTTACTGATTAAGGCACATTTTAGTCCTAAGAAAGATAGTATTACCATTTCCGTATTTAGTATTATTTTGTATTAGTTCATTTGACTGCATTCCATTGGGTTTTTTTTCTCATCTACAAAGCACAGGCAATTTTAATCGGTGACCCTGAGTGTCAGTTAAAATCAGAATTTTTTTTCTAATGAGCTAGCACTTCTAATTGCTGTTTTGTTAGAGTGTTTCTTCAACACAAGCTCTGGACTGGTGGTAATAGAAGTTGTTTAGACAGAGTATATCATAGTGTGTGTTATGTTTGGAAAGGATTTCTGTCATTCTGTTTTCTAATACTTTTTTGATGATATCAGGAGGAAAGGGATGATGAACTTTATTTTTCCAATCCACTCAATGTTGATGTGTCCACCGATGGATAGTTCTGTTCAGTCGTAAAGTTTTCTGAGGGACTGGGAGCAGGGGAGATAGATGTATGTTGAAGGTGAAACGTTTTTGAGAGCTTTCAGATTGGGGTGGATCTTAAGTAATGATTTTTGTGACTTTTGAATGCCTGTATTGTTTTGGCTTTTGAGACACTTCAGCATTTTGATGGAATTCTCTAGGTTTCCAGAAACACAAATACTGATACAATTGTTCAAAGTTCCCTGAACAGTTATAGATGTTTTGGATGGGATTTGTCTCACTGAACTACTGTGCAACAGTGGGTTTTGTAAGCCTAAACTAGCCACCCAAGATTATATAGTTAACAGAAGGAAAATAGTAAGTTCATCTAACGTTAATTTAATGTGTAATGGCTAAGTCTAAGTACTCAGAAAACTTCTGGGGTTAGACATACAGATTTGTTATAACCACATTTTTGGGCAGTGACTGCAGAAAACAGAAGATAAAGATTTGACCGGGTGTAACTACGGTTAGAAAGCAAGGTAAAGCAATTTCAGTGCCACCAGAAGATTTGGTTTAATTGCTTTGTATGCTTAGTGTTTCTATATTTCTGAATCACATCACAGTGCCACAGAATCTGACCTGTAATATTTATGCTGAACTATCTTTGATAATGCACAGAACTTAATCATCTTTGTATACCCTTTATTGCTTAAATACACAAGATTTAAACATTTTTTCCTCCTTTGTATTTTTGGCTAACTAGTTGTGTCATTGAATGAACAGATAATCAGTCTGTTTTTACTGCTTTTAACTATTGACTAATCAGGATTTTATTTTGTGCCCTTAGGAAAATTTTTCTTAATACATGCCAGGTTTTGGATTTTTTAACTCTGTTCGCTATATAAAAATATTTTAGAAAATGGAGCAGATGAATCAGGGTCCTTCTGCCTGCCTCCACTCTTCCTTTGAGAGGTTATGCAGTCCACACATGCAAGGGAATCTAGCTTGGAAGGTACCCTTCAGATCTGTAGCTTTGAAAGACATGTTAAAGCAGAAGAATTGTTTGTTTTGTTTTGGTTTTTTTTTCCCCAGTGATTGTGGAGAATCTTATATTTAGATGGTGTATTTTAGGTATTTAGAGCAGGTAACCTAATACTTAAGCTATGCTCTGTAGTTGAGCAGTGCAGATCTATCTGCACATTTTTCTGATGGGACCTTGTGTTGGAGCTTGTTCGTTATCTTCCTTCCTAATATCCCAAATCAGAGCTTGGTCTGCTTTAATGGTAGTTGTCTCTCTGTGCCTGCTCTTTCTGCTCTTTTGCAGGCTCCAAGCTTTGACGTATAGATAAGGAGGTTGTTGCCAGAGAAATATCCTTTGGCATTGAACTCTTTGTATGTGCCAATATCTAAAAAGCCTTAAACCCCAAACAAATCAATTACTTGCATTACCAATTTTATGAACAGCCATGAGGTCTGAGTTGAATTGTTTTATTGTGAATTTTATAATGAACATTATTTGTGGAAAAAGTGCATTCTTCACAGCCCTCTCCCCTACCACCCCAAAAAATCTCATAGGGAAAACAGGTTTTACTGCATTTTAAATAAGAATGCATTTTATGAAGTCAGTTTACTTTGACAAATTCTGGATTTTTTTTCTACTACTGGGAGTTTTACTTGTGGTGTGTAGTTTTCTCTCTGTTGAAAACCAGAGCTTTGGTTGATTTCCTGAAAGTATGGATCCTAACTTCTCTCATATCATATTGAAATGACTGATTGATCTAGACAGGATCAGCTCTGCTCTCTCTGAGACTATACTTCTTAAACATGGAGAAAATAAAAGCTTGGATTTAATCCAGATTCAATAAAGCCTATAAGGACTTTGTTTCTTCTAACCATAGCACAGCAATCTGTCTCTGAGACGGTAATAAAAGTGAATGTTTTTATGCATTTCTAAATCTTTCGATGAAATTATTTCTTCAGGAGCAGTTTGGATATTCAGTGAACCAGAGGGGAAGATAATTAGATTGAGTTTGTGGAAGAAGTGGGAAGCAGCCACAGATCATTGTCTGTTACCTGGGGTACTGTAGGATGAAAGATGTAAGCCTCAACATCCAAACCATGCCTTGCTACACTGAGAATAAATGGCCGTGTTTTGAAGCATGTAGTGCTAACCAGTGTTAGAAAGTGTAGTATACTAAAGGATTTGCTGTTCTTTTCATTAAAATAGATATATACACATCTCAAAAATACAAAAAACAGTGTAACATTTTTGTTGCAGTTTAACACTAAATAAGAACTAGGATACTTGATATGCTGGCATCCTTTTGTATGCTTAATGATTTATGATTTTTAACTGAGATTCTCCCCCTCCCCCCCAACTTTCCGTATGATTTCTTTTTGCCATTGACTTTTATGGTGGAAACCACCTGTTCTTGCAGAAATAATTTCAATGTGTGTTTTAATAATGGGTTTCATTTTATAGTAAACATCCTTATGAAACTATTATGTGCATAAAATAGAAAATCATACATGAGTTTTTTACATGTGTCTTCCTTTGACAGGATATCATTGACAGGCTTATAATTTTGAATTCAGAAGCTAAAATTCATTCCTTATTCAGTTATGAACAATCACATATCTTTGGTCTGAGGTAAGATGCTATTTTTTTATTCCGTGATCACATTAGCTAAATAGGATATAACATACTTGGATGTGTTGCTTCTGATAAGATAGTTTTTTTTGTTTTTATTATGCATGAAGGTGAAATTCCTTCTTTTTTAACATAATAAGATTAAACGAAAAATGGCCTACAAAATGACAATAGCAATGAATCTAATCTTATTATCTGTAAATGGTTATATTGTAATATGATAAACAGTAACAGAAGTTGCATGTTGTTATTTTTCCTTGCTCATTGAAAAGAACATGTGATACATCCATTGTACTGCATAAAACAAAAATCATACTGAAATACTAAAATAAACAAAATGTTTTTTTACCATGTTTGTAACAGTTATATCAAAATATGCTCACACTGTCATGCTTGTGTTTTGTAATATTAAGAGCTTGATAATATTTGTTTTGGTTTGGTTTGGCCTGGATAAATGCCAGGTGCCCACCAAAACCACTCTATCACTGCCCCTCCTCAGCTGGACAGGGGAGAGGAAATATGATGAAAGGCTTGAGGGTCAAGATAAGGACAGGGAGCGATCACTCACCAGTTACCATCACGGACAACACAGACTGAACCTGGGGAGAAAAGGGAGTTTAATTCATCACTAATCAAATCAGAGCAGGATAGTGAGAAATAAATCCAGATCTTAAAACACCTTCCCCCCACCCCTCCCTTCTTCCCGGGCTCAGCTTCACTCCCGTTTCTCTCCCTCCTTCCCCCCCGAGTGGCGCAGGGGGATGGGGAATGGGGGTTACGGTCAGTTCATCACGCGTTGTCTCTGCCACTGCTTCCTCCTCAAGGGGAGGACTCCTCACACTCTTCCCCTGCTCTAGCGTGAAGGTTCCTCTCATGGGAGACAGTTCTCCACAAACTTCTCCAACGTGAGTCCTTCCCACGGGCTGCAGCTCTTCATGAACTGCCCCAGCGTGGGTCCTTCCCACGGGGTGCAGTCCTTCAGGAACAGGCTGCTCCAGCGTGGGTCCCCCATGGGGTCACAAGCCCTGCCAGCAAACCTGCTCCGGCGTGGGCTCCTCTCTCCACGAGTCCGCAGGTCCTGGGCAGGAGCCTGCTCCAGTGCGGGGCTCTCCACAGGGTCGCAGCTTCCTTCAGGCATCCACCTGCTCCGGCATGGGGTCCCTCCTGTGGGCTACAGGTGGATAATCTGCTCCACCGTGGACCTCCATAGGTTGCAGGGGGACAGCCTGCCTCACTATGGTCTTCAGCACGAGCTGCAAGGGAAGTCTCTGCTCTGGCATTTCGAGCACCTTCTCCCCCTCCTTCTTCACTGGCCTTGTGTCTGCAGAGTTGTTTCTCTCACGTCGTCTCACTCCTCTCTCTCGACTGCTGTCTCACCGCAGTTTTTTTCCCCCCTTCTTAAATACATTGTCACAGAGGCGCTACCACCATCGCTTATTGGCTTGGCCTTGGCCAGCGGCGGTTCCGTCTTGGAGCTGGCTGGCACTGGCTTCATCAGACATGGGGGAAGCTTCTCTCAGCTTCTCACAGAAGCTACCTCTATAGCCCCTGCTACCAAAACCTTGCCACGCAAACCCACAACAATATTTTAACATGGAAAGTAGTTTCTGCATTTTCTTCTGTTTTCCCAAGCTGAATATCTAAATTCTTGAATTGACATCTTTGTTATGAATGTATTTGGTGCAACAGAAATAAAAGATCTGCTGGATTGTACTTCACAGTATGGAAAACTTTGATAACCTTGTTTGGGCAAGATATAGCCCAGTTGATTAAATACTGCAACTTTAGCTTTCTGCAGTTGTATTTGTACTTTGATATCACAGTAAAATTATTTCATACTATGCATGAATAACCATAAGATACAGTATAATTTGCTGATAAGGATGAGCGTGGAGATGAACAGTGGCAGAATTTGGAGTTGGGAGATATATGATTTTTGTCGTATAAATCAGAAGTTATAAATGTTGTTTTGGAGGAAATCACTAGCTGGACAGGCATGAGGAGTCCTAAGATGAAATATGAAAAATAAGATATTCTTTATTTAGGATTATACTGACTCCATAAACAGTGTGACAGAACTACCATTGATTTAGCTAGGGATAAGGGAAAGTGAGATGTTTTACGGTTTAAAATAGTATTCTGCTGTTAGATTGTGTTGTACCTTTAGAAGGTAAAAGAACAGATTTCTCCTACAGTGATATTAGGAACCCTTGTAAGATATAGGCAAAAATGAATTACTCAGTCTGATTGCTTAAGTGGTTGACTCCCATGCGGTAAGACAGGGACTGGTACACAAATACATGGATCATATGTTGCAGTTGTGTTGAGTGTTTACAGTGTTTTTGACAAGGCCTATACCCTGTGAAACAACAGAGCTACTCATAACTACACATAAGAGCAATGTAATAAGCTTATCTGTAATCACGTAAAAAAAGCTATATTGTTACACAGATAAGATGAGCTTCAGAGTTCACTGTGGTAATGACGTTTTCTGCTGGACACTGGCAAAGCCAAAAACCAAGTGAAAATCCAGTCAAAGTGCCAGATTGCAAGAAAAGATGAAGTAGTATTTTCAGGGTGGAAACCTATTCATAAAAGTGGTAGATATCTTAATAATTGTACTAATCAGATAAAGGAAAATTTTTAAAACATTTAAATAATTTTCAATAGAGGCTTTATGTTCTGCAGGGACTTTTGGAATCTCAGTGATAACTAGGACTTCATATTTAACTTGTTTTTTAACAGGTTCTGTCTTTTTTTGTTGTTGTTCAAAAGCCCTGTTTCCTTCCCCTCTACCTTTCATTGCCTTTCCTATAACAGAAGGGAAGATACAATTCTAGGGATTCTAATATGGGCCTGTGTATGCCACAGACAATGTAAGACTGTGTTTTCTTATTGATTAAATAGCTTTTTGTGAGCACAGGTGACTTGCTGTACAAATGTTTTTTGCAAATAATAGAGAATTGGCACATATAAGCCTTTTATTATGGCTAATTCAACTGACTGCACAAAGAGAATTTTTATTATTCCATAGTTATTCAAAGTTTCCTATTAAAATGATACCAGAATTCTGGATGATTCTGAAATTTGTCATGCTTACTGTATTTTTACAGCATTAAGGCTTGCAGGAAACCCTAGGCTATATTATCTGAATGTGAGGAGCATACAGTGCATTTTAAATACCTTTTGAAACCAAGTTCTGTGAGCTTTTCTGAGTGCTGCTGACTGCAGACATCTGTGTTCTGTAAAGTGAACCTTGCCTTGTGTGGTTGGTTTGCTCCTTGACCAAATTCCATCTAGAATTGTGTCCAGCGGTTAGATCAAATAATATCAGATACTTAACAGATTTGAAAACTTAGAAAGTTAAGTGGAAAGAGCAAAAGATCTACATTCCTCTTTGCTCTGTAGAAATAAAATACTTAGTTGTTTATATTAACTGCAACATTGGAAAACCGAGCAGTTGTGTAACTGAATGATTTTGGTGGAACATTTGTCTAGAAACATTTCTGTCTGCTGGACTTAATACCATTAGTGCAGCCAAACCCACATTCCTTAATCATTCACAGGTCTGCACAGCCATATACTTTGTTATTTGGTCAGATATCATTGTACATGTGGTTCACCCAGAGCTGAGTGCTGAACTTCAGATCTGTTTAGCTTCCAGGTTATACTCTAAGGTCCTGTAACTCGCTTTTATTGTTCAAGAGAGTTACAGATTTGCTTCCTTGAATGTTAAGCAACTTCTACAGTTTAGAACTACATTTTTCTTCGTGTCTATACTGTGCTTCAGTGATTTAAAATTATTTTAGTTACTAGCTGTGTAACTACATATGAAACTTGAAATATATAGGTGTTACCACAGTCTAATACAAAAAGCACAGGTGTATCTATTTGTTTTTAAAGTGAATATTGCATTTTCTGGTGGATGATTGCTTTCATCTGGAATAAGTATGAATTCTGAGCTATTATTTTGAAAGACAGCCCTGCAGTGGCTCTACCATCAGCTTTCCTTTTCAAGCGTACTCGCTCTGAAAAGTAGTATGTGTACAGCAGGAATCGAAGGGAAAACATAGGGAAGCTAGTCATGGTTTTGCATAGCCAGTGTCTCTGAGTCTATAAAGAATGCTCTATAGAGCGCAGTCACACAGACTAGGTCCTGTGTGATCAAGGTAAAATACTCAGTCCCACAGCAAGCTATAGCCCAGTGCCAATCTGGTTTTTTGTAATTCTTATCTTGGAAGCGTCACGGCCTAGGATTCTTCTTCAGTATTTTCACAGTCAATGATCTGGTATTTCTTTAATTGCAGCTACTGTGTACTTCTAGGATGAGATGTATTGACTTGAAGGTCCTTTTCACCTGATTTATAAAAAATTATAGTTGATTATTAAAAGGTGATTTTAGGCAAGAAGTTGGAGATAAGAATATACAAGTGGAAGTATATAGACAGTTCCTAACTTGTATAGAAAGATTTTTAAACTGTTGGTTTAACTTTCAACTTCAGAGCAGATTTGTGCTTATGTAGAAGCAGGAAGTCTCTCAATCAGCCAATAATGGTTGATAAAAGAATACTGAAAGCTGTCTCAGCCACTCTTTTGTACAGCCTAAAAATCTAGATGCACAGGAACTGATGCAAAAAATTTCAATAGTCTTTCTATTTTAGAAGATTCTGAATTTAAATTGCCGTGAGAGCACAAATTCTAGAGAAAGGGAATTCACAACAGTAATCAGAGTAATACATTTTTAACATGCTAAACACAGAATTTTCTTAATTTAGTGATCAACTTTATTTCTCTGATACAAGTGTACCCATTAGTCTTATTTTATAAGTTATTGAATGTGAGAAGGACCAATTTTCATAAAGGTGTGACACTGGAGATATTCACCACCTCCACTTCAAGGCCAAACTCTGTGAATCTCTGTAATTCATGTTAACAAAGGAATTAAGTAATCAGTGGTAACATACTTTTTCTTTCAGACTGATGAATTATATGGCATCAAGGTAATTTATCTAGTATTTCAGTACAGTGAATACATCCATGAGTTGTTTTTACAGCCTGCCAAGAAAATATATGCATAATATATACTTTCAAAGCCTCTGCCTAAAGCATTATTCAGGCATTTACATATTGCTGTTTCCCCTATTCAGAAACTGAGTTTTCTGTGAATGTTAGTGACCCTGTGGTGTTAGCTGGATTAACGTGTGGCAAAATACCAAATTTTTACCTTTGATAACCAACCTCTTGTCCCTAAAAAGGATCAATACTCCAAAATAAATTCAAAGATACTTGGTCAGTGTTGGCTTGCCTAAAAAACAGAGGGAGAAACTGCGTTACTGGGAATAGGCATAGACTCTGGGCAGTGGGAGGGGATCAGAGCTGGTCTACGGGCAGCTTTGCAAAAATTCCCCTTGCTTAACAGGGTATGTTTATAAGATATACTGTTCCTGGAAAAATGTTTTTTCCCTTTTTTTTTCCTTTTTTTTGTGGATATATGATAATACGGCAGTAACGGGTATCTGAATACTTTAAAGAGATAAAAATCCCCCTTTCTTTCTTTGGCCTTCTTGTATACTTATGCCACCATCGAAATTTTTTCTTCCCTTTTTTTCCCCAGTGGCTTATTTTGGCTGTAAGCCAATAAAACTCCTAAATATTGTGAGATGGAAAGATCTTTTGTATATGCGTTGCGAATCAGAAGAAGCTTTGTTAGTCCCACACTTGTTTGGTGAAATGTCTCATGCTAGTGGGCGTCAAGCAACAAGGACAGCACTCTGCTCAAGAGTTTGGCTTTCTACAGGAAAATACCTGGAAAACTCTGAGGGTAAAATACTTTTCCTTCAGACATGCAAATTGGGACTGTTTAATTTTAAAGACAGAATGTGCTTGCTTGGCATTAGAGATATCTGAAGATAACCTGTTTTGTAGAATTGTAATTTGAACTGCAATGAAAAATAGCTTTATTTTAGGCCTGTGTAAGGTAAGGCTGAAAAAGGAGTATTTATTATAGTGTTCTGTGTGAATCTTCTAAATGCATTTATGTTTCTGTGGAATTACAGAAAATTGTAAATACTAGTCTAAATCACAGGTTCATCAATATCAGCCTCAAGATTGTAGAGCTGCAGAGCCTGCTACAGGTAGAAAAAGCATATTTCTTGTTATTTTCAGATTGGTGTAATAAATATTTTGACATATTCACTTTTTTATATATAAAATGTCATGGTGAATGTGTTTTCTCTTAGAATACTCATTTTCTTAGTTGCGGAATGGGTGCAGAAAATGAAAAAAATGCGTTGTGTCTATTTCTGTTGGCCTGCAAAGCTAGTAGGAGAAGGATTTAGGAAAGAGAACTTAAATGACTTGTGCTATATTGACATCAAAATCAATTGGTATCTTGAAATTTGCCTCAAAGCAATACATATTAGTCAAAATTTCATCTAGTATGCTCCAGTGAAGTCCAGGTGAATGAATTAAATCCTACAGGAGCTAGGCGATGAACAATCGTGATAGCCAAGAGACAACTTTGTGAGTTTAGAAAGTAGAGATAATAAACACCAGTGCATTCTTATCCATTGTGTTTCCATCTGCATTGTAAACACACCCTCTTATATATAATTGTATTTTAATAATGAAGTAACTTCAGCATATGAAATAGTCTGTTCCCTTAATTGTACTTACATTATGTGTATTGCTAATCAAGAGAATGTGTAATTTTAATGATTGCAACACAGTGGAAGAAGTATTAGTTACCTTGTTTTCTAAAGGTAGAAGATATGAATCCTGATCACTCTTTTTCCTCAGGTCAACATGCTGTTTAGATTTATCCCCTCTTTCTCCTTCTCTTTGTTACAAAGCATTATGAGTAGCAGAAGCTTTTAGAAAGTGGACATATATAATTCTTTAAAATCTCATTCATTATAAATTGAAGCAAGACTTTTTATCTAAAACTGGCTTTAAACAAATTCAGTTTCTCCTTTAAAAAACATCACATTCTTTTTCTAGTTTCATGTTTTCTTTTCTATCTTCCTTGCAGAGCCAGAAACAAGGCTGTACCTCTTGCTTACCACGTCTTTGTTTTAAATACTCTGTCATAGCCCATGAACACTGTTGTCTAATGTCACTGATGAATGTTTTTGATCACTAACGTTTGCATGACTGATACATCTACTTTTGCAACAGCATTTATGGTGGTATTGGCTGGATGTACTGAAGAAACTCTTCTCATACCACGTCCTGTGGCATTCAACATCCTCATGTCTTTGTGGACGGAAGAAAGCCATGTTCACAGTTCCCCCTCTTGAGGGGAGGGATGAGTGTGGGAAAAGAGGGGAGCAATTGAGCCTGACGATATTTATTTCTTCCTCCGAATCTAGCAGAGTTGAATTCTTATGGTGGCACCATGAAAGACTGTATAGTCCTCCAGTTACTTTATATTAGCCTTTTTCAATTAAATAAGGAGAATTGATTGAGTTAAATAATTAGTGACCAATTTTCTATTATTCTAAGTGTGTTTTCTGTTTAGTAAGTGATATACAGTTCTTTGGAAACAGACTTCTTCCTTCCAAGTGCACATGCTGAATGTGTGTGAGAGAAAAGACTTCTGCAGCAGTGATCACTGGAGAGTGCACATGCCTTGTAAATCTTTGATCCCTGTTTAATAATCCAAACGTAAAATAAGACAGAGTCTGCATTAGTAGTGATGGGGGTTTGCAACAGGATTATGTTGGCATGCTTCCACATCATGTAGTTATACAGTTAATTCAGTTTTTTGTTAGTTTATATGTTAATAGAATTTTGTAGGTTTATTAATTTAAAACAATTTATAATTAATAAAATAGGAACAGCAGATTTTGTGATAGGATTATGTCACTTACATATTTGGTGTTTTTTTTCCTTCACTGAGGGAAACTAAAACGCTTCACTTGATGCAGTTTAGAATCTGCTTCATGTCTGAATCCTCTAGTCTGGCAAGTGGTGCTCATGAAAAACATTTTTGTTTAGCTAGGGAAACTCTTTTACCATTAGCAATCGCATTACATGTGATTTGTAAGTACATTGGGTAGCTAAAGTGCTGTAGGTGCTCTTTTGAAAATCTTTTCACGTGGAAAACATTGTAAGGAATACATCAGTCCCCGAGTTTTCTGACTGGGAGAACGCTGACTGCCCTGAGGTAGTAGCTTCCAGCACCCCAGGCATCGGAGGTGTAACTCAGGGTATTGATAAATACTCTCTATCCAGAAGATCTCGTATTTTTCAAAACCACTATAAGCATTGCCTTCAGTGGGACGATTAAACATCTTGATTATTTAGGACGACCACATGCAGAGGCACGTTCTCTCTGCTCATTACTAACGCCCTTTGTTCAGCCGCAAAGCTTTGTGTGGCTGAAGCTTGCAAGTGCCCCTTCTGTTCTAATGCTAACTAGGTAGCTTTTGGCTTCTTTTTTTTTGGCTAGCCATTTGCCTTTGTCTGCCGGTCTGGCACACTTGATAGTAATTGCCACTTGCTGTTTCGATCAGTGTTCTCATTGGAGCTCCTGCTGTTACTCAAAGCATAATAAAGAATAAATCAAATTGGTAATGTAGCTTCTGATGCTAAATGTTTTGAGGCTGCCCCCTATGATGACGGCACCGGAATTATTTAATGAAACTTTCCTTTGGGTTTCATTGTTGGTATACATATTCATTTAGCAAGCAGGAGGTCCTGCTACTGCAAAGAGGTTCCAGCCCTCATTTTTTTTCCACTTATGTGAGAAAGACAGACCTTGCCTTGTCTCATAGCTGAGCTCTCTACAAATGTCATGCTGTGTGTTTTGCACTGCCCTGAGTCAGCCATGCCTGTATCTGTAAGAAGGCAATAACTGCAAGTCAAAAGAAAACCTTTTACTGAAGACCAGTTTAGCCCACCATTTTGGGGTCATGATGCTGTGAAAAGCCAGAATTGAAGACTCAATAGCCGGCAGACTATTAAGCAGGTATTCTTTATTGCGGCGTCGGGCACACGGGGGATCTCTCCTCCAAACGTGTGCACCGAAGAGACACGGTTACTAGGTATTTATGCTATGTTAACATACATATTCATTACATTTGTAAGAAATGCTTATCATAGTAATGGTTTTTCTGAGAACTCATTAATATATGGTAATGTCCGTCCCACATGTTTGTTTGGCGTCTCTTGGCGGGGGTCTTCAGATTATCCTGCAGCCTCCTTATCTCTGTAGTTTGCATACCTGTTCTCCCAAGGCCCAGGTGCCTAAAGGGATTATTCAGGAGTCCCTTGTCTTTCAACCATCCCAATATTCACAAAGAACCAAGACTTGTTTCTGACCACCTGAAGTGATAACATCCCCTACATGTTACATTTGTTACATTTACAGTTATCAGTCACATCACTGGAACACGCTATAGGCAGCATAGATGCAAGCATTTTGGGTTTGGTTAACCACTGCACGCTGCCGGAACACATATATTGCTGAGATTGCAGTATAGGTTACTTTGGATATGCCAGTTTCTATCTTCCCTGTGGTGGATGGAGTTTCTTATAGCATGAAATTTTACCTTCTTTTTCTAGGACTATATGTACTGGCTGGGGCGGAGTAAATTTTCTTCATAGCAGCCCACATGGTGCTGTGTTTTGTGTTTGTGACTAAAACAATATTGATAATACACTGGTGTTTGGCTGACACTGTGCAAGCACTGCTCAGCAACAGGGCTTTCTTTTTTCCCCTGCTCCCCAGCAAGTAGGCTAGGGGTGTGCAAGAGGCTGGGAATGAACAGAGCTGGGACAGCTGACCCAAATTGACCAGAGGGATGTTCCATACTGTATAATATCATGCTCAGTAGTAAAAAATTGTGAGGGTGGGGGCTTGGTCTTGGCAGTAGCCATTGCTCGGAGTCTGACTGGGCATTGGTCTGCTTGTGGGAGGTGGGGAGTGAGCAAGCAAGCAGCTGGGTGGGTGCTTAGTTGCTGGCTGCTGTCAACCCACCACAGACTGCTACAACTGCTGTATCCAGGAACAGTGTCCTGCACCTTTCACTGCCAGCTGAGCATTTGCAGGCATCCCTGAAGGGAGGACAGAGCATCAGATTGGCTTTGGAAGGAACACATGTTATGGAAGTAAGGAAGAATAGTCTATGGGAGCATAGTGGGAACTGCCGAAAACTAGAATTGGGTTTACCATAATAAAGGTGGTGTTTGAGAGAGGTATGACTTGAAGTTGGGGAAAAAAAAAATAGACAAATGAGAAAAGGATAGTACAGGGAACACCGTATTGTTTTGTGTTCTTAAAAGAAACTTATAGTAAAAAATGTTCAGAAATATAGTACAAGCTGTCCTCATGATGGTTGTTTTTAGCTGCTTGGAGAAATTAATAGATGGTTTAATTATATTATTTTCAGGTGAAAAAATTCAGAGAGGCAACATAAAAATCAACAAGATTTTTTTTAGCAGCTGGAGTTATTTACTAGCTGTTTTATATCCCGTGAAGGACCTTCTGCCGTAACTGAAGGAGTCATTAATGAGTCCATCTACCAAAACCAAGGAGATAGTTTACATAAGTATGCAAGTACTAGTTCGCATACCTTCTTTCAAACTAGAGATTTCTACAGCGAAATATTAGTTGTGAAATTGTATTTGAAGGGGAGGAATCCAGGGAGCACCCTGCAAGAAAGACAGGGATGACATAGGACAGGAAATGCAGAATTCAGAAACAAAATTACTTACTACTACCGCATTTTCACTATTGTGATATGTATTTTGATTTTTTCTGAGTTTCTTTAAAATTACAGCTCTGTAAAAGACTGTCTTTAGATAACCTTTTATTTTATCTGTATTGCAGTTTGTTGCTGGGAATATGGTATATCTTAGTAGTATTTTTCACAGAACTATAGAATTGGGATTGAAAGGGAGATTGAAGATTGTGTAGTCCAACTGCTCTGCTCAAAGTGGGTTTGACTTGAGAGTGTTGCTGAGGGCTGTGTCCAGTCTGGTTTAGAATATCTCCAAGGCTGACGATCCTGCGACATCTCTGGGTAACCTGTTCCACTGTTTCACCATCGTCGCATTATGTTAAAATGGAGTTTCCTGTGTTTCAATTCACGCGCGTTGCCTCTTGTCCATTCACTGGCTACCACTGAGAAAAATCTGGCTCCGTTTTCTCAAAACCCTCCTGTCAGGTATTTCTACACATGGACAAGATCTCCCGAGCCTTCTCTGCTCCAAGCTGAACATTCCCAGCTTTCTTGGCTTCTTTCACTGTGTCAGGTGACCCAAGCCCTGAATCATCTTTGGCCTTTTGCTGGACCTGCTCCACTGCATCCGTGTCATTCTTTCACTGGGGAGCCCAGAACTGGACCCAGTACTCCAGGTATGACGTCACCAGTAGGGATGGTCACCTCCCTCACATGACCTTCTGGCAACACTCTGCCTTACACAGCCCAGGGTGCTGTTGGCCTTCAAGACCATGCTGCTGTCACAGGTTCAACCTATTGTCCACAAGGATCCCCAGATCGTTGTCTGCAAACTGATCAGTCCCCAGCCCAAGTGTGGCATGGGTTTATTCCTCTTCAGGTACAAGACCTTGCATCAAAGCATATCTTCCAATGTTCAGCAAGATTTAGGTTGGGAATTCTATCTTCTGCTTTAAAAACAGAATTTTTAAATATATCTCAAAAAGATATGCTTTGATTTTATTGTATTATGTCTGTCAAGATTTTATACCTTTTCATAAGCATGAACTCCTTGTAGATCATCTGTTGAGCTGGGTGGTCTGGTCTAATTCTTGTATTCCAAACACAATTAAAAACAAATAAAAAAGAAGGACACCACAGCCATGTTCAAACATGCTTACAACTATACACACTATAAAATGTGATTTTTTTTTTTAGTTTCAAACTTTAGTCTGTACATTTATGACTTTGGAAGGTAAAGCAATGGAATATTAGCATTAACAGTGGTGGCATTTTTAAATGGGTTTTTCCATGTAGATGAAAATTTTGAATGCCCCAGCAGAAGCTGCTCATGTTAGAGCTCGCGTATTTTGCCATTTATCCTACCACTATCCCTTCCACCTAATGTTATTTCCTTATGGTTGGTTTTATCTTTTTGCTCTGCCTTGTGCACCAGAGGAGATGTTATAAGCATTCTCAGCCATCAGTCTTCTCCCAGGTTATTTTCAACCACTGGAAACAGGTTCTTTTGCCATTTAGAGTTATCATATTTAACAGAAGAAGTGGTCCATCTTCATAATGGTTTCAGTGCTCTTTTTCTAAATTTTTCTTTATATAATAAAAAAAGATATAGTTGAACTGTCGTTTCTTCTTCTGTGATTTTGAAAAGTACTGAGAACAAATCCATGTCAGGAAATAGTTAATGTAAAATAAATAAAACTTGAAGAGGACTGAAACTGAGCAGATCAAGTTATATTGAAAAAGCAACAGGGGACAAAAAAAAGACATATTATGATCTTGAGTGTTTAATCCTTGGCCACAACTGTGTGAATTTGCAGGTGTTCAATTATCCAGAGAATGGCTTGCAAATTTTTGCTATAGTCAATAGAAGCATATTGGGAATTTTATAGACGAAAATAAGCATTGACTAACACACTACAAATTGCAAGCAATATATATTCTCTAGTTCATATCAAGTCTTATGTGAATGCAAAATATAATGCTGATCAGACTTAATTTATGTTGTGTTTATGACTGTGATAAAACAGAAAATAAAAATAGCAACAAGAATGTTTAGTCATGTTATTTTCCATGAACAGGAAACCTTCACTGAAATTATTCTGTTGCTGTGTTAGAATGAATAGATTGGTTTAAAAAAAAAAATTATTTGTATTGCAACTGCATCAGGTTTACATGAAATATATTGGAATACTTTCACTGTTAATTTGCCCTGAGATTATAAAAAAAAATGTTATGTAATGTGCTGTCGTGTGCCCTTGTGATTATTAACTCCATTTACCTGGTTTTGTGTTTCTCTGATATAAAAAAAGGCACAGCAGATTTTCGGTTTTGTTACATGTTCTGTCTTTTATTGCTTTTGAACTGTGTTAAATTTGATTGTACAGAAGCGCTTAAAAGCCTGTTTTCTAAAGGAAAAACGTATTTTTATCTCACTCTCTTTCCCCCTGCTTTGGACAACCTGATTCTGAGTTGCCTTACCAGCCTAATATTGTATAATTTCTTCACGTTTCACATGGAATGTCTTATTAAGTCTGTGTCATTATTGTTATTCTGTGATATAAACTCAAAAGCAGAATGAACTGACCAGGGAATGTTTTCTCTGATTGTTCAGTGCACATGAAAAATTTGTTGGGAACCATTCCCTGTTTGCTCAGGGCTGTGCCACTTGGCTAAAGTGGCTAAAAAGGATATAGAAGAGTGTTCCTGACCCAATTCTGTCTGCTTTTTCAGACACTTCAAGTTTTTTTTGTTTTTTTTGTTTTTGTTTTCCCATTTTGAGATCTCATAAACACGTTTGCCTTTGTCTTACTCTGCATTACTGGGTTCCTGACTGATGTGTTATCATTTCAATGTGTCCTGCAGGTTGTTAAATGTGCTCTGCTGTGAGCTCAATACCCTTTTGCTCTTGGAGACTCAGTATAAGGTGTCACAAGTTTTACTAAGTGCTCAGGAGGAAAATGTCACAGAAACTTCAGAAGGACCCGGGTAAGAAGTGACTGATGTAAATGTTATTTTGACTATCAGACTTTTCTCCTGAGAACAAATGCGTCAATACCTTAGTGGCTTTAAACATACAAATGCTCTCACTCAAGTTGGCTTCTAATGCGTGTAAGTTTACTTACGTGCAGGTTTGTCATCAGTCTGAAATTATGAAGACACAAGAGTCTTGTGCTTTCTCCCATGCCCATCTCAAAAGTGTAGGAAATAAAAAAGCAAATATTTTTCTCATTTTTATATGTGTTAATCTTAAGTTCTTTCTTAAAAAAAACAACAAGATTTGTGGATGTAAATATGGCTTTTTATTTTCATATTACTCTTTTATGTTATGTATATAGTATAAAATTAGGGTATTGTTTTAGTGTTTATAAATTAAAGGCATCATCAGTATGTATTTTTTTTGGCTTTTGTTTTTTTAAATTTATTTATAATTTAGTCAGTTCTCCAACTTCTATGACTTTCTATTGCTGACTTCTAAATATAATTGTGCAATGCAGCCTTTCAAAGAGAAAAGTGTATTTTTGGAACAGAAGTGGACAGTCATTTAGTCACAGATGTTTTGTCCTTTCAGCATGCTAGATTTTGAGAACTTTTGTCTTATTGTCTGCTGTATGGGGCCATTACAAAGTTTGAATCAAACAGTATGGGTGAAATCTCAGCAGATACAGATGACTGTTCTATACCGTTTGAGGATGAAACCTTCTATTTTCTTACTAAAGAAAAAGTTATAAGAAACTTGGTGTATGAAGCCTGATTTTTATTCCTTTTACATATTTTTGTGTCTTGGGCTACACAGTGACTTCAGACAGCGGGTTGGCTGTGTGTTAAATTATGAATGACTCTGCTTATTTGTGATAGCAGAAATTTGCTGGTAGGCCAAATAGGGAGCGAATTTTGATGGTCTGTTAACTGTCTCTGCCCAAATTACTAAGCATGTGGACATAACAAAGCTTGCGAAGCTTTCTACTCTTTTGTGTCCAGTAACTGTTCAGGTGTTTCGATTAGCAGTATGTAGGGAAATACAAAGTTAGCATAATGCTTGCAAACATCTCAAAATACTTCACATTTCTCTTTATTTCTTTATGACTATGTGTTTCCCAAGTTGTGTTTTAACTCTGATATGTCTCTCAAAGTATCCTTGCTCATTAAAATTTTCTGAAATAAACAGTTGGTAAATCAAAGTGGTTCTGATTTTTGGAGTTTTTTGGGTTTTGTTTCTTTTTTTCCCAGAGATTTTATAATTGATGGTGTGTCAGTGGAGAGAAACCATGTTCTTGTAAGGATAAATCTGATTGGAGGACCACAGGAAAGGATTTTGCCTTTGAGAGTACTAGATAAGGTTAGAATATAAAGTTTAACAGTTTCTCTTTCCATAACTCTTGCTGTCATTAATTGAATATTTTTGCTGGTAATTCAGCATGTGAAAAATTATTTAACATTAAGAAATACCAGTCTACTTTTGCCTTTATAAAGTGCTAAAATTTTTAAGAAGTGATACACTGAAAAAATACATAGTTCCTACAGTCTGGGCTTTGGCGTGTGCCTAGGATATGGATATTTAATGTTTATATTGCTCAATTTTGATGTTAGTTTTCCTACTATAAAAGTGAATGCAATTTGTCTATTTCTTTGTTTTCTTTATTGTCTTTCCATGTGTTATATCTTCCTTTTATTTGATGTTTTTTCCGTGCTTGGGGTTTCATCTGCAATATCTAATACCTGGAACTTTCATCGATGTTCTAACAATACAGTGTTTGTTAAGCAACTCCTATAAATGTTCTACTTCTCGCTGGCTGTCAGTCTCATAAAGATGAAATGCAAATTACTGTCAGCACAGCAAAGACAGCTAGATCAGTGTATGAAATCGGAAATACAGTTTTGTAGGTTTTTTTATTTTTTATTTTTATAAAAACTGCAATTTCCGTTTTGGTTGAAAAAAGGAACTGTAAAATCAAAACTGCCAGTGGTATACACTGGAAAAAATTCTGGCTCAAATGATTTTTTGGACTTCATATCATTTAACTTCTCTTTTTTTTTTTTTTTTTTTTTTTCAGTTATTGAGCATCTCATTGCAAATTGTTTATCAAGCATAATTTTGGTGCATGGTCAATAATTCTAGGAACTTTACCTGTGTGTTAATCGAGCAAATGGTATTAATTCTTCTCCTAAATGAATTTGTTTCTGATCCTGTTTCTAGGGCAGTGATCCATATCCTTGGCCAATGTTTTCATCGTTCCCTTTGCCAAAGTGCTATCTTCCAGAAATTCCTAGGAAAGCTGAATGCAGACAAGGTACATACAAAGCTGCAAGCAGTCTAGATGTCAAACAAGCATCTCTTGTCGATTTCTAAAATTTTTTTCCTTCCTCCCCGCCCCCCACTCCCTGTCCTCCAGATTGTAATCTCATAAGTACTTAAGGATTTTTTTATTGTTGGCTGCATTTGTTGCTAAACAAGTTGGTTTGGTTTTGTTTTTCTGGCTTTGTGCAACTGTCAATCCGCAAAGCTCTGTTTAGTAAGCTAATTCTTATGCAAACTTCAAGATTAACCTTTTGGCTCATCTCAGGTGGGTGGCTCATGTGATATAAATATATCATCTCTCTAGTAACTGAAGCAAGACAGTATGGTTAAGCTAAAAATTTTTTGTACACTGTTTTTGTGATTCAGATCCCTGTGTTTACAAAGCTTGGTGGTGTGTGAAATAGATAGCGTTTAGGATAGTTGGTTTCCACACTGAACATCAATTTGGAATGTGTGCAGACTGAAGACTCCTTTGAAGAACTATGTAGGCAAAGCAGTTTAATTCACACAGAGAAGCTGTTTTAAGGTTTTAATTTGCATAGACAATGCAAAAAAATCTGATGAATGGCTAATAGTAAATAAATAATTCTTTGTATTTGTTCATGTTTACTGTATCCTTGAGATGTACTTACTAGAACTTATTTGTGAATTTCCTTAGCAGATACAGATTTTTCAGAAGTGACAGAAATTCTAACTGACTGTAGAATACAAAATAGTCTGTTATAAATATCCAGAAAAAAATAAAAAAAGATTATTGCCTTTTCTGACAAGAGGAAAGGATGTGTAGTTATAAAAGAAGGGAGTTTTCTGTATCTTAACTTTGGTAATACTGTTCCAGGCTTCCCAAGGCAATTTTTGTAAGACAGCAATCAAATCTAAAAAAGTGGGTGCCCAGTTGTTTTAAATATGTTTTCAGGTAGACAGGTAGTATTGCTCTTGGGCTGGAAAAGCATATCCCAAGAACCTGTGTGTTCTCTTGTTCAGAGCAATTCTGTTGCTTATCGTTAACAAGTGGAGTAATGGAATGGAGATTGTCACTTTTGTGGATGACAACCAGCTGGGAAAGCTAGGGTAAAACCCTTTGACTAACAAAAAATTTGCTGAAATGAAGTTTCAAAGATTTGCAAATGTGTTTGATGAAGTATTGTAATATTTCTGTTTGAAATGGTATATTTGATATTAAAGATAACTGAAGTAAAAGACTATATAACTGAAAAATGAGCAGAACATTTAGTTTCACAGTGAAACAAAATATTTTGTGTTAGCGGTTTAAAAAAAAAGGAAAACAATACATTGGGAGTGTTCAATTTAAGTTGTCATTTAGAAAAAAGAGATTCATCTACCAAACTGTGGATATCTGATTTGTCAGACTGTAGCTTTCAGGATGTGCAACTTACTGTGAAAGAAAGTATCAGAATAAGTAGATGAAAAATGAAAAGAATGAAATTCATAAATTGCTATTTCCAGTGCTTGGAAAAAAAGAAATCAAGAGCATGAGTAGAAGATGGGGAATATCTGAACTGTATTCTTCAGCGCTACAGTATGGCAATTATAGGAGTCCTCTTTCACAAGAGAGGTTAAAAATATGAGAAAGATCTCTGAGTTACATTTATACAAGACAGAAGATGATCTTTGTCAGTTGAAGGTGGTGAGTCCTTGGGTGTAGTACCTCTCGCACAGGCACTGCAGTCCGAGGAAGACAGATACGCGTGAGGGATTCTAGAGCACACCTAGAGATCATGACTTTGAAATGTAATATGCAAGTACAGATTGAAATAATTGGAACTGGCTGAAGCTGAAAAGACAGAGGTCATGCAAATCTCTTAGTATGTTAAAAGCACTTATGAGGAGGGCAGATAAATTAGTTTTCTATGTCCCTGTGCAGAAAAAGCAGTAGTTGGCTTACTTAGCAATATATAAATTAATAGAAAAACCTGGCAGGATACATCTGGAAGTCATGAAATCATTATTGGATGTTTTAGGAACATCATCTTTTACGTTGTGAATATTCAGAATTTATGTTGTGTGGTTTTTACACACCTTGGTCGGAGGTTTTAAAAGCAGTTTAGACAAATACATGTTAAATTTTAGTTCTGCTTCAGTGCCAGGAGATGAACAGTATTCGCACTGACTTCTGAATGGCCAGAGTTCTGCAGCCGTGCAAACACCTGTATGTACATTGTATGAGTGGGAACGCACGACTGCTTCCTTATACCTGCCACCAGGGATCGAAGGGCAGCACAGTGTTTCTTCAATTCCCTGAAGCTGTCTGTGTTCAGATTTGATGCGGTTGTGTTTCCTTGTCTAACCTGTGCAATATCATTCCTGTCTTCTTTTTGGCGTGTTGCTATTGCATGAACAATTAAGTCTAGTAGATTCTTAGCACTGTTAAAGAATGTACAATTTCTTTGGCCAAAAATGCTGTAGCTGTAGGTTTTATTCTGTCTGTGCTGACCTCTTGTTTACCTCCTCGCTTATTACCGAGGTGACATGGACACCTGAAGAGAAGCTTACCTTTTCTTTCTCTGTTGAAAATTGGTCCTGTGTCCATCACGTAATTGTGATGTCAGCTGTAAAAACAAAACCTGAGTTGAATTTTTTTTTTAATGTATCTGTAGAATGGATATTGGAGATGGCTGGGGGAAGAGAAAAAAAAAGGGTTACAGATGTGTACTCAGATATGAGATTGCTGTCTCTGAACATGTTTCTCTTCTGACCCTTCCTTCAGATGGAGTTGAAGGACAGATGCAATAACAGAACCTTTGCTTCTCAAGGGTGTCTGTCAGCTAATGGAAGTAGCCTTTCTCAGTGCAAACTGAAATTATGTACTGGATATTTTGGAACTAGCGTGGCTGTTGCTCGCTGGAAAGATTATGTACTGCTGAGGTCAAGGAACAGGATGCTTCGTTTCCACAGCCCTAGACCTCCTGTAGCCTGTGAATGTATCTAGTATAAGTGAAACAATAGATACAATTTAACATAGCATATGAGAGGTGGTCACTGAAAATGACTTACTCACATTGAGTTTTCCATGAAGAAAACCTGTTTTTTAAATCGTTTTGGTTTGTTGGGTTTTTTCTTCTAATTCTTTTGATGGACAGTGGTAAACGTGCAGTACTGGCACCTTTTTGGTTGTTCAGTTTTGGGGGGAAAAGGGGAGAGGATCAGTTAGATGTAAGAAAAAGCAGAGCAGTGCTAACTCTGCAAAGTGACTGGAACTTGTTTCCAGTAGCAAGGCCTGAAGGCTGCATCTTAGAGAACTTTTTTTCACACGCTTGCTATTATGCTGTGCTGATGTAGGGTTCACAAACACTGGCAACTGGATATTTTGCCTCACTGGATTGAAAATGAAGCTATCATAATTGATGCTGGCAAAATTAGTAACTATGTTGGAGCGGAGGAGTAATTCGTCCATTTCATGATGACACTTTGAATGGGCAGGGTCACCCAAAAAGTATGTTTATATTTGGGGAAAATCCATAGTGCATTGCTCTTCACAAATATCTACCCTGTTTTTGCAGATGCTAGGCTTTCGCCCGTATGGTATGTCTGTCCATAGGAAAGGATATATGGAAAAATAAACCTGATGGGTTGTGTAGTAATATGCGTTAATAATTTCAGCCAATATTTAGAGTTGGAAAACTATTGGATGGCAGTATATTAATGGTTCACTTCTGTCAAAGATAATTTATAGTGAAGCTTCAAATGATTTATGTGGATCATTATATACATGCACTAATTAATTATGCCATTTCCACCTGTTTACACTGCAGCAAGATACCCTGTTGCTTTTCTTTTGTCTTAATTGTTCAACTAGTATTTCAGGAAGATAATTTGAGGAAGAACTATTAAGTGGTTTTCAGAGAGTGATATAGTCCTTGGTTATTCAGGCTACAGCTATTAAAAATAATGGGTTTTTTACTGGTAATATTAACTATACTATAGGTTATTAAAAGTTAAGCTTTTTAGAACTGTATTAAACTGTAATATTCACTCTTTTGTTTTCACAGAAGACCTGTTTTCCTTTTCTTCGCCTAGCTCTGCAGTTGTGACAGTTGGTGATGAGTGTGACTGAAGAATAGTGTCCGTAATTGTCCTGCAATGACACATTCACTGCATAGCATTTCCATATACATAGGCACCCCATCATTGATTAATCTTACTCTCTTCCTGACTTTTACAGTCCAGAATTGCTACAAAAAATCTTCTGTGATAACGTTCTTAAAGTCTTTTGATGTTTTATCTCAGCCACTGTTCTTTGAGTTCTTTGCTTTATACTCTAACTTGAATGGGAACGTGCTGCCATGTTTCTGGTTTGTGGGTTTTTTGGGTTTTTTACATCAGATATCTTTTCAGCTGTGGGGTTTTTTTTGTTTTTTGATATCTGCCTGAAACTAGCAGTCTCTCTTAATTTTTTTTTTTAACTTTCTCTGTCAAAGAACCAGCTGCATGAGCTTCATGTTATCGCTTATAATTTCATACATATATCTTCATCACCTGCACTTCTTTGACTTGTAGTCCTTTTTATTTTTTGCTCAGTATTCATGTATGAACCTGTTGTCTTCCACTCTTTAAGAAGTCCACTCAATTAATGAAAGAGGAAAGAGAAATAAGTAGACAGGTCTATCAGAAATGTACATAGGCTTTCCTAAAATATATGTCCTTACATGGATTTTTTTTCATGTAGTGGTCAAATGTAATATAGTCAGGTTTTTTATTATCTCTGGTTTTGAATAAGATACACATGGATTTACAGATTTGAGCTTCTTAGTCACATAAAACCACATTTATCACAAAACACAATCAGATGAGAAAGGGCTTATGGCATTTCTGATGTTTACTGAAACATGAATTCTCCTGAGTCTTACCCACTTTAGACAAAAGTTAGCTGAATAATTATTTAAAGAATTATAAAGCAGCATCTTTTAGGGAATGAGATTAGTTTAAACATGCAGAATGTTATGGTGTGGTAGTTCAGATTTCATACATGCAGATAACTGTAGGTTATTTATAGTGCAGTTCCATAGCTTCATAAAATAGTAAACGTGGTTATTTTTTTTTACAAGGCTTCACAAAGCAACCAGTGCTAGCACAAAGGAAGAGATGTGATGGCAAAATATAACCACATGTGAGAGAAAGAAGGCAGGACTGCAGCAGATTAATTAAATTGACATAAGCTGCTCTTCAATCACACTGTTAGGTTATGATTACTTGTTATGATTGAGCATATTTAAAAGCTCACTGTCATCCAAAGAGGAAGGTCTTACTGGTTTCCTTCCTCACTTTTTGTTTTCTTTCTATTGCTGGTTGCTTTTTTTCCTCCTCTGTTCTTTCACCTTCTATCCTTCACCTCCATCAGCAGTTCTGGCATTTCTCCCAGAAGAAAAAATAATTTGCATCATTAATCTAGGATAACTAGTGAACCCAGTCAGGGAAGTACCAGAAAAGAGAATAAATAAGAGCAGGACGTTTCGCTTTTGGCATTGGCATTTGTTTAGAACACCTCTAGTCATAGTGTGAAAGTCTACCCTCAGTAACAAGCAATATGCGTAGCCCAGGACTGTGTTGTGGTGGGAGTTCCAGCTACGTAGTAATACTGTTGGGCAAGTTCTAGTTGAGTACTAAGTTATTCGGCATTTATGTGGTGTCATGAGCTTTTTGGAAGCAATTTTCATTCAGAAAACCCCCCAAGGTTCACTTGTTTTGTACTGTGATGACCTGCTGGAGGAAGTGATAGTCAGTGTGTAATGACAAGCTGTGAAGTGAATGGTTTAGGTGGCAGAAAAAAAGATACTGTGAGTTGCCACAGTATGATACCAGTGACAGTATGTAATGGATATATTAAATATGTGGTTGTGCTATAGTGTCTTGGTTGCATGGATCTTGCGCTTGTTTCTCTGTCATTTGAGTTTGAACATTCCAGTGAGCTCTCTGAGAATCCTAAGACTTGTATCCTCCTTAACTCGGGAAGAAAAATCCATTATTATGTAAAAATGAGTTTTTGTTTTTGGGAGGTTGCTTGCCTGTTTCTGTTCTCGTGACAGAAATGGAAATCCAGCATTGACTTGGCAGTTGTGATAACTACTTAGTTCATATTTTATAGAGAGTATTTACTCTTGGATTTTGTCTCTTCTCTAGACTTTGCAGACTTGCATGCACATATCTGCATTAGTTGTATTTGGTACGTATTTGAAGTTGCTTAAGTTCTTTTTTTGTTAAAGACTGCCTTCCCAGAGGAACCTTAAGGCAAATACAGTGGTCTGTGGTCTTCAGCAAAATTTCAGAAAAGTCTGTAATACCGTGATCTTCATTTCCTTATCCTATTGTTGGAGCATAAATTAACATTGTAAAAGGTTACATGTTTAATCAGTACAATTTTTGATGCATTGACACTGCTAGATACTAGTATGTGTGCATTTCAGCAATCAAAAAATAAAGATTTAATTTTGTAAAACCTGCAGGAGAGGAAGAATATTAGAGACATAAACTGTGCAAAGAAAAATAGGGGTTAAATCAAGAAGCCAGCAGGAGGCAGCAGAGATAGATGGACCACAGTCTACAAGTCCTACATTCTTGAAATTATCGGGGGATTTTTTTTTTAGTAGTTTTATTTCATTCAGAGGAATCGAAATTTCACCCTGGTCTTTGTTTGGTAAATGGACTGATTAAATCTCAGCTTGTAGTCTCTGATCCTCATCTGCCAAACTGAATTACTGCAATCCTTTAGGAGGTAAAATAACTATTTAACTTGTAGAGGAGTGTTGCTTTGCAGTTCTAAGATTTTCTTCAGCCTTCACCTGTTATAGAAATAGCAGAAAAGGGCAATGAAAGAACTAGAAATCCTGCTGATAATACCGTAAGAGTAAATCCTTCACATTAAATTTTCATACTCACGTAAGCTGTTCTAACCATCAGTGCATGTTATTTGGAAAGGTACTGTAGATTTAGTTATTAGAAGATGACAAAGGAATTTCACAGAATCACAGAATGGTAGGGGTTGGAAGGGACCTCTGTGGGTCATCTAGTCCAACCCTCCTGCCGAAGCAGGCTCACCTACAGCAGGCTGTACAGGAACTCATCCAGGTGGCTTTTGAATATCTCCAGAGAAGGAGACTCCACAATCTCCCTGGGCAGCCTGTTCCAGGGCTCTGTCACCCTCAGAGTGAAAAAGTTCTTCCTCATGTTCAGACAGAACTTCCTGTGCTTCATTTTGTGCCCGTTGCCCCTTGTCCTGTTGCTGGGCACCACTGAAAAGAGCTTGGCCCCGTCCTCCTGGCACCCACCCTTGAGATATTTATAAGCATTTATAAAGTCCCCTCTCAGCCTTCTCTTCTTCAGGCTGAACAAGCCCAGCTCCCTCAGCCTTTCCTCGTAGGAGAGATGCTCCAGTCCCCTCATCATCTTTGTAGCCCTCCGCTGGACTCTCTCCAGTAGCTCCTCATCTTTCTTGAACTGGGGAGCCCAGAACTGGACACGGTACTCCAGGTGGGCCCTCACTAGGGCAGAGTAGAGGGGGAGGAGAACCTCCCTCGACCTACTGGCCACACTCCTCTTAATGCACCCCAGGATACCATTTTGTGTTAGTTAATTTGGAGTAATTATTATAATAAGTTATAATCAGCTTTTTTAAAAAACACTATATATCATATAATAAATTCCAGTGACAGTGATACAGTTTACCGATTATGAATCATTAAGGTCTTTAGACCAGCTTAAAAAAAATTACATGCAGTATCATAAGTCTATTGAAAATATTCTAATTATCTTAAAAGAATAAGATAATTTGAAAATAGTATTTTGTTTGTGGAAACAATGAAGTTTTATTGGAAAACTGAATACTGAAATATTCTAAAGAAATAGCAAGTATTCCTAATAGCTGTAGATTGGTTCAAATAGTTGTTGAATCTTTAATCAGAAGTCTCTTGTCATGACAGAATTTGTTTCTATAGTGTTTTTTTTTTTTTCCAAAGTGAAGAAACAGAACTAAGGAGAGTTTGGAAGGTGTGAAGAACCTTCATCACCTTAGTGAATAAGTAGTAGTAGTATAGGCTAGGATCCTTTGACAGTGATGGGAACTGCATAGTCGCATAGCAAAGGGACTGTGCACAGCTGGAACGAGCGCATGTGCATTCACCTTATTACAGATACCACCTTTATTTTTACCCCTGAAGTTGACCAGAAGATATTTCGTAGCAGCATCAGGTATGCTGAGATCCAGGTTACATGAGGGGAGGCATTCTAATTATTTCCATTTTGTAGGTTCAGGAATTTCTGCTGGAAAAAATGACTTTGATGAGTTTTATCTTACATAAAATTACGTTCCAAAAAGACTTAACATTTGAACTTGAGATTTGTTCTGCCTTCAGAAAAATAGAATTTGGTCAGAATTTGGTCCTTCCTAATATGTTAGCATTTTTTAACAAATCTTGCATGTGGAAAGAAAGTATTTCTTTTTTGATTTGCTAAAGCATATGTATGCATTCTTTTAATTGCTACCTTGCATACATTATTCAGTGTGCCATGTCATCATGTGTTGTGGTAGTTTTCGAATATTGATTGTTCAGGGTGAAATCCGAGGTAGACATTTTTGTTGCAGAAGACGTTTGATTTAAAGAAAAAATTCTTAAGGCTTGAAGTACAGACATCATATTGTTGAAAGCCAACTTAACATTTTCATGTAGGATTACACATGCTGGTTCTACATTTGTCGCTATGGTTCTTCTGTTTTCAAACCTCTCTGAGACTCAGCTGGTTGTGAAATTTACTACCTCAGCCTGTGATATTTTATTCTAGAAAATTTATAAAGTATGTGTAATTTCCTCTAACTTAGTAGGAAATAGAGGGAAAAATAAATCACTTTAGCCAAGAGAGAAGAGAACATACTTACTGTCCTTTTGTCATTGCATCGATGGCAATTTTAATTTTGAAGGTACGTCTCCCTATTGTAAAGAGAGAATGTGTCTTTAATAACAAGGTAAAAGTAACAGTAAGGAGCAATATTTGAAATACATTCTTTGCATTTAAAAGGAATCTGTCATAAAGATCTTTTTGTAAACAGTCCTGCAATTTTGTTTTTGTAAGCAAGCTGAACATATAATGAAAAACGTTATCTGATACATTTGTTCTTCATATAACAGTTGTACCAAAAGACTGTGTTTTAATGTGCTTAGGTAAAAAGTCAAGCAATCAGAAGTTAGAAAATGCCTGAATTGTATTGTTGCAGCCTCTGACAGCAACAACAAAGAGCCTGTGGCCCTGGGCTGAAGCATGTGGGGTGCACCTAGATGCTTCAGATAACTCAATTTAAAATTCTAAGCTTCTCTAAATACTAATACAAAACTTGCAAGGTGACATTTCAGTGACAGCAAAAGTATACTTTTAGTGCAACCTTTTGTCCCAGTTTTAAGTCCTTGTGCTAAATTTGGGAAACGCTGGAGATTACCAGCAAAGGTATTCTAAGACTTCTTGTAGCATGGGCAGCCCAGTGTGTTTTCACCAGATTTAATCAATAGATTTGCCTCGCAACCTGAAGGCATACACATGTGTGCCATAATATCTGTCCGTAGTGGAAGCATCTGAGGGAAACCTGCTTGCAGAAAGAAGCAGAAATTTTCTGTGGAACACTGTTACATTGCTGTCTTATTGCGCTTCGTTTCATGTTCTGCAAAGTGGTGCTGCCACCTCACGGTTTTATTATTAAACCAGTGATACTTGGTGGAGGATCTTTGCCTATCTTTTCTGTTTTAGATTCTCAGAGTGGTGAAATTACATGGAAATACCAAACTACTTGCTTTAAAATGTCTTTCCAGTTGTCATCATTTCAGGACAGGGAAGTAATAACTGTAGTGGAGTTATAAAATGTGCCTCAGTAATGTCTTAAATGTTCAAAACACAGCAGTAAGTAGAATGAATATTTCTGTTCTGTATCAAGCAGAATGTCGTCAGCATTAATACTTCTTCTCCAGTTTAGTTGTCGTAGGATAAGGGATATTTATTTAGTCATTTGTTCCAAATGTATGAGGTCTGCCAAAAATACCAGGCAATGTCAGGGCTCTCAAGTGTGTCTGACTTTCCTGTTTTCCACTGGAATAGTTTCTAGTTTCTGAATGCGTCTACTTGTCTCTGGGGTACTCTAACTAATAGCTTCTTATTACTTACGTGGTAAGTTTAAAAGAAACAAAAGAGGAAAAAAAAAAAAGGAAGAAGAAAAAATGAGCCAAGTCTATCACTACAGAATAACACTCATTTTTCATTTCTTCTAGATAAAGATCTTGACAAGCTCTTATCACTCTTAAAAAGTCCAAAGAAGCAAACTGGGTGGACAGAAATTTGTAGAAAACAGTTCTGCAAAGTCATGAAAGCCAAGCCAGGTATCATCAGTGGAACAAGTAAGTATGGCCTATGGAGTTAAAGCAAGCAAACAGAAGGCCACTAGTAGGCAACCGTTCTTTAAAGTTTCAATGAGGATTACATTATCTTTACAAGTAGTCATAATTTTGTGTTGATTATGAGACCTATTTCAGTGGGATTTTCCTGAGAAAACCAGGCTTATGCCTCATGTCCTATTTTTGTCTCCTTATGGCCATCATCACTCTGTGTTGACTGTTTTCAGTGAAATTTGACACAGAAAGAGGGCTCAAATATAAGTCTCTGTTTCATATCTCTAAAGGATCCATTATGGAGATGCTGAGAAAACGACAGAGAGGCTGAGAAAAACCAGACATTTCCCAAAGATCAGTGAATGACTTTAAGGCTGGTGGGGAAATTGTATTAATGGCCAATTTCAGTAAAAAATTTCAGAATTAAGCCATACTAAACATCAAAGAACCGACTCATTCAGGTTTTTCTTCATTTTCATGTGTATTTTCTAGTGAAGAGTGAGCTCATGAAGGACCATTGGTATAGATCAATTAAAACAAGAAACCGTCCAAAACAAAAATGGCAATCACCCATATGACATAAATCATCAGAAATCAGACCTCAGAATTCACTTTTAATATCATATGAACTTGTTTAGCAATAAAGAAGCTAGGTGTTCAGAAATTGCTTAGGTAAGCAATTAATACAACTGACAGTGAAGACAGATGAAATATCTTCTATATGGGATCAAAGTAAACCAGCATGTGTTTTACATAAAAGATCTGAATTTTATGTCAAACTAAACAGCAATATAAAAGTTATAGTGTGGTTTCAGAAGTCTTAAGGAAGTCATTTATACAGGAACTGATTTAATATTAAAATAGTTAAGAAATTTTTCATTTACATAATGTGTTTAAAATCAATAGTTATTGAATGTTTCTAAATTCTCAGAGCATTCTGTTCTTATTGCTTATTTGAAACAAGCTTGAGTCTATAGTCTTAGGTGACTGTAAATTAATCAGAGCTTTTGCCTTCCATTTGGAAGAATGTGTGTGTAGACAGAATGCGTATGTATTTGTGTATAATGCATATATGCACTTATACATTATATTGTAAACGTCTACAAATGCATGTATTTAGACATAAAAGGGTGAACAGGTAGAGATTCATAACCATTCAGAAACAGATGAATGTATTTTATATGAGTTTCTGCTAGTATAAGAAAAATAAATTGAAGAGTAGTAATAAAAAAAACCTAGATTTTTCTAGCAAAATGGTATATTTACTTTTCTTGCATGACTGATCTGGTAGTTCAGTGAAGGGGTTTTTTATGTCAAATAATGTGAAGTACAAATAATTTAAGCTTTGTAAAATCAACTTTATTTGAATGCAGCATATTTTCTAGAATGATATCTTCTTGGATTATATGAAATTTTTGTTGAAAATTTTAGTCTGTCTTCCTGCTTGTTGAAAAACTGTATTTTTACAAAAACCAGAACATAGATTTAAGGTAGGTGGCTTACAAAAAGAAAGAAAAGTCTTGCCTTTTGTGCTTTATGGTTATCCACTCACAGCCTCAAAACCTGTGTGAGTTGTTTTCTGTAACTTTATTGGAGGTACTAGAAGCTAGAATGAGGAATTATGGAGTCATTAAGATTTGCTAACCCAAAGCAAAAAAGTATGCTTGCCTCTGAATAACTGTTTCCAGCTGAGATGGAACTGGAAGTAAATGTCATCAAGAAAGTATCCATGGAATTGTTGTTAAGCCTCACATGGACTTGAGCAAGTGCTTTCACAAACCGCACAAAAAAATAAAGTATGAAAATAGAATAGCGTAATGAAATGCTAAACAAATAAAATCACGCTGCAAAAGAACAGTAATATTATAAGCTAAGTGTAAGTACTGATAATTTAAGGTGAATGCAAAGCTGTTCACATGATGCATATCTGCTTGGAGATATTTCAGAAGCAGCAAAATACTGCTAGCTGTGTGGTTTGAGACAACGTCGTGTTCATTGAAATTATTTTACGAGGGACAGCCGTGCTGCCATGTAGCTTTTGCAGTGTGTGAAGCTCTCCCAGATTTCAGAGGACTGAGAGGCTTCAGTTCAGATCCTAAGAAATTAAAACTTTCTTTTCAGTTACAGATGGACCAAACTCCAAGGATTACAGAACAAAAATGCGTAGTTATGCTTCTTGCACTGGGCCCTTTCGAAGGGAGACTAAGATTAACAGCAGTTGAACCAGAACTTAATCAGCAAAGGCGACGTTGGGTTCAATGACTGTATAGTGTAGCGTGTATTGATATTTAAAATATTTTGTGATCTGGTGTCAGTATACCAGATGGTAAATCTATAGAACCTGCTTGAACTCTTATCAGAAAATTCTTGAGCATACTGTGTAGGATCAGTATCTCTAATTGACTTTTCTCGTGTTGATTACCATCCCATTGACTTGGTCAGTGGTTTTGTGCTAAATTCTGTGGTATTGCATTACCTTTGGGAATGTCCGTCTTCATCCCTAGATTGGTATATTCTCTGCTAAAGCATCACCTCTGACTGTAGCTTTTAAGTTATGTCCGTGGTCAAACATCAAGATCCAGTTTTGAATGGCTTTACTGAACCACTGAAAGGAGATGCAAACCTTCCTCAGGCATGCATGTCTTTTCGTGTGGCAGGACTGAATGTGTGGGATTTTTCTTGATCATCTAAAAACAGATTGTATTGTAGACATCCAGCTTCTACATTCTGTTGTTGTAAGCACAACAAGCTAAGACAAAGGCATTCTTCTAGTCATTCCTTCTATAAAGGTTCCACAGAACTGTGGATTTTAGGGATATAGGTGCTAGTTGTTTAGCATCTTTGCATATGTCTTTGGGTCACTTAGGTTAGCTAGAGAACCATGGATCGAGCCCCTGATCAGGTTAAGTCTTGGCCTCTTTTGGACTGCTCTTTGCAATGCTTGTGGCCTCCCTGAAGCACCTTTAGTACATCTAGATAAGAGCTTTCTGTGCATTGGCATCTAGGCTTTGACAGGAAGAGAAACAGGCAAATCAACTACTTGAGGCAAATCCTCCTAAATTAGTCGTGTCTACTTTTCCAGTTAAATGGGAGATCACTGAGTCAGTGTCCACCTTTATGAAGATTTTTCAGAGAGTGTCCAAATGGCAGCTAAATGGTGTAGCATTAAAAGACAAAAATTAAAACAACTACTTGTCATTTCACATGGATGTTCTTTTGGAAGAGACAATGTCCTGTGAAAACCCTCTGTTTGTATGCTAACCAAATTTGTTTTGATAAACTCTTACACGTGTCTTCCTCTCTCCAACTTGGTTAAAAGCTTTTCAGAGATCCTGATAGGCACTTAGAGAAATACTTTCAAATGGTGGAAATCAATTTAGTGCTTGAGTTTCAAAAAATTACTTAGCAGTTGAGCTGTCACTTCTCCCATTAACTCAAGCACTGAACTGAAATATTTGACTGCTAGGTCAAGTGTGTGGATGCCTTCCAACAAAAACAGAAGATAAGTACAACATTCTGGCTTGGTTTTAAACTTTATGAATTAAGTGGTATTTTAGTCTTTTTTAACATAGTTCCTGTTTGTTATTATAGTATGGCATATTTCAGTAATCACAGTACTAATAGTCATACAGTAAACATCTAGCTAGTTATAAATTTTAAGTTTAATTCTGCTTTTTGCTGTCTAAAGCTCCAGGTATAGACAACTTTTCTCATTTGACATGAATATTTTTGACATTGTTTGTGGACCAAATTCCACTAAGTGTGTTAGTGAAGATTAGTGAGATTGTTTATTCTCACAAAATGAATACACTGTTGCTCTTGTATAAAATCAATTGCCTTTTGCTAGCCCCATGTGGTTTATTAACCATGATTAAAAATAGCTATATTATGTTTAATTAGCAGTTTCTTCTCTCCATGAAAATGCAGAAGAATATAAATTAGACATGTAATTTTTTTGGTTTGATTTAGTAGTCCTTTACAATGCAGAATTAATTTTGTCACTGTTGGGAGTCGGCTACTCTAACTGTAAATCTGTGTTTAGCTGTGGTAGTGAAACATCTTTTCCCTTTTGCCCTACCCATGAACACAGTATCACCAAAACTCAACCCTTTAAAAACTTTTTTTGGACTCATTAAGTGTAAATGAATTTCTGTAAATGTTTGAGACAACTAATCAAGAAAAAAAAATCATGATTTAATGTCCGCATGTTTGTTTAAAATGGTTGGAAGGAGTGTTAATTGTCTTTATGATATCTTTTTCTTCATTGTTTTTCTGGCATAACAAGCATCAGACTGTGGGTGGAGGTTCCGTCTTCCTCCTCCGCACCCATGAAGTGGCTTGCAGGGCGGTCTCCTTCCGTGTTAGTTTCCTGTCAGCAAGGCTAGTTCAAGAATTTTCTAGCTTTCTCTGTTACCACCACCACCACAGATTCTTATGCCCTACTTGTGCTGCTACGGCTGTTCGTACAGCTAGCCACTAAAAGGGTTTAGTGCAATTATTGGGTCTACAAACAGCCAAACCACCTGTGGGTGCATGGAGTTACGTGCAGGAGTAGGTGACTAGGGGCTGAAGCGTCAGTGCTGCTGAAATGCCGTCCCACTGCAGAAATGGTCAGGTGCAGGCTTAAGGCAGGAGATCCCATGGGTGGCAGCACTCGTCACTCTTTAAGTACGCTCCCTTGCTTTGTGTTATTGTGAAGAGAAGGTTACGTCTCTGTTCTTTAAATCCCATTTATCATGACAACAACAGCTGTTTTAGGGTAGTATTTACTGATAAAAAAATGTTAATTGCTGCTATCTGAAATTCTCAACATGGCTCATGTCAGCGTGGGCTTCCTCCATGCAGTCTGTGTAAAGGCTGGCTTGTCTCCTTGGTTTCAGTCTGTAAGGTGGCAGTGTGCTCAGCTGCAGTAGCCTCGAACTAGCAGAACTGAGGAACTGGGAATAGGTTTTGCTAATGATTTGTCATTGAGAGTTCTCGCTAACTTCCTGGCTAACATCCTGTTAAGGTGGGAGTTACGATTTCCTACACGGTGGCCAGATGTCAACATCTCACCTATGCAATATTTGCAGACTCAAAGCTGCATGGCAAGAACTGAGTAAGAACATTGTGGTCATCATAAAATACAGAATTTCCCAAAGGAAATGCTCCTGTTACTTAATTTTAAGTGAATATTTTTTATCTTGTGATGGCATAGATGGGTTTATATTGTATTTTTTTGAAACAGCCCTAAAACTTCTGTTAACATCATTTTGGGATGGTGTGTGGGTTTTTTGTTGTGTGGAGGTTGTTGGGTATTTTCCCTTTTTTTTTTTTTTTCTTTTCTGTCCTGTCTACATACACAGACAAATACGGTAAGATATTGTAGTTTAATTATAGTTAATTTTCATTTCATATTGAAACTGTGTAACAAATTCTGAAGTAATCCTTGGAGGATATAAAGATAATATGGGATTCTCTTTCCGTTTACAGTGACTATGTTCTCAGTAAAGCTATTAAAATTTAATTTAAGTTTGGAATGGTGTTAGAAATGGAAAAGTGCAATGCATGCTTTGAATTGTTCCCCCATAAAACCATGAATAAACACGCAGAAATTCACTCAGCTTTAGTTTCTCACATATCGTCATTCTGTTAGGTAATGTAGTTCCACATTTTGTTCATTGTCTCTAATGTTTTAATGGGTTTTTACTTTTTGCAGTTTTGGCAGAATTAATTGAAACATTTGTGTCCCATCTTTCTGAAAGCCGATCGGATTGTTATTTCGGCACGGGAAACTATAAAGGTTAGTTTCCTAATAATTTATTGCCATGCAGCCTCTTCATATTTAAATTACTGCCCTTTTAAATGCATCTGTCTGTAACATTTTGGGGGTTGTTTAAAATGTTCTTTAACAACTCAGAAATTCATTACTTAACTGGTGGGAAATACTTCGCTTTGGAGCAAAAGATGATATGCTTGAGCAAACAGTACAGATAATTACTAGTGATGGGCTTTCACATTTCTGTATGTGTGATGGAGAGAAGGAGATGCAGAGCAGGTGAGGGTGTGATCTGAAGTATTTGTTGACACCTATTATAGAGTGATTTGCAAAGCTGGTGGCATGAATGTTTAAGATGGTGTAAGCAATCTGGCTCACCTTTTGAAAACCCCATAATATATAATCAACCCAAAGGTATACAATTTATATTGCATTAAAGGATATGTATTAAAGAACTACTGTTGTTGGCAGAGTCATCTGAGTGTTAGTTTTGAACAGATGTTGTGCTTACAGCCAGGAATAAAGGATGAATCATCAAGTTTGTTTATTCTGCGTGTAAGGTAGTACATTTTAATATTTTGAAGCACTTGCAAAATTAGAAGATGTAGAAACATTGTTAGTATCTGTTGGAAAATGCTCTTTCATTCTTTACTGTCTGTCCAGGACTTTTCTCTTAGGTTGTAGTTCCGTCATTTAGAGTACTTTGCTGCTAACTCTGGAGAACCAAGCCTGGTTTGGGGAAAGCCTGTTATTCATACTGCTATTTTATTCTCACATCCACAGGATGCAAACGTAGTATCCTTGGAGACTTCAGACTTGACTTTGAAGTTTCAGAGCATAAAACCTCTTTAGTAATTTAAAGGATCTCTTACTTTTATATAGTGGCCTTTACCTCTGAAAGCTTGCTAACAGAATACTCTTAATTTTATTTGAGAATCTCTCTCTTTGCTTAATGAAGAGAGTTGCTGAAGTGACAGTTCTTTCTGTCACTATTTTATTTTTCCTTAAAAAATCGTAAAAGGTTCTTTTGTTGTCCTGCATTAGTTTGTCACTTACTTTTCAGCTTCTCAGGAGGAATAATGAGCAACAAAAATATTTTCATGGACTCGTAAGACTTGCTATTTACATGTTTCTGACATTTGCCAATTCAAATGATGATTTTTATAGTTTCTTTAAAAGCACGCATAATGTCTTCATGACATAAATGATTCACAGATGCCTAGACTGCCCCTCTTGCTCCTTTGGGTACATCTCTCTTTTTAGGTCACAGTTCAAAGTATCACGCATTCTCCAGTGACGTGGAAGGCCCAGGTGTAGTTTTCTTTCTGTCTTGGGCAACGCCTATCTTGCATTTCTTTAGAGAACGGTATAGCCCTCAGGGCTAACTTTTCAGGGTTATCTTAGCATTTCCTGTTAGAAAAACAGGAAAACCAGCTTGGTTTGAATAGAGGAACTGACATCTAACTGTGCAACCTCCAAGTGGATGCCCTCCCCAGTGAAGACAGCATCCTGCTGTTTCTTAATCATCATAATGGCTCAGTGCTTCCATCCAGTGTGGAAGAAGTCTAATGAAGGGAAGTAGTAGTCCATACTCTGTTCACTTAGATGTCCAGTACCTTAGTTTCAATCCACTCTTCTCAACCTTTTTTTCAAAGCTAGGATTTAAACACGTTCAGGAAGGTTGAACCTGGATCTTCTACTTCATTGATGTGTGATTTCACCATGAACCATTGATTATGTGGAGGTGGCAACAGCACTGCATTATTTATCTAAAATTTAGTGCCAATTTTGAAGAAACACCAGGTTTTAAAATCCTGTGGCAATTGCATACATTAATTTAATTTTTTAGACTGGAAAGTCTCAGAGAGTAGGTACAGAGACAAAACAAACATTCAATAGTAAAAGCCTCAGTTCTTGATTTTCCTGAGCTTGGCAGATTTACTTTCCATGGTAAACCAGCCCAGTCTGTACGACATTCCTTTCTGTATTTTCTGAATACTTTTTTCATTCAGTCTTATACAGGCACTATTGGACATTAAAGCTGGGTAAGTTTGCCTGCTCAGTTCTCAAATAAGTTCAGTAATGTAAAGGGTTGGCTGATGAACAGTTTTCATTTGCAAATGCTTTTGATATTCCATGTGCTTTAATGAAGGCAAGCTTGGAAATGGGAGAGTGAGAAGCCTTCTCAAGGATAGTCAGTAGTCTGGTGGTAAGAAACTCGTGAAATGCAGGCAAAGGGCTGGTGTTGTCTTAATGCTTTCTTTCCCTGTCAGCAGCAGCATTATCACAGATGCTTTTTTGTGATGAGTTCTCCAGTCCGGGAAAGTGTGTTGCTCAGGCAAACAGCACATGTTTCATCAAGATTTTCTTTTAAGTTTTGTAGGATAAGAGTTACTAAGATATCACAGCAGCTTTTTTCAGTCAGGTGTAGCAATGAATGTTGTCCAGGGAAATTAGTTTAGAAGAAAAAATTCATGCTGATTGACATGAAAGTGAAACAAAAATCTGGCTCTAAAATTGAACCTATGACCTACTCCACTCTGAAATAGTAAAAGGGCTTAATTGTACGAATCAATTGTACAGCTAAATTTATACTCATTTCAGGTTCTTTTCTACATCGTAAAACATACAGTGTGGCATTCCTGTGAAGACAGGGAGTGTGCTTTGCATTCCAAGTCTGTGTTACGCTTCCTATGTTTCTGCAGAAGGGATGAACAAAACATGCTCAAATCTTTATCAGACCTTGTTTACTTAAAATTAGGTTTCTCACTGTTTGAATAATGATTGATCAGATTTGTATTCGTTTCCCAGGATTTTGTGCTAATGTGTATGAAGTATCAGATTTTTTCCAAGGAGATCAATTCATTATTGAATGTCATGTTATTTCACAGTGTCTTTTCCCATATACATGTGTGTAAATGCTCTCTAAGCTAAATCCTGGAACTGCTCTTACAGTAGAGATGTTATTCTGAATTGGGTAAAGTTAAAGAATTGAAAGAAGGTGATCTATATTTCAGATGCATTTTTCTGACTGCACGTCTAAGTAAAGGAAGCGTGCACTTGTAATTGCGTGTATCCACCATTCTCTTGAAGAAATTTGGGGTTGAGGAACTGAAAAATGGTTTCTAACAGTTGTTTAATTTTAATGAAGAGAAGCTACAATTTTCATGCAAGTGGATTCAGTACAATGCATAGATATTCGGTGTTTATCATGTTTCTTGAAATGAGAAATTGATTATCTTAAAAAATGACAGCTTTCTCAACCCGTAGGTAGTTGTAATTAGAATAACACAGTCATCCATCTGCTGTGGAATCCCTCAGGATTTCAGTCTATTATAAAATTTGCAAATATGGAAAAATCAAATTAGTTTGGGTTGTTATCATTTTCAAAGTAAGAGAAGGAAAATATCTGATAGACCACTATGCAGTTGCTGAGTTTAATTATAAACAGTAACACAAGTCTTACTTGAAGTTTACTTTCTGCTATCAGCAATGATACTGCTGTGATGTGGATTCAGATGATGAGTAAAATAACGTACAATATGTACGTTAAACGTTAATGATCTCTGTCTGTCCGCTTTCCCAGAATTAATAGTTTCTGGTTTGCCTTTATTTTTCTTTCTTCTTAAAAACCATAACCATTGAAAACCAAATCATTGATGTTTAGCTGTAATAAGCAATAGGATGGCAAGAAACTGAAATTTACTACGGTAGTAAAATAGGCATTATGCAATAAAGATAGGAGTTCCTAAAAAAGCCACTTGCTCTTCCTGTTGTTAGTAAATTCCAGTTCATTGCAACATAAATGCTTTGTGGAAATGTGTCAGTTTTCTCAAGGTTCCAACAAACGCATTTCTCAAAGAATTCCACTTGCAGAGTCCTCTAATACGCTAGTGTCTGGATTTCTTAATTGATCTCTGGCATGTGTTGCAGACTGCCCAAACTTGGGAATGCTATAGCCTTTCAGGATCAACTGTCTTTTTCTGGTAGCTCTGGCTGTGCAAATGACCTTGCAGTTGATTTCTGCATTTCCACTGAACTTTGTTTCTGAAGCGGCTCTGCCATGTGCTGCCGAAGAGACAGAACCTCAGGGATTTCAGCTCTTGGCCATAAAACTCAGATGTCATGGTGTATTCCTTCTCTAGATGAGGCTTAGGTCTTTGGCTGAACAAAATCCCATAGGAACTTTCTACCATTTAATGAGCTCTTAATCATCTAAGGGTCAGGTGGATTGGGTAATGAACGGAGAAATTTTAAAAACACCAAAGGGAAGCTGTCAGTTCAGAGCTGATCAAAAGGAGCAGCAAATGAGAAATACAGGACTACAACCCCAAACTGGGCTGAAAGGGAAGGAGAAGGAAGGGCATTCATCTTTTCTTCCTGCATCATTTGGTGAATCACTTTTTTAAAGATGGGTGCCCACTTTAAAGGTGCTGTTAGCAAAAAGCATTTTGCCCTTTGCCAGTTTGTGTGTAACTGGGCTGAAAATATGGTTCATTCTTAGTGATTTTGCTGCAAAAAATAACTGGAGTATTTGTGATGACCAGTACATAAAGAAGTTCAAGATGTGAGTATTTTCATCTTGTATTGTTATGACAAGCATACTGATGACATAACAGATACTTTCAGTTGTCAAGGTGGAATTGCACATGAGATGACCTAGCTCTGATGAGAAGCCAACATCATTCTCCAGCAGTTATTCTTGGATCTTGTTTACATTGTCTCCATGTACTGTTCAAATCCAACAATAATAATACTTTTTTTTTGAAGTGCGATTTTTTTTATAGACCATTCTAGCAATGAATATGAGATTCAGATGGTCAGAAGTGCTCTAGATGAGTAGCCTGACGGGGGAGATGACACCATCAAAAAATGGTAGCAAAATGGCAGAGGAGAATATAGTGAGAAACGTATGACTTCTGCTCTGCCCCAACTCCAAATCATGTTTTAAAATAGAAAACTTTTGTAACAACATCAGAAGGAGAGAGGATAGTTACTGACAAGACATAAAAGTTCTAAACTGGCTGCTTGGGCACGTGCCCACTGACAGTCTCAGTATTTAGATACCTGTTGAAGCGTAAGTAAAAAACATGGTTTTTGTTAAAAAAAAAAAAAAAAAGAGTTCCACAATCTCAATTTATATGGACAAAGCCAAGGACTAGAATCTGACAGCAAACATAACTACATACTTTAAAGATTTTTGAAACATCTGCAGGAATTATGCAGGTGGCTCTGGTCATCATGGGATTTTCAGCAACTGTTTGCAGTATTGTTACTTACATGGTTCCTTTGAATCAAAAGTATTCTCCATCCATGCAAAGAAAACTAATCTTCCTTACCATCACTGAAGTTAAAGTTTAACATTCATTTAAATATTGCAAAGATTATTTATATAGCCATAAAAACATTTGGCCTGGGCACTGGGGAGTGAAAAAACTAAATCAGTAGTTTGAGCAACAGCTTTAGTCATTTCCTCCACTTAACACAAAAGGGAAGCCAGTAGTTTCTCTGGGGTAACGGCAGTTAAACAGGGAAATTAAGTAATTGTTACTTAAAGACTATGCAAGTTGTATGACATATGCTGTAAAACTGTTTCAGTTGGCAGCCTGTCATTTCAGTATGAATGCGATCTAGCCCATTTTCTGACTTAAGCACATAAAAGCTTCTCCATGGTAAGAGGGAATATGAATGAGAAAGCAGTCTTTCAGATGAGTTGTCAAATTGATCGAAGTATAATCTGATCAGGAAGAATACTACTGGACTATGTGTGCCGGTTAACTTACTCTGAAGTGTTTGCAGCTACAGATTGAGTTTAATAATACTATGTAGTTCCCTCTGCAAATTGTGCCTTATGGGACGTCCATTTTTGTGCTCCTGAGTGCTACAAAGTGTTTTGACAAGTGCTGCCCATTGAGATGCTTGAGATGGGCATGATCAGAGTTAGTACGAATGATCAGTCATGACCTCGAAGCAAGGAAACACTGAAGTCGCTTAAAGAATTGCTCACTGTCTTTGCTTCGTCCTGTTCTTCCCATTCCCCCTAATCCCTTTTGACACTTACAGCTGCGCAGGGTTTTGCAGGAAGACCTGGAAGATAAAAATCACAGAAGACAATCAGCCCATCTTTTCCTATTGACACAAGATGAAAACCTTCACATTCCTGTCTGTCACTAGGTTTGTTCCGTGATAAATAAATAAATAAAGAAGGATTTGTAAGCAACAGTTAATCCCCACCTCTCCCCAGGATCCCCTGATTTGCATCTGGAACTACCCAGGATCCAAATGATTGCTTCCCTTAAAAGGTGACGGCTAGATCAGCAATAGCAGTTGCCTAGGAATCCCAGACTTAGGCTACCTGAACCAGGTGGGACAAGTTGCTCATTGAGTCCTCTTTGCCTTTTTTTGCCCTGCTCCCTGCCACACAAACAACAGGGGTCCTAATTATCTCTCTTTTTGGCTCCCTGTGGAACACCGAGTTTGATTTGGAGGTAGAAAAGTTGGAAACAAGGAAGATTACCAAGTGATAGAATAAATACTTCTTTATTGTAGAAAAAGTAATATTCTATAGTTTTTCATGTGTAGTGTGCTTATTTTTTTTGTTTGTTTGTTGAGAGTTATCACTGGCAATTAATAGTTTGGAATCCCTGGTGTTTCAGAGGAAGTATTTTTTCTTTTGAATGAACAAGACTGTATTAAGTAGTTGATTTAAAAAGAGATATGAGAGCAGGTATACCAGTATTTCTTATGATTAGTTTATCTGAAGTATGTATGGAAGGTTGCTAAGATAAAGAGCAGTTTCATGGCTAAAACAGAAAGGAAAATATCATTTACGTGTAAAAATGCTCCATATTTACTGCTATGGTGTCTTTTATGCATTTTAGAGTGAAAGATAAACTAACTTTTATAATAAAATATATATATATTTTAATTGTAAATTGTCTCTGAGAGAATTCTGATATCCTTCAAGTCATTAATTTAATTTTGGATTGATTTCTATTTTACAGTGTTTTACATTTTTAAAGAAGTTTAAAATACCTCTTCAACATAGAACTTCTGTTTTATTAGATAAATAGAAAGGAAGTTTCCAAAGCACGTTGTTCATTCCATTTAATAATAGCCACAGTGCTGTATCTATGTTGTTATCTAATTCACAGTTCGGAGAGGTGTTCTGTCCTTTGTTTGAGGACAAATGGCATTTTTATGTAGAAAATTGATCTGTCAGTGCCTTTTGTTATGAAATCCATTGTGTATCAAGACAGTTAGTTATGTCAGGTGTATTGATAAATATCTGTCAAATGAGTTTTGTAGAAAATTAAATCCATTGTATTGAATCAGAGGTATCATGGGCATTGTTACAATGGTACAGTCACAACATACTCCTGCAAGCTTACTAGTCAACTTTTTATGCATGGATTTCAGTATTTCAATATTCCACTTATTGTTCATAACAATTTTCTAAGCTTAATGGAGCATTTAAGGTTTCTAGGTCCACTTTTTAATCAGTGGGAAGTGGTCCTTTGTGTATTCTAAATGACTTCATAGTTTTCTAAAGCCGAGTCTTCCCAGTCTATTAATTGGCAAACAAAATGGAAAATTAAAACTTTTGACCCAGGACAAAGAACCACAGTTTGTGTGTTCGCATTGTAAGTTGTGGATTGGCAGCAACTTGACTGGCTAGTGTACGGAGCTTTGATTATACAAAATACACTGGTGTACAGAAGCCAGAGTTTTTGGCTTGATGAGGTATTGTATAATATGAAATTATTATTCAGTCAAAACTCTTATGTTAATTTTATCTTCTTACACAATACTGGGGAAAATACCAAAAGGAAAATTGATAAGGGGAAAACCCTTTTCAGCAACTAAGAAATTATTACAACAGAGAAGAGAAGGCAATGAGAATCAATGAAATCAGTTGTGTTCTTTTTAATGTTAATGGGAAATAAGCATTCAGTACTTGCTGTAAGCTGTTACAGAATGGAAACTCGGCTCAGTGCGGGTTGTGATGCAGCTGTTCCTCATTACACCCTGCTGGACAGGGATACCAGCTCCTGCGTTGCCACCCACAGGAGAATCCACCTCAAAATTGAGGCAGGGCTTCCATGTGGAGCAGAGATTGGTATACTGCTTGCCTCTCCCCTGCCATTCTATATGGTCGTTCCAGGACTGAATTAGCCGTTAGTCGTAGCCAACTCATTCACATTCTCCCTGGTTTGTCTGCCGTCAAGATTTCTAGGGTTTAAATATACCTCTTGCCTTCGCAATCGCGAACAGAAACCTGAAAACTGTACTGTTGGTGCACTAATTGCAGCTTGAGTAAGGAGGTAACTTGGAACAGGAGCTGTAAAAAGATACGAACTGTTCCACTCATCTCTGTGATGCCCTGTGATTTTTATGCGTATTCTTCCAAATATTATGCTGCTGGTATACTATGCAAAAGATATTCGAACGTCTGTTCTTGGTTAAAAAGAAGTCTCTAATGTGGTATTGCTATTTCAGTCCCATCAGATTTTTGAATAAATTTGTTTTACTCAAAGAGTAGTTAATTTTTCTTATGTATAAATGTATTTTTCAAAAGTGCATGGTTAATTTCTCATGACCCTAACACTTAAATCAGTCCTCTATTATAAAGTTATAATACAGAGTGGGGTGTTTTTCCTTACCGGACTTCCTCTGCTGAATTTTATTGGTTCGTTGTCGACTGTAATTTTTCTGTATTGTCGTCTTCAAGAAAATTTCAGCCTTCTTGGTTTCATCTGAGCAGAGTGCTGCTTAATTTTATTTTCTTTAACTTTGCTTCCTAACCAGAGGTACTTCCTCCCTTAACCTGTGAATTTTTCGTCTTTAATACCTTAGTCCCCGTTTGCTTACCAGGAACATAGAGTGTTTACCTGAATGGATAGCCAGGGAATCCTTCAGTTTGATTTCTCTGTCTGTCTGAGAAGGATATAGAAAAAATACATGTCAAGTTACTGTGCGATCTGCTTAATGAGATTTTTACATTTATCACTTACATGAATACATTTTAACTTCTGCTGCCGTATCTGTTATTTACATTTTTAAAATAGCATGTTGGTTTTCAGGGGTTTTGTTTATTTACTTGTTTTGTGTATTGGGTTATTTTTAATTAGCACTTTGTCTGAAAGAATTATATTAAAGGTTTAAGCTCTTGGCTTTGTGACTCATAATATTGGACTGTAGATTTTCTGAGGTAGAGTTATCTTAGATGACATATGTACATGAGAGAAACAATGCCCCATTTTTAATTGCATTTAGAATTTAAAATTTTGAGAAAATACTATTGCAGAAGTTGCTTTAATTCATGATTTATTAATTTGTCTAACTTGGATTTTTAATTTAAACGAATGCAGAAAATGGAGTATTTGAAATATCAATGCATAGAAATAGAGAATTTTTAAATCCATCAGTTAAAGAATTTTCTGACATTCATATCAAAGTAGAATTTTTGTTAATACGGTTGGTTTTACAGCTAGGAGACTTTAAGGCCACTGGCATGAAAGAAAGTAGATCAGAATATGCTACTTTGTCTCATTTCTTGGCCGGAAGGGATAAAGCTCTACTAAGAAATGAATCTGAAAAATATGTTTGTTGTTTACCTTATGCTGCAATGTCAATGATGACCATAAGAGAAGTGAATATTTTCTTATAAAGCAAGTGATTTTAATTAAAAAGTAGAAGTGTGTGAGGAGTGCCGGTTCTTCATGCATCCTTTGCAAACACTACTAAACTCATTTCAAAGAAACAGTTCTCCTAAATTAGTATTCATACATAAAAGAAGTTTTACATTAGTATTCAGTTAAAACTGTGTTTATCATGGTACTTTATTATATATTTTTTGTTTTGTTTTAGCCACAGATGCAGATGTGAAGAGTGAAAGCCTTTCATCTGTGCAGCAGCTTGGCATTGAGATGACAGTCAGGTACATGGTATTAAAATATTTCCCTTGTGTATTTCTAGAATTTGTTTGATTTTCGTGGAATGCCTTTAATGATATTTAATCCATCAACTCGGTGCTTTATACCATTTAAGTCTAAAGATCATCTTTAAGAAAATGAATTCTAGCTTTGAAAATGAAAAAGATATTAGTACATAATTAAATTATCTTTACAGATTATATAGGTTATTATCCTTTATTCTTGTAAAGGCTAATTGTAACTTGTTAGCAAGATTTACCGTAAAATTACATTATCCAGAGTTATGTGTCTTTTTTCCTCACATTACTTCTGTAAATGGTTCTGTTTAGCTAAGCTTAGTTATATGCCATTTAAACATTTTATTTGGCTGGTAATTTGCAGAGCCGTGATGAAGGAAAAGCTGATATGTCTGTGCATCCACAGATTGTTATCTTTAGCATTCATATTTGAATTCTGATGCTAATAATTACAAACACAATATACTTAGATGGAATTCTAAACAATGCATGTGAAGAAAATGAGTCATGTGTGTTAGAGTACTTGCTGTTTGCCACCACAGTCTCTCAAAAAGAACTAAAAGGAATTTAGATGAGGAATTGTAGTAAGTAGCAAATGTTTGGTGTGTATCCTTCCTAGATGAAGCATAACAGGTTTTATTAAACCATTTAAAACATTTATGAGTATATCTACAACATAGTGTTTGTGATGAACAGCGCTATGACAGCTTAACTTCACAGGCCTTTTAAATATGATTTCTTGCTTTTTAGGCATTAAAAAAATACTTAACCTTTAAACAATTTCGGTTTTCAACTTTTTGTGCTAGGTATGGAAAATACCTAAACTTACTAAAAGAACATGCTGAAAATGGGCTGTGCTTCGTGTTAGTGAATTGTGAGAAATTTCTGAAACAACAGCAAAGAACTGTGGTATCCTCACTTTGTATCCTTTTTTGATGGCTTAAATTATATTGCCTAAAAATGCCAGCGGAATTTGAGCTCTCAGTTTGGGCCTTTGATGGTGGTATAGATGTGTAATATGTACTGAAAGAAAAAGAAAAAAAAGCAGCACTTTTCCTGTGAAATCTTGGTGAGTTAAAATGCACACCCAATGCACCCAAGAGAATCTTCACTCTTTTGCTCCCATACTTTGTTAAAATTGCAAGTCTCATTCATTTTTGTCATAAACTGTTTTGGAGTAGGGTCACATCTTTCTGTGTGTGATGATAAAGAGTCTGGAGCAATGCATCTTTGAGCAGTAATGAGTATTTGTGGTACTCCGACAATACCAGCATTGTTAGTGGTATTGCCCATGCAGCCATATGTGGCTGTAATCTGATCAACTGGAATGTTTTGACTTCTGACTCTCTTAGATCTGCTGCGGAACTTTTATTAAAAATATAACAGATACTGCTTTCCAACAAGCTTTGCTATATTCTTCAGGTGGTAGACTTGCTATGAAAAAACACTTCAGGTATGTTAGTCAGAACATGCTTGATCGGGGTTTTTTTTTAAGCTTTTCTTTTATGTTGGTTTTTTTTCCCTAATCTTTGCAACTCCTGTTTTCTTCCTCCACCAGTCTCCTTTCTTGTACTATAGGCACACTTGTTTTGGTGCGGGGCTTTTTGCAATTACTTGTTTTTTGTTTGCTTTGGTTGATTTGGCATGACTACTTTTGGACTGAAAAAAAGGAGTGCGTAGGGAAAATAGCTTGAATCATTTCTCTTAATTCAGCTGGAGAGGCTGCTGTGCCTCAAGAAGCTGCCTTCTGTGCGGCTGTATTCCTCTTGTCCCATCTCTGACAAACCCACTCTTGCCTCTGTGTGCATGGGGAGGAGGATGGCGGCGGGCCCTGCAGGGCAGTGAGCGGGACATCGCTGCCCATGTTCCTTAACCTCCCCACGCAGGCTGCTTGCAGGAGCGCTACGTGGGCTACGACTGGTTTGCGTCTTCCGTCTTCCTCATGATGTCGGGGGACGCAGAGAAGACACTGACGTTTCTGCAGCGATTGTCACGTCTTCTTGTTTCAGCGTTTCTCTGGCTACCAAGGCTGCACATATCTGTAAGAATTTAAAAGCTCTTTCTTTCTGAAAGGCAACTTTGAAAGTTTCTAAAGGAGACTTTATTGATAAATTTCCGTAGTTCTGGGTGGGTTTTTTTAATGTGTGAAGTTTTCATTAAAGCCCTCTGCTGAATACTTGACCCTGAAAATTTCTCTCAGAAAAATATAGATTTGACATTTGCTCAAATGGTTGTTTAAAAGTGATGAAATAACAGGTGGACTGATAGTAAAGGCAATGTTATTGAATTTTAAAGGTGGCAGGAAAATAAACTTTGTTAGTGGTGTTAAATTCAGTGTGAAGGCTGTGATACTGTTGGATGACCTTCTTTTCATTATTACAGTGTGCAAGTCCACCCTTTTGATTTTTTTGGTAGAATTATCAGTTTTAAAATGTACTAAATACGTAAATACTGAATGCTTGGCAGTTTCAAATTATTAGTATTTTGGATCATATTTGTAGTATAAGAAACATCATTTCGACCTTCATTAGATGTGACTCCATCTTTTTAAAATAAAACCCTTTCCGTTTGACTTTGTACATTGCCACATTGTCTTGAATGTTTTGAACATAAACAACTGCAGTCTTCTGTGGGGTATAAGAAGCATGGACTAGGTTCTGTACCTCTTCTGCATGCGAGCCTATGTGTTAATATGGATTGGTCTGTCTTTTCACCAGAAGTGACAGTGTTAGTCCACTCAGAGCACCGTGTCCAGCCCTGAGGTTGTTCTGGCATGATGAAATATTGCTCCATTGTGTGAATATAATGGTACTGAACACCATCAGTGCCAAGAACTTCAGTGTCATCTTCCATACAAGAACCTAGTCAGCATTGCAGGCAGGTTACTGCAGTGCAAATGTTCATTCTCAGTACCTAAATGATTTCTCTTTCATGATGTATCTTGAAAACACAAAGAGAAAATTTAATACTAAATGTATTTGTATAACTTCCACAATGTAAACTAAAACAAAATGACAAAACACGAATGAGGAATTATCCAGCCACTGGATTGTGATGCTGCCTACCTCAGGAAGGAGGAAAATTCCAGAGGACATACCTTGACCTTCTAGCACGAAGCCAAGGATCCATTACCTAGACCCCAAGCACTGGTATCCAGAGCTTTCCATACTGATAAAGCCTGTTTTATCAATTCTTTTCCTCTTCCTTTTGTTGCACAAAATAGAATTTCACTCATATCAGCCACGCGTACTGTGAAGAAACCTGCACATAGAAAACAATTTGAAATACCACAGAAGTTCCACTCTATACACCAATAAAAGCGGAAAAAAAATCCAACAGAAACTAGTCTTTTTTTTTTCTTCTGTTACTTTGTTTAAAATATAACAATGGTTTCTCTCCATCCCTACTTTGACAATTAAAGCTTACATGCAATAAAGAGCTAGATTGCTGATGCAAAGGAATAGTCATGATATATTTAACAACACTTTCTAATTTTTAATTTTCTTGAGTTTAACCACATGTTTTTCCTGATGGTAGCACCAGCTTTTTTGTTTATTCTGTTTCCTGTCTCTAAAATAACTGGGATGACTTACCTTACAAGTAAGCATATATATTTTTATATAATGTTCTCAGCAAAGTATTTTAAAATAACACCTTTTTGTACTCTGCAATCCTTTTCCTCAGTTTTGTTATTGTTGATGATGATGATGTTGTTGTTAATCAGATGCACCTGCCTATTACCACGGTGGAATCTGGCATCCATCCAGTCTACTTCTGCAGTGCTCACCATGTTGAAATGCTGCTGAAAACTGAGTTGCCACTTGTCTTTTCAGCCTTCCACATGTCTGGTTTCACTCCATCCCAGGTAACTGATGAAACCGTATCAAAGTGTCATCACCTTTTTTGACTTAAATCCACAAAATCAAGGACGTTCAGGAACTACTGTGCTTTTTCTATACAGCACTTGTGGTTATGGAACTGAGGGTAAGAGATAGTATTGAATGCATAGTGACTTAGGGCATCTGAAAATAGAATGCAACTGACTTTGGTAGAATAATGACAGTGTACTGCAGCTGATCGCCTTCCATTACATGTTCATGCAGGAAACTTGATAAAAATAATATATACAAAAACCTTAGATTTATCATTAAAAATGAATAGAATATTTTACTCCATGGAATAATTTTCTGAGTTTTCCACAGGAGAGAAATGAGTAATTTGGTATAGGTATATAAGAGGAAGCAGTTCAGGTGACATGTAGAGCAAAATTAATTTTGTATGAGCTACTATAGCTATTACAATCAGGTAACACACTATTCTTCTATGAGATATTACTAAAGAAGAATATTTATCCATAACATTAGCTTTCATTTTACCTACCTACTACAATTCTTTGGTAATATGAATTGCTCTGTATGGAGCATTACTTGTAAAGACTACAGTCGTGATGAAGCGTAAACAGCTTCACACAGTAATGAGATAGATTGCCAATGCAAAGGACCTCTCACCACTGTAAAAGCTTATTGCTGTTCTAAGGCAAGAAAAATGTTTTTCATCTTATTCCTTCAAAATTCCTTTTTGCTACAAGATTTGCAGCTTAAGAGACTTCTTAGTGGGTGAGGTGCCAGTGCCAGTACAGAGACTGCTTAAAATAGTCAGGTTGGGATTTGTTCTTTGGGGAAGGAAGACTGGCAGATGAGGGACTTTATCTCAGCATAGGAATGAGGTGCTTATAATAAGGTTCCTGTTTTGGGGTGGGAAAACACATGAGGACAGTTACTCCTTCCTCAACTATTCTTGTGTAAGTTACGCTGTGTACTTTTTTTAATTGTCTGCACTCAATTAAGAATAGACTAGTTATTGTTCTAAACTGCTGACAAGGTTTTTTGTTCGGGGATTTTTTTATTTAGCGTGTTACTGAAATGCTGGTGGGTGCCACTGTATCTTCTCTCTAATTTTGCAGTTCTAGAGGGGGATTAAAAACAAGCAAACCCTGAACTGTGAAAAGAGCTCTGATGTATTTAAATACTTGTGTGCATCAATAAACACCTGAAAGCAGTTTTAATGCCAGGGTATGGCTGCTGTCATCTAATTAGAATCCTGGTACTTCTGCTGCTGCATTTTTTTAAACACTTTAAGGATTGATTAGTGGAAGATTTGTGGTTTAGTACTAAATGAAATGTGCTGTATACATCTTAATATGTTGTGATTTAGAAGTGGAAAAAGGAGTCACTGTGTTCCATACCCACTTCAGTAAAAGAAAACATGTCTTAGGGAGAGGTCTAACGTTCATTTATAAGGCAAAGAATTACTTTAAGGGAAAATAAACATTAAACACACCTTCATCACCCTCATTACCCTTTAGTTAATGTTTTAAAAAAAAATCTTGAAAAAATTGCCATTGCTTTCATTGGACTTTGAGTTTTATGTCTTAACCTCGGGAGTTGCCAGAATATACTCAGGTAAGTGAGATGCACGGATGCAGGGTGTTATGTTTAGCAGAACTCGCTGGAAGTCTACTCGGAGACTGTGACTTAAAAAATGATGATTCTTGGATGCTTTTGTACTTTATCCCTTGTATTTTCATAAGTAGGGTAATGTTCTAGGAAAAAGAGTCTGTAGTGTAGAAATGTTACGAGATAAAGCTGATCAGTTATGACTGAATGTCTACAGCAATGTAATCATATATAATTTCATTTACATCTAGATTTGCCTGCAGTGGATAACTCAGTGCTTCTGGAATTACATGGACTGGAGTGAGATCTGTCATTACATTGCTATATGTATTTTCCTTGGTCCCGATTATCAAATATATATGTGTATTTCTGTGTTCAGACACCTACAGCAAGACATCCTGAAGCACACTGAAGCCCAAGATCTCCAGGTTTTTCTTAAAGTAAGGGTTTCTTTTTCAATTTTTCAGTTGCTGAAGGGAAGCAAAGCTCTCAATACTGAAAACATACATGTTACTTAATCTGAAGCTCTTACTGAATTTCACTTATTGATTTCAAGTGAGTGAAATAATACTTTAGTTTTATTGACTTCCTGGCAGGAAATTGTGGTATAGCATTTTCCAGAGAATAGCTTTCCTGCATTTTGTCCTGATCAGTCCCCTTTGTAAGCAAAGTCAATAGCCACATTAAGTCATGAGGGCATTTGATTCAGTTCTCTTTGTGTGGCCCCAATCTCATAAAACTAGATGTTCTCCAGAAAGGTGGATTTACACAGTGGTCTCCTACTGAAGCTTGGAGAGAAGTGGCACATAGGTCAGTGGGCTGTTGTTTTGAACACACGCCAATTACTATACAACTGGCCTCACAATTTCATATTCTTTGCCATACCGTAAATTACGTTTGGTTATTGGATTCTTTTTGCAGAGTACTGCTTAGATGTAAATGCAGTCATGAATAGATACAAATATTTGACTCTTCTCAGGACATTTTTGCTTTTTTCTCTGGTCTTTTTGTTTTTCTCCAGTCAAAATTCTTTTCAGAGCTATATACCTGCATCTTTGTCCTAACAGCGATATTTCTCTGACTAGTTTACATCGAGCTTACATATTCTTAAATGTGAATAATATGTCACCTCAATCATTGTCCTTGAAAATGTTTGGTATGCAGTCTAATGAGTGACGTATTTTGTTTGACCTGGTTTTGGTCAATGTGGCTTAAAAAATACTTCATCTAGATGGCATTGTTGGTATAGTTTATGTAAATTATAGAGGAGTGAATTTGTATGTTGTCACCTACAGTATAAACAGGCCAAAGATTTGACATGGTGCTGTTAAATTAATGAGAAGTCTTGTATATTAATGCGCTACTGAAGATTTTACAATTCATTGAGTGACTACTGCTGAAAAAGGAGTTATATAGCAGACCTATAGTCTTGCTTTTGACAGCTCTGAATTAATCTAAAGAAAAAAAATTACTCTGTGATTGTATTCATTCAATTTCAGCTATATTATGGGCTTCATGTGAGGTTACTTGGGTTTAATACTTGCAAAGGCATTAGTCAGCTGCCCTTTTATTGAAATTACCAAATTCAGTTTCAAGTCGTAGCCTATTTCCCAGCACAACATTCACAAATTCAGATTACTGTACTGGAGCAATTATCTTAAAAGTGGAAGTATAAGCTATTCTAAGAATATAATCCCGGTTAAGAATTAAAACCAACACACCTACTACCTTTGAAAATTCATTTTATATTTTTTAATGTAATGTTGCATCTTGAACTTTATATTAGCAATGATAATTTGCTATACGAACAGGCCCTGCTGCCCGTTTCCTTCCAAGTACCTATAGCGCTTTGTGTTTTTAAGCTTCTAACGTGCTTTATATCTGTAACAAAAAGATGATGACTTGACAGTAATACCCCTTTGTTGGTATTATCTAATAAGCAGTTCCAGCTAGCTATTAAAATGAATAACAAGTACGTTCTTCTTAAAATATAAATGTACTTTCATATGCACACGAAATAAGATGTTGGAGACAACTTTGCTGTCAATTCTGATGACACTATGCCTAGCACTTAAAGTAAAACATTCACCCTTTCAGTGTGTCCTCCTAGTGATAAAAAACAGATGACCACCTGCGAAAGACATTATGCTCTGTTACTCTATAATGTGCCTTTCCTCTGTGCCAAGAGGAAAGTAGAAGTAATGCATTGTCCGTGAACAATTTTTCCTTTTTTCTGATTCTTTCTGTTGGCTGAAATGGGTTGCTGACGGTTATGATCCCTTCAAGATATCTTGAAGTTTCAGCAGTAACTGAATTTTAAATTTACTGCTTGGTCTTTTAGTAATCCTTTCATGGAAGGATGAAGGTGCATAGCTTTGTAATTTCCCCATGTGAGCCAAGAACACTGTAACCTGTCATCTCAGTAAACTCGTCTTGACTATCTTGGTTTCATTGTTTGCATTTGGATAAAACAGAGAAACTCAGGCTACAGGGTTTGTGACTTGTAATAGCACGTGTAGGCCAGTGTGTTAGTGTCTTCTAGGAGTAATTTAGCTACACTTTATTTTGTGTGAGTATGGGCCATATTATTGACAGCTAAGTTGCTGACCAGTGCTTTAATACGTGTGCACATTTAATCAATATAGGATTTGACTGCTTAAAATAAAAGAAAGAAAAAGAATTAAACACCTACTACAGTTCTCTATTGGAGCCAGTTTTCCACTGTAGTTAACCTCTCAGTGCATGGAGAGCAACTTGGAAGGTAAAAGTGTGCCTTTGCTTTCACTTGTGCATAGAGCAGAAGAAGCATCAAGACCATCTCGAATTCCTGTTCAGATGCCAAAGTGCAGCCTTCCAAGCCAGAGTCGATGTTCTCAGGAGAATTCTGCTTAGCAGAAATGCGCAGTCAATACACCAGCAGATGCAGCATGTGTCCACAAGGACTGTCTGGCTCCAGCGAGCTTGTTGCAGTGCATGCTGCCAACAGTGGTAATACTGCTTAGTAGATGGTTGGCACAGAAATTGTTCCATTCCAAAGCAGCAACAAATTCACCCGTTTTACCTAGACTGTTCTTCAGGATCCTGTGTTCTGTGGTGCATTCTCCCTTTCCCTCTAACGTAGTAGCCATGAGAAGGAAGTGGCCTTTTTGTTTCTTTTTCCTGAGGGCACCTTCTTTTACTCTATGTTTCGGAATTCATAAAAATTAATCATTTTGTGATGATGCAGAATTGTTTATTCTATTTTTATTTAAGTATTTCATAAAGATCTATCTTTATTGTTGATTTTAAAATAAGTATCTAGTGTTACACTTCTGGTTTTATTGAGAATCTAGTTGGATACAAAAGCCACATTAACAAACTTTTAGCATGCCATGTGCTGGTATAGAAATCTTTTAAAATAATATTTTAGTACATGCCTTTGCCTTCTGAAAGCTTACTTTGTTTTTCCTTGAAAATCTTCGTATGGCATGTTCTCCAAAAATGAGATGAACAGCGTCCACCTGAAAAAACTATTTGTTACTGAAACTGTAATTAGAAAGAACCATCTGGAAGCAGATAATACCAATTCTGTATTTCTCAATGAAATGTAATAAGATGTGCATATTTTAAACACCCAAGCTGTGACAAGCGGAACAAAAAGAGTTACCTTTAGAGCTTGGAATTCATTTGAGTTGCACATCTTTTCTTGCTAGCTAACAAATGTTTTCTGTCTGACTTTGTGCAGGAAGAAGCACTCCATGGATTTCGAGTGAGTGATTATTTACAATACATGGAAAGCTTGGAGGCAATCTACAGACCTATGCTGCTGAAAGGCATGAGGAACATAAGAGTGCAGAAAACATAGATGAAGCAAACAAGCACTTTGTTTTCCAGTTTTGGTTACATCCTTTAAAAGGATACTGATTGACTGATATATCAGTCTCACCTAAAATAAGTCAGGCTGTGTAAATGTACATACTGTAAAATAAAGAAGATGGGTTTTCAGAGTGTAATTTTTGAAAAGGGACTTAATCAAAGTTGGATGACCTAAAATACCGCGTTTTCCCAGACAGGCTTTTTCAGTTAGCAGAAGGCAGCTTCAGAACCCACCTGTAGGATGCTGAAGTATCTTCTTAGAACAGAAGTCTTCCTTACAAAGCCTTGAACCTGTTCCCAACTCATTGCATTATTGTCGTCATCTTGTAGCACAGTCCTAAAACCTTCGTATTTTGCTAGGGCCTGACAGAGTGATTTTTCTTAGAAAGAACTGCTAGTGTGTATTCATATGCATGAAAAGTCAACAAATGTAAAACAAATTCCCTGTACACAGCTGTTCTGACTTTGTGGATAAGGTTGAGAAAATGGGGTGTTCAAATATATGCAATGAAAAAAAGACTGATATTCCTGTCCTTATTTAAAATAAATCATTTTATGTTGTAAAACATTTATTTGTAACATACACTGTGTCTGCATAAGTGAATGAGTAGTGCTTGAGCGGCCTGCTCTTCATATCTCTGGCAAATGATCATTTTTAAAGATTCTGGTTTCATCCAGACAGAATTAATAAGAAGCTTCGTCTGTGCTTGCCTTTCATCATCAATGAAAAGCAAGAATTAAGGATGCTAGATATTTTCTAACACTAGAGCAACATGGTAGAATTTCAACATTGTTGAAGTTGACTTAAATTCCCAATTTCAAAGAAATATGGTGTTCTTTAGGAGCGCTGCATCCCATTTGCTGTAAGGATAGGTTTTAGGTAACAGGCAGTGGGCAGCTGAAGAAATGTTCTAGCGGCTTTGTTTTCCATATTATATCATTGTTAAATATTATTTAAGAAATCGATGTGTATTTGTGCACCAGTTAGTAGTTGTTTTTTGAACCCAAATTTCAAAGCACGGGGCATGATGTTGAGTCAATAAATAATATTCAATTAGATGACAACATATTTCTAAAATGAGTACTATAGTTGGCTTGTCAAGAATGAGTAAATACCTTTGTATTTGATGACTGAAATTATGGCCAATAAAATGATAGTTATTGGCGAGCAGGAGGGCTTCCTTCAGTATTTGCAAGTAAAAGGATGTAGATGGAAAATGACAAAGTATTATCCTGTGGCAATTTAATATTTTCATGCAGTCGTCAGATCTGCATCAAAATTTCCAGAAAAGAGAATATCAAATAGAAGTGTAACCTTTGCAGTGCCCCCATGAGGTTAGATGAAAGTAGACATTTAAGATGATAGATTACTAACTGCAGAAATTCATAGTCGCATGGAAAGGAAATCTAAAGCTAGAACAGTTACTTATTTATTCTCAAATTTGTTATACTAATGTCTTGAAATGGAAGAGGAGAAAAAGTGTCATCTGCTTGGTACATCGTACCCATCACCAGCCAAGCTTCCTCTCCTGGCTCCCTCACACCCCCAACCCCCCCCAGCCCCCCCCCTTAGCATTTGTAGATTGCTTGTTCTTTTTGTTTTGCAAGATTTTTTTTCTCACTTCTGTATTTTGTTGGCCTCTTCAGAGCTTTTCATCTGTGCTTAAAGATACTCTCTCAGTAGATGCACCAATTCCCTTTTCTCACAACCTCTATTCTACACTGGTTTTTTTTGTTGTCTGCTACAAGAGGCAGTATAGCGATGTGGACTTTTGTTTGTTTCTTTTGTACTACCTCACCAGTAGAGCTTTATGGTTTTAAGCTCTGTCTCGTGAATTGCTCAAGTTCACTGTCTGAGTATTGGAAAGGTTGAAAGAGTTCAGACAGTGGGATTGGCTCAGCCTACAAGGCTTAGAGACTGGCTTGGAGCAAAACTTTGGGGAGCATTTCAGAGAAGTAGCATCCATCCATGAAGTGAGAGACACTTTCCTGGTTTTTCTCCTGTGCCACAGTATGTGCAGAATGGGCGTTTGTTGCGTGCTGGCCCACAGCCTTCCCCTCAGAGTCACAGTACTGATGTTTTATAATAATTACTCATCCATACAGATAGTCTTGACTGATGATCTCCCATCTGAAGGCTGGGTTTGTCGTTTTGTAATTGTTTCACAGATGTTGTCTTTTTCTGGATTATCTGTTAAGAATTTTATGGTGTGTGATAAAGTTTTACATTAAAAGGCCCCAGGATCTCTGGATAGGTTCTAAAACTGGTACATAGCTGCTTTTGGGTGCTGTGAAGAAACTCGCCGAGGGGTCCTACTCGTGTGAGTTGGCTCACTAGCAGCTGCTGAGGCAGTGACAGTCACTTTCTCTTCCTGTCTTAGAGGTGGGAAGCAGTCTGTTTTCAGAAGTATTGCAGTCAGTAGGCAAATCTTAGCTGAAAGTAGACTTAATGGAAGAAAGGAATTAATGGCTTTAGTGGAGATTTTGCTTAGAAGGCTTCATCTCTAAATGCCCTCCCTCCCATCTCTGCCCTACACATGCCCTTTATTAATGCATTTTTTTTCAAATTGTGTTCTTCGAAAAAAAATCTTTCAAAAACTCAGACTTAACACAACCACCCTCTCATCTAGCCCAGCCTTGATCAAGACTTATCCAGCACCTGGATTTACAAAGTCTTTCCGTGAAACTGCCTTAAATTTCATTTAAGGTCCTAAGATCCTGTCTTGGAACCTAGTGTGACTCACTAGTGGCATGTTCAGTGATGGCATCTAAATAGGTTTTACAATTGGATGAACTAAAAGTTCTCCTGCACAGAAAACAGGAAATACTACATTATTTGAGAGTACAAGAGATCGCTAGTGTCATCAGTATCAAGTTCCTAAACAGCTTTTTCAAAAAAAGATTATTTTTGGCCTGTTCTCACCTTGAGATACTAATTTTCCCGGAGTAAATTTGCATCAATAATTCTGAAGTTTCTTGAAATTTTTGCTTCCTCCTTCAAGCACCCAGTTTCTAAAAGGCAAATACTGAAAGTATCTTTTTATTAGGAGATCTATCCTTTCTTAGGATTTCAGTTTTGTGTCAGCCAAAGTAATAGTTGTACTACTTCAATTTAGAGTGGTATGCCCTTTTCCTGCAGTTACTTACATTTAAAAAGATTTTTGGTCTTGGTAATTATTTTACATAGAAAGTTGGTAAATTGCCCTGTACCTTGTAATATCAGATCCTTGGGTCTTTGATGTTTCCAGTGACGTAGCTTCTTTATCAAATGAAACAAGATTCAGCGTCTCTAGAAAAAAGATCATCTGTATTTTTATAGGAAGAAGTGTTTATACTGTGAAGTGTAAGTAGCCAGGATAATTGATCACGTCCCTGCTGTAGCTAGTTTAGTTACCAAGCAGCAGAAATTCCCCAAATGCATCCTAGTTACGTAGGCAACATTACCAAATGGTGTTACGTAGTGAAAGTTAAGCATGAAGTAGTAATTTATTTGGTTAAAGAAGTAGGGAAAATATTATGTTTTATCAACACCTGCAACAACATCTTTACAGAATGTCTGGAATCTCAAAATATTTTGATCAGAATTTGTGATATAATAAATGTTTTAGAAATCTAACAGAAACTACAAATGTTGACTTTAGACTTATCTACTATCATTGACCTGGATGAAAAGTTAAACTGTACTCTCAGCAAGTTTGCTGATGACACCAAACTGGGAGGAGTGGTGGATACACCAGAAGGCTGTGCTGCCATTCAGTGAGACCTGGACAGGTTGGAGAGTTGGGTGCAGAGGAACCTGATGAACTTCGATAAGGGAAAGTACAAGGTCCTGCACCTGGGGAGGAACAACCCCATGCACCAGTACAGGCTTGGGGCGAACCTGCTGGAGAACAGCTCTGCAGAGAGGGACCTGGGCGTCCTGGTGGACGACAGGTTAACCATGAGCCAGCAGTGTGCCCTGGCTGCCAAGAAGGCCAATGGGATCCTGGGGTGCATTAAGAGGAGTGTGGCCAGCAGGTTGAGGTTCTCCTTCCCCTCTACTCTGCCCTAGTGAGGCCCCATCTGGAGTACTGTGTCCAGTTCTAGGCTCCCCAGTTTGAGAAAGATGAAGAGCTACTGGAGAGAGTCCAGCGGAGGGCTATGAGGATGATGAGGGGACTGGAGCATCTCTCCTAGGAGGAAAGGCTCAGGGAGCTGGGCTTGTTCAGCCTGAAGAAGAGAAGGCTGAGAGGAGACCTTATAAATGCCTTTGAATATCTCAAGGGTGGGTGTCAGGAGAATGGGGCCAAGCTCTTTTCAGTGGTGCCCAGCAACAGGACAAGGGGCAATGGGCACAAACTGAGGCACAGGAAGTTCTGTCTGAACATGAGGAAGAACTTCTTCCCTCTGAGGGTGACGGAGCACTGGAACAGGCTGCTCAGGGAGGCTGTGGAGTCTCCTTCTCTGGAGATATTCAAGACCCGCCTGGACAAGGTCCTGTACAGCCTGCTGTAGGTGACCCTGCTTCGGCAGGGGGGTTGGACTAGATGACCCACAGAGGTCCCCTCCAACCCCTAACATTCTGTGATTCTGTGATTCTGTGGTTGATATTACACATTCGTGTGAGCCAGACAAAACATTACTGCAAAGTTCTTGAAAAACTTCACTAGATAAAATGAATGTGTGAGTGCATACACAAATTCAAATTATAAAATACATTAGAACTGCAGTGAATTTTCTGTAATTATATGCAACCTAAGAGTGAACACTGACAAAGGTTTTGCCACTATTTTCCTGACTGTGCATTTCATAAGTTCATGGGTTTAGCTTTTTTTCCTGTCTAGAAAAAAATATGTTTTAAATATCTTTGGACTTTTGTGAACTGTGTTGACTCACCTACATTAGTAAAAGAGGCTGGCAAGTATGAGGAAAGAATTATGACAACGACTGATGGAACCAAGTATTTGCCTGACACCAGGGTCAAAGAATGCTAAGACTCCCATAAAATCTGTTCTTTGAACCTTAATAGCCGTCTCTTTTTTTAAAATGTCTTTTTTGGCATATATCTCAAAATAACCAAATGACAAACATCCAGATGGTGAATAACACTAGAATACTAATATATATGTGTTTCCAGAAATTCTATAAATTTTTAAAGAGACCATGGTTGATTAAGCTACCAATTATCAAGTCATCTGTTCCTTTATCAGCAGCAGATACTTGTCAGGAAAATTTGCTCTTGTGCTAGGCATTTGAGTAACCAGGGGACTCTTGCCATCGAGGTAGCTGCCACTTTGTATTTCTCATCCCCCCAGCAAAGAAGAGAGAGGCACCGCAGAGCTGACCCTTAATATCAACGACTTTCATCCATATTGCATCAAATCAATGCAAAGAGGTACAGAACACAATAATCAGGAAGATGAGTTGAATACGAATATAAAGCAAGCAGCCAAGTGCTGCGACTGACAGAAGCGCTTTTTGCATTGCCTCCAGCAATTCAATCAGCTGCAGTTTCCCCGTCTGCAAAACAGCTACAATTTCATACAGTCCGTGTAGGTGCTGAGATGATTAATTAGAGAATATTTTTAAAACATTTAGGGCATGAAAATTTGATGTAAATGCTAAATCTTAATACCTGACAATAATATAAAATTCCATCATGCCCTGTGACAGAAACAGGACATTGGCACATGTTACAAGCAGGCTGAAACAGAGCTTAGAACGATGGTAGCTGGGGAAGCCAATGGCATCTTCTTTGGGTCAAGGACAGTCTAAAAACAAATGAACGTTTTAGCAACAGCTATCTGAAGACATGCTTACATGCTGTATTGCCTCTGATTTGATGTCTCCCTTGTCCAGCTTTGATGGCTTATATATAAACTTCTTCCTTCACTCAGCCCCCCGTTTTCTTTTAGGGAACTAAAGTCTACGGAGAAGTAGACATTTTCTATCTCTAAATCTGTTTGTATTTTTTCTGGTTGCCTCTTCCAGCTTGTTTTTCCCTGCTTTCTGTCTTGATTGTATTGACCTCTCAGACTTTTTCTCTCTCTTATTTTCAGCTGTCTTCTTGTTCCCAGTCCCCAGTGACAGTCCAAGCACTAAAGAAGTGTTTCCTTGGTTGTACGTAAAATGTGTAACTAAACATGATTTAAAACAAAAAATAACAGGAGGGGGAATGAAACTCTAGATAAAACCCCAGTATGGAAAAATTGAGAAGCCCGTTGTGGGAAGACATGACCCCCTAAATAAGCTGTCAGCCGTCGTGACCCAGTCAGTATTGGAGGGAGCCAAGCACTGCTGCCTCTGCCTGTCCGTCACACCCCCCAGCCATCAGCTGGAATGACAAGCTGAACAGACACATCTGTGTGACCCCTAAAAGACATGCAGTTTCCAGGATGCCTCCTTCAGCAGCCTCTGCAGCATGACTCAGCCTTTTGGGATAAAATCAGTAATCTGCAATAATATTTATCACCTGTTCATGTCTGCCATGTTGCCTTTTGCCAAGTTATTTTACTTAGGAGAACTTTGAGCACCTACCTGAAAAAAATACAAGTAATGCTTACTGCTTTTTGTAAAAATGACAGTTCTGCAGGTGGAAACAGCTTCCCCATTACCATATACAGTGTTCAGGCAACAAGAGAAATACTGGCAGTGGAAGCAACTAGAAGTTTAAAAAAAATACTGTAGATCTGGTAGGAAAAAAATAGATCAGAGTTAAATAGTTACACTTTAAACTCCGTTTTCCACAGTTTCAAGATGTCCAACTCCAACAATCACTAGGTCAACAGATAAACAGTCTTGACTTCTCTAAACCGTTTTGTGTTGTCTTAAAGTAACTTCTAGCTAATCCATAGCAACATTCCATAGATTTCAAAAGGAACTAAGTTTGCGTAACACTAAAAGATCCCAGTAAATAGGCTGAATTCCAGTATAACATGTTATCATTATTGAAAAAACATCACAATACAGAATAGAAGCGGAAGCACTGCTGAGTTGACATGCAGAAAGAAGTTAGAAAATGCCAGACTACAGGCAAAGCTGTGGTGTCATAGAACTCACAGTACTGACGCGGTGATTAATTGCCAGTCTCTTTGCATTTCATCTCCTCTGGCATGAGAATCATCCTTTGTTGCTTGTCCAGGTAGTAGTAGTGAACATGTACTCAGTTCAGTCATTTGCATTTTTGATACAGGGATGATGCTTCAAGGACAGCAAGAATTTTGGCAAGAACGGAGCTAGCACTGGTAGGTTTTCAGCATACGTTCTCAGCCCTTACTAAGAGCAACGCTCAGATTGCAGCAGGTCCCTCACTTGCTAGTGAGTTACAGCAGCAGCTTCCCAGGGAAGGAAGCTGGGAGTCTGTCAACATCTGCGAAAAAAAAGTACATTATTGGCCATTGTTGCTGAAAACCAGCCACTGAAAGCAATTACTTTAGGCTGCATTTCCTAAAGAAACGGGCAGGTTGATCAGGCTTATCCACACACCAGGGCAAGGACATGTAACAGGAATTGCACCAGCAGAAACTGCAACAAAACCCGTGATGTGGGGGAAATTATAACACCCTCTCTCAGAACAATTCCCAGATGACCACAAAGGCGATGGAGCGGTAAGTAAAGACTGAGACGAGTAAGTGATGGAGATTGATCTGGGTCAGTTGGTGAAGCAGACTAATTAGAATGCATGCATTGTAATACAGCCAACTGCCGGGTCATATATCTCAACAGGGGCCAAACATCATGCTTACAACATGAAGGACTTTGTTATGAAAGGACACTAATAAAGACAAGTAAGTTCTCTATCCTTAAAAATCCCATTCTGTCACAACAGAGAAATTGATGAGTTGTGGCAAAGAAAGAAATCCTAATTTGTAAATGAAGAGACTGTTTTCCTCTACTTATAACATTAGGGACTATTAAAGAAATAATGTCCTATTCCATTCCAGAAAGCATGTGTAAAAATCAGAAGGCTGAGTAAAGAGCTACAATAAGCATCATACTAAATATCTATCATACAGTGAAGGACCTGTGAGGCATAGCCTAATTAGTCCATTGATGAGAGGATTGTTAGGTTAGATTGTTAGAAGATGATTTGCTCACTGTCTGTGATTGCCTATGTGGAGAAGATATTTCTGAGAACAATTTCTTAATCTAGCCAAATGCCTTGCCCACCACCCCACCCCACATACAAGAAAAGCACATCTCCAACAAGAACGTGTGAGATCTAGGAATGAGGAGCTATGCAAACAGACTGGAAGAGGTTGTCATTTTACAATGAAGAAAACTATCCAGCAGAACAAAGTTACTTTTAAGATAATAAATCATCAGATCAATATTTTCAGTCATGATCTGATTTTTTGAGATGCGTGCTATTCTAGAACACATGCTGTTCTAAAATATGTAATTTATTCCAAGTTCCACAGCCTAAGTTGTACAGTGAGTTAACTTTATGATATCTGACCTTTCTGTCCCTAAAATATAATTAAAATAAATAAATTCATTTAGTATCAATGGGATGTGACCTCTTCCAGGTCTCTTTGATGCATTTTAGGCAAATCATGACAAAAGAACCCCGAACAAAACCAACACAAGGACTTGAGGGTGGGAAAATCTGAAGCAGAACAGCAAAAAAGAAATTATATAAAGAATTTAAGAATAGATAGTAATGACAGCACACATTTTCACTTTCAAATTATAATATATACCTATATGCCACATTGGACTAGAAGTGAAGATACAATTTTGACTAGTTTGAGTGGATAGAAAATCAAAACTTATTTCAAAAATAACATTCTCTTTCTGTCAAAAGAAGTAACTAGCATTTATTTCCTTTAAGGAAGTCATTTGGTGAGCTGCAATATTTGTACCGTTTCTGCAAATCACTGTAGTATATTCATGACACCTCTTCTGGGGTTTTATTAACTGATGACACATAGGTAGACAAAAGTATGATTCTCACTTCAAAGGTAGATTATTCAACCTAGTGTCCAATCATTTAAAATGTGATTTCCAGATACACAGACCGTGTCCTTTCAGATTTCACTTTTGTTCAAAATCTAAGCTAAAGCAGAACAAATCTTTTAATTTCAGATCATGAATGAGGTAGTAGTTTTATTACTTCATCTAACAAGAACTGGTTCAAAAAGTTTTGTATACTCAGCAGAGTACCAGGGGAAAAAACCACCTTCCTTGTTCCTCTGATACCAAACCGCTAGTAAATTAAAAAAGCCCCACAGCTCCAGCTCCAGAGCATAATGCTGTTTGATTCTGTTTCAACACAAAAAAAAATGGTCTGAAAGCTTAACATATAAATGCAGTGGTGCATAGGGAGGTATCAACATGTTTTGAAAAATTAGTTTAGATGGGGTTAAATTGGGAACTGACACTTGACTGATATTTCATCAGGTCATTTTCCTGCTCAGAAACAGAAGGAAACAAGGAAAATACATGAAATGGAATTCACTTAGAATGATGAATGGGGAAAGCAGGCTCTTTTGTGGTAGTTTTAAAGAAACAAACACGAAGAAAATAAAAACTCCAAGGGAAATTAACCATTTTAAAAAAGTCAATGTTTACTCTTTCAAAAGATTTCATCTGCTCTTGGTATTTCCTAGGCCCTAACTCAAAGCCTATCATGGTATCAGATTCATCCATGATGTGGGAATTAGCTGCTTTTAAAAAGGACTCAACTTCTGAAATGTTGCTTTAGATTAATACAGACTTTCATAAGCCAACACAACAATCCATTTACACTGCAGCATTCCTTTGCACCATGACTATAGTTAAGGTCACTGCTGGAAGAAAGCAATATTTCTAATAAAACCAGGAGACAGAGGGTCTCATCATGTTGATAAAATGAACGTTCATTGAAAGGAGAAGGAGCCTAAAAACAAAATCCATTTGTCAGCTGTTTTCCAGGTTAGAAGATGAAATTTCAAGCAAAGCAGTGAAAGTGATGAAAAAAAAAAAATCACTGTTTCCATTTCACCATATTTGCATTCTTCTATTTGAACTTCCCTCTCTTCCAAATTGTTGATGATTTAGGTAAGGTACATTTCTGCAGTTATCAAGACTACCTCCTGCAGCATAATTTTCACTCAGAACGGAAATTACAAGTATTTTTTCAGATCAACCTTTTCTTGGTTTGTAAAATCCACTGTTGTGAACAATGTCATATACTGTCACGGTTTGTGTCATGGACCTTCTAGGTAAAGCTTTCATGTCTGAAAGAATTTATTCCCCATTTAGATTCAGGGTGGTGTTTAGTTATACTGTTATTTTTCTCCAGCTCTAAAACAACAAAGAAAAGCCTCCTGCTAGAAAATAGGAAACGAAGATTTGGAACAAATATGATTTTGGCAAGGAATTCCTTCTGAGGGAAATTATAGACCCATGAAGCCAGCTAGACCATCTGTCTAAATCACTTTGGAGTCATTCAGATACTTGTAGGAAATTCATTTTGTACAGATCCTGGAGGTGAGGGGAAACCATGGCCTCTAGATACCCCAACACTTTCAGACTCCCATGAAAATTAAATTTAATGAATTTTCAGCCAATCACATGAAGCCAAAACGCTTTCCCCCTTAGAGAAACCAGTTTTATATCCTGAATAATTGCCTTCACCTTCAACATACAGTAGACTTGAAGCTTCCAAAACATCCTGAACTGCAGGAGTCGGAGAATCTCAGTGTAGCACTTAACAACCACTGTTCTGGATTTATTCTGCAGCGCTGTTGCAGACTACCACTATGGCTATTCTTAGTGTCAGCTGCTTTTCAGCTACTGTGAGGCTAGAGTTTCAAAGAGCTGTGGACAACCTCATGCAATACTAACACGCTATTCTGAGGAAAACCTTATCATCTTCCACCTGCAAGCTGCTAGCTCATTCTCTGTTGTGAATAGTAATGGAATTGTTTGCCGCCACAAAATTTTGACATCAAATTTCATCAAATATTTTCCAAAAGCACACTGATTCTTATCAGAGAGAGAAATCCTCTTAAATGTTTCCCATAACAATAGCCCCTCTCTCCATTAGCACTAGCCTGCAAAATAACAAGGAATTATTTAAAATATAATACTCCTTGGAGAAAGAGAGTAATAAAGAAATCCCAAGACATGCTCTTACACACGGCTAAAATAACCTAACAACCTGCTACCTTCTATAATCCCTGCTCCTTTGTTAAATACTCCCAGTGCTTGCACCACTCTGATTCTTACCAGATTCTTCCACTACCTGCTTTATACCATTAAAACAGCAGCAGGACGTCTTATTTTGTGGGAGTTGTTTTCTAGATGCTAGGATGGGGAGTGGGAGCCCCATCAGGGTTGCAAGCTGAACCTGTAACAAGAGTAATATTGCACACATGGGAAAATCTCTCTTCCACTTGTGTCATGCACAGTTAAACTGTCATTTGTCACAGTAGAGAAGATGAGACTGTCAAAATTCCAATGTAAGAATAGTTTGTTTTCCCCCCACATGAATGTATTCCTACTATAAATTTCAGCTACTGAAGAAGTTTCAAAGATTTAAAGAAATACATTAACATCCTTTATGGTATAGCATAGTCTGGATTGTAAGCAGCCAGTTTGACTTGACTTTAAAGAGTAGAAGAGGTAAATGTCAGAACCTACTCTTACAAATGAGTCTTTCAGAAGATATGAATTGGCAATAAACTAGAAAAAGCCAAATGTTCTCTGTTATTCTAACCAAGAAAACAAGCTCGGCACCTACAACACAGCAAATGTTTTCCTTTTGGGAAAATCCTGGCTGAGACCTACAATAAATTTTCTTTGGCACATAGCTTTTACTTCAGCACGCTGATTCAACTTTTCCTCCACTGTCTACCACAGTTGCCAGTGTCTATCCCTAAGGTCCTTGTATACCCACCACTTACACTTTTTTGAAAACCAATTGTAAAGTCATACAATAACTGCAATAGTATAAAATCAGGAAATTGTTTTAAAGGTTTTATGATCTCCAGACAGAAGAGTGCACTTGAACCACTAACTGTAAAGTGGTACTTGAACCATTACTTGCAAATTCCAGGTTGATGACAACACAGTTAACTCGTGATGGTTTTGGGGTCTCACAACGTATGTTGTGGATCAGCCCAGTTTAGCCGTTCTCCAGCTTTCTTGACTGCAGCCATAAGCTCTGTGCACAAGGCTTTGCTCGGCCTGCTACTGCTTAAAAGTCATCACAGCTCCTAACAGCAATCTGTGTGGAAGCTTATCTCAACATGAATGCTCTAAATATAGTCCTTAACTGAGTTTTAGTTACTTAAAAGTGTGCACAATATGGGAAACTCCATATATATGTCTTCAAAGGTCTTTTGTCAGCAGATGCTCAAGACAAAGAGTTTTGTTTAGCTCCTGACTACTCACCCCTCCTAATGGGCAAGGGTACGCAAACTGTAAATTCTCCATGTTGCAGATCCACAACAGTACAATATGGAGAATAATACTTGGTCCCTCTCTACCTTAGCTCCTGCAAGATCTTCAGGAAAGAACCTCCTCCTTAGTATTTGTACTAGCAGTTTCTGTTGCAATTTCCAATCATTCCAGGACATGGAATAGAAAGATATGAAGAATTCCTTGAATTAGAGCAACAGTCTCATGGCTTATCTATATGAAAAAGTCAAAGTCACAGAAAGAATGTGCTGCTCGCAAAGGCCAATGGACCAGGCTGCACTTTATCACTTTACAAAAACATGCCACTCTCCATGTAGTAGAGGCCAATGTTGACATATCTTCATTTTCTTTAATATCTCAGCGATAATTTCCTGAGACTAGACTAGGCTATTTGTAAACTCGACTTCAAAAGTTTCAGCTTTGATACAAAAAAGCCATGCTAAGACCTGCTATATCTTTTCTGCAAAAAAGGTAGATCAAGGAATTTAGGCTAGATGTGATGGTTGTGTTAATATGTAACTTCAGAGTTATTTAATCTCGCTGAAGAAAATAAAGCTTTAGTTGTTCTGTTTGCAAAGAAGATTTTAGAATTACAAGATCAGTGAACAAGGTAGCGCAGTCAGTTTAGAACAGAAGCTTCGAAAACTGCATACATTTATCTTCTGGCCTCAAACTAACATTATGTTAAGGTACATCGTTACCTTTATCAAAGAACAGGGTTTTTTTTGAGAAATCTCTTGCTTTTATTAATTCCAGAGCAACTGATCTGATAAGACCCCAGGCTTTCTTCTGACAGAGCTGAATGTCAGCTAAATTTTCTAGTCAACTGTCAATATGGAGAGTGAGAGCTCATAAAATTCAGCAGAAGTTTTAGCAGACATACTGTGATCATTCTGAGGTGACTGTGCAGTTTGATAGATTGCAATTATTATCAGTTAAATGTTCAATTCTTTCCACAAAGTAATCAGCCAACAAAGATTAGCTCATTATGCAAATGCAGACAGTGAACACTGTGTGCACAGTGGTGTAGCAAAGACACTGCACTGGCAACAAGCTACTTAAGGTACAGACAGAAACCAGAATTTAAAACAGTAAAAGTAACAATAAAAAACAATTAGAGACAGAGTAAACATTAGGTCTGAGACTAAGAAATTAGAAAAGAAATAACTATCAAATTAGTATGCCAGCATGGAGTTGGAAAGCAAGGCCCTTCATGAAATAATCAGAGCACAACAGAGACCATCTGATTTTAAAATTGCAGTTTCAATGGATACGAAAGTATCATCTGCTTGTGACAAAAATCAGCCCCAAGGGGTATATAAAATCGACAGATCTCTCACCCTACTGTAGAATGGTATCTTTTGTGCAGTGCTGTCCTGTGTTTACACAGCTGACAATTTCTTGACAGAACTATTTTGTTAAATCTGCCAGTGTATTGGCCTCAGGCAGCTCTTTTGAAACATCTTACAGGGAAGAGCTTTCCATAAACCCACTGCGGGTATTTTAAAAGCCCTGCTTGGCTTACCTGAGGTCAAGCTCTTCCTGCCCTCCCAACCTGGCTGATCTGAAAGTGCTGGCAACGTCATCAAGAGCAAACAAGAAAGTACCCATCTTGTAACACCGGACAAGTCGCCCGGGCTGTGAGCTAACAAGGCACAGCCCAGTCCAGGTTAGGGAGCCTTTTAGAGATATGAATGCATATGTGCCCATGCTATTTCCATCCAGCTTCCAGGCAAGAGTGATCAGCTTTGAGTTAGCACATAATTTCACATCTCCATGTCAGCCCAGCAAATTCTGATCTCCCTGAGAAACTGCAAGCTCTAAACACTTTGTTACTGTATGGAAGTGCTTAAATAGTTCCAGGTTTTTGAATCAAAAAACAATTAAAAAATATCAACTGGGAGTCCCAGCTCGACACATCTGTTTAGGTAAAGGTATTCCAACATCACTATGATGGATAACAAATCCTGGAAACTAGCTTAAAGAAATATACTTGGTTTAAAGTTTGGGGCACTTAATACTTGGCATCCCATTCTTTATATAGGCATTCAAATTGCTGTATGTACTTAGATACTTCAAAAGATGTTTTTTATATCTTTAGGCTTTAAAAAAGCCATAGGCTTTAAAACTGGTGTTTGGATGTTCCACTGCCAACTATGGGTATGTGTCCCAAGAATCTGATCAGTTTCTTTCAAATATTTTTATCGTTCACCCTCAGTCTCAGATATACATTGCTAAGACATTACTGTCCAATATCTGGCTGCAAATAGTTCACTGCTTTTCAGTATGATCTTCCTCAGACTTTATCCACAAACGACCAATAATCTATCTATCTCAACTGCTTCTTGCAAAGCAGAAAGCAGTAATGGGTTTTAATTAGCCACATACAGCAGGAAGGAGTTCATTCAGGAGAATTTCTTTCTCACTATTTTCAGATTGTGACTAACCCCATCTCCTCACCCTGCTTTGCTGTGACTCTGCAAAAGCCATTTATTTCTTTGTGAATAGGGAACACTGTTAGAGAAAATCTGTTCTGAAATGCAGCAGTGCAGCACTCCACCTCGTCTAGAGATGAAAGGTACAAAAGCTCTTAAGCGGCATAGGCCATTCAACAAAGAGAAAGATTTCAGACTAGAAAAAAAATTAACCCCCTTCACCCACAAAGAAGTAGGGATTAAGCCCATACCCAATTTGATAAGGAACATTTTCCTTGCTGTATGTTAGTCTGAAAGTGAAACACCAGTCTTAGAACCTGACATAGATGAGATGATTGCAAAAGAGGAATTGCAAAGGAATTAATTACAAATTAGCTTGGTTTGTCAAATTTCCCAGTAAACACAAAAAGTTAATTGGAGAGGGGAGGAGTGAAAGAAAACAAAAATAAGCCCTCAAATCAGCAAGAATAAACTAAAATGGGGAGAGTGATTTTTTTTCTCTCATTCTCTTCTGATTCGACTTTTAAGTTTCTGTTCCACGCCTCAGTCTAACGCCAATAGGAGAAAGGTAATTATACTTTATGATTGAGGTGATACTATAATACAGGCCGTTTCCCAGAATACCAGAAGAATTAGGATGCAACTACCTATGAATCTTTTTGGTTAATCTGCCTTTGATATTTTAAAAATCACTGCTGATGTCTGATCTAACCCTATAGACACTTCAGCCTCCTAAATTTCAGATAGGGAGACCTCCAAACCAAATCCAACACTTTTACATTTACTAAAACTCTAAAATTTACACTGGACTTCTACATAATTCCTAAATCTATGCCATATAATACCTAACCCTTGGGTGCAATCTCAACCTGCCTGCCTGTGTACAGAAGAAGTCAGTAAAAGAAATTTAAATCAGCTAATACCACTACATGTGTAACATTTCTAAACAAACTCTAAGGACCTATTTTTTCACAACCTAGGCCACGGATAACACTCTTCATGTGTTTACTGTGATTACTTTTTCAACTTTACCTCTTTTTCCATACTACTTGTGCAGATGACACTGATCCTCATTTGTATGGCTTCAGCTTCCCTCAAGCTCAATTTGCCCATGACATCAGGGCTGCAGTAGGCTCATGAATACCTGTAGCTTAGAGCAGTAGAGATTAATTCATTACAGGCCAGAGATCTCTGACGTAAGCTTTATAGCTAATGATCCACCCAAAATTATATTAGCATTTAGATAAACACATATTTGAGTAGCATTTCTGCTCGCCCTTTTTCTGCTCAGTCTGCAGGAGCCAGGCAGGAGCGTGCAGAGCTGCAGGCTGTGTGAGGCCCCCACCTGTGAGGGCCTCCATGGTGGCGCAGGCCACTTCCAACATGGGTTCAACCCTGCTGAGTTTCCAACAGATCATCCGAAACATAGAAGTACTTACTTTTTTTCGTTAAACTTCATTCTGCACCTTTGCCAAAACTGAACTTGGCATTTTGCATTCAAAGCTAATGTTTTGAAAATTGGAAAGCGGCAAGGCAGGCACTCCAGCAGCCTGCCCTGGAAACCACACCAGGAACAAGTCAGGGAGAATATTCTGGCCATCCCTTCCAGATATCGGCATAAATGAATGACGCAGTTTCTCTCTGCCTGCTTTTTCCTCCTCTCTTCTACAGCATACGCTAAAAGTCCTTGTTTTCATTTGTTCCTTCATAGAATCATAGAATCATAGAATCATAGAAAGTTTTGGGTCGGAAGGGAGCCCTAGAGGTCATCTAGTCCAAACCCCCCGCAGTGAGCAAGGACACCGCTAACTAGATCAGGTTGCTCAGAGCCCTGTCCAACCTGGTCTTGAATGTTTCCAGGGATGGGGCCTCCACTACCTCTCTGGGCAACCCGTTCCAGTGTTTCACCACCCTCATTGTAAAGAATTTCTTCCTTATATCCAGCCTAAACCCACCCTGTTTTAGTTTAAAACCATTACCCCTCGTCCTGTCACTGCTGTCTCTACTAAAAAGATTGTCCCCATCTTTCCTATAGGCTCCCTTTAAGTACTGAAAGGCTGCAATCAGGTCTCCCCTGGAGAGGGTGCTCCAGCCCTCGGATCATTTTTGTAGCCCTCCTTTGGACCTGCTCCAACAGTTCCATGTCCTTCTTGTGCTGAGGGCTCCAGAGCTGAACGCAGTACTCCAGGTGAGGTCTTACCAGAGCAGAGTAGAGCGGCAGAATCACCTCTCTCGACCTGCTCGCCACGCTTTTCTTGATGCAGCCGAGGACACGGTTGGCCCTCTGGGCTGCCAGCGCACATTGCCGGCTCATGTCCAGCCTTTCGTCTATCAGTACCCCCAAGTCCCTCTCAGCAGGGCTGCTCTCGATCCTTTCATCCCCCAGCCTGTACTGATACCAGGGATTACCCCAACCCAGGTGTAAGACCTTGCACTTGGCCTTGTTGAACCTCATGAGGTTCACACAGGCCCACCTCTCCAGCTTGTCCAGGTCCCTCTGGATGGCATCCCGTCCTTCTGGTGTCTCGACCGTACCACTCAGCTTGGTGTCATCTGCAAACTTGCTGAGGGTACACTCGATGTCGCTGCCCATGTCATTGATAAATATATTGAACAACACCGGTCCCAGTACGGACCCCTGAGGGACTCCACTCGTCACTGGTCTCCATCCGGACACTGAGCCGTTGACCACTACCCTTTGGCTGCGACCATCCAACCAATTCCTTATCCACTGAACGGTCCACCCGTCAAATCCATGGCTCTCCAATTTGGAGAGAAGGATGTTGTGGGAGACCGTGTCAAAGGCTTTACAAAAATCCAGATAGATGACGTCCTTGGTTTTCCGTTGTCCACCCTTGTTGTTACACCATCATAGAAAGCCACTAGGTTGGTGAGGCAGGACTTGCCCTTGGTGAAGCCATGCTGGCTGTCTCGAATCACCTCCCTGGCCTCCATGTGCCTTAGCATATCTTCTAGGAGGGTCTGTTCCATGATCTTCCCCGGCACAGAGGTGAGGCTGACAGGTCGGTAGTTCCCAGGGTCTTCCTTTCTACCCTTTTTGAAAAGGGGCACAATGTTTCCCTTTTTCCAGTCACTGGGGAGTTCCCCTGACTGCCATGACTTTTCAGATATCATGGAGAGTGGCTTGGCAATTACATGAGGTAATTCCCTCAGGACTCTGGGATGCATCTCATCAGGTCCCATGGACTTCTGTACGTTTAGGTTCCTCAGGAGGTCCTGAACCTGGTCTTCACTTACAGCTGGAGGGATTTTACCCTCCTGGTCTCCTTCATGCCATTCATCGACTCGGAAGGGGTGAGGAGAGAGGTTGCCAGTGAATTCTGAGGCAAAAAAGTTGTTGAGTACCTCAGCTTTCTCCTCATCTGCTGTTACCAGTTTGCCGATCTCGCTCATGAGCGGGGATACGCTTTCTTTGGCCATCTTTTTCTGGCTGACATACGTGTAGAAGCCCTTGTTATTTTTTGCATCCCTTGCCAAGTTCAGCTCCAGCTGTGCCTTGGCCTTCCTGACCCCATCCTTACACAACCGGACAGCTTCCCTATACTCTTCCCAGGAAGCCAGTCCCTGCTTCCACCGCCTGTGCAGTTCCCTCTTCTTCCTTAGTTTGACCAGCATCTCTTGCCTCAGACATGCCGGTCTCTTCCCTTCTCTGCCCGACTTCTTACACCTGGGGATCGAGAGCTCTTGCGCTCTGTGGAATACATCCTTAAAGACCTGCCAGCTCTGTTCTGTTCCCCTGTCCCTGAGGACCGTTTCCCAGGGAGTCCTTCTGACTATCTCCTTGAACAGCTGGAAATTTGCCCTCCTAAAATTTAGGGTCCTGACTATGCTCTTCGTTATTCCCATTTCCCTCAGTAGCGTTAGTTCCACCAGCGCGTGGTCACTGCAGTCCAGGCTACCTCCGATTTTGACATCCCCCAACAAGCTCACTCGCATTGGTGACCACCAGGTCTAGTATCGCATCCCCTCGGGTAGGGGTGCTTATTACCTGGCTTAAGAAGTTGTCTTCAATGCATTCTAGGAACCTGCTGTATTGCCTACAGCTTGCCGTATTGCTTTTCCAGCAGATGTTGGGGTAGTTGAAGTCCCCTAGTAGGACAAGAGCCTGCAAGCGCGAAGCCTCCTGGAGTTGGAGGAAGAACGCTTCGTCTATCAGCTCCTCTTTATCTGGCGGCCTGTAGTAGACACCAACCACTAGGTTCCCTTTGTTGCCTCTCTCTCCGATTCTTACCCATAAGCTTTCAACCTGCTCGTGGTTATTCTTCAGGGACAGCTCTTCACTCTGTAGTGTTTTCTTGATGTAAAGGGCAACGACCCCACCCCTCCTTCCTCACCTGTCCCTTCTGAACAGCCTGTAGCCATCAAGAGCTACATTCCAGTCGTGGGATTCATCCCACCAAGTTTCCATGATGGCAATCAGGTCGTAGCTTTCCAGCAGCATGATTGCTTCCAACTCCTCCTGTGTGTTTCCCATGCTGCGTGCGTTTGTATAGAGGCATTTCTTCTGAGCTGTCGGCCTCGTTACCTTCATAGCAGAGCACCCCATTTTTCCCTTGAGGTGTTTCATGGGTATTTTCTTGTTGGCACCTGATACCTCAGGCGCCTCCAGCTCCCTTCCGCAAGACTTCCACATTGCTGCAGTGTCCCTCGCATGCTGCTGGGCAACGGGCTGAGGGCTCTTACTAGCCCCCCCATCCCTCTAACCATTGTGTATCCTCCCCTAGCCTGATAGGTTCCCCTTCCCCCTTCACCTCTAGTTTAAAGCCCTGTCAATGAGCCCCGCGAGTTCCTGGGCAAAGATCCTCTTCCCCCTTTGAGAAAGCTGGTTCCCATTTGATGCCAGCAAGCTTGGTGCTGTGTATGTCGTCCCATGGTCAAAGAACCCAAAGTTGTGGCGGTGACACCAGTCTTGGAGCCATGTGTTAATAGACTGAGTCTGCCTATGTCGCTCAATGTCTCTGCCCACCACTGGAAGGAGCGATGAAAAGATAACCTGTGCTCCAGATTCCTTTACTAATCGTCCTAGGGCTTTGAATTCTTTTTTAATTTCCCTCGGGCTACTTACTGCAACTTCGTCCGCACCCACGTGGAAGAGCAGCAGAGGATAATAGTCTGAGGGCTGGACCAGTCTAGAAAGTTTCCTAGCAATGTCCTTGACCCGTGCTCCCGGGAGACAACAGACTTCCCTGAGAGGAGGGTCTGCCCAGCATATCGGACCCTCTGTTCCCCTCAGCTGGGAGTCTCCTACAACTATGACTCGTCTCTTCCTCCTTGTGGAGCTGGTAGTAATACGAGAGGGAGGTCCTTCTGATCTTTGTGCCTCTTCCGATGTGGATGGGTCAACCCCTGCACCATCCACCGTCTTGTCTTCCACATCTAGAGCCTCATACCTATTATGCAGAGGCACCTGTGGAGATGTGGTGGGCAAGGGAAGGGTTCGCCTCCTGCCCCGATTGCGGACCCGCTTCCACTCGCTGTTTTCCTTTGTGTCCCTACCTTCAGTCCGATGGGGGGAGGTTACTAGTGCCCTTTGGTCCCAGGCCTTTTTTACACGTTGTTCCTGGGTACACTCCTGGGTTGTCAGGGCACTGCTCCACCAGTTGATCTCCTGCTCGGCCTCCCTGATGCTTCGTAGCCTATCTACCTCTTCTCTTAGCTCTGCCACCAGGCAGAGTAGATAGTCTACCTGGTCGCACCTTATACACATATTCCCTTTGCTCTTCTCCGTTTCCAGTGCTAGCTGGTGGCACTCGCTGCAGCCAGAGACCTGGACAGCTGTGTGCTTTCTAGGGACCTCACTCTGGGTTGCAACTTCCTTTCTGACCAGCAGGGAAGAAGCAGCCTTCTGACGGCGGGGTGTCATGGCTGGGCTTCCTTGCTGCAGGTGAGTTGCCTGAGCTTGCCTCAGGAGCCTCTGCCTTCCCTGCACTCCCTGCTTGCGCGAACTGCCGCGCCACACCCTGTTTGCCCACCCTGTTCGCCGCGCTCCTGGTCACTCGCGCTCCCTAGGGTTTGCTCTTGTACTCAGGAGGGTCACGCCTCCGTCACTGCTGACTCTGCCCCCGCTGAGTAAGAGCTGCCCGCTCCTTAGCAGCTGACTTCTGCCTGCTCTGAGGGGGAGGGGGGACTGGGCTGCCTTCTCCCTCCCTGCGCTTTTGACTTCACGATACTGCCGCTTTAGGAAAGGGTTCCCCGGCTCGGTTGTTCACTCCGGAGCCCTTCACCTCAGTGGCTTCGCTTCCAACATCCCTTTCATGTGTGTACCAGGCGCAGGTGCCCAGACACTGGCAGGGGTCTGCAGGGCGGCCCCTGCGAGGAGCGGCCAGGGCTGCCCCGTGCCGGACTCGGCCGGTTCCAGCGGCCCCACTGCAGGGCATGGCCCAGCCCCGCAGCCGAGATGGCAGCGCCTGGGGGAGAGCCTGTGTGAGGCAGGGCAAAACACTGCCCAGCAGTGAGGGATGCGGGAAAACTCATCACTCACGGTGTGAGGAGGGAGAGGAGTCAGAACGAAGGAGTGAAGTTGAGCTGAGGAAGAAGAGGGGTGAGGAGGAAGATGTTTTAGTTCTGTGTTTCTTTCTCACCATCCTACTCTAACTTTGACTGGCAATAAATTAAATGAATTTACCTTGAGTCGAGTCTTGCCCATGACAGTAACTGGTGAGTCGTCTCCCTGCCTTTATCTCCACCCATGACCTTTCTCATCGTATTTTCTCCCCCTGTCCTGCTGAGTGAGAGAGCAGCTGGGTGAGGGTCTGGCAGCTGGCCAAGGTCAACCCACCACAATGTGTTTTCTTCTGGTATTGCTTATCACCTTTTCCCCATATTTAGGAGGAAATAAAATACTAACTTTGTCTTTAGTTGTTACAGCTTCTTTCTTTTCTTCCACCTGGGACGATAAACAACCATTTCTGGTATTTTCCTCATTTTTGTAACACTGGAGTAAATAATGTAACTGTTTTTTAAAAACAGATAACTTACCTCATTCCCATCCTTTCAGATGGTTACTTTCCCAGTACACTGATGAATGGTGTGATGCAACTTTCATCATTTGTGCAACATTGTCAATGGACATACTATAGCCATGTTCAGCTTATGACAATTAAGAATTCAACTGCAGAAAATCTCATTTTTTCTCACCCTCTTGAATGGATAAACCAAATTGTAATACGTGATCAGCTGAACAGATAACTATCAGATTTGCCACAGTGGCTATATCAATAGGGCATTATTTCCAAACCCAGAGACAAAAAAATGTCTATGACAGTGTATGCAGACTGAAATTTTGAACCCTGAAGCCCTTCCCAAAGTCCTGTTTCATTCAGATTTAATACCCAGTCCTCAAAGGCATATAACCAAACTAATTGATCAAAACATAATCAACAAAACCTTAACTGAATACCCAGACAGAATTGTCTTTAGTGGTGTGTATTAGTACGGTAGAGAATATCTGACTGATTGATTCTGCACATTCATTTCTGAAACACAGTAACAGTGAGCCCAGTGATTTGTCTTGCAGACTAGCAAAAACAGTCTAAAGACACCTCCACCTATATAATGTGTTACAGTCAATATTCAGTCTGATACACAATGCTATTCATGATTAAGCTGCCTGAACCCTGCATACAGTGCTTGGCAAAAGATTTAACAGAAATTTGTTGGTTTGCCTTACTGTTTTTCACAATATACGGTTTCTTCCATCAGGACATTCCCATTCTCAGCACTCCTCAGGGTACACACCTCAGCTTCACTAGTGCCTTCAATCAGCACAGGGAAACCAAAAAATATTGTTTTTTGTTATGCTCTAAAACCAGTTTCTCTCCAGGTTGCATCCAGGCTGATCAATAAGTAGTCATCTGTGTTTATAGTCTGAGAGACTCTCTGTAGTCCTGTGCCTCTACTTTCAAGGCTTTTGTTATCATCCCAGCATTGTCGTTTGACATACTTAACGATTCTAAATTGTGTTTCCTCTGAGGTGGTTTCTGGTGACTTCAGCACACCTTACTGATGAACTGGTACACATGCTTGTTACAAGGCAGCTGAAAATTTGTTCTGTATAGCAGTGATTCATTAAAAGAATCTGTATACATAATGTTTCCTCAACTACTCATTATAAATATCTATGTCAACTTTATTAATATGTGTTTCAATTCTTTTTTTTTTCCCCAGGTTATAACATTCCTCTCTTCCTGAAATTCCTGTCCATACATGTAGACTATACTGTCTGGACAAGTAAAACCGGGTTTGGGACTTTTAGTTTATCAGTGTTTGTAGCTACATTAGCAGAATACACTAAAGTGTACTTCTGCCTCCAGCCCAAGCCTTCTCCTTCTCACAATGCATGGGTGTAAACAGGAACTTACAGTATTTCTTCACATATTCTGGAGGTTTCTTTCCTTTATGCACTTTTTGAAACAGATTAATAGTTCACTATAACATTACCTGTACTAAGCATGTATTTACTATCTTTTATATTGTCATAGAAGAATGTAGATTCCCAAAGCTAAAAACTTTCCCAGCCCATGAACAGTTAATGACATTCAGCAACGTTTGATTGCCCTTACCAAAGAGTATCTGGAAAGCAGATGTGCCATTTCTGTGATATTTCTGTTTCACAAAACACACAGCAAGCAACAAAGTTTAATCTTAACCAAAGAGATATTTCCGAGGTGGGTGCACCTTGTCACTGAGGTTAGTTGGCACTTACATCTGGTCTGGATAATACAGAAGTATCTTGCAAATGGTATTGTATTGGACACCAATTTTTCTGTTTTAAAGGTATCTTACTGGTACAAACTCTTCTGTCTTAAGCAAAGCAATACTGGGTACACCACAGCAGACCTTCATGCTGTCTACAAACAGCCCCAGGGGAGTCATTACCACCATCCGTTGCCATAGCCCAGTGATTACAGTTCAGGAGGATTCTTACTCTGTTGATGCATCATGTCATGTACTGAAATAACACTGAGTAGCAGCAAATTGCACTATATGCCAGCATGGGGGGGACTTTAATGAGAACGGAATCTCCTTTGTGTAGCAATATTCCTATAAATTTTTTCTCTTTTACCATGGATATCAGAACACTGGAAAAACTTCCCCAGTTATATCGTTGAATAGAAACAGATAGGCTCTTCTCTTAGACTCCATAAGGAATCTACCATCACCCATTAAGCACTATATAACTTCTTCCCCCTTAGAAAAAGAAAATTCAGAAGCAGCTTTCAATTCCTCCCTTTTTTCTTCTGCTTTCCTTTCCCCACTGTCGCCACACAAATAACAAATGAGGGGGATATACCTCCTCTGGAGCAGATCTTATTGAAGCTCATTAGCCTACCGCTCGTTACCTAAGCCTTGACTGCAAGTTGCAGGCAAGTGAATAGGCACTAGCGAGATGCTGAGGTGTATCAGCCAGCCAGCTGTGCTTTCAGTATCTACTGCCAGAACTGAACTTTCAGCCATTTAGAGATCATCCTGAGGTCATACTGGCCTCTGATAAAGTCAGTGTAGTTTTCCCATCAACTTCCACAACATCAATAATTCACTTCTTGTTTTTCCACCTTTACTGGTAAGTAAAAGGTAAGATTTAGGGGCATATTACTCGCATGCTCAGAAATAAAGTGGAAAGAATAAAGATGCTTTTAGTTTCCCTCTGTCAACTTTTTTTTTTTAATTTAATTTTTAATACTACTGGAAGTACTTGCTGTAGGGAAAGCACTGAGAAAATAAACAAAAAAGAATAATCATCTTACTGTTATTGCTATCCTTATCAGCCTGCTAAGCGTTACATATGTAAAAAGATTACAGAAAATGTTTCAGAGCTCTAACATTAGATTTTGCTTCAAACTATCCAAGCAGCCTTCAGTAATTGCATTGATTGTTACAAAAATGCAGTCCCTAAATTAGCAATGGATCATTATCAACATTTTTTCACCTTTCAAGGAAAACAAAGCACTTGTTCCAATAAATTTAATTAAAGGTGCATTAAGCCTGAGTCATCAGATAGAAATACTTAGGTTACTAACATTCCAGTTCCACTTTAATGCTACTGGCTTTTGCAATAGGTCAGTAACGAACTCAGATTTTTCATTACAAAATAATAAAAAGAGCCACTCATTCAATCTTTCCTTACTTAGCACAAATTAATTTTGTTCTATTTGAATGTCGCTGTTTGTTCTCTCTGCCTTGCAAAGCTGCCTGCAATGATTAGCTCTAATTCAGTCCTAAGCTCTGAATCAGACATTAGCATGCCATACCTGCATCCAGACCAAGGTCAGCTCTGCCAAGGGTTGGGTTTTTGAAGGTCCCAGATGGTTAGCCCATCCCAGGCTTTTTAAGATCATCCTACCGGAGTTTACTACACACCATGATGGGGAATAAAATGATTTACTCTTCTGTGAGGATGCCTGGTAATCTAATAGCAGCAGTGAGAAAGAAGAGGGACTTCATGGGCAGTAAATCAATATCGGATGTGCAGTGTGTCAGGGAAAACTGACATTTGGTTTCTGTTGATTACAAGAATTGATCATTCTTCAACTGATAGAGAGTGACTTGGTGTTTTAGCCTCTTTGAGGTACTTAGGATGATTCTCTGTGCTCTCAGAAATATCTGAAACATAATCCCGTTTAAGAAAGTAACAGTCATCGTCAGAAGCTCGGCCTTTGAGATAGGAGTAAAATAAAATACGTCCATTTTGCCTGGCACTGTGGTCTTGAAGAATAGTTTTTTTAGTGCATGAATGATAGGCAATGAGACTCTTCTTACAGAATGTCACTGCTGATGAATTGATTTGGTATTGCAAAACTAACAGAGACAGCTAAAAAGGCAGGTGGAGAAAGTAAGGAACTGTTCATATTGCTTTCCTGGTCCATATAAGAACTGATGCTACTCTCCAGATAGCTTTCATTTACAAGCCGTCTGTTATTTGCTGTGAACATAACTCACTCTCATTAGATCAACCCTCCTTATCCTCACTCAGAATCAAACTGATCTTTATCAAATATATAGAAAGATTGCATTTCTGTAAGAGTTATGATTCTGAACATCTTCAGTGCATGTGGAAACCTTTACAATACATGGATAAAGGTCTTAAAAATTTTTAAATTTCCCTTCCCCCTCAATTCTAACAGAAGTTAAAAGTGGAAAAATTCTACACATTTTTACCATCTTATGAAGAATAAGGAATCATGCCTTTTTCTATTATTGTTAAGGAAGTTCTGATTTATTTTTGTAATAATGATAAAGCTAAATTGTGGCTCGACGTCGATCTCATTATAAGAGCTTATTCTATGCAAAACTAAAAAGAGTCCCAGACATGTAAAAAACTTTATAAATCACCATTTCAGGATCCAATTTTCAGAGCTGAGACCTTTCCTGACTTTTCCATGTGAGTGATGCTTACCGCAGTCTACATCACCTATGCAAAAGTGATATTCCGCAGTAGCACAGCATTACGAGGTCACTGTAGGTTTCAAATGCTAGACTGTTGTAGTCTCAAAAGTTAGTAAGAGGTAATACCAGACCTAATGAAATAGGCTCCCAGATGCTTCTATTTCCAGTGAAACTGTGCAGATTTCTACATGCTTCTCTTTCCAAGAAACTGTGCAGATTTCTACACGCCTCACATAATTCTGGAACTTTCATGATTCTCAACTGAACTACGGAAAACTGTTTCACATCTTTTTTACTCATTTCTGCATGCATCACAACTGACAGTGTTGGTCCCCTCGCTATTTATTCAGCAGAGACTGGAGAGTAAGACATTTATAAGGTCAACTCAGAAAGACCTTTACTGGGAAAATGTTTCCTTTCATTCTTTTCTTTCTTTAACTTCAGTAAAATCAAGAGCAACCCTCAAAACAGAGCCTATTGAGTATCCTGGAGCCCATTTAAAAGCCTTCCCTGAGGCTATTTAAGTTTTGCTTCCTGCTTTAGGCATTACAGTATGCTGACACCTTCAACAGCTCCTGTTCACAAATACCACTATGCTAAAGCTTCTCCCACTTCCTCAGATAGGTATGAAAAAAAAAAAGAAACTAAAAGAAACTTTTGGTTCAGTAATCTCCGAGTATCACAACTTTTTATAAAGCACAAAGCACAGATACAAAATTCTATTTCAATAAAGCCTTTTGGGACAACGTAATTTCTATTCTACAGCAGCAGACAAGGAATGATTCGCCTGTGCTGTCTCCTGACAGTGGTGGTTATACTGCTTCTTTTAAACCTGTTATCAGCTCATACAGAATACTGATGCCTTTCTGTCCAGGCTAGCACACTTTGATGAGGAAATCACCCTTTCCTGACTTTAATTTAGCTCATTGGCATTTTCTAGTGCATTGAGCTCCCAGTGTCCTCACAGGGCCAAATCCGTGGGCAGAGCACAGGTGGAAGACAGGGCTAAGTGCGATTCCTCTGCACAGTTTCCTCACCACTGCCACACATGCAGGCTGGACACATTATAAACTCATATAGATGCTACCTTTTTGTGAGAAAGATCTTTCCTGAAAGAAGGAATATATGGTGCTGCACTGCAATGAATTCCTATTTCGTCTGCCTATTATGGCCAGATATCTCAGCTCTTATAAACTATTATACCTTTGTCTTCCCATCTCCTCCTCCCTCAAAAAATCAGTCCTACAATGATTTACAGTTACGGAGGATATTGTCTCTTTCCTATAACTCCATTTTTCCTTCAAGAAGAGATGAAAAAACTCCCAGCAAGATGGATGGAACATTAAATCTGAGCAGAGACAATGCTTTGTTGACATGAAGTGGTCAGTGCTTCATTGAAATTTCTGGCAACTTCCAAAATTAACCCATATGAGGATTTGCTCCTAGGACTGCAATGGGGATTAAACTTGAACACCGGTTTTAGCAATAAGCAATGTGAACATACATAAGCAAGTAAATGCCTTGCTATTCTAATAAAAGATGTGAAGCCTTGGGTAAAAAACAAACCAAAACAAAAATTCCACCTGCCTTCCCCTGAAACACAGATATATAATGCAGACAGTCTCTGGTTATCACAATGAGAATTAGTGTCGAGTAAAGGTAGAAGTGCTAGATAAAAGCTGAAATAGGCTACAATTTGAAAACCACTCAGAACAGGATTTTTAAAAGCCCATTAAGAAGAATAGGCTATTCAAGAAATCCTAAAGTGCTGTTCTGCACCTTTGCAAAAGTTCAGACTTCACATTTCAGTCCCAGAAATCAGTAGCAAAAAGAGCAAAGGGCTTATCTTTTCTGTTCTTAGCCTCGCTACAAGCTTTAGTAGTAAAAGCCTAGGCTCCATTCTAGAGTCACAAATTGAATTCAGCTGAAAAGATGTAGTGCATTTGGCTTCTAGTTCCCTTGCATTCAACAAATACAGGAAATTTTAACCACTATGAAAATTGGTTCAGGCCACACCTAGACAGCACAGCCCATGTGGCAAACGATCTTTCATTATAAAAGCAAATGATTTCCTCCTGTTTCTGGGGGAAAAGGTGTCATGACTTTAGACCTATGTGGCATTTCTGATTTTGCTAATGAGGGTACTATAAGCCCAAATGATGCTAGCATTATAAAGAAGTGAAGCTGACTTACTCATTGCTTCTAGTTTCCTTCAGAACTGATACTCAGCCTCTGGAAGTTTAATGTGTAGATCTGCAAGAAATTAGTCTTACAAGGGTGAGTAAAGATGACACAGCCTGTTTTGTTCTTACCACATAAAAAATTATTCTTCCCTGCTGGGTTTTCTGTCAGAAACAAAGTGAGTAGTTTTCTTCTGTTTGAAGTGTGGTTAGAAGATTTTCATCTTGGAATGAAAGGAAAACTAGCTGAATCTCATCAATCTGGAGTTAAGCCAAATTATGATGGAGACCATGACTTTTAGCTGTCTCTCAATCTGTGAACTGCCAGGCCCCCACTGACTCCCTTGATGGACAGACACATACTGGCTGCATATAGAAATGTGGCAATGTCCTTGCCAAGATGAAACCCTAGATACTGGGTATGACACAAACCCACTTCAAAAGAAAGCTTTCTGTCTGCAGTCACCTGGTCTCCATTGTTATTGTTCCAGTTGAATAATAAATACATCAACCAAAGGACATGGTCTTGTTCTGTTTAGTCACTGACAGACATGTATCTGTATGGACAAAATCTGGAATAAATGGACAACAGCTCCTGTGTTAGCATCACTTGTCAGTCCACACGCTCTGCATAGTAATTGCACAGGCCCACCATCCACAAAGTTCTCTTTCTATCCCATGGCAATAGCAAAGAGCTGGGTTATCATACATTTACTTTCACATCAGGCCAACAAAAGTTAATATGTGCAGTAAGAAAAGTTCTGCTTACCGCTGCCCAAGATCAAAGTAGTAGATGTGACATCAAACACCCCGAGTGCAAATATTTGTTCAGGGAAAATACATTGGTTCTGGACATTCAGGCAACTGTTTACTTGTCTCTTTACTGCTCTGTGAGGGCCTATCCCTATCTCTGCCTCAAAACCCAAACTGCTGTGTAGTCAAAGAGCTGTGCAACTTGATTCCAATTCCATCCCAAATCCATCTAGTGACACACAGACCCATCTAGTGACACACAGAATACACTCTTACCTTCAAAAGTGCTAATGAGATGGACAGATGATTTTGAGGGTATTAGGATGTAAGTGTTCAATCAGGAACATTTGAAAAAAGACAACATAAATGCTCTGAACAAACCTAGTGGTAGGTAAATTTAGGATTAAAGGGAAAAGCTGTTTTCCTTGGAAATATGGATTAAAGCACTAGTAAGAAAACTGCTTTTACAGAAAATTCACAAATCTTCAGGCCAAACAAATAATTTATGATCAAATACTAAATTCTTCCATAACAGAGGCCACAAACATCACGCAACCAATAAGTTGTATTTGATCTATATCTAAATCTTGACATAAGGCTCCAGTATTAAAGGACTGTCAGGCTGCCTAATGGCCATATTTAATTGCCATCCTTAAGAAAAGTGAAAAATAGCAGTATATTCCTTGTCAGGAAAACATATCTGGCTGAAATCAATCTTTCTTTAGTGGCTGGTATTTTTCTGCTACTTTAACAAGCTCCTCACTTTCAGAAATCCCACATGCTAGGTACCTCTGTACTGTAATCTATTCACCTTTTAAGTTGCTTTAAATTAAACACTAAGTTGAATGGATTTCTTAGATCTCTCACATAACGGAGTCTTTAGTGTTTTGTTATTACTAGGGTTTTCCTTTTTTTTTTTTTTTTTGCTTTCTCCAAGAGCTAAAATTGCCTTATTTCTTTATTGAACCCTTTCCAGGTATTCAGAGTGCTCAGTTGTGAACATCTCACTGTCTTCGTTAATAGATTCCTGCTCTTGCATCCAAGGACCGTGTCTGTTCTGTCACAGGATGGAACCAGTAGTTCATGGTGAACTAACAACCTATCATCACTCATTCTCATACCCAAATGGGTTTTGCAGGGTTAACATGGTTTTTTAAATTAATTTATAGATACATGAACTTGCAAGAGGAGAGCTTCAACATGCAACTGTTAGATGTAATAGAATAAAATGGAAATCATTGCCCAAACTGTAACCCTTTTTTTAAACCAAACACTAACAGAAATCCTCCATGGGAGGAGCACATATTTTACACATATCCTATTCTTGTTCGTAGTCATGTGTCATAAAGATTGGACTACACTCTTCAGTTTGTTCTTTCAGACTTCCACTCTTGTTGTTTTCTTTCTTTCAGGAAATGAAAACTGTCTTATATGCATGATCACTGGTTTTAATTAGTCATAGGATTCCTGCTATGCCAAATGTTTTGTCTGGTTGCTCTAAAGGACAGAAATATCATCTTCTTTCTTTCATCATTCACAGTGAAACAAAATGGCCCATTTAATACATGTTTTTCAAAATTTTATCTACTCCTTATTAGGCCACAAAGCTTCCCACTGATATATCTGTCTCCACGGTCCTGGGGGACAATATGGTCTGCATTTGAGAACAGGCTCAATAGATAAAGAGAAAAGAATACGTTCAGCAGCTTTGCATCATGGTGGCTCTGCAGTGACTCCATAAGTGACCTGATAAAAGTTACTTAAAATGTACTGTATCTTATTTCTCCTGTCCATGATAGAAGGCTGATACTTTTCTGTCTTGTAAGAGAGTTATGGGACTAAATTAATGTAAAGGCCTTCAGATAAAAGCAAAAAGTGTGGTATTAGAAAGCTTTGAGCAAAAAAATTGAACCATTGTTGTTATATGACATTGCAGGCAACAGCATAATCTTTTAAAAGAAACAAAAAACTCAAAAAGTTTCCCAGCAGCTTACCAGAAAGAGAGATTTTATGTACTACAATTAAGGACTTCTCTTCTGACAAAATCTTCTGCAAGAAACATGCCTTCCTAGTACTTTCTTTTATTAAACAACATATAGCAATTCTCCCTAGAACATTTCTTGCACCAAGGAAAAAGGAGTAATAGCTAATATTTTACTTCTCTCTTAGAGATCCACTGAGACCGTCCCCTCCATTTGCAAGAGGTGGAGAACAGATAGACAGCTAGCTGAACTGAAGAAATGAGAGGCAAGCAGAAGACCATTTGTTATGGTTTTGGCCCGTGGCCGGCAACAAAGGGCCACATGGTTGCTCGGCTGCCCCTCGCCCCACTGGGGTGTGGAGGAGAATGGAAAGAAAAAGGCAAAAACTCTTGGGTCGGGAGAAGGACAGTTTAACAGAACAGCAAACGAAGCAAAAAGTAACGACAATAATACTGACAAGAAGAATATACAAAACAAACAGCGAATTGCCCAGAACAACTCTCATCGCCCAGTGCCCTGCATGCTCCCGAGCCGCAATAAACTTCCCCACGGCCAGCTCCCCCACTCAGCACCACGCATGACAGCACATGGTATCGAATACCCTGTTCTGTTTGGCCAGTTTGGGTCAGCCTGCCTGGCTGTGTCCCCTCCTGGCTTCCTGTGGAAATTAACTCTGTCCTGGCCGAATCCAGGACAGCATTTTATAATCTTTACTTATTACAGGTTTGAACTTTCTGCCCAGTACTCCCAAAGTTATCTTCCACTATAAGAGGGAAGTCCATGGCTCTAGCACAAAACACGCTACCTGCATTCGAATGAAATATAGCAGAATAAATTCTGATGCGTTCTACATCCTTGCACAGTTATTGGGCAAGTCCTGAAAGACCGGAAAGAGAAGGTAAAAGAAAAGTCACGGTCTAAATACAACCTTTCTTTCATACTCAAATGGTTTCCCTTACAGATTACAGGTACCCTTTTAAAGGAGTATCACTTTCTAACCTACAGAGCTGAATTAACTCAGAGATTCTTTGAAAAGTCATCAAGGTTTCTGTAGGATCTGATCAGACTATTTCACATCATTGGTATATGAATTCACTTTGTCCTGTTTTCTGAGTACCACTTTTCATTAATTCCAATTTCTTTCAACCCCAAGATCTCTTGTAAAGACTTCTTCTTAGTGCTCCAGAACTTTAGTATGTATGAATCATTTATACACGTATTTCCTTACTTAATAGACTGAATCATATCATTCAGATGAACATTTGAGTACTAAAATAACAATATTTTTTGCGTTTCCAACCCAAGAAAGCCCACAAAATTCCTATTCAGCCAATCTCTGTGAACATAGGAATGGTTTTAAAGTTGTTCTACACAATTTTCTCCTGTCGAAATATGTAGAGGGGGAAAAAAATGAACAAAAACCTTTCATAAAAAAAAGCACAAAATGGGTAATAAATATTTTACCTAGAATATTGATGATTTCTGTAAAGCGAGTACATCATCTGCATCTATCCTTAAAACCTGAGAGATTTAAGAAGGTAGGGCTTTTTTTTCCCTAGGAGGTCTGTTCTCCACAACCTATTGAAATGAGTAGTTTCTCAGCAGCTAATGAATTTTCTTTCATATCATTCTATACACTTAGACTTTTCTGGTTAGGGTGTAAATCTTCAGGGATGAGGATGGAGTAGCTCCGTGTATCGGTTTGAATCTACATAGGTTCTTAAGCCTATACTGAAACTACATCTCTTCCATGGACCTGTGAAAATACAATTCACTGTAGCATCCAAGCATTTATCACAGTCCCTGAATCTATAGACTGTTGTCTGCATAAACAGTGTCTACTCTTTAATCTACTTTCCAGAGGAATGGCTAAGTGGTGTTTTATTTTAGTGGGGTCTGGATCTGGGTTTTCATTAGGTGGATAGTGCTGAACATTAAGCCCTACCCATGACCAGTTCAGAATGTTCCTCCACTGCATTGGCCCAGCAGCCAGTGAGCTCTGTCTTCCTCACGGCCAAGCTCTAGTCTCCTGTAGAAACCTCTGTTACACTTGAGCCAACTTTTAGGACAAGGTTTCCGTCTTGAAACTCCAGGTGTCAAGGAATGGCTTTGAAAACACAGTCTGGACAATGCTGAATCCCTGACTTTGCCTTGGCATTCTGTGGGGAGCCAATATGCACATACAAAAGCTGATCTGATGTGTACTTTAAGGGTGAACTCCTTAAGAGATATAAAAGCTATTATCTCAGTCGGTATTCTTCTCAGTGGGAAGAGGAGAGGGCCATTGCAAGAGACTGAAGATAGGAAGAAGACAGAGAACTATGAATGCTATTTTACAACACTGCTACTGTTCTGCAGAGCCACACGTGTCTACTAGCAGATTCAATTACTGTAATTGTTCTGAAACATCCCATGCTGGAAAAACTAAACACACTGTCCTCTTCAAATGAGACAGGGAAGAGAGATATGCTACTGTCAGTGTGCCTGTTGTCTACCCAGGCTTTTCATAAGCAATTTATCAAGAGGGTTTTATGTGTCCCAGGGTAAGGGCCAAGCACTGTGAATGTCAGGATCTACTGACAAGGTAGATAATACAATACCTTTTACTGGGCCAACAAATAAATTATTGTGCGCTAGCTTTCAAGCCAAAAAGGCTCCGTCTTTTGGACGTTGTCAGAATTTCCAGAGTATGGCATTTAAATGAGGCAGCTGATTTAAAGCATTGCAGCTGTCCAACTTAAATCACATCTAAGGGCTAAATCAAAAAGGAAAGCCTTCTGGAATAAAAAGACAGGCAAGATGTCCATAAGCCCTATTTCCTCTGTTTTAGAGAACTTGTCCTGGTATGTCTATGAAATTTTTCTACGCTTTTCTTCAAAGGTTTTTGAAGAACAACAGAAGTTCTGTAAAAAATTGTCAAAATAAGAATCAGGAACTGAGATACACAAGGAGAAATTGCACTGCCTAATTAATTAGCAAGTAGTTCAGGGAAACTTAAAAAGAAGCAGAAGTTTCTTAAAACATCTTCTGATGAAACTGGTGAACATGTTCATCATTTAAAGAAACAAAGTAGAGACAAAAAGGAGCGTCAGAGCTCTGTTTAATTTAATAGAAACTAAGCTATTCCAGAGAAAAAACAGAAAATTCCAGCAGTAAAAAAAGCCAAAAATTCCTGCAGTTCAACTGTCCTGGTCTAAGGAAGCTCTCATGTAACATGAGTAACATGACAACTCCCCATATGCGTGACTATCTTATTTAGTGAAGGCAGGTGAAAGACCAAAGCAAGTTGTCAGTAAAGGTTCAAGGATGTGAAATGCAAGAGTAAAATTTAAAAACGTCTGAAATGGTTCTAAAGGTGCCTTTGGCACTTGCTGCCTTTGATTCAAACTTAGAAAACTGTAACCATCAGAAGTGTGGAAGAAGTTTCTATTTGTCTTGTTCGGGAGCGTAATATAAAACATTAAACTGCCTTCTGAAATGGTTCATAAGAACTGCAGAACCTGAGAATAGAGACCTCAGCTCTAACCCTCTGCCAATGAGCAGAGCCAGAGAAATATGTCTAGACAAAAAGCTGACAAGGGCCCCTCTGTAACCTCTCAGCAAAGAAGTTGTAGCTGGGCAGGGAAATTAATGCGAGGGCACACATTGCTCCTTTGTCTGAAATTACTCAGGTTGCAGAAAAACAGACTTCCTGAGAAGAAGATTGCTCTTAGACCTTCAGCTAGCAAGACAGCTCAGGCCTCTTTTCCAGCTATTTACTTTCACTGATGCATCTTTGGGAAGTTAAGGCACCATTTCATTATTAGTAACTCCTGATGCTACGTGTGAAAATAACAGATTATTCCTATCTTCCTTTACAGTGCCCAGCAAGTCTTATATATAGCTGCCACTGCTGATTGCTTTATGACCCATTTGTTGCTTTTACATCTCTTCCAGAAGTGCCCCCAAATCCATTTCTGTTCTTCACAAGTTAATTTCACTGCAACCATCAAGATGATGCAGAATCACTGTACTTTTTAATCTTTTTTACAGTGGCAAATGAGTAATCTCTGTGCTAAAAGCCAGCAGTAAGCATCCTTTCAACAGTCTTCCTTAATCTTTTATTTCCAATGTAATGGAAGAACTACAGGTAGCAATAGGTGGTCACTTTAAAACAGTCATCTAAGGGCACCTACTCATAGGCACCTCAGGCTTATAAGATTTATGGAACCCTCAAAACCATGAAACTGCTTAACCTATGGTATACAAAGGGCAATTGTGTAGCTTGAATGCATAGGAAGAAAGTTCTTTTTCTTAACAGTGAAAGCAGAAGTTGTAGTTGTCTAACATATCAGACTGAATAAGTACGTCACTAAATGAAGACAAATTCAAAAATGTAGTGCACCTGAGCAATAAACAGTACCTTATTTTTAGCAACTTGTAGATTGACCTTTTGTATTATTTGCAGCAATTTATCATGTCCTTTCCAACTAGTGATCTAGCAATCATTGTTTCCTTTTTCCTTATAATAGTCCCTTTGGTATTACCTAAATATTTTCTAATATATTAGTCATGTTGTCAAAGTGTTAATAATAATTAACAAAGTAGCATACTAAGAAATATAGCTGTCTTGCTAGATGAGGAATCAAATGCTATCTGTGGATTCATATAGAATTTTACATTTTCAGAAATCTGCGTGCATTCTGGATAATTATTTCTTCAAGCAACACTATTAAGAAAACAAGTGTGTCATATGACTCTCATTCTAAGCATGGATGCAGTAAGAGAAAGGTGAAATGATTAGCCTGGGATCACACAGAAGAAGGTGAGCAGAGGCACTGTTGCTAAGGAATACCCGTTGCCCAGCTCAATACCTAGTTTTCTTTGCAGCTGCACCCATTAGAAATTACATGGTTTTGCTTGTCAGTCAGGGTTTAGCTGCTTATTTGCAGAACTTTGTAGTCTGTAATACAAGCCTAGGAACTGCAGTTTGGCAGGGAATAGCTTACTATTTGAGCTCCAGCTGTAAATCCACTCCCTCATTTGCATACACCTCATAGGTGGCAAATATCAAAAACACAATGAGAAAATCTTGGTCTTTGCCATGACTTCATCTGAGCTCAATTTTATAGAACTGTTGCCATATCTCCTTTACCTACCAAGAGCTTAGCAACACTTCATTTTTTTGGTGAAAAAGAAAGTCTTGAGAGCAGCGTGCTTCATATGTTGATCTGGACACACAATCACAAGACTCGTTCCAGTCTTGCTTCAAAGACCACTCCACTCATCTTGGTGGAAACAAGCACCTAGATTCTCAGGTCAGTGAGTCACCTATCCTTTTCAAAGCTATCTTCAGAAATGTAAATGTCTTACCAGTGTTAGCATAACAGATTAACCCTTCTATGCCTGCCCAGCTCCTTCAGAAAATCTTAAGTATCAAGGTGGGAATACAGGAGTAGAGCACCACAAGAATGGACTTCCAGAATACATAGTTAAGCTGGAAAATGAACAGCAGCAGACCTGCAGGCTTCATTTATCATCATTGCCCTGAGTATGTGGGCCACAGGCAGGTTAGGATAGCTGCCAAGCTGTGAAAGAAACTCATTACTTTAATCTCATTTCAGAATCAAAACATGCTAATTAATTAACATATGGACTTCTTCAGGTATGGTATTAGAAATACCTTAGATGAGATTCAGGCCAATCCACTGTAGTCCCAAGAACCTTCTTTTTCAAATTTTCAAACATGCACAGATGAAACTGATGAACAAGATGAACTACCAGTCCCAAAGGTACAGGATTTTTGGCAGATGACTACTTAAAACAAAGCCATATCATCATCATTATTATTTTAGGTATTATAGATCTGAATAATTTGAAACTATGAGAGAAGTAAATGGAAGACATGATGCTAATGCTAGAATATTTCAAAGTTATTTCTCAATTGGTATGACTCCCCAAGATGATTCTGGGACTGGAAAAAGCAAGAAGTAGGTTAGAGTTACCAGCAGGAGAAGGGAGAAACCTAAAAATCAGCACTCTGCCAATAGCTGCGGAATTGGGTTTATTTTAGAGCTGGATTGTTTTTTATGGCACAGTATGCTGGCCAAGGCTCTCTGAATATTAAAGTCTTAAAATATCTTCTCTATGCAGATAGGTGCCTGCTTCAAATCAGTTAGATGTGATCCACTTCCAGCAAGGAAGCCCGGGAGCCAGGTTAGCACAGGACTCCACCTGAGCTTAAAAGTGGAGAGATTTGTGCAGCTTGAGAAAGTATACCCAGGCATCTGGCCAGCTTAGAGAGCATGGCCAACATCAGCACCTGGCATTGGTGACAGACCTTTAAGTACCAAGTCCATTTCAGATCGAGGCGGAAAATGGCATTCTTCATGATCGTCAGCCAGTTCTAGACTAGCTAGCCACAGGTATGTAACAATAATAATGAGCTTCAGAGTCACCGCTTGTACTCACTGACAAGCCAAGTCACTGGAAAAAGTAGAATAAGTTTTAACAATTAATGTCATAATAGAAACATATATATCTTGTAGTTGGTGATATCTTTCTCCACTGGAAGCCAAACCAAAATCACCCAAAGGCAGAGAGAGGGTTCCGTATAGAGGAGCAGACCAAGGCCTGTAAAAAACCTCCCAGTAACTAGTCCTCAATTCAAACACTGAGTGTAAAGCAAGTGAGTATCTACAGATGCATATACACACCCACAGGCACACACACTGAAATGTAAATACCGAATTATAACTTTCAGTTTTAACAGAGAATAAAGCATCATTATCTTACTATTATTTTTTACTTATAGTTACTGTCATACAGATACATTCGACCAAATTAAATGGCTTTTCCCCTTTCCCACATAAGTGTTATCATCATGAGAAATAAAGGACAGTAAGCTACTCTGGAAAATCAATATGAACAAAAAAAATATTTTCATATAAACAGTATTTTTTTCCAGAGGTTCTGCATCAGTTAGAAGGAAAGATCAACAGAAATCATAATCTGGTAAAAGTCGAAGTCTTTATTAAAAAAGAAGCCTAAAAAGAAGAAAAAGAAACAACCAACCAGGTTAAAATCTCAGCCAAATTTTCAAATATCACAATTAGATCTTTGGGAGACCAGATGACTCCAGTGATTTTGGCAAAGTTGCCTTTGATCTAACTGAGAACCTGGCCCAATTTTTTAACTGTACTTAAAACGTTAGGACATACAATTTTCTGTTAGAACCAGAGGCAAAATATTTCTTAGTCCACACGAAAAAGGTGTATCTACATTAAAAGGAAAAGGATGTCCAACCCAGTGTCTTTCAAACATTGCATAAGAATGTTTCTAAACTCCTTCAGAAAGTATCAAGATTATGTACTTTCACACAGTTTCACTGCCAGAATCCGGGGTCAAGTATTGATGCCCTGTTCTGACATAAAGATATGCTGCACCCACGCAAACCCAGCTCTCAAAATTTCTCATTTACGTCCAAATATCCTACTCTCTCTCTCGATTCTAACGAAGACATTGAGAAAGATCATCCTTTACTTCCTCTTTACTTCAAGCATTTATCATTATCGTAGTCTGAAAGAACATACCACATTATCCCAATTAAAAAGCAAGCATATTTTAAATCAGAAGATGAGTAGTTCTTGAAACAAGCTAACCAAAACAGTGGTAAATGTTGATTTCTTAACATCTTCACATCAATAATTTATGCATTCTTGATCAGACACACCTATCAAATACTGGTTATTGAGCTTAGTGAGTTTCTGTCCATCAGTGACCTGTCATACATGAATGAACAGACAGGATCCTATTGTCTGATGTTGCACACCATGAATCTCATTATCACTTACGTTTGAAATTCTAACTTTAGATGTCTAAAAAAATGGCTTAAGGCTTACCTTCAGGGTCCATGTCTGAATCTTTTTCTGTATGCATAAAAATATCAGCTGTATTCAGTTACCCTTTCTGAAAGTCTAACTAATGTTTTATTGTTAACAGTGAAGCACTGAAGTTTAGAAAAAAGCACAGACTGAAAGCCAGTAAGAAAGTCTTCTAGAAATAATATAATTTTGCACCAGATGCTGTACTTGCTGAAGTTCAAGCACATTATACTTTGGAGACTAAAGGTTTTAATATTCAATGGTTTACATTCAGATTACACCAGTGTTTAAAATTCAGCAGATGTTACTATTTCCTGGTAAGATATTTTACAAAACCTGTTTGATTCAATCTGCTCCAAATATTAAGATGAAGTGGCACAAGTGTGAATTTCTTAAAATAAATTTTACAAAGGCTCAGCTTCACTGAAATCTTTATCTATCATAATGGCAAAACAGAGTTTTCTGCAAGGTATTTAGTAGTTTATTAAAATTACTGATAGTGTCCTAGGGCACATAGACTTTTTAATTTTTATATGGCTGTTCAGTCCTTGACTTGTAAAACACTTCAGAAAGGAAAACAAAACAATAGACATTCCAGTCTGCTGAAGGGCTTCAAATTTGGCTGAGGACCTGATCTCAGACCTACTAGCACTATCTTGTTCTGTAAAGCCCTTCAGTAGTTATTAATGAAGTTGTATGCTTCCAAGCAGATTCAAAAGGTGGTGCAAAATTATTTTTACCTGTGCAGTTCTCCAAATCTTCTGTGCTTTACATCTGTCTCATGTGTCTGTCACTCACACTGCTGAACTTTACTTAACTTTAGTACCTGTTGAACATTACAGTCTGTTTGATGAAGGTACAGATTCATGAATATGTGACAGCAGGTTTCAGACAATGGAACTTGGCTCATCTGACAGAAATTAGAGTGGCAGTACTCACTTTGAAAAGTAATGTAGTTTCCACATCTTTAAAGAGCAAACATACATTTCCAATCTGAACAAAATTAAGTTTACATTAAGGGAAATATTTAACAAGAGCGAAGATTTCAGCAGCGTTTTTCAAACCCTCTTGTGACAAGTAAAGGGGATGCTGAAAAGAGAGAGATGAAAGAGAGAAACACTACCCTGTAATATCAGCTGTGCCACTTGGTTCTTCTTGAGACAAGAAAGTCTCTTCAATGTTTTAGAGAGACAGTTGTGCATAAAGCTGTCTTACGCAACTAAGCAGCCCACCTGAGGGGAGTCTGGAGATCACTCATTCAAGCAACATTCATAAAAACAGCCAGGGGTGCCATGTGCTTCAAAATACTTCAACCAGTTTGTCAATACAGAGAACAGAATAAGAAGAAATCAAAAGATATATGGAAAATATTTACCTGCTTAGTCAATAGCCTCTGTCTCCACAGAGGCAATTTCTGATTGTCTAAACCAATGGATTAGTGAAACCAAGTTTTTCACAGAATCACAGAATCACAGAATAGTAGGGGTTGGAAGGGACCTCTGTGGGTCATCTAGTCCAACCTCCCTGCCGAAGAAGGGTCACCTACAGTAGGCTGCACAGGACCTTGTCCAGGCGGGTCTTGAATATCTCCAGAGAAGGAGACTCCACAACCTCCCTGGGCAGCCTGTTCCAGTGCTCCGTCACCCTCAGAGGGAAGAAGTTCTTCCTCATGTTCAGACGGAACTTCCTGTGCTTCAGTTTGTGCCCATTGCCCCTTGTCCTGTCACTGGGCACCACTGAAAAGAGTCTGACCCCATCCTCCTGGCACCCACCCTTCAGATATTTGTAGGCATTTATAAGATCCCCTCACAGCCTTCTCTTCTTCAGGCTGAACAAGCCCAGTTCCCTCAGCCTCTCCTCGTAGGGGAGATGCTCCAGTCCCCTCATCATCCTCGTAGCCCTCCGCTGGACTCTCTCCAGTAGCTCTTCATCTTTCTTGAACTGGGGAGCCCAGAACTGGACACAGTACTCCAGATGAGGCCTCACTAGGGCAGTGTAGAGGGGAAGGAGAACCTCCCTCGTCCTGCTGGCCACACTCTTCTTGATGCACCCCAGGATCCCATTGGCTTTCTTGGCAGCCAGGGCACACTGCTGGCTCATGGTTAACCTGTCGTCCACCAGGACACCCAGGTCCCTCTCCGCAGAGCTGCTCTCCAGCAGGTCCACCCCAGGCCTGTACTGGTGCATGAGGTTGTTCCTCCCCAGGTGCAGGACCCTGCACTTGCCCTTGTTGAACCTCATCAGGTTCCTCTCTGCCCAGCTTTCCAGCCTATCCAGGTCACGCTGAATGGCAGCACAGCCTTCTGGTGTATCTACCACACCTCCCAGTTTGGTGTCGTCAGCAAACTTGCTGAGGGTACATTCTAACTCTTCATCCAGGTCGTTGATGAAGAAGTTAAACAAGACTGGGCCCAGTACTGACCCCTGAGGGACACCACTTGTCACCAGCCTCCAACTAGACTCAGCGCCGCTGATGACAACCCTCTGAGTTCTGCCATTCAGCCAGTTCTCTATCCACTTCACCGACCACTCATCCAGCCCACACTTCCTCAGCTTCCCTAGGAGGATATCATGGGAGACTGTATCGAAAGCCTTGCTTTCCTCTGTAGAGACTTCCAGTAAAAGAAAATGTGTACCAAGTCCACTTCATGATTTTATATTACAGCTGTTCCAAAAGGCAGGCTATATATGTGTTACAGAAATGTTCCTCAAAGCAGCACTGTAGTCACAAGTCTCATACCACACTAACTCTTCTTAGAGTAGGTTACTCCTAGATTGGAAGTGTACTGTTCTACAACATGTTAAAGATTGTTTTTAGTATTAACAAATAGAATATACAAATGTCATGCTTAGTAATATTTGCTTTATAAATGTCCAAATACACCATGTTATTTGTTTTATCTGTTAGGTACATGTTATGGTTTGGCTGCGGCCAGCAACAAAAGCGCCACGCGGCCGCACCTCCCACTGCCGGGGTGCGGAGGAGAATGGAAAGAACCAGGCAGAAACTGGTCGGTCGGGATAAGGGCAGTTTAACAGAACAGAAAACAAAGGGAACAGGAACAACAACGATACAGAGAAGGAGAAAACACAACACAAACCGCACAACCCAGAGAGCCGCCCTCCACGATCGCCGCTGTGAGTTCCCGAGCTGTGAGTGAGTTCCCACCGCCCTGCTCCCCCCCACCGGAACCCAGCATGACGGCACATGGTATGGAATACCGTGCTCTGTTTGGCCAGGTGGGGTCAGCCCCCCTGGCTGTTCCCCTTCCTGAATTCCAGTGGAAATTAACCCTGTCCTGGCCGAACCCAGGACAGTACATTTCCTTATTGTCTTTCTCATACATATTGTTGGGTTCACATTCTCAATGTTAATTTAAGTAGCACTCAAAACTGACAATACAAGAGCAGTAAGATTAATGAACATGCAATAAAAACAGAATGGGCATGCTGGGAAGTTGGTTATAAGATTCAGACGCAGTTGTTTATTGTTAAATGCATTCAGAAGCAGTGCTTTTCTTCAACTGTGATGTACAAAAGCAGAGTCGTGATTACTTTGTTCTACTGGTAATGAACAAAAGATGCAATAGTGGTTAAATTTAACTCACATTTTCTACTACTTGGCTACCCAGTGAGGGGGTCAACAAGTTAAATACTTTTGGAAAAATGTTGCAATACTATAAATACCCAGAATTACATATTCTAGCTGTTACATGCTTACACAAAAGGATGTGCTGCTGTAGAAGTTTTCAGACTGTTTCTGTAATTTGAATGCATTTGCTTTGTTTACCTTTGACTGAAGAGAATAATTTCTAAAATTTGAAATTGAATGGCAAAAACCAGGATGGCACCTTAAATAAATGCTAAAACAAAGATGTCTTCTCTCCATACTGCAGCTGTAAGGAGGGCAAAAAGTCAGAGGAGATAGACAGAATCTCTCAGTGACAAGTTGTAGATTTAAGAAAGTTTCCAACCAGGGGTTTCCACATATATTTGGAAACTGCATCTTAATTAAGTTTACACATAAAAGGGATCCTTTCCCTTGCAGAAGCCATGAAATTATTCAACTGATCTTGTTTTTTCTCGGTTGATTGGAAAAAACTTAAAACTAAATCCTACTCCTCCAAAAGTAAAAAAATCTCAAGCATCATCAAGATGCTCTGAGTATCCAGCAAAACTGCTACCATATTAAGATACGGAAATTTTATGTATTGATATATAATTCAGTAGGTAGAAAAACTACAGCAGGACAAAAACAATTTAAAAATTATTAAACTGTCTTCTTATGTCTGGTAAGGATGGTAACCCATGGTTTTCCCTAGAATATCTACATCTTAATATAATCTTTAATTCAAACTTGTATTTTACTTGGTTACATACAAACCACTTACAATGTTTTTCAAGAATAGGGAAATTCTCCCCTGCCGCTTATTCCCACATTTGGATTTCTGAACCCTAACAGGCAGAAGAAAAGAGGATGAACTCAACAATAATTGTGTGTTTGTTACTATTATTTAAACAGCTTACTTATCCCACACTTACTTCCTTTCCTAGATGTTTCTGCTTGTCATATTTAACTTGATTGGTTTAACACGCAAAGAAACAACTACATCTATTGATCAACCTGTGATGCAGCACAGCATTTATCAATCCATACTTGTACAAAAAAATAGCTGTATTCCATGCCCACTGGAAGGAACTTGGACACTTGGTGTCAGTACCTTGGTTATCTAAGCTTGGCCAGCATTCCCTGGTCTTGCTTCATCTCCTCTTGCAGCTGTCTTCTGGTCTGCGGTGACCCCATGCAGCAGAAGGCTGAGAAGGAACTTAATGTAAACTGTGGCTACAGTGACAATTATGGACCTCCTAGCTTTCTTCTAGGTCTGCACATGAGACTGCTCATCATGGTACATCATGAGGACAATGAGTGCACTAAGGACACCAGTAAAGCCTATCTTCCACCAGAGTTCAGGCTGCATCTCAGAAACCCTTGCCAGGGATCGATACTGCAGCATAGTGCAGCAAGTTACCTGAAACTCCAGATGTGATGGTGATGCGAGGTCATGAGCAAACCCCATACTTGGTAATAAGAACTTGCCAGGTGCTGAAGTTGTGATTGTCAATTTCTGAACAGGGACTCTTGATATATTAGGCCTAGTTCAATCACATAAACCCGGCCTCCAGTGGTCCTGGTGATCAGCTTTCTTATCATATATTACAGTGGCTTTTAAATCAAGATAGTCCTATGCTGTTGTTGCCTTGAGTCCTTGCAGAACTATATACTCACAGTGATTAGATAGAAGTCATTAAATATTTTAGTCAACTGCAGTGTATTCTGTAAGATCATACTAAATAAGACTGGAAGAGAATTTCAAAAGTTCGTTCTTCAAACACAGCCTGAAATCCTTCTGTTAATATTTTTTGAGATAAAAAGCTTTACACATATTTGTTATTCTGTTAACAGATTCTGGAATGGAGAAAAGTTGGCTGCAGGTGTCATATTTCTTGAAGGATGCAACTTTTAATCAATTTGAACACAGGCCGAGAATATACAGAGACTTGTGAATCATAGCTCAAAAGAATTATTCTTTTGGAGCTGATACTCTGCAGTTGAGTACAGAAATAAAAACACAGCAAGATTGCATACCTGTTTCAAATGCAAAATGGAATTTTTTTAAATATTGGATGGAGAACTGAAATTTCTGTATATCTAGTATATTGGATACCACAAGAGAAAATTGGGCTATTAATTAAAGGAAATGTGTTTCCTTAATTACAACATGCAGATGTTTAAAATTATTTAGATTGTTTGTCTTGTTTTCGGACTGCAGACAAAGAGTACCCCATTCATGTGTAGCACAAGCACTTCTGAAATGTCTTTAAAGCAGATAAATAATATTAATTTACACCTAAAGAGCCAACAATACAGCTTCTATTTAGAGAACCACGAACCAAGAAACTCAAAAGCACAGATCAGTTCTAGTCAAAGAAGACGCCACCTCATAGAATTCCCCCTTCTGCCTTTTTCAAAGGGAAAGACAGTATTTAAACTTACGGTGGCTGAGAAGTAAATTTTTCAATCAAAAATAAAATGTGAAGAGTTGATTCTGTAGCATAATGAATTACTGCAATACATAAGAAGCGAATATCCTTTACATGAAAAATATTTTATACATATAAACTGATTGGAAAATATGTGACAAAATAATAATTTACTTATTTTAAATTTAGACAATCACAGAATTTGAACTTCCAGCCTTATGAACATACAGTAGTGTTACATTTGCTAGTAGGGTATTTTTTCATCAGTTAATAGTTATGGGAGCACACAGATATTAGATTACCTCTAGGGGGATATATTCTTTTTCCACGACTTCAGTAGAAATGGATTAGGAATTGCAAAGGAATACTAATGAAGATGCTGAATATCAATGCTTACTACATTTTAAACATTCTCTAGTTCATTTCATTAACGAAATTTTTACATGTGACAGAGATTGAGATACCTTGTACTCCTCAAAAATAGGAAAAGGAAATTAGGATTAAAAAGTTAGCTTTATAAACACAGGGTTTTCTGCATAAATTATATTTATTGGGCTTATGTAAAATTAAAAGTTAAAAAGATCCAGCCACCTGTTCATATTGTCTGGATAGTAGTGCGGCTTTCCTCGCACATGACATGATAACAACTGCCTCAAAGGTGAATATCAAAATTCACATTGACTTCTAGGAAAAGCTTAAAAATAACAACTCATTTTCAATTTGGCTTAGAGTTATCATTGAAACATCGGATATATGCATGGAAATGTAAGAAGGCTAAAAAGATCCTTGAGTTACAGGCCAGAATAAGGTGGCAGCAGCAAATTCAAACAAAAAAACCCCAGGAATTAAGAAAAAGAGGGTCGAAAATCTTTTTATAAAGAATGTGGTGTTTTCCCAGACATTGCAGTATTTTTAACCTCCCATTTCAAGATAGAAGTGTACAAAAGACTACTTAAATCACAAAATCTTAAAAGTCTACAGCTAAAGGAGAAAACCAGATGAAAGTGAGTCTTAGATCTTTCTGGAAATTAAAAGGAAATAGGCACCTTTTCCAATCTGTGCCCAGGAATTCACAGTCAGTTCTTAAGTGGCAGCCTAATAAAATGAAACATTGGTAGCAATATGAACAATGCTAAATTAATAGAACACTTGAAGGTTTTTTTGGTTTTATTACATTTCTGTTAGTTTCTAACACCAAAAGAAGTTCTTTAAAACATCCAAGAAAAATATTAATGAGCATACGAGGCTTTTATTTCAAAATAAACACTTGAAATTGGAGTGCCAACAACTGAAGTGGTATCATAGTTGCTAGCTTCTTCCTTCCCTCTGCCTTCTGATAAGGAAAAAAACAAGCTATTAAAATTCACTACCACATTAAAATATCATCACCACATCAAACCAAAAAACAGTCATCACCTAACTTCAAAACCTTTGCCTTCTAGCAATTGCAGAAAGAAAATACAGTTCCTAACCTTTAACCACACACAGTCCTAAATCACATTGTATATCTTGGTCTGAGAGTGGTATCTAAGTGAAAATCACTTCCTATCTCTATCTCCTTCCAGAGTCTGGAATCTCTTCCACTCAAGCATTTTATTACTCCCAAGATCTAAATTTCCAGTCTCAGTTGTATCTCCTGGGACCAACCGGAGTTTGTAAGAAGCGTAAGGTTTCATGTTCCAGCTGCCTTGCAGTTTTAAAATCTCAACTTCCCATCTGAGGACTGTCAGCAGAGATTGCACCAGCAAATGAGGTTTAGGAGAATTTAAAACTTCAATATGATTTTAAATTATTCCCTTCTTCAACACTAAGAAGAGCACATTTTAAATCCATGGATAGCATTGCTTTTCTTCCCTCAGTTTTGAAATATACATTTAAAAGAGGATTTCTTTCATATAGTCATGCAAGCAATGATGCCTGAATGTAAATGAAGGCCTTTTGTTTGTAACTGCTCTTGCCTTCCAAATCACAGTTGTTTTCTGCAAAACAACAGAACACGCTGATTCCTTTTCAAAGAAATCTTTTTGACAAAATGGCTCATACACCTGTCAGAGTAATAGAGGATTTTTTTCGTTAAATAAAAACACAAACCCCTCAGCAATATCAGTGTTAATTACTGTACTGTTTCAAGAAACAAAAACTCACAGAAAAAATTACAACCCCCTAGAAATCTTTGGAAGCTAATTGCAACCAGCCTGAGACAGTGGTTCCAGCACTCGTATTTCACAGCGCAGAGGCTTCAGGAAAAAAATAATTCTTTAATCTTTCTGGCTTTTGAATCTTTAGTTTTCTTATCAGTTTACTTTGTGTGTAGTGACTGTTGCTTTCAAGTAGCTACTGCAGCACAAACTGTTGTCTGAATCGGAAGAGTCACTGCTTCAGGGAGAAACACATTTCTTGGGGAAACCAAAGGTGCAAAAGCATCCGCAGCACTGTGGCTTGGCACCGGGTGCGCTGCCATGCACCAGGTGCAGTAGCTGCCTTCCTGTCAGACCACAAGCCCTCTCACGTGGGGTTTCTACAAGCAACTGGGACAAACCTCTGTTCAGTTACGATTAAATCCGGGACAGAATGGGGAGGGGGTGGAGGAAGTGGGACGCGACACGACGGGGGACAGGACAGGACAAGGACACGTGACCAAATCCAAAGAACAGAAGCAGCCCTCAAATTATTTTTCTGGGAGACCGCGTTCATTAGCAGAAAGGCAGAGTGTTAGCATATCTTTTATTTGCAAATAATGTTATTGCTGCGAATTAATAAATATCCCCATAAAAACTGAAACACTGCTGTAATTTAATAACTTCTTTAGTTTAAAATCCTGCATTTTCAAATCACGAAACTAGAATGGAACTGTGAGTTAAAAAGAACTCCTTCAGGTCAAAGATGTCTTTAGTTTGCCTCAAACGTCACAGAAAATGGGATTTTACGTATCTTTTTTTATAACAGTTTCTATCATATAGTTTGGTTTTATGAAAACACAGATCTAAACAGTCAAGAGGAAATTCACAATGGCACATTTCCTTAATCTTAAGAGTTCAGTGTGGGATCTCTAAGCAGCAGCAAACAAGGGACAACAGACACTGTAAAGTCGCTTCTTGCCTTTCAGAGTGTTTTGAAAGAACAAGAAAGAAAACTGAATTAGTTAGAGAAGAAGCGTGATTATACTATATGTGGTAAGAGGTTCTTTCAGTTTCTACCTAAAAGCAGGTAAGGCAGACTAACCACCAATGCTGCCCCACCAACCTGAACTAGGAAGGGCTGCCAAGCATCATGCAGCCCAAACACAGTCAAAGAGCTCACAGCTGCACTACGCATTCCACATGAGTTCCTCCCTACAAAAATATCTACGGTAAAATCCCATCAACTTAAACAGGTCCAAAACAGATCCATTCTCAAACAACGCCCCAGCTGTATCTTCCAAATACAGAACTCAGCTTTGGCCTTGACTACAAGAGATTTGTTGCACAGAATTTCTGGATCAAGCCTAAAGAGATGGAGTTGGGTGGGAATTTTAGCAGATGATAGATGACTGTGGATGGATTTGTTTGACTAAATGTCAGTATCTGAATCATTCAACACAGACTCATTTTTGAGTCAGAAGAGAACAAGTCAGAGTTACTTCCATCCCAAAGCAAAAGTTCAGCAACATTAAAAACAGCTGAATTCAACTTCCTCCTAAAGCACCCAATTCTGTTCACTTGATAACAAACAGAAAAATTACACCAGGTTCC